>NC_136427.1:118375000-119575000 GCF_052849685.1 Lactuca virosa
TTTGTAGATATAAAATACATATACAGTATATATCATTTAAAACATGTATAAAACGTTTCATCCAGCATAGACAGCAAGTATTCAGACAGTATACACACATAGCACGTAATTTATATAAAATACTTCATATCTATGTGTAAAATGAAAGTAACTATGCACTTACCTGTAAAGGTGGTGACTCGGCACTCGGACAACACTTCGTTACTCTTAAAACAATTTTCCTTTGACAAAACCTAGTATCATTACCACTAGAGTTTAGTCTAATGTTCAACGACACTAATTAATAGTCTTGCTATTATTACTATTATATAAGCGTTGAAACAATACTCTTCACCCACTATGTACAGACAGGGGCTAGACATGAAACACCGGAGGGCAGGATCATTTTGGAATATAGCACTTCTGAAATCCAACAACCCAGGCGGCTCTTCAAATCGGATTCCCCGTACCGCGAGTGGTTAAAAAGATATTATAACGACACTTATATAACCCATAATAATAGCTCAAATAATTATTATAAGGTCCTAATAACGTTACTATATTTAAATAAAAGCTATATTAAAAATTAGGTAGACGTATCTTACCTACGAGGGGGTTTGGCTAGACGCCGGGCTCTGCAGGGGCAGGACTTCCGATCCGAAAGCTCTTCTTCTCGGAGCCGTCGAGCGCTCCGGGGCTTTCTTCTAGCGATAAGGGAGTTTTTGGGAGGTTTAGAGAGAGTGTAGAGAGAAGAAAGAATGGGAAAGGTGTGAAGAAAATAAGGGTGGGAGAGGTTCTATTTATAGGGTGAAATATGGCTGAACTTGGTGCCACATGTCACCATCTGGTGGCAAGACTTGGGGAGAAAGCAATGGCCAAGATTGTGCCACATCACCCATTTTCGCACAACACACTTTCGACTTCTAAAATCCGTAACTTTCGCATACGAGCTCCGTTTTTGACGTTCTTTATATCCACGCGTAGGTAAAAATAAGATCTACAACTTTCCTTTTGACTTCATCGGCTAATTCTCGACCGATCTTAAATTTAACATTAGAAGGTGACTACACTGTTAAATGTCCGCGTAAAATTCATAACTTCTACATACGGACTCCGTTTTTGTCTGTATTTTTGTCGTTGAGTTACTATTAATGAGATATTCAATTCTCATTTAGGCCGCGTTGGCCAAAAACCTCTCGATCTAAAATTCGAGTTTCGGGCCGTGCACTCCTAGGCCAAATCTTAGAAAAATCATAACTTCCTCATACGAAGTCAGATTTGGGCGTTCTTTTTATGCACGCTCTCGGTTTAACGTATACTACAACTTTTTTTTAGATCACTAAGGCCAAAAGTCCTCTATCGTAAATTCACTATTTACGTCGCGTAGTGCCGTGCCGGTTTTGTCGCGAAACTTCGACGGGCCATAACTTCTTCGTTATAACTCGGATTTCGGCATTCTTTATATGTACGGAACCCTTGTGACATATTCTACAACTTGGTTAAAATTACTCCTTCTAAATAATATTCCATCAAAAACTCATTTTTGATGCTCATTGTCTCTAAATTGACTAGCCCGGATCTACAGGCGTTACAATATTCATATATGTCCATGACTAAGTTCTTTCAAACCCTTTTAATCCAAACTTTTAGATTTGAAATGAAGTATAAGTGCCTTCTCCCCTAATCGTTTTGTAGTGAAACAATTCCTAAACTTTGCAATATTGCAAATTTGAAATCTTTGTTTCCTACAACTAGTATTGCCAACCTGCAATACTTAGCATAACAATTATGCTCCAACTAGCATAACAATTATGCTCCCACTGGATATGACATGTATCTAGAAATCAACTAGACTTCTAGAAATCAATACTATTGACTTTCTTATTAAAGTGCAGATTTCTGATACGTGATGCTTTGATAAGTCTTCATCTAGACTTCTCAAGCTCATACACATTTCATTAGATAGCATATGTGTGTGTTTAAAACCTTTTAGAACTTATAGTTATAAGTCCTGAACGTTCAAAATATTTCTTGCCATTTCTCACAATTCGAACTATGAAGAGGGATGCCGTAATCATATGCGAATTTGAGAAAGCAATTATCACAACTGCTAACCATAATGATAGTAATCAGATTTAAAATCTACTAGCAAAAGTGTTTCCTCATAATCATTTTTCATGAATTAGAGCGAAACCTTTTTCCACCTAGATTTTATGGTGTATGTGTTCCCATCCATGTGAATTTGTCATTTCCAACCTTCAATCATAAGACAAGGTTGAGGACAAAACCAAAATCGAATTTAGTTTTCCTTTCATGGACTAAACATTTCTTATTCTTAATTTCTTGTCTTCTGGTAGCACATGGGCCTACCAATGCTTCCAAGTTGTCAAGCATCTCACTCATATTGATCAATTTACTATCACTGACCAACGTGCTCTGCCTTTTGCAGTCAAATGAGAACCATAGAACTCATAAGCTTTTCCAACTCAACTAGATGGTGCACAAAAACAAGAATGTGTAAACACGATTGGTTATTAACCCTAGGTCGTGTGCTGGTGATAACTAAAAGGTTTATTCTTGATTGACTTTTGAAACTCTTCAAGACCAATAAGACTCCCACTCACTTCTTGACATATAAGATTCTCTCTCAAGGAACAATCCTTGACAAGCTAAAACAAATATTCAAAAGTTAGTGTGGATTCTCGACAAGATAACACTTCATTGAATTGGTTTTAATTTATCCTTTGTTTTAACCAAAACATCACAACTATCAATTCTAAATGTGCTAGATTAAGAAAACAATATTACTCCACATTTAATGAGGTGTTATAAGCCTACTTAGTTTGAAATAAGTTTCAAGATACGATTTGCAGTTACTAGAGTATGACTCTAAAACTTGATTTGATACGAAGTATGACTCATCTCTTGATTAAACCATTTCACCAATATCTGATTCCTTTTATTAGTTAAACAATTGCACTAAGACATTCTTTGAGGATCAATTATGACATAGTTCCATAACCATTAAGATGATCATAAAACATGATACTAAAGTACTATCCTTTCCTTTTAGATTGAAGAAACCTTCATCTTTCTTCATAATAGATCCTTTAGTCCTTCACTTGAATCACATAAACATGTGATCAACGAATTAGTCTTAATCTTCCAAAGATCAAGATCCTCATACATCACACAATTCGAATTGTATGACTCCAAGTCTCTATCCAACTGAAACTTGGGTGATGAGAAATCCTTTTTACTTGGTTGATTATGACATTTCCACAAATGATATAATTAAGAATCAATCCACATTTAACATTGCGAATAATAATAAAAATGTAACCACCACTTTTTCATTGATGCCATTGTAAGGAAATATAAACTAAACTAGATAAAAACAAAAATTCACTTTATTGATAATGAGCGGAAAATGTTTGTCCTTACAATACAAATATATGAAAACTATGTTTCTAGATATTTCCTAAGCAATCTTCATTCTTTCTCTTAGATTCCGCAAAACATCAAAATATGACTATCAAATCATGTATTAAGAATCTATGAATATGAACTTATTCAAATAATGGAGTTAGGTAATGGATGTACCTGAAGTAGAGTCATACGACTTGACTTTACCATATCTGAGATCTTTCAGGTAGTTAGGGAAGCTTCGTAACCAATGCCCCTTCAATTGGAAATAGAAACATATGGACTTTTATCATGAATGGCACGTGGAACTATCTCAGAATTAGCCTTTCTCTTTACCATATGGTCAAACGGTTTGACCTTGGCCGACCCTTTTCCATTGGGAAGAGAAAACTTTTCTGGACTACCAATGTTGCCATTGTCAATGTTCATGGAAACTTGGGAGACGAATCCTTCAAACATATTTCCTTGATCTGTGCTCTTAAGCATTTATGCTTCAACGGCAATCAACATATATGTCAGATCGATTAAGGCCACGTCGTGGTCCCTCTCATAGAAGTTTTTAATGAACTGACTATATGAGTCAGGAAACGAAACTAGAACCAAGTCAATGGCCAGCTCCCTTGGGAAAACGACACCTAACATTCCCAATCTGTCAATGTGCGATTTTATTTTCAGAACATGCACACACACAGACTTTCCATCTTGATGTTTACATGCCAATATGGCTTGAGTGACTTTGAACTGTTCAATTTGAAGAAATAGTGGGTCAGGGAGAATCACTGGAGGAGGTGGAGGAAGTGTTGGAGAAGCATGATTTCCAGTTCCACCATTGCTTTAAGAAGGGAACATTCTTTCACCTTGATCATCATGTGGAAGATCATCTTCAGATAGAGAAGGAAAACCATTTCCAGAAGGACGAGGAGAACCATTGTTGTCTTGACTCGGCATCTATAAAGGGAGAAAAAAGAATTCAAGTTAATTGATTTTAATCCTTAATTATTAACCCATAATTTGAATTAATGCTAGGATCCATATTTTTTATTCGAATTCTGAAGAGGGATGCCGTAATCAAAGTCGAATCTATTTTAGGTAGGTAAGCATTTACTAATTTAAATCTAATGAAACTCCTAGATCTTTTGAGATTCATTGAACTATTTAATGGCATGTTTAATCTCGATTATGCTCTCACTTTGTGACTGGGATGCCGAGGATCACAAACGAGATGTGAATAACCATGAAAATTAGTTTGGTACTCTCGATGTCATTTATCATCTGAAATTAGTGTGCTGGTTAACCACACGCGCTACATTAACTCAACGATAATTTACGAGACACCCATTGCCAACAATATTAGTCCCATATTAGTGTGTCGGTTAACCACACACGCTCCACTAACGACTAATAAGGTGCAATGTGCAATTTCATGGGTTAACATCAAATTCACAATTTTCCAAAAGTAACTAAGAGTGGGATTTTTAGAAAATAGTTTAGTTACTTTATCATTATACTTTTAATGATGATTAATTGTCCTATCGAACCCGTTCGGCTAACGACCCTCCACCATACAAAAGAGAGGTGGGTAAGAATGGATACCCAATGACGGTCATTTTACAAGCCGCTTCCTTAAACTCTCCTTATAGTATGACTTCGTTAATGAGGCGTACTAGTGGTTCGACTGACTTTTCTTATACATATAATATATATTAAGCTCTTAATTATATATATAGTATAAGGTGAGTTCTAAACATTTTAAAAGTCCAATGGTTTAATCTTTTAAAAAATTAAACTTTTAATTTAGTTAAATTTAAACCATATATGGATTTATTAAATATCCTTTAATTAAATTATCAACAAAATCCATAAGAATGTAATTTATGGTTTACATTTTAAATTTCAAAAATTAAACCTTTTAATTTAAATCTCAACCAACCCTAAAATTAAAATTAATTAATAATCAAATTAATTATTTAGTAGCCACTTATGGATATATTAATTATCCTTCAATTAAAAAATTAATTAAATTATTAATCATATCCATAAGGATACTCATAATCAAATAAAATCAACCTTATCCAGTTTATAATTATCTCCTAACATTTAGGTCATATTTAATTATCTAATATTACCAAAAATTGGATTATGTCAAATTTAATAAAAGATAATTACCAAATATTAACCAAATAAATCAAGTTAGGCAAGAAAATCCGAAATCAGGATCTGACGCACCAACTCGCCAAGTTGGAGGACCAACTCGCCGAGTTGCAGACCAACACGTCGAGTCCGAAGAACCAACTCGACGAGTTCTAAAAACAGAATGACGATTTTGTTCCCTTCTCCTTGTTCAAGTTCATATTAGTATCAATTCAATAGAAAACTAAACCTAGGCTCTGATACCACTGATGGGTTTTGAGCTAAGATACAACCCTATGTGTGCATGCAACCCTAATTGAAGATCTACGTTTTCTCTAATTGAACCTACAATAATGAACAACAAAGTATGAACCCTAGATCCTTAGTGTATAATCAAAATTCACATAATAAAGGGTTATAATACATACCTTTAAGATTGTTATTGTAAACAATCTTGAATCCTTGCTTGAAAGACCTTTGGTAGCAAGCGCCACAAGTGTCGCGCCTCTAATGGTTCACAAACAAAATCAAGCAACCAAGGAAAACTATATATAGAGAGAGACTAATAGAAGAGAAATTTCAGCCCTTAGGCTCTTAGAGGAGTCATAACCGAAATTTAACCCTAAGGAAGGTTTATATAGGTGTTATGAAGGTATTGAATAAGGCATGTGTATCCAAGATAACCCTAATCCATTAACTTCCTCCCTAAAGCACCCAAGGCACCCTTAGAGCCCAAGGAAACCCTAGGAGCATCTAGAATCCGTTCCCCATACTATAGGGAGGTTCTAGAATTGCCCAATGCTCAACTATTGAACATTGTCACCTTCAGTCCCTACAGTTTTAATTAATTCCTTGAATCCCAAAATTAATTCCAAATTAATTTCTGATTAAATATTAATTAAACAAGATGATATCTAATTAATATATTATTTCCATTATACGTTAATAAATCATTTATTTTGATTACTAATTAATTTATTAACCAAGTAATAAATTAATAAATCATTCTTCTCTCTCTAAAAGTTATCCTATTCAATTGTCAGGTTTGAAGGCAACCCAAAAGGACCGTGCTACTATCAATTCAAGTTTATACCAATTATAGTTATGGGCTTAGACACCTAATCCAACAGTTCGACCCATTACAATTGTCACACCCAACTCGCATGTCATGTATAGTTTGATCCATTTTTGTCATTCGCCGATCCATGTTTTCGAGTTTAGCCATTATTTCTCCCAAGTTATCGTTTCCTCTATCACCTCTACCTATTGTAGCATCTTCTCGTGGGTTATGATATCTCCTGAGTGTTTTGCGAACTCTTCAATTAACTCTTTGATCGTGGCCGAATTCTTCTTAGTTATTGGCCCTTGATAATCAAGAAGTTGCCTAGTTATATCGTTCACCACGTCATAGAAAATAGACACCTCTTGTTTCAAATTCAAGTCATGTTGAGGAAAATTTCGAAGAAGTCGTTTGTACCTTTCCCAAGCTTCGTATAAGGACTCGTCGATTTCTTGTTGGAAGTTATCATTTTTCTTCTTTAGCTTGGCAATCTTTGAAGGAGGACTAAATTGTTCAATAAACGCTTCATGAAGATTGTACCATGTTCGAATAGCTCCATGTGCGAGTGACTTCAACCAAACTTTTTTATCTCCAGTAAACGTTACTGGAAGCATCCTTAGTAAACCGAATCTCTATTAACATTTGGGACATTGAAATAATTAGCAATGTCCAATATTTCATCGATGTGCTTGAAGGCGTCTTCGTGGTCCTTCCTAAAGAACGGGATATCTTTAAGCATGGCTAGAATATGCCCCTTGAGTTTGAAATTTGCGGTTGCTGGGATTTCGGGTGGAACAAGACCCAACCCGTTGTCATTATGAAACATTTTCTTGTACTCCTCCATCGTCATATCTGCTATGTCTGCTATCTCTTCGAACTCGCTTTTTATTTCTTCTTTTGAATATTCCTTTGTAGATATTTATGGCTCGTCTCCTACTTCTTGCTTGCTTGGAGTCTTCTCAAAGTGCTTGAATGTTTCAACTTCGAAAGTGCTAGTTGATTCGTCGCCCTTTTCTTCTTCTTTTTGTGGAAGATTTTGGATTTTTGAATGGTGGAAGAATTAAAGTTCTGGATCCTCAGGTCATAGATCACTAAAACAAAATCAAAATAAAAAAAACGCGTAAAACGAATAAAAAATAAACTCACTTTTTAGTGATTACGATGTGACCAAATATGTCCACGACGTGGCTGCTGAACAGACAGATTAATTAATGCAGAAAAAATAACTTTTTGTCGTTTTTACCCATCAAAAGCATCGAATAACTAAAATCAGTTAAAATAAAAAATCAAATAAATCATTCCCCGACAACAACGCCAAAAAACTTGATGTGCACAAAATATACCTATCAATTTTTAAATTTATAACTAAACTTAACTAATTTATGCATCTATAGGCAGTGTACCTAGCCGTATTAAAGAATAGCTTAGGTAAGTCGGGTGTCGAACATAGGCAGTGGAATTTAATTAATAAAATAACTACTTCTAATTAAACTAAGAAAAAAACTTAAATTGGGGGTTTTACTGATTTTGCAAGATCAGAAGAAATTTAATCAAACTACTATCAACTAAACAACTATTAAAACTAAACAAGCAAAGAAAACGACTTCTACTTCAAGAATTAAAGAGCACTTCTGTTTAGTTCTGATTTCCCTCTCTCCTATGGTTGATTTCTAGTGGATGGTTTGTATTGATTCCTAATTCTTTAATTTACTATTTATTATGATCAAATACCTAGATGTACCAATTTATGAATTAACATGCAATGATCAAGCACAGGTTAAACACAAAATCGATATAAGCAAAAAGTGCACTATGAATCATAAATCTAATAGTTACTTTCCTATGATAAAGTCAAGCAACCAAGAACAAATTAAGATTAATTATGCTTTCTAACATAATTAAAGTTAATAACTTTATTTACCTAATCTAAGATGTGATTAATCCGAGCTCTAGTTTTTAAATGATCATACACCACTAGGAAACAAGTTCATGCAAATAGAATGATCATCTACTACACTAAACTCATATCAAGGCATTCAATGACTAGAACTAAAACGTGCTAGGATTTTGATTATCAAACACAAGTAAAATCAACAATAATCATCCATTAAATCGAAATCAACACATAAGATTCGGGTTCATCTTCACCAAACAGAAGTATGGGATGATTAGCCCATAACTAAAGCATAAACAAACATGAAATCGAAGTTGAATAGAAGAGACATGGTAAAATCTAGCAAATCGAATGATTCAGTGATGAGCTTCCTTTAATTATCTTCAAAGCTTGAGTCTAATTCAAAATCTTCACTTTTGAGGGTTTTTAAGGGTTTCAGTCGGTATCCTTAGCTTATTCATCAAGCCAACCTCTAGAATTCGACCTAATGTCCGGATATATATAGTTTCCTAAAACTTGGTCGCAATGACGTGGAGATAGGAGCCACGCCGTGGGCATCTTTTAAATCCCATACGCGGCAAGTCATCGGAAGCTTCTATGGCAGGATAGGTGTCCACGTCGTGACCTTTAGATCGCCATGTCGTGGCATGCGATTTCGCACAAATTCTTTTCTTCTTTCTTGCTGCTGCTAGCTTTGGCCTCCAAGTTTCCAGCTTCCGTCATTTTTGGTCCTTTTCCTCAAGAATGTCCTATTTTGGCTGCAAATTTTAATTTAATTCAATAAGTACCAAACATCTTTTCTTTTAACCAAATTATAGCTTAAACGCATTCAAATAATGCCTATGTATATGTATAAATATGGAAATATAAATTATGATAGAAGACAATTTACTCAGAAAGAATCTTTCAGAAGATAAATGATCAACATCACAATAGGTCCTATTGGAAGAAAAGGAAAGTGTAATAATTCAACTTTACTATTATGATGCTCTCCAATATCATAAATATGCAATCATTTTATCAGATGTATAATTTTATCGACCAATGATAAGACCTCTTTATTATTTGTTTAAATTGGTTTTAATTTTGGTTTGAAGTCCGCCCCTATATAAGGACTTGTATGTTTTCATTTTGAGGCAGAGTTTTCTAACCTCCCATCTCTTTCTCTAGTAAAATCCCTTCTTAGTTTGTAATAAATATTTGAAGTTTGGAGTACGAGCATCCTATTGAGAGCCTTATAATTTGTAAGTCTCCTATTTTATTTATATTGTTTATAATTTATACTTTTGTTTGTATTAGCCTAATAGAAGGCTAAACTACCTACGTGTTGAATAACCTATAAAACTTGTTTCATGATTTGATTATGGAAAAGTATGAGGAAAATTAAAAAAAAAAGAGTATTTTAGAAAAAATTTAATCAAATTATCATTTTAGGACTATACTGATCATTCGTGACCAATTATATAGTATGGTTATAAGTCGTAAGTGGGTCCGGGGTATTGCCAACACGAGGGATTTTTAAAAGGGTCATTATTTATTGACTAGGTAATCTCATACTTTATAATAATCATGGAGTACCAATATATATATATATATATATATATATATATATATATATATATATATATAAAATTCTATTGAATATTTTATTAATTTATTTTTGAATTATTAATTTAATCATAATTAAATTTACTATAATATATCTATGTCCTTATATATATATATATATATATATATATATATATATATATATATATATATATATATATATATATATATATATACCGAGAACTAAAGGTAGAACGTTATATTAAAATTAACTCATTAAGGACATGATAGTCATCTTATAAAGTTCATTTAATGTTAATTTTTTGTGTTATTGGATATATTAATATAAAAGTCTAAAAATAAACACAATAAATCAAAATTTTGATTTTTAAAAGAAAAATAAATTTCGATTTCAAAAAAATGCAGATTTTTTTTAGTTTTTTTAGAAATCGTGAATTTTTTAAAAATTTGAAAAAAATTATTATTTTTTTAAAAACTACATTTTTCTAAATAGTAAATTTTTAAAAATAAAAAATTTTAAAAATATTTTTTTGTAAATTATTTTTAAAAAAATCAACATTTTAGGTGCATATACGCATATTTCTTCAAATGCATATATGCATATTTCTTATGCTATAAAATTTGTAAGTAATCATAAAAAAACTCATTTTTATTCACTAATGTATAAACACAATATGTTTATGTGCATTTATTTGACACTCTTGGCGTGTAAGTATGGTGTCATAAGCTTTTTATTGGATTTACATCTCTAGTGTGTTTCTATTAGTTGATTTTCAGGTCCTGATGTTGTTAAGTATATCATAAACCATGTTGATTTGCAGGCGGTTTTTTTGTGCCAAGTACCATGAACATCGTAAGTCTCTTAAAAAAGAAAATAAAAAAATATATTTAATTAAAGATAAAAAAGGATAAGACGTAAAAGTTTGTTCTGTGTTCTATCGTAGAGTTTTGCTTTTTTATTTGGGAAAAATACACTGCAATGGTGTCTATACAGATTAAGATCTGGGTGAAAGTTGTAATTTAAAATTACATATTTAAAAACAAACAACTTATAACTCACCAGAGAGAAAAGTAAATCATATATATATATATATATATATATATATATATATATATATATATATATATATATATATATAGAGAGAGAGAGAGAGAGAGGAATGATCATTTGAGAACTCAAAGTTTCCCGAGAACCCGAGAACCAAACGAGGGCCGTTGATCAAAATAATAGATGGTTAAGATGTTTTGTGGCATTTTTGTAAATAGTTAGGAAAAGTAAGACACGGGGGTAAAGAAATTGAAATGAATCAGGAGCAGTTTAGGAATAAAATAATTATTTTAATTCCCCTGATTAAACCTCTCATCTACGTCTCTCTCTCACTCACTCACTCTCTCTCTCTCACGTCGTCGTCTTCACAGTTGTCTTCTTCACCGTATCTCTTCCCTCTTCATCCTTCCTCCCTCGATCGACCACTTCTACCACTACAAACTACTACCAATCCACCGCCATTAATGTCTAAATCATCGACGAATACTACACGATCCAAGAAATCGATGCCAGTCGTGTTCATCTGATTGACGCAGTGATCGTCGAAGACCTAAATCGTTCGATGGTGGATCGATCTCCTCTTCATCTCCGCCTCACATTCTCTCATCGTTACCGGCGATCGATCCCCTCCTCATCTCCGATGGCTTATTCACATCTCCTCCTTATCCCGACGATTGATTCACGTCTCTTCATCTCTCACTGTTCCAGATAGATGTTTTAATCAAATCAACTTGTTGAGAAATTGAATCCAGGTAACACTCGTAGATTGATTCTAGTCATGATGTAAAGCTATATCAATTCATCTGGTATCGATTCATGTGTTGATGGTTGTATCAATTCTTTGAAGCTGATATAACAGATAAACAATGTGTAGATAAGTAACAGGTAACAGAGAAGTATAAATGTATCAAGTATCACCTCCTGACAGAATATCTTTCTATGAAGTTACTAATTATGGTATGTTCATAATAAAAGTTAAAGCAATAACTAGATCTTAGTAATACCTGTAAATAGGACATTTCCACACTACCATATGTTGGAGATGCACTAACAATGATGTCCTCTAACCATAATTCCTCTCTCAGATGCATCATCCTTTCCCAATTTGCCAAGTGTATAAGCTTTGCCAGTTCCTGTTTGACCATAAGCCATAATTGTTCCATTATACCCATTCATCACAACATGCACATGTAAATACAAGAGCTTTGATGATGACATACAAATATGAGAATGCAGTGTTCAAAATATTGGCATCTATCAAACAAGCATAATTGAGTTTTCAAAAATCAAGCAATGTTCACATACCTAAACTACAGGTTTTGCTATTGCTTCATGGACAAGCTTTTGAGATGCAAATTCTATAAATACTTCATCAAATCTTGTTTAGGTAATTTAGAGATAATTAGAATTGTTTGGATGTGAAGTTAGATTATCATTACTAATTTGATATTTCCCCTTTGTTCATTGAGCAGTATTCTCATAAATATAAAGACATTGTTGAGGACTGTTGTTGTGATTATGAGACTGTTGATATTGTTAATGAAGATGTTTTATATCCTTTGTTGCAAGAGCTTGTTACAACTCCATTCTTACGATATTTTAAGGTATTTTTTCCATTGATATTTGGCTACTTTGTAAGACTAGTGATGAATTGAAAATGCTAATGTGTTCACATCTTTCACAGGTTAAATTATGGCAAGGGCAAAGTGCTCCATAATTAAAGCAACAAATACATAAACAGCTTAGAAACATCATGTTTCACTCTCAACTATATCATATTCCCTTTAGCCATAAAATATCCATATTTTACTGGTTTCTTTTATGTTAAATAACCTATTTTAGAAAGAAAAAAAATACTAAACTTCACATACTTATTTTTTAAGGAGTATTTCTTTCCTGTAATGAAAAACTTAACAAGTACTACTATGATTTACATGTAAATCATAAGTGAATCACATATGAATTATATGTGATTCACATGTAATTCACATATGAATCACACGCGATTCACGTGTAAATCACATGTAATTCACATATGAATCACATGTGATTCACATATGAATTACATGTAAATCACATGTAATTCACATATGAATTACATACGATTCACATGTAAATCACATATGAATTACATATGATTCAAATCTAAATCACATGTAATTCACATATGAATTATATGTGATTTACATGTAAATCACATATGAATTGCATGTGATTCACATGTAAATCACATATAATTCACATATGAATTACACGTGATTCACATGTAAATCACATGTAATTCACATATGAATCACATGTAATTCATATATAAATTACATGTAATTCACATGTAAATCACATGTAATTCAAATATGAATTATATGTGATTCACATGTAATTCACATATGAATTACATGTAATTCATATTTTTGTTTTTAATTTTCTTGTAGATTTGGAAGAAATTGTGGTGAATATTGAAGAGATGAAAATGATAAATTGAAGAAAATATGGAAATATTGACACGAAGACATGAAAACGCTTTGAAATTTTGTAGCATTTTTTTGTTTTTTATATTTTATTTTGTATCGAATAAAGTACTTATTGTATTGTGTTTATAGATTAGTAAATAAAATGAGTTTTCTTATGATTTCCTTACAATTATTATTTTATATGAAATATGTATATATGCATTTGTAAAAATAGGCATAAATGCATCTAAAATATTGATTTTTTTGGTTAAAAAATTGTAGTATTTTTTAAATATTCTATTTTTTTAATTTTATTGATTTTTAAATGTTTTTAAAAAAATTGCAGTTTTTAAAAAAAGTATTTGTTTTCAATTTTTTTTCAAAAACTCATGTTATTGAAAAATACTATTTTTAAAAAAAAAATCCGAAAATTTGATTTATTATGTAATTTTTTTAGACATTTCTATTAATATTTACAATAACACAATAAAATTAAACATTAAATGAGGTTGATAAGATTACGATCATGTCCTTGATGAATTAGTTTTGATCTAACGCTCCACTTTTAGTTTTCGGGTTCTCGGGAAACTTTGATATATATATATATATATATATATATATATATATATATATATATATATATATATATATATATATATATATATATATATATATATTGGTTTATAACCCGTGAGAACCACGATTATAAATTAATTAAACTTTCATATTAAAAAATCAAAATTATTAATCAATTTTTTTAAATAAATTATTACTTAAGAGATATTTTTTGGTTATATAAAATTATAATCGTTGGTTTAAATAAATACGTGAAGTTATATCACCTTATAACTTTTATTAATTTTATTTTATTTTTTAATCTAATGTTATTAATTTAATATAATTAGAATGAAAAATTTTAAAATTTGAAATTTAAAATGGAGAATCAACTATTAATTAATGTAATTAGAATGAGAAATTTAAAATTTGAAATTTAAAATTGATAATTAATAGGTTGACAAGTGGCATGATATGTGATATATATAATATTAATGATGAGTTCTACTAGCATGACATTTGTCAATAGGAGAATAAACTTACTCATTTATTAGAATAGGAAGATATATATATATATATATATATATATATATATATATATATATATATATATATATATATATATATATATATATATATTGCAACATGAATTAACGTGAATTGAAAACATTAATTAATGATTAATAGTTTAATGCTACCATCAAGCTCCAAAAGACCAAAACTAATGAACATTAAACTATTCTTGAAATATATGATGGCACACTAGTCCTGAAAGTTACACACGTTTTCGTTGATTTGCATGGTGCTTTTTTATTTTGTTTTTTAGTTTATAATATTTTAATGTAAAGAACAAGATGTAGATACTTGTATCATTCGTTATTTTTTTTTTTGGGTTTTTAGATTGTCTAATTAGATTGCAAAATAGTAAATAATAAATGGATATTCGAAATAATATGAGAATTTGTATCCGAATTCCGATATCCAAAATTTCGAATACGGATTCGGATATCAAAATCCACTAGTATGTAGACTAAGGATCTTTTCTGGACAGGGGCGGAGCCAAAATTTTCATATAAGGCGGGCTTACATCTATATTTTAATTGGCAAAAATCTTCTTCATTTTTATTAGAATTAACAACTCTAAGTTAAAAACAATAATATTAACAAGCAAGTTAATAATCAAGCCATAGATCGGAATAGATGTATAAGACCAACAACCCAAAAAACTCGAGAACAAGGCGTAAATGTTACATAGAAACATAGTCAAATATAGAAGCAGAGAGCCAAGGTGTGTGTGTGAGAGAGGGAGAGAGAGCGAGAGAGATTTTGAAAGTGAGAAAGAAAGAGAGAGTTGCATACAACGAGAGGTCGAGAGCTTAAGATGGAAACCGATGAGATCTCAAGACAACGAGACAACGACTACAGAGAGCAATAGTTTACATACGACGAATTATTATTGGTGTTACCAGAGAGTGATGACTGTTACCAGAGAGGCAGAGAGTGATGACTGATGACTAGAGAGCCGGAGACGACATCGTGGTTAGGGTTTATATTTTTTATTTTGAGATTTTTCTTCTTTAACGCTCTGTGGCTTTAAAGAATCATTATGTGTTTTTTTAACGGAAGTATTTTAGATTTTTGGTAGAGTTGAATTTGTAATTATGTTTTGGAGACTTTGAATTTTAAATTTAGATTATCTTTTGTGATAACTTTTTGAATTAAACGAAAGGCTTAAAAAATCCATAATTGTATATCATTATTTGTTATTTTGTATTTGTTTAAAAAAAATGATTTTGAAAGAAGGGGCATATCTATTCCTCAACCACAAAAGGGGCATGCAAGCACTATACATAGAGAATGCATAACTATATGCAGAGAATGCATAAATATAGAATAATTAAAAAAAAAAGAACTTCAATAAAAATTCAAAATGATAAGGGGTGGCAGTGGGTTTAAATGGAATTAATAACCAATCAATGTAGACTATACAATGTGGGCTATTAGGCTTTAAATCTATATCAATTGAAACCGTTGGGGTGGCAGAGCAGCGACATACCCCTGCATTGGCTCTGCCACTGTTTATGGATTTGCATGTTAGACTTGTTTGATATTTAAGATGTTTTGTTGTCTTAAAATTTGCTTTTTTTTGTACTATTTGAAGTTCATGCTAGTGTTAACTAGTTGCTAAGTGAATGCGTTAGAGTTGTACAAAATTAGAATTATATAGTCTTAGAATGCTTGAATAGCCATACATTCTTTTCCTTGTTTGGTTGTGGGCTTAGAGTATAATTACTTATTCATTAGCTCTCAGATACTGTAAAATCCGGTTTTCAGGTATGCTTTTTATATTTAATTAGAGTTAATGAGTTTTGACATTTTATTTGGGTGGCGGCGTGACGGACTTAGAGGGTGTGACACGACAATTTACGACACAAACTTTAATGAAGCTCGCTGTACGACGGTCCTGATGTACCAAACCCTAGAAGCCTGCAGTTTTGGGCCTATTTAAAGGCACAAGCCCATATGGTTTCATCATTTCATCAGCCTCTATCTTTAGAGAACTCTCCATGCAAACCTTAGCCTCTCTCCATTGATTCTTGAAGTTCTTTTGCCTTGTTTGTGAAGTTTAATGAGAAAGTAGAGCTTTGTGGTGATTTGTAGCTTGTTGTAAAGGAGATCTAGTCACTGAAGTTCCTTCTCGACCCTTTGTAAGTATAAAGTCTCTTCCTTTCTGTTTTCCCTATCTTGATATGTTGTTGGAATAGAATTTTAGTCCCTTAAAGCAGTGGTGAGGCTAGGTATAAGGAATGTGGGTCCTAGGACCCACCTAATTTTTTTAATTTATCTAAAATTACTATAGACATTTTTTAGGGACCTACCTTAAAAAAATTTAGGACCTACCTTACCTATAAATTTTTTTGAATTTGTACAGAAAATTGTATATAGAAAAATTAGTGAACCATGTGGTTTTCTATTCTAGACTCGCCATTGCTTAAAGTTGAAGTTTTTGGACTTTGAGGAACTCAATAAAACTATAATGGCATTTCCTTGTCATTTACCCTATGAGTTTAGATAAAAAGAAGGCCTTGCATGCGTTTTCTTTGGGTCATGCTCCAAGTTTTGACCTTTTGGATATTTCATGGACTTAGGGTTTGAGATCTTGAAGGATTAAACCATGGTTATGGATAAAGTTGTAAACTTTATCCATTAGGACCATTAGGAGTTTTAGATATGAAGATTTGTACTTATGGAGTTAAGGGATTAAGTCCTTAAGAACTAGGCTATTAAGCTAGATTCGCGACACGATTGGGTTTAAGCCTCACGGCATGCGCTAAATCGAGACTATTTTTTCGCCTAGTGGTCAACACGCGACCATGGATTGGTCATGGTGCGATGACTGTTGACTTTGACCGTTGACTTTTTGTCAAACTTTTTAGGATTTAAGCTATAGTCTGAGGATTAACCTCTATTTGGTTATAGGTGGTTGTAGTGGATTATCTTTAGATTTTGAGACTGCTACTAAGAGATTCAAGTGAGTCTTCTCACTATATTAGTTATGTCATGATTGGATCCTCTAGGTGTTGGATGCTTGCATAATACTATGACATGTTAGTATGCTTAGCTAGACCAGTATTGTCTTGATTATGGATTGTGGTTTGAGGTGTATTGCTTCTTGATTGGCATGTTATGCGCCTTGTTATGCTGATGACAAGATCAGGGTAGGCCATGAGTCAAAAAGTGCTCGGGGGGTTGATGACAAGTCGGGACATGTCATGAGCCAAGGAGTACCCGATTGGGATGATAGCGAGATCGGAACCGACCGTGAGCTAAAGAGGCCCGATACTTGCATGTATAGTTATTACTGTGATGTTTAAGATTTTTTGGGGAACTCACTAAGCTTTGTGCTTACAGTCTGGCAGTAGGAAAGCTTCAGCTTAACCATGATGCATGCACATCTCCTATCTATTATGTTATTTGGCTTTCACATTTTCTGATACATTTTACTGGTTTATCATGATTCAAACCATTTGGTACTTGGGATTTTTATGAAACATGGTTTTGGAATGTTTCATTTATATTTGAAAAATGAAAATTTTGGTTTGAATTTTGGGACGTTACAGATACCCTTTCCACGATCAGCTTGTATGTGACATCCCCTATTTTCCAAAACCGAAAAAAACTTTTCTTTATGCCTTCAAAACCATGCTATCTTTGTTTGTGTAAAATCCTATTTTATTAAAATGTTTTGAGTACAAATGTTGTTTCAAAATAGCAAAACCCTAAGGATATCATAATCAATACACAACATGAGTTACAACGTAAAGACTTATCGGTCCTAAATACTATTGCATGTTGTCTCTTATTCACTCGACATCCTAATCAAGTTACAGGAGCCTTAACATCGCTACCTATGATACATATAATTTGAGTGGGTCGGGTTTAGGAACCTGGTAAGCCACATAGGGTTTTTAATCCCACAATATTTTTGTGATAATATATCATATATCATATTCCTGCAAAACTAACGTTACCAAACAATATAAATATATCATACGACATAGATATCTATAAGACACTATACCCTTAGTTACCCATCCCATCAATACTCGAATATTGATCCTATAACAATGATCCTATGGGATATATCTTGATGGATCACTATAATCAACGAATAAACTATACCGCTTCGGGGATTCCTTGGAAAGTGTAAGTCAATTTAGGCAACCATGAGTGGGATAGAGTACAAAACAACTACGTGAATGACTAGCTGACATACTCAGCCCAATCAATTCTTGCAAATCCTAATCAACGATCATCTAGAAGAATCACATTACCTGACGAATCGTTTAGAGCAATAATATGACTACACGGCTAGGGGATTCCTTGGCCGATGTAAGTCATAAAGGCAACCCAAGCCTCAGAGTATTTGATAAATATGGTATCCCATTTCATCTATGTTTGTGGGTTATAAGTCCATACTAACAACGTAATTCATAAGACTGTCTAGAATAATCAAGTTCTGTCATCTTCTGGTAGATGTCTAGACAAACTCCCTGGTTGTCTGGTATATGGACCCATCATTTCTGGTTGTCTAAAAAGAGGAGGACTATTACACTCCGCTTTAATCTCACATCTTACCCTAGAATGAGACTACTCACTTATTTAACTTACTTCAAATTAAGTATCCTTTGCAAACCTTAACTTATAACTAGACCAAATTACGATACCTAAAATCACTTCCAATACAATTTACATGTTCACGTAATACTATCATAAAATAAGGTTTACATTTAGCATATAATACAATTAGTAAGTATTCAGTAAACATTTAATCTTTTAAGTAATCATACTTTTATTAAGGTTTTCATGTAGTATTATCAAATATACACTTAACACATGTATAACCAATTTTGGCTCGTACAGTATATGTCCTGTAGTATTACCAAATATACATTTTGTTGGATTAGGTGTCTAAGCCCATAACTATTATTGGTATGTACTTGACTCGAGAGTAGCATGGTCCATTTGGGTTGCATGGCATCGAAACAATTTGGATAGACTTTTGTCAGAAGAGGATATTTATGATTTATTAATATATTATAAGTTCTAATATATTAATATGAAATCATATTATTTAATTAGTATTGATCAAGAATTAGTTTGGAATTAATTTTGTGATCAAAAGAGACTAATTAAATAAATGGGGATTGATTTGGTAAATCATTCATTCTTATAAAGTGGGCTTATGATTCATAGTTCTTTATGTTGGACTAAACCCATGTGGTGACCCATGGATACTCCATGGAGGTTAAAACCCATGGATCATGAGGAATGTGGAAATTCATGAGTTGCATGGTGTAACCCTAATGTGCACACTATATAAGAAGCCTCATAGTTCATGAAATGGCACCTTTAAGTGACAAGAAGTGAGGGCTAGACGATTTGTGAAGCAAGTATTCTTCTCTCAAGTTATTCCAATTGTTGGTGGTGTTGTGTGATTCCATTTGAGGTGCAACACTTGGGGCACTAAGTTCTTAAAGGTCCAAGGCATCCAACTACAACAAAAGGTATGTCTTCTAACTTGTTTTATTACCCAAGTATCAATGTTTTGTATGCTACTTAGGGTAATACCTTGGAAAGTTCAAGTTTGCATGTATAATAGAGAAAACATAGATCCAAGGTATTTAGGGTTGCATGTACACCTTAGGAGTGTTAGAATGCTCAAAACCGATCAGTGGTATCAGAGCCTAGGCTTGTTTTCTATTATACTTGATGCTACTAGCTTGAAAATGCTTTAAAAATCGATTTTCTGTTGTTCTGGACAGTGGACTCGCCGAGTCCACTAGGGGACTCGCCGAGTCCAAGAACAAATTCATCCAACTCGTCGAGTTGGTTTATACACTCGACGATTTGGTTCCCCAGAATGCAATTTTTCGAGTTTTTTGGCTGGAATTGGACTAGGATCATTACCCTAAACCATTTTTGATCTTATAAACCTGTTTTTGATGTGGTAATGATCATGATTATCCAATTTATAAGATAATTGTCAAAGTTTCATGTTTTGTATTAGTTTATATGGTTAGGCTAATTACATGAAATTTGTTTGATGTGAATTGTCTTGTTCTTATGAGTTTAATTTATATCATAGACAAATTGTTTGATTTTCTTGTTAGAATTTTTGATCTAAATGATTTTGGTGAATTCCATAACTTGTCCTCAAGTTATGGAAAATGAAAGGTTTTCTTTTAAAGAAATCATTAAAGTCATAGGTTATGAACTTGAAGAGTCTTTTTCTCATAAATGGTTTTTTTATGAACTCCATAACTTGTCCTCAAGTTATGGAATGTTAAGAGTCTTTTCATAAAATCTTTATTAAACTCATAAGTTATGGATTCCAAAAGGTTTTGAAAGTTACAAAACTTGCCCTCAAGTTTTGAAATTTGTAAATGTAGAGTCTTCTTTTGACACATTTAGTTCCAAACCCTAGAATTTTGAAAGTTTAAAATTCAACCCTTATACTATTATAATATTATAGGTTTAATATTTATATACATGTATAAGAGTAAAGTCAGTCTTACCGTTAGTAGGCCTCATTCATGAAGCCGGTCTATAAGGGGGGTATAAGGTTACTGCCTATAAAATGACAATTTAATGGGTGTCCACTCTCACCTACCGCTTCCTTGACTGGTGGAGGGTCGTTAGCCGAACGGGTAGGATAGGACTCTAATTCTCCCTTCATTAAAAGTATAATGATAAATATAAAGTAACTAAACACTTATAAATTCCCAAATCTTAGTTACTTAGGAAAATGTGAATATGGTGCTAACCCTTGAAATTGCACTTTGCACCTTGTTAAGTCGTTAGTGGAGCGCGTGTGGTTAACCGAGACATTAATCTGTACTGACAGTGTGTGACAAAGGGTAGCTTGATGTTAATCATAGATCAATGGAGTGTGTGTGGTTAACCGACACATTGATTAGGTGGTTGTAACATTGGGTGTACCAAGCTAATTTGCATGGTTATTCACACGTTGTTTGTGATCCTCGGCATCCCAGTCACAAACTTGAAGGGCACAATCGAGATTTAAACATGTCATTGAATTGGTCAATGAATCTCAAAGGATCTAGGAGTTTCAATTCACTTAAAACCTAAAATTCTTTTTCGTTTTTCGTGATGGAAATTGGTAAATCGTCATTTACCTACCTTCAAATATTTTGCGGTTTGGATTACGGCATCCCTCTTCCAAATTGTAAAATATTGTGTTGGGTCCTAGCCTTAATATTTCATTTGGGTGTTATATTAAGGACTTAAATATACTAACTTGAATTTCTCCCAATGTAGATGTCTAGTTCAGACATCTATGGTCTTCCCAAATCCTTTGGAACAAGCTTTCCTCTTGAAGATGATGTCCCGCTGTTGGATCGTGGAAGTCATACTTCACTTCCTCCACCTCCTCCAATAATTATCCCTTACCCACAAATTCAAAGACTTGAAAAATTCAAGGTCACTCAAGCTCTACTTACAATGAAACATGAAGATGGAAGGCATGTGTGTACTCGCGTCTTGGAGACGAAGTCACATATTGACAGGCTGAGAGTATTAGGTGTCGAAGTCTCAAGGAAGTTGGCTATTGACTGGGTTCTTCAGTCACTTCCCGAGTCATATAGTGAGTTCATTAAGGACTACTATGTGACAGACCACGACATGACCCTTATTGATCTTACCTATTTTCTTGTTGCTACTGAATCAACAATGATTTGGCGCACTGGAAAAGCAAATTTGATTGAAAGATTTACTCCCCAAACTTCCATGGACATTGACAATGGAAACATTAGAAGTCCATAAAAGATTTCTCTTTCCAAGGGAAAGAGAAAGGCTAAGTCTGAGATTGTCCCGTATACCATTCCCAAAGAGTCTATATGTTTCTATTTCCAAGAGAAGGGGCATTGGTTGCGAAGCTGCCTGACTACCTGAAAGATCTGAGAAAAGGTAGAATCGAAAAGTTTGACTCTGCTTCAGGTAAGTCTACTATCTAACTCTATTAAGTTCCTAATTGTTGATTCTTAATACATGATGTGACAAGGTTGCATTTTGATATTTTGTAGGATCATGTAAAGTGAAGGAAGCTTAAAACAAGAGTATGCTGAATCTGGTCGTGAAGATGGATTTCAATCGCATGGTTCGATGATCGGATTTTTGAGCTGCTGCTTAGGAGTTATGATAGATTGCTAGGAAATATGTAATAACATAGTTTTCATTTGTAATTGCATTGTAAGGAAAAAAATTCCGCGTTTTATAAATAAATAAAATTTTGTTTTATTTTATATTATATCTCCTTGCAATGGCATTTGTGAAAATTGATGTTTCTATGTTTCTATGTTAGCAATATGAATTTGATTCTTTCGTTTGTGGTAGTGTCGGGTATTTGCCAAATAAGGAAATATTCTCATCACCCAAGTTTCAATTGGACAGAAACTTGGAATCATGCAAGTTGTATTGTATGATGAATGAGAATTTTCATCTTTGGTAAATTAAGACTAATTCCTTGTTCACATGTATATGTGAGTCAAGTGAAGGACTAGGGGATCGGGTACACTAGGTGTGCGCTGGTCAAGATCCACCACAAAGATCAACAAGACTATTCTTCATGATTTACTAAAGTTTAGTAACCATGGTTATGCTTACAAGTTTAAGTATAATTCTAAAACATTGGAAAAGGTTCAATGTATGGCAGAACGAATGAGAAGAATCAAATTAGGCAGACAGATAAAAGTTTCTCCAATCTGAAAAGATGGGAGAGTACTTTAGTATCGTGTTTTATGATCATCTTAAAGTTCATGGAAAAACCATATCATAATTGATCCTCTAAAGACATCTTAGTGCATTTGTATGGCTAAGAAGAGGAATCGTGAATTGTTGAAATAGTTTAAATCAAGAAGATGGGTCATACTTCGTTCCCAAAACAAGTCTTAGAGTAATACTCCAATATTGTAACCTTGAGTGACATGATCTTAAGAAAGGTTTAAAACACTTATCTAATGTAGAGTAAAAGTTTTCTACTCTTGAACATTTGAAATTGGTAAGTTATGATGTTTTGGATAAAACAAAGACCAATTAAGGCCAATTGTGTGAAGTGTTTGTCTTGATAAGAATCTGCACTAACTCTTGAATATTTGTTTTGTCAAGGAATGATTCCTGACAAGAGAGTCTTATATGTCAAGAGGACAGTGGGAGTCTTAAAGATCTTGACAAGTTTCAAGAACTAATCAAGAATAAACCTATTGTCAAACACTAGCATACGACTTGAGGTTTGTGACCTATCGTGTTGACATATTCTTGTTTCTGTGCCCATTCCAGTTAAAGTTGACTATGCATGTGAGTTCTATGAGTTCTCAGTTGTTTGCATATGCGACATCCCCTAATTTCTCGGCCAGAAAAGACCGATTTAATTTATGCTTTTAAAATAAAATCAGAGAAATCTTTTTAAAAGATGTTGCGGAATTGGTCCCCAAAACAAAACATGATAGAAGTTTATCAAAACCTTTCTTTAAGAAATATATAATTTCCTTTTATATCAAAACCTCGGGATGTCATGTTCCGATACAGATCAAAAGCATAAACAAGACATTATAAGCCTTACAACAGTTATTTACAACTACTGGCCTATAATCCAAAAATCTCTCATCATCATCCGACTATGCTCGGGGTCCACTACCTGTAACATAAAAAGCTGAGCGGGTCAGACTTGGGAGCCTGGTGAGCATATAGGGTTTTCAACCCACAATAATAACAAACTTATTAAGTTCACCAATCAACAATAACCCTGATTACCCATTCCCGTTATCCTCACTTTACGTCCCTAAACACCTATCACAAGGGACCTAGCCTAAGGAATATCATCGGGATGGACACTACTGCTAAGGGGACTCCTCAGCCATACATGTCCTAAAGGCAACCATAAGGGGGATGGAGTACGCCAATGAACATTTAGTTCACCAACACCTACAAGTTGCGAACCTGCTAATGTTCCACTGGACTGTCTAGAAAGGTCTGTGGTCGTCATCTATACTCCGCTAGACGACAACAACAACAACAACAACAACATCGAGGCCTCTCATCATTTTAACACCCATCGACTATTTCGTCTACCCATGTTTTACCCAACATATTTGTAGATAAAATACATATACAGTTTAAAACTTGTATAAAACATCTATTCAACAGTCACCTCAAATAAACACTTAATATAATTACACATAGCACGTATTTTATAGAAAATACTTCATATCTAGGTGTAAAATGAAAGTGACTACACACTCACTTGATTTAATGATAATCGGGCAGCACTTCGTTTCCTAAAACGATCGTTTCTAATAAAACCGGAAGTTTTATTGAGAAACCGGGCTCTGCAAGGGTCGGGCTTCAAAACCGAAAAGATAAATTTCTCGGGATTCTCAGGAACTTCGGGACGTGTTTCGGGTGTTTGGTATAATACCGGGGCTTTGGGGGAAGTTGGAATGAAAGAAATATTGAAAGAGGGGTGAAAATTGACAAATTTCCAAATTATCCCCGGGAGGTCTCGCACCCTTCTATTTATAGGGGCGAGGCTTCTGATTGGACGGCTGAGAGGCTTCAAGGTGGCAGCAGATCCGGAGAGGAGTCACATGGCTCGCACGTGCGAGGGGTGAGCTGCTGACCTCTGATTGGACCGAAGTCTAGGTCCGAGGTTCGGATCCGAAGCAAGAGGGAAGGGAGACATGTTGTGGGAAGGTCGGACACGCGGCAGGTGGTGCGAGGCTCGGACGAGGCTGCACACGCGTCACTCCTCGGATGCGTCACGGCTTCGGATGACTCAGCAAATTTTGGACACGTGGCACGCATGGAGCGAAGGTGACGTGGCCGAAGCATGACTATGCGAATTTTCTCGATTTTTGTGCAAAAACTTCTAAAATCCATAACTTTCGCATACGAGCTCCGTTTTTGACGTTATTTATATGCACGCGTAGGTAAAATTATGCTCTACAACTTTCGTTTAGACTTCGTCGGCTAATTTTGACTTTAATTTTTATATTATTATTTTTAACAGACCGGGACAGGAAATCCGTTAAAAATTCATAACTTTTTCATCCGACGTCCGTTTTCGTCTGTCTTTTTACCGTTGTACTACTATTGACGAGACCTTCGATTCTTGTTTAGGTTGTATCGGCTAAAAATCACTCGATCTAAAATTCGAGTTTTTAGTTGTCTACTGCTAAGCTGAAACTTAGAAAAATCATAACTTCCTCATACAAAGTTAGATTTGTACGTTCTTTTTATACATACTCTCGGTTTAACGAACACTACGACTTTCGTTTAGATCACTAAGGCTAAAAAGTAGTTTATCAAAAACTCACTTTTTATGTCATTCGGCACCATGCCGGTTTTGTCGCGAACTAGGTCATAACTTCTTCGTTAACTCAGATTTCGGTATTCTTTATATATATATGTATCCTTGTCACGACCACTACAACTTTCTTAATATATATCGACTTTATCTAATATTTATTTTCGACGCTCATTTTTATTCTTAATTAATTAAATCCTAATAATTAAGCATAAAACACATAATATTCACATAATTCCTTTTTATTTCTTCAAAATGAGTTACAAAGGTTAACCTAGACTATCACATCAATATTAATGCCTAGCCTAGAAACACGGGCATTACATCATAACTACTTGGAAGCAATGGTAGGCCCTTGTTCTACCAAGTGGCAAGAAATTAAGATTAAACAAGTTCATTCCATATGAGTTTGGATTTGTCACTAACCATGTCTTTTGATTATGGTTTGACAAATTCACATGGATAGGAACACATACACCATAAAATCTAAGTGTCATAAGGTTTCTCTCCGAATCATGAAAATGATGCTAAGGAAACGCTTTCACTAAGTATATTTTAAGGAGATAGTAGTTGTGATATTTGCATTCTCAAATTTGATTATGATTACGGCATCCCTTTTCATAATTCGAATTGTGAGAAATGGCAAAGGTCTAAACATTTCAGACTTATGGATGTAAGTTCTAAAATTGTTAAGACACACATGTGAGCTATCTAAGGAAATATGTATGATTTTGAGAAGCCGATATAAAGTCTTATCGAAGCATCTCGTATCAGAAATCTGAACTTTGGTAATGAAAGTCAATAAGTATTGATTTCTAGAAGTCCAGCTGATTTCTGAATACATGTCAAAGCTAGTGGGAGCATAAGTGTTATGCTAATAATAATTTTTATGCTAGTGGGAGCATAATTATTATGATAAGTGTTGCAAGTTAGCAATGTTAATTATAGAAAACAAAGGTTTCAATTTGCAAAGTTGTAGGGTTTGAAAAGTTGTTTTGCTATAATTAAGGGAGAGGAATTTATACTTCATTTCAATTCTAATAGCTTAGATTGAGATTTTAATCACATTTAGTCAAATATATATATGAATGTTATGTTGGAATGGTTCAACATAAGGAAATTCTATATATGGAAATGTTAATTGCGTTCTCAAAATTTGGTTATGATTACGGCATCCCTCTTCATAATCTAAATTATGAGAACATGGCAAACAGAAATATTATAGCAGAAGGTTGATCAAGTATCATGTCTTTATGTTAGACATTATGAATCGCATCTCATATGCTTTGGGTGTAGGATCGATTGCATATGCTATAATATTCTCGTGTTCTAATTTTTCAAATGCCTAGAGCATTTAGAGGGAAAAATATAGAACCAGATATGACTAAAGTGGTTAAACAACTCTTAAGGACAATCTAAGCTTCGCCAAAGATTGGTCGCTTAAGGACAGTTGGAAGTATAGTAATGGATGGACCATATTGACATTATTATGAATAGACAGGAGTCTAGTAATAATGAATTGTCGTATGGAAAATATGGAATGTTTCGATATTGGGAGTTGAAGAATAGATGAGAAAGTTAGAAACTTTCATGCAAGAAGGATGTTCAAAGGAATGTACTTTGAATTTGAGACTTCATTTCCATGGAATTGTCTTGTAACAATCTCCAAAGGCATATTTTGTAATATCATTGGTCATGTCTCTGTGATTTTTGGCACCTAGACATTACAAAAGAATCATTGCATGATAGTTTAGAATCTAAGACTTTCTAGCAGTGACAAGAATTTGGAATTCTTACACTTGCAATAAGGATTTTGAATTTTGAAATAAGCATCATTGAAATGCTTTCAATTGATCTATTTCACAAAGTAAGGACCATAGACAAACATAGTATGCGTGCTTGGAGCATGACATAACTATTTTTTAGACAAACATAGTGAGCATGCTTGGAGCATGGCATAGCTATTGTTTTAATTCAAGTATTAAGTTTGTTATTCGAAACATCATACAATGAATAATGAGTGATCAATATGACTCAAAAGTTTTTGGACCATATAGGATTAGTATTATTCTTGTGTTTCACATTTGCATGTTTTGACTTCCCGAATAACTAGGTTATTCAAACCATCCACAATCGATCATACTTTGGAAGTAGGTATTGAGGCAAGACTGTCATGAATGGGTCTGTAGTTTGACTAGGACAAGGTGGTTGCAGTGTTCATGAGTACTCCTGGAATAAGATTCAAGTATTGGATTCAACCCATGCTCAGCTGAATCACTTCATGGATTTTATCACGAGTGATCATGAGACGATAATATATTATATTTTTGAAACGGAGACATGTGAGTTGTAGTTGCAAGTCGGTTGCACATTGACATGTGTAAACGCACTCGTAACTTGGATGTTATAAAACATATCGTTGTGTGTAATTTGACGAGTAAGTACAAGCGAGCATTTGGGTCGACGTTTATCCGTTCCTTTTACCCCATGTGGATAAAAGCGATATATGTGGGCCCCTCGATGATTTAGTGATCACATCAGTCCTGGACTGATTTTGATTTGTTCAATTAGTCGGTCGTCATAAATCGAAAATCGGGAAATAACAGATGGACAGAGAGAATGATTATAATCCATGTCTCAGTCCATATGATATCTAGAATGGAGGAATATTTGATCCCTTATCTCATGGACACGTCATTGACTAGGTCAGAGTTCCACAACGACTTTTAAGAGCTACGATTGCTAGTCGGGTTGGAGTCATGCTTGCAATAATAGTTATTAGACTTATCCAAGTGGGAGACTGTTGGATTAGGTGTCTAAGCCCATAACTATTATTGGTATGTACTTGACCCGAGAGTAGCATGGTCCATTTGGGTTGCATCGCATCAGAACAATTTGGATAGACTTTTGTGAGAAGAGGATATTTATGTTTTATTAATATATTATAAGTTCTAATATATTAATATGAAATCATATTATTTAATTAGTATTGATCAAGAATTAGTTTGGAATTAATTTTGTGATCAAAAGAGACTAATTAAATAAATGGGGATTGATTTGGTAAATCATTCATTCTTATAAAGTGGGCTTATGATCCATAGTTCTTTATGTTGGGCTAAACCCATGTGGTGACCCATGGATACTCCATGGAGGTTAAAACCCATGGATCATGAGGAATGTGGAAAGTCATGAGTTACATGGTGTAACCCTAATGTGCAAACTATATAAGAATCCTCATAGTTCATGAAATGGCACCTTTAAGTGACAAGAAGTGAGGGCTAGCCGATTTGTGAAGCAAGTATTCTTCTCTCAAGTTATTCCAATTGTTGGTGGTATTGTGTGATTCCATTTGAGGTGCAACACTTGGGGCACTAAGTTCTTAAAGGTCCAAGGCTTCCAACTACAACAAAATGTATGTCTTCTAACTTGTTTTATTACCCAAGTATCAATGTTTTGTATGCTACTTAGGGTAATACCTTGGGAAGTTCAATTTTGCATGTATAATAGAGAAAACATAGATCCAAGGTATTTAGGGTTGCATGTACACCTTAGGAGTGTTAGAATGGTCAAAACCAATCACATTTAACACATATTCCCGATAATAAGCATTCAGTTCATATATAAGCATTCAATTGATATTAAATACTTTTCTTAAGATCATGCTTAAAAAAGTAACTGAGCGCTCACATATAAGGCATATTTTTAATAATTACTTATTAAAATTATGACCATGAAAGTAACCATGCACTCACATGATTGAGGTGGAAGACTTTCGGGTAAGTTAACTCCTCGTCTAACTTCAACTTATCCATTTTGAAGGACCTAAATACGAATATTACTACACTTCAGTATACGTTCATATTTATAAGGTTATATCAACTATTTCCCAGATTCTTCATTAATCCCAAGAACATACCAAGTTCTATCAAATAAGTAATGACAAGATGTTTTGGTCAAAAAATGATCAAGGAAATATAAACCAAATTGTATGAGAGGTTGTGGTGTTGCAATCGATATGAATGTGAAAATGAATGTGACATGAGTGATCTTACAAGGAAAGCCCTTGATCCTTGCTAGGATCTCCGACATAAAGCCTTGGGAGGTGATAATAATCACCTTCCTTGTTTAATCTTATTAATTGAAATGTAAATTACAGAAATTTATTTGAGAATATGAGTACAAGTGATTCAGTCACTCTACGTGTGTGTTGTGCGATTTATCATGTGTATTTATAGCCTAGGTTGACTAACTAGATGTCTGATATTCTTGGGATCTTGTTGAACAAGCTCTTGCATGTTTCCTTTTTTGGATTAGGTGTCTAATCCCATAACTATATTTGGTATGTACTTGAATTGATAGTAGCATAGTCCTTTTGGGTTGCCTTCACACTGGCACCTAGACAAGATGATTAATTGAGGAAGAGGAAGAATTTATTAATTTGATTAATAAATTGAAATAAACGATTTATTAATATATTATGGAAATAATATATTAATTAGAAGTCATGTTATTAATTAATATTTAATCAGAAATTAATTTGGAATTAATTTTAGGATTAAAGGAATTAATTAAAAGTTCAGGGGTTGTTTTGCAACTAATTAACAGTTGTGGTTTGGGCTCTTGGATCACCCTATGAAGGGTTGGCTGAAACTCTTAGGGAGGTCCTTCGGATTTTCGTCCATGGCCTAAGGATGGGAGATCCATGGGCTGCTTAGGCCTTAAGCTAGAAATTAGGGTTTCTACCTTCAAACCCTAGCTTTGGGACTAAGCAACCTTGAGCATCACCCCTTTAGATTTTGGCCATCCTAAGAAACCCTAGAAGAGCCGAAATTTTGAGCAACTCACTCCTCTCTCCTCTCTCTCATAATCATCCTCTTGCCTTGGTGTGTTTGTGAGCCATTAGAGGTGTTACATTTGTGACACTTGTTCCCAAAGTCAAGATCTTCAAAGGAATTATTGTTATTACAACATAACAATAAAGGTATGTATCTAAACCCTAGTTTTATGTTAATTTCGAAAATTTTGCATGCCTCATAGGGTTTCTAGTTTTTGTGTTCAATACTTGTATTGTTGGATTAGGTGTCTAAGCCCATAACTATAATTGTTATGTACTTGACCCGAGAGTAGCATGGTCCATTTTGGGTTGCATTCACCAGAGCAATTTGATAGGATGGATATTTGAGAAAGAGGTTATTTGTGATTTATTAATATATTATAAGTATAATATATTAATTGAGAAATCATATTATTTAATTAGTATTGAATTTGGAATTAATTTAGTGATCAAAAGAGACTAATTAAATTAACGGGGACTGATTAGATAAATCAGTGATATTTATAGTTTGGGCTAATGATCCATATTGATTAGGATGGAATAGTTCTATGTGGGAGTCCATGAAGAGTTAGTCCAAATGGCTTATCATATGGATTATTGGATTAAAGGCCCAAGGAAGTGAATTAGGGTTTACAAGTTAGACCCTAGGAATTCTAAACTATAAAAGTAACCCCTAGACTCCAAAAAATCGGCACTTGTGATCATAGATGAAACCCTAGCCGTTTTTGGAGCTTCATAACCTCTCTCTCTCATTATCCTCCATTTGTTAATGGTGTTTTGTGAACCATTTGAGGCATCACACTTGGGGTGCTAAGCTCTTGAAAGGCCAAAACTCTACAAGCTACAACAAAGAGGTAATAACATAACTAGTTTTTATGTTGCAATATTTCGTTTTTTCATGGTGGAAATTGCATGGTTACCAAGTAATTTGCATGGTTACTTCACACCTTGTTTTGTGATCCTCGGCATCCCAGTCACAAAACCTGAAGGGCACACTCGAGATTGAAACATGCCATTGAAAAGTTCAATGAATCTCAAAAGATCTAGGAGTTTCAAATCCAATTAAAACCTAATAATTTATTTCGTTTTTTCATGGTGGAAATTGGTGAATCGTCATTCTCCTACCTTCAAATATTCTATAGCTTCGATTACGACATCCCTCTTCTAAGTTATAAAATATTGTGTTAGGTCCTAGCCTTAATATTTCATATTGGGTGTTAAATTAAGGACTTTTAAATCAATTATCTTGAATATCTCCCAAAAGATGTCTGGTTCAGACAATTATGATCTTCCCAGGCATCACACTTACGGTGCTAAGCTCTTGAAAGGCCAAAACTCTACAAGCTACAACAAACAGGTAATAACTTAACTTGTTTTTATGTTGCAATATTAAATTTGTATGCTAGTTATATGTTTCGTGCTTTGGATGATTTTGTTGTATGTATAACTAGAGAAAACTTAGATCCAAAGCATTAGGGTGGTATGTGCACCATAGGAGTGTTATAGTACATAAAACCCAACATGTATGTCTAATAGAGAAAACTTAGATCCAATTATTTAGGGTTGCATGCACACATAGGATTGTTTGTATGCTCAAAACCCATCAGTGATATCAGAGCTATTGGTTTTGTTTTCAATTAGATTTGATGCAATTGATTGAACTTGATAGCGTTTATGGCAGTTAAACCCTAAGGCTTGTGATTTTCACAATTAGGGTTTATAACCCTAGTTTTTTCAAAAACTGCTAAGGGTTTTTAAACCCTTTCCTTTGGCCTACATATTTTCGAGATCTAGGGTTTCCTAACCCTAGGGTTTTCGAAAATTAGGCAAGGTTGAAAGCCTTGCCTTCCACCGCAAGTCATGGATTTCAAAATTAGGGTTTTGGATAGGGTAGTTATATTTGGTAATTATCTTTTAATTGTTTACTAGATAATTATAGAATCTTATAATTATCCTTCCCCATTTTCGAAATCTAGGGGGTAAGGGATTAAGTTAAATTAATTTGTTTAATTTAATTGATAATCCTTAATGGATTTAATAATTTAATTAAAGGAAAATTATTAAATCAAAGTTTTTAAAATTTTAAAATTTAAATTAAAATTGTTTTTAATTTTCAAATTTTAAATAGATTTAAAAACTCTAGTATTTTGAAATGTTTAAAATACACCCTTATACTATATGTATTATTAAAAGTTTAAATATTACTATATGTATAAGAAAAGTTTAGTCAAACCGCTAGTACGCCTCATTCACGAAGCCGATCTATAAGGGGAGTTTAAGGAAGCGGCCTATAATATGACCGCCATTGGTCCACTCTTACCCACCGCTCCCTTGATTGGTGGAGGGTCGTTAGCAGAATGGGTTTGATAGGACACTTAATTCTCATTAATAAGTATAATGGAATAAATAAAGTAACTAAATGTTTTTATTAAATTCTCAATCTTAGTTACTTTAGGAAAATGTGAATTTGATGCTAATCCATGAAATTGCACGTTGCACTTTATGAAAGTCGTTAGTGGAGCGTGTGTGGTTAATCGACACACTAATATGGACTAATAAAGGGTGGAAATGGGTGTCTCGTAAATTATCATTGATTAATGGAGCGTGTGTGGCTAACCGACACATTAATTACGTGATAAATGACATCGAGAGTGTCAAGCAAAATTGCATGGTTATTCACACCTTGTTTGTGATCCTCGGTATCCCATTCACAAATGGAAAGGGCATAATCAAGATTAAACATGCCATTGAATAGTTAAATGAATCTCAAAAGATCTAGGAATTTCATTTAAACCTAATTCATTCAAATTTTGTTTTTCGTGGTGAAATTGGTAAATCGTCATTTACCTACCTTTAAATAATTTGCAATTAGATTATGACATCCCTCTTCTGAATTATGAATTATTTAGTTGGATCCTAGCCTTAATATTTCATTTGGGTGTTATATTGAGGATTTCCTTATCTAATCGAAACTTGTTCTTCTTAAAGATGTCAACTTCCAACAACGTTTCTGGTTCCTCCAACCACTTATTCCTCTTGAGCATATTCTCAAAAGTCACTTTTGATCGTACCAATTATAATGATTGGATACGCTTTGTGCTTCGAGGACAAGGAATATGTTCTCGAAAAAGAGCTGAACGAGATCGATGAAATTAAGGCTACTCCTGAATAAATAGCTGAGTATAGGCGAAACTACAACGATGCGACCAAAGTTTCATGCATCATGGTTTCCACTATGACTCCTGAGCTACAAAGGTTCTATGAGGACTATTGGTCATATGAGATGGACAAGGACTTGATGGAAAAGTACCATCAACGAGCTCGTCAAGAAAGATACGAGATAGTCAAGTCCCTCATAACCAACAAGATGAAGGACGAAGAGTCTGTCACGACCCACTTGCAACGTATGCAACGTTATGTGGATCGTCTGTTGAAGCTCAATGTGAACTTCGATGAGAAATTGGCTATTGACATAGTATTGCACTCATTTCCTAGCTGTTATGATCAGTTTGTTATGACTTATCATCTGAACAAGGAGGAAACCACATTGATTCAACTCCAAAGCTTGCTGAGAACCGCAGAAAGTGTAATGAAGAGAAAGAGTATTGCCTCCACTCCTCCTGCTGATGCTCCCGTCTTGGCCATTGGGGAAGGGAAGGGGAAGAAGAGGAAAGCTCCCTTAAAACAGAACTGGAAGGGAAAGTCTCAAGTCGGGTCGTCAAGAAATGGACCTAAAGGCAAGTCTAGTTATGAAACTCCTCCCGCCTCTGACCCCAAAGAGGCTACTTGCTTCTACTGCCATGACAAAGAGCATTGGAAACAAAGTTGCCCCAATTACTTGCAAGATATAAAGGATGGCAAGGTTAAGCAAACATCGGTAGGTATTTACACTATTCTATCTAAAAACTCATCACATTCAAATTCTTGGGTCCTTGATACAGGACGTGGTTTTCACATTTGTTCTGACTTGCAGGGGCTAAGAAGAAGTGAGGATGCGGAGCATGGGAAGATGAACCTAATTATGGGCAATAGGAGATCGTCACCTGTTACCAAGATTGATGTTTATTCTTTAGTGGTTAGTACTGGGTTGAGTTTAGATTTAAACAATTGTTGTTATTCGTCGAAAATAACGACAAATATTATTTATTTTCATGGTTTATACAGACAAGGTTTTAGATATTCTTTTGATAATGACAATGGTTCTATTTATGCTTATTATAATGGTGTATTTTATTTTGAAGCATTACCTTATGATGACGTGTATGAAACTGTGATGGTTGTAGACAATTTAGGTAATAGTGTGTTGCATATTGATTTGTCTAATGGTTTAGACAAAGCATGCTTGTGGCATTGTCGTCTTGGACATGTCAACAAGAAACGCATTGCCCAACTCCAAAAGGATGGAGTGTTAGAATCATTTGACTTAAGGTCACATGATACATAAGAGTCTTGTTTGCTTGGAAAGATGACTAAATCACCTTTCAGTTGGTTCTTGTGAAAGAGGTGAAGGATTGTTGGATCTCATACGCACGGATGTGTGCGGGCCCTTCATATCCACCACAAGGGATGCACTGATGATTATAGCAGATATGGATATATCTACTTAATAAAGCATAAGTCAAAAATCTTTGAAAAGTTCAAGGAGTTCAAACATGAAGTCGAGAATCAATTGGGCAGGAAGATCAAGATGCTCAGATCTGATAGAGGTGGTGAATATCTTAGTATCAAATTCCACGACTATCTCAAGGAATGTGGAATTGTTTCACAATTGACACCTCCTAGGACACCACAACTTAATGGTGTGGCTGAGAGGCGTAATCGAACCTTGTTGGACATGGTTCGTTCCATGATGAGTCGGGATTCACTTCCAATCTCATTCTAGGGGTATGCCTTAGAGGTTGCCGCCCATATTCTTAATCTAGTCCCAACAAAGAAGGTTGCCAAAATACCTCACGAGATGTGGACAAGGAATTTTCCATCATTGGCACATATCAAGGTTTGGGGTTGTGAAGCTTTTGTTAGACGAGAGACTCACAACAAGCTTGAACCTCGAAGTGAGCGATGTATTTTCATCGGCTACCCAAAAAATTCCTTTGGATACTTGTTCTACAGACCTAGTGAAAACGTGGTCTTCGTAGCACGAAGGGGAGTCTTTCGCGAGAGAGAGCTCATATGCAAAGAGGACAGTGGGAGTACAATTGATCTTGAAGAAATTCAAGAGTCAAACGATGAAGGAACCTGTAACACTAGCGCTCAACCCGAGGAAGAAATTGCTGTTGAACCAATTGACGAGTCGTTACCTCTTAGACGTTCTAATAGAGTTAGAATTCCACCAGATGTTTATGGATTCGATATTACTACAGATGGTGATACATTTATCAGTGATAAGACACTGATAAATTTGGATAAGTCTTCTAACTGCAAGGAAGCCATGGCGGCCCTAAGTCTGCCAAGTGGAAAGAGGCAATGGATAACAAGATCAAGTCCATGTATGACGACCAAGTTTGGAATTTGGTTGACAATGTACCTAGTCGTAAGATAGTTAGGTGCAAATGGATCTTCAAGAAGAAGACCGACATGGATGGAAAGGTATACACTTTCAAGGCACGACTGGTTGCGAAGGGCTTTACTCAAACCCTAGGGATTGAATATGATGAGACCTTCTCACCAGTGGCTAAGATTAAATTTATTAGGGTTATGTTAGCCATAGTTGCGTTTCATGATTATGAAATTTGGCAGATGGATATCAAAACCGCTTTCCTTAATGGAAAGTTGGATGAGGATGTTTACATGAGTCAGCCAGAAGGTTTTGTGGATGCTAAGTACCCCAATAGACTGTGTAAGCTTGATAAATCAATCTATGGATTGAAACAAGCTTATCTGAGATGGAATATTTGCTTTTATGAGAAGGTTAACGAGTTTGGCTTCTCTAGAAGTGAGGATGAATCTTGTGTCTATGTCAAATCTAGTGGGAGTATAGTCACTTTTCTAGTATTGTATGTTGATGACATACTACTCATAGGAAATGACATTCCAACTTTTCAAGAGGTTAAGTCTTGGCTTGGAAAGTGTTTCGCTATGAAGGATCTGGGAGAGTCTGCTTATATTCTAGGAATAAGGATTTTGAGAAATAGGAGTAGAAGACTAATTGGACTTAGTCAAAGCACGTATTTGAATAAGGTGTTAAAGCGTTTTAGTATGGAAAATTCAAAGAAAGGAGAGTTTCCTATCCAGAGTAATACCAAGCTGAGTAAGACTTAGAGTCCGAGTACCGATGCAAAGATAGTAGAAATGAGTCGAGTTCCATATGCTTCCAGTGTTGGATCGATCATGTATGCTATGACATGAACTCGCCCTGACGTGGCTTTTTCTTTGAGCATGGTTAGTCGATATCAGGGAAATCCGGGAAAAGCTCATTAGATAGCGGTAAAGAACATTCTTAAGTATCTGCGAAGAACTAAGGATTGGGTCCTTGTACTTGGTGGCAGTGATGACTTGAGAGTTACTGGGTATAGCGACGCCATCTTTCAGACAGGCAGAGACAACTTTCGTGTTCAATCTGGTTGGGTGTTTACCCTTAATGGAGGAGTTGTGACTTGGAAATGTTCCGAATAGGAGACCGTAGCTGATTCTACATGTGAATCAGAGTATATAGTTGTGAGCGAAGCGTCAAAAGGGGCTATATTATCACACCCCACTAAATCGGAAACACGGGGTGTGGCAGTACAAAGGGTTTCATAGCAAAAGATAAAGACAACACCAACTACAGTATTAAAAAATGTTACAATTTACAACATCTTTTGAACAATTTTTTTTAAAAGAAATTACAATGTATTAAAATAAAACAACACATGCAAATGCTTCTATAAGTGATGTATCCCTATGTGCCACTTACTCGATGATTCCTGAAAAAGCATGTAAAATGAACGGTCAACTACCGAAATAGTTGGTGAGTTCATAGATTTACAAAAATAGTAGTATATGAGTCATAATCAGAGTTTTAATAAAAGTTTCCATAAATAAAAGCACATTACTAAAATGAGTAAATAAGTTTGCATAAACAAAGTTCGTTGCTAAAACGAGTAAACATGATTCATTGCTAAAATGTGTATACAAGTTTCGTTGCTAAGATGAGTATATAAGTTTCGTTGCTAAAATGAGTATACAAGTTTTGTTGCTAAAATGAGTATACAAGTTTCATTGCTAAAATGAGTATACGAGTTTCGTTGCTAAAATGAGTATACAAGTTTCGTTGCTAAAATGAGTATACAAGTTTTGTTGCTAAAATGAGTATACAAGTTTCGTATGTGCATAAATATTCCATTCATGAGTTCACAACTCAATCCTAATGACCAAATCGTGCCCTATTGACTATTATGTGTATCACAAACATAGTGTATAAATATGGTAAAATGCACTCAATCGAATCGTGCAAGTGAGGAGCTGTCTACCTCTTAATAGCGCTATCCACAATGACCATGAGCTCAAAAGAGTTAATAAGTTGTGTCAAATGATTCCAGGGACTTAACCGCAATACAGTCCTCATGAATTAAAGTAACATACACATACATTCAAAATATAGCAACCAAGTTTCATACGAGTCAAAATAAATACAACGAACATAAATAGTTTAGGACATGCTTTTCCACCCCAAAACATTTAAAAACCGAAAATAAGGGGAGGCATGAATACTCACAATGCATTGAGATGATGCAAGTGATGCCTTGAACTACATTCCACTTATACCACTATCGACTCCTACAACGATGTTACACACTAATGAGTCTCTAATCGAAATCTAATACTGATATACTTACTACTACAATAGAATTATGCCATTATTGTGTTAAAATTGTGATATTGATAAGTTACAAACATTATTCTGTGAAATTTAGATTTCTATGAATCAATTTGTTGTATAACAAATTCAAGTGGAATTTCACATTATTGAAATGTTAAAATTTAACATTTTAGGAGGTGCTCCAATGATTAAATATTTAAAAACGAAGTCAATTTAGTTCCAAAATTTCCCAAACTTTGCATTTCAGTTTTAACTGAAGTCAAAGACCTTAGGATAAGTTTTCTTGCATTTTTGATTTGTCTAACTATTTTTCACCATTTTAATTTCTTGAATAATCATAAAAACGTCAAAAATAAAAAACAGTTAATAAAAATTCCCAATCTTTTTGTAAAACTGTTATACAATGTATATAAACTGGAAAAAAAATACTCAACTTGATTTTCAAATAGTTTAACCCAATTTTATGATTTTTGTGGGTTTATTCTAACAAAAATAGAGATAATTAGAAACGACTTTCCAAAATTTCCCAAACTTTTTGTACTAGTGTTATTAGATATATAAAAGCTGGGAAAAATATAAAAGTTGGTTTCCAAACAGTGTAGATATTTTCTCTGTTTTATTCACTTAAATAAGCATTAATTCGTGAATAATTATTAAACAGTTGTAAATTTCATATACAGTGTACATAAGCTGGAAAATTACCAAAATTGATTTTCATATATTGGAGTCCGAGTTTTGGATTTATGTGTATTTAATGTAAGAAATATAGCATAAATAGTAAAATGATTCGATAATTCTTCAAAAATTTTGTAAAATTGTTATGTAATGTCTAAAACTGGGGAAAATATCAAAACTGGTTTTTGAACTGTAGTACACTATGTTATTGAAATTGATTGTAATTTTTAGAACAGTTTAACTATTTTTCCTTAATTTATTCTCATAAATAAGCATTAATTCATGAACAATTAATAAACAGTATGAGAAATTCATTAAACTTTTTAAACACGATTATTATGTATTATAATATATTCTGGTAAGGTTTTATAATTTTTGGACAAGTGTAGCTATTTATTACCAATTTAACCCCTTAAACCATCATTAAATTGGGAAAAATAATAAATACTCATGGAAAAATCTGTAAATGTTTTGTATGAAGTCTTTATGATGTCCAAAAGATGAGAAATTTTTAAATATGGTTTTGGACATTTATAACTTAATTTTACTATTTATTTTTCTTCCACAAAAATAATTTCGAAATCAACAAAAATTTGTCATATAAATGCATGAAACTTTATGGAGCGTCTTTAATCAGTGTATGGGTAATATAAGAAATTTTCCAGAATTTATTGACCGCAAAAAGTACTTTATGTGAACTATTGCAATATTTTCTTGCAATAATTATTATAATTCGAGAAAAGTAATTTATTTTCTGAAAATTTTCAGAACTTCTCATTTTATTGGTGGGATTCCGAGAAAAATTAGATTTGATCAGAAAATAAGTTTTAGATATTTATTTGTGGATAAATTCTTTATGGACATATTTGAAAGTTTCTAACAACAAACTTTGGTCATCTAGCATCTAAGTTTGAAGATCATCACATGCATGTTGGTTTGAAGACCATTCATGAGTTTGAAATGTTCAAAAGTCATTTTTGAAAGAAAACTTAGGGTGCATGTGGTGATTTTCAACCAAAACTTGTAGAAAAGTGCATTATGTTGATTTTGTCTTAGGTTTTGGTCATGGGACTTCACCATTTACAACATGCATGTTGTTTTTGTTGGTTTTTGAGCATTCTAACACTCCTAAGGTGTACATGCAACCCTAGAAACCTTGGATCTATGTTTTACTATGATACATGCAAAATTGATTTTCCAAGGTTCTTAACCTATCTAGCATACATGGGGAACTTTTAAACATAAAAGATAGTAAGAAATACATACCTTTAGTTGCTTGGATTCCTTGAGAACCTTGTGAGCCTAGCACCTCAAGTGTGATGCCTCAAATGTCTCACACAACACCAAATACACTTGGAATAAACTTGAGAGAAATAAAACACTTCTAAAATCGGCTATGCCCTCTTGTTCTCACTAGTCGCCGATTTTGGTTGCTCACATATTCCTTTTATAGTGTGTCATAAGTAGGGTTACACCATGTAAACCCTAACTTGACATGGCTCTTCATTTCCATGAGCCCATGGGTTCAAAGACACCGTGGAGCATCCTATGGGTTTTAGCCCAACTTGATAATCCATGGAGCATTAGCCCACTATACAAGTATGAGTGACTTACACAATCAACCCATATATTTAATTAATCTTATTTTGATCACTTAATTAATTTCAAATTAATTCTTGATCAATACTAATTAAATAATATTATTAATATATTAGAACTTATAATATATTAATAAACCTTAAGTGTTATTTCTCTCATTTTAGTCTATCCAAATGCATGATGCCATGCAACCCAAATGGACCATGACAACCGGGTCAAGTACATCCCAGAAATAGTTATGAACTTAGTCATCTAATCCAACAATCTCCCACGTTGATAAGTCTAATAACTATATCTGCAAGAATAACTTCAGGAACCGATCAGCAATCATAGCTCTTTCAAGGTCTCATGGAACTGAGATGATGATGATACTCCATTTAAGATAAGTGATCATATAATCCTCTGTTCTAGATATCAGCCGGACAAATACATGGAACAATGTCTTACTTATTGTCCAACAGTTTGTTTCCCGATTTCCGATTTGTTTGACATATAACTTATTTGAACACATCAACTTAGTTCTGACCGGGCCCGGTACATGGGTCAACACAAAATCATCGAGGGGCCCAGATATCGCTTCTAATCTAAGAAGGAATAGATAAACTTCGACTCATATGCTTGTTCTACTACTTGTTGAATCATACACAAATGCACGTTTTATAACATCGAGTTACCAATGCGTTTACGTACAATCAATGTATAACCAACTCATAGGCAACAAGTCATATCTCTAGGTTTGAAGACTTATATGATATTACCTTCTCACGATCACTCGAGATAAATTCCATGAAGTGATACCAGTGAGCGTGGGTTGAATCCAATACTCAAAACTTATGAGCACTCATGAATGTTGCAGCAATCCTTGCTATGTCCCATACCTTGGACATCTACAATCCAGCTTCATGACAGTCTTGATTCATATCTACTTCCAACATATGTCCGACTGTGGATGGTTTGAATAACTTAGTCATTCAGGAAGAGCGACTTAGTTATTCTGGAAGTCAAAACATGCAAAGTGAAACACATGAATAATCGAATCCAATATGGTCTCACAACTTATGAATATAAATAAAACATCTTTTATTTATCACCATATTGATTACACATTATTCATTGCATACTGTTTCAAACTATCAACTGTATACTTGAATTAAAACAATAGTTTTCCCATGCTCCAAGCATGTACACTATGGTTTTTTTCCTAAACACTAGTCATGCCATACACCAAGTATGCACACTATGTTTTTCCAAACATTAGTTATGCCATACACCAAGTATGCACACTAAGTTTGTCTATGATCTTTACTCTGTGAATTAGATCGATTGAACATAATTCCAATAATACTCATTTCACAATCCCAAATCCCTACGTAAATGCAAGAATTCCAAATTCCTGCCATTTACCTAAATCTGTTAGATTCTAAACTTATATGCATTGGTCCTCTTGTAATGATTATACACAGAGTCACAAAGACTTGTCAACAGACATTACAGAGTATTCCACTGGAGATCAACTCCATGGAAACGAAGTCTCATATTCAAAGTTCATTGCCTTTGAACATTCTTCTTGCATTAAGTTTCCTAATCTTACACAGATTTAATGAATAACTTCCACCTATGGGAACATTTCCATATTCCCCTTTTGACTATTACTCCTGAACAAGAGTTTCCTCTTTTCAGAATATGTCAATATGGTCCTTCCAAATTAACACTATACTTCCGACTGTCCCTGAGCAACCAATCTTTGGTAAACCTTAGATTGTCCTCAACAATTGCTTAATCAAATTAGTCATATCTAGTTCTAGTAATTTTTCCCTCTTAATGCACTAGGCATTTGGAAAAATTTAGAACAGGTGAATATCATAGCACATGCAATCGATCCTATATCTGAAGCATATGGGACACGATTCATAAAGACATGATACTAGACCAGTCTTTTTCTATAATATTTCTATTTCTATTTGCCAAGTTCTCATAATTCAGATTATGAAAAGGGATGCCGTAATCATAATCGAATTTTAGAACGCAAATAATGGACCCATATATAAAATTTCTTTATGTTGAGCCATTCCAACATAAAATTCATATATATATATATCCTTGACCAAAGATGATTAAAACCTCAATCTAAGCTTTTAGAATTGAAATGAAGTATAGTTTCCTCTCCCTTAATTATAGCAAAACAACTTTTTCCCAATTGAAACCTTTTGTTTTCTATAATTAACATTGCTAACTTGCAACACTTATTTTTATCATGCTCCCACTTGCATGATGATTATTAGCATAACACTTATGCTCCCACTAGCTTTGACATGTACTCAGGAATCAGCTGGACTTCTAGAAGTCAATACTTTATTGACCTTCTTACCAAAGTTCATATTTCTGACACAAGATGCTTTGATAAAACTTTATCAAAATCATACACATTTCCTTAGATAGCACACATGTGTGTCTAAACAATTTCAGAACTATGAAAATGGATGTCGTAATCATAGTCTCAATTATTTAGACCTTTTCCATTTCTCACAAGTCCATGTTAGTGTGCCGGTTAACCACACACGCTCCACTAACGACTTTGAGAATGCAAATGTCACAATTGCTATCTACTTAAAATCTACTTAGTGAAAGAATTTCCTCACCATCATTTTCATGAATCGGAGAGAAACCTTATGACACTTCAATTTTATGGTGTATGTGTTCCTATCCATGTGAATTTGTCAAAACCATAATGACAAGACAAGGTTATTGACAAATCCAAACTCATATGGATTGAACTTGTGCAGTCTTAATTTCTTGCCACCTGGCAGCACAAGGGCCTGCCATTGCTTCTAAGTTGTTATGAAACCAATTGAGAACTCTCAGAACTCATATGCAAAGCCAACGTTAACTGGAATGGGCACAGAAATAGGAATATGTCAACACGATAGGTTATAAACCTCACGTCGTGTTCCAGTGATAAACTACAGGTTTTTACTTTTGATTAGATCTGGAAGTTTTTCCAAGATGTTTAAGACTCCCACTGTCCTCTTGACATATAAGACTCACTTGCCAAATATTCAAGAGATAGTGCGGATTCTTTATCAAGACAAACACTTCACACAATTGGCCTTAGTTGGTCTTTGTTTTATCCAAAACATCACAACTTACCAATTTCAAATGTACAAAAGTAGGACATATTTTACTCTTACATTTGACAAGTGTTATAAACCTTTCTTTAAGATATGTCACTCAAGTTATAATCTTGGAGTATGACTCTAAGATTTGCTTTGGAACGAAGTATGACTCATCTTCTTGATTTAACCACTTCAACAATTCATGATTCCTCTTCTTAGCCATAAGAATGCACTAAGATGTCCTTAGAGGACCAATTGTGATATGGTTTCTTAATCATTAAGATTATCACTAATCATGACGAATAGTCTTATCGATCTTTTGTGGTGGACTTAACCAGTGCACAAGAATGTGTACTTGATTCCTTAGTCCTTCACTTGACTCACATATACATGTGAACAAGGAATTAGTCTTAATTTTCCAAAGATGAAAATTCTCATTCATCATACAATACAACTTGCATGATTCCAAGTTTCTTTCCAACTGAAACTTGGTCGATGAGAATCTTTCCTTATTTGGTAAATTATGGCACTACCACAAACAACAGAATCAAATCCATTTTCCAATGTTGCTATCAACGGAATTATATAAACAACAACTTTTCACAAATGCCATTCTAAGGATACTTAAAATAAATAAAATCAAACATTTTCTTTTATTTTAAAACTTGCGGAAAACTTATCCTTACAATGCAAATGCATATGAAAACTATGTTGTTATCTATTCCTAAGCAATCTATCACAACGCTTAAGCAGCAGCTCAAAAATTCTGATCACCGAACCATGCGATCGAAATCCATCTTCGCGATCAGAATCAGCTTACTCTTCTTTAAGTTTCCTCTCTTTTCTTTGATTCTTAAAACTTCAACATGTGACCCAGTCACATCATGTAATAAGAGTCTCCAAATAGGAACTTAATAGAGTTAGATAGTGGACTTACCTGAAGCAGAGTCAAACTTTTTACTTGACCTTCTCTTAGATCTTTCAGGTAGTTAAGGCAGCTTCGCAACCAATGCCCCTTCTTTTGGAAACAGAAACATATGGACCCTTTGCGAATGGCACACAGGACTATCTCAAACTTAGCCTTTATCTTTACCATTTGGTCAACCGAGTTGACTATGGCCGATCCCTTTCCATTGGGAAGAGAAAGCTTTTCTAGACTTCCAATGTTACCATTGTCCATGTCCATGGAAGTTTGGGAAGTTGATCTCCTAATCAAATTTGCTTTACCAGAGCTCCAAATCATTACTGATTCAGGAGCACCAAGCAAATAGATAAGATCATTAGGGTCTTGTCATAGTCTGTTACATAGTAGTCCCAAAGGAACTCACTATGTGATTTAGAAATTGATTGAACAACCAACTTTCTCAAGACTTTGACACCCAACTCTCCCGGCTTGTCAATATGTGACTTTATCTCCTAGATGTGAGCACATATAGACCTTGCTTGCCAATAGGGCTTGAGTGACTTTGAACTATTCAAGAACTTGTGGGGTAGGGAGAATAATTGGAGGAGGTGGAGGCAGTGAAGAATGATTTTCGGGACATCATCTTCAAGAGTTTTTTTTGGGAAGATCATAATTGTCTGAACCAGACATCTTTTGGGAGATATTCAAGATAATTGATTTAAAGTCCTTAATTTAACACCCAATATGAAATATTAAGGCTAGGACCTAACACAATATTTTATAACTTAGAAGAGGGATGTCGTAATCGAAGCTATAGAATATTTGAAGGTAGGAGAATGACGATTCACCAATTTCCACCATGAAAAAACGAAATAAATTATTAGGTTTTAATTGGATTTGAAACTCCTAGATCTTTTGAGATTCATTGAACTTTTCAATGGCATGTTTCAATCTCGAGTGTGCCCTTCAGGTTTTGTGACTGGGATGCCGAGGATCACAAAACAAGGTGTGAAGTAACCATGCAAATTACTTGGTACCCTTAATGTTTACCCCTCAATCGATGTGCCGGTTAACCACACGCGCTCCATCGATACTATGATAAACATTAAGTTACCCTTTGCCTACCTTGTTAAGTCCAGCTAGTGTGCCGGTTAACCACACGTGCTCCACTAACCGAATTAAGCAAAGTGCAAAGTGTAATTTCATGGGTTAGCACCTTATTCACATTTTTCCTAAAGTAACTAAGATTGGGAATTTATAAAAACATTTAGTTACTTTATATTTATCATTAATACTTTTTATTGAAGGTTTAAGTCCTTGTCTTACCCGTTCGGCTAACGACCCTCCACCGATCAAGGAAGTAGTGGGTGAGAGTGGACACCCATTAAGCTGTCATTTTATAGGCAGCAACCTTATACCCCCCTTAGAGACCGGCTTCGTGAATGAGGCCTACTAACGGTAAAACGACTTATTCTTATACATATATAATTATTATTAAACTTATAATATTATAAAGTATAAGGGTTGAATTTTAACTTTAAAATTCTAGGGGTTGGAACTAAAGTTTTTAAAGAGACTTTACATGTTCCAAAACTTGAGGGAAAGTTTTGTAACTTTCAAAACTTTTCATCTTTCATAACTTATGAGTTAAATGGTTTATTAAAATGAGAGACTTTTCATTTTATGTAACCTATGTGTTTCTTTAATGGACTTTAAAAGAATGACTTTTGGTAATCCATAACTTGGGGACAAATTATGGATTCCATTAAAAACACATAATGATCAAGAATTAAACTAACAAGCAAGTTACAAATAATTCCTATGATCTTCTAAACTCATAAGTTCATGAACATGCATATCAACAATTTCAAGAATCATAAAATTAACCATATAAAACTTGAATTTTTGACAATAGCTATTGAAAATGGATTAGCATAACCATTACACCATCTAAAACAAGTTTTATAAGACCAAAACAGTTTAGGGTAATGTTTCTAGTCCATTTCCAGCAGCAAAAGTCGAAAAAATGCATTCTGGGGCTCCTACTCGTCGAGTGCATGAACCTACTCGACGAATAGGATGAGTTTACTCATGGACTCGTCGAGTCCTCCCATGGACTCGACGTGTTCATGTTGCAGAGTGTAGAAAAATTGAGTTTTTTCACAATTTTGCATCAAGTATCAAACAAACAAGCCTATGCTCTGATACCAATGTTGGTTTTTGAGCATTCTAACACTCCTAAGGTGTACATGCAACCCTAGAAACCTTGGATCTATGTTTTACTATGATACATGAAAATTTGATTTTCCAAGGTTCTTAACCTATCTAGCATACATGGGGAACTTTTAAACATAAAAGATAGTAAGAAATACATACCTTTAGTTGCTTAGATTCCTTGAGAATCTTGTGAGCCTAGCACCTCAAGTGTGATGCCTCAAATGTCTCACACAACACCAAATACACTTGGAATAACCTTGAGAGAAATAGAACACTTCTAAAATTGGCTATGCCCTCTTGTTCTCACTAGTCGCCGATTTTGGTTGCTCACATATTCCTTTTATAGTGTGTCATAAGTAGGGTTACACCATGTAAACCCTAACTTGACATGGCTCTTCATTTCCATGAGTCTATGGGTTCAAAGACACCATGGAGAATCCATGGAGCATCCTATGGGTTTTAGCCCAACTTGATAATCCATGGAGCATTAGCCCACTATACAAGTATGGGTGATTTACACAATCAACCCATATATTTATTTAGTCTTCTTTTGATCACTTAATTAATTCCAAATTAATTCTTGATCAATACTAATTAAATAATATTATTAATATATTAGAACTTATAATATATTAATAAACCTTAAGTGTTATTTCTCTCATTTTAGTCTATCCAAATGCATGATGCCATGCAACCCAAATGGACCATGCCAACCGGGTCTAGTACATCCCAGAAATAGTTATGAACTTAGACACCTAATCCAACAGTTTGTGGGTGAAATCCTACCACCATCATCATCAAAACCATATGTGTGTATGTGTTCATGATTTTTCATTAGAAAGGGGTAGAAGAAGATATGCATGAAAATCTTAGTGAAATGAAGGTAAATAGAAGGGAGAAGGAAGGATTTTCGGGTTTACCTTTAAGAACACTTCTATATGATGAAGATTTAGAGTTTAAGATGTGTTCTTGGACCTATTTTCTAGAAAAATTTATGGTTCATAGAGAGAGGAAGAGAGGAAATGTGTGGTGGAGTGTGTGAGAGAGAAATGAGAGATATTAGAGAAGATGGAGTGTATAGGTTTGTGTAAAGTGATTAATTGTTTTAGGAATACAATTTTTGAAGGAGGCAAGAGGGTGGCCAAAATTTTGAGGTGAGAGGGCCCCCCCTCTCTTTTCAAATTTTATAAAACCCAATTCTTTTTCAAAAAAACTCAATTCTTTTATAAAATATGTACCCTAATCAAATTTTTATTCATAAAACCTTGATTTTTGATTTATAAATTAAGGGTAAAGGTTAATGAGTTAAATTTTATCTTCCTTTAATGCATTTTCATAATTTTAATTATTATAAGATAATATTATATGGTTCATAATTATTTATATAGAATTTTTAAGGTTAAAGTTTATAAATATGAGTTTTTATGGTTTTTAGGGTTTTGGAGTTTAATATATCTTTGGATATCAAAATAAATTGAATCTTTGAGACTTCAAATTATTTTTGTGTTTCCTAACTCTTATTTAAGTTAGAAATAATGTTTGTAATTTCTTTTTATCGGTTTATTGGCATTCTATGTAGTGGTTTCGAGATTGTATACTGAATTATAGTAATCAGAGTACAAACAACCAATGTATTATAGTATACTGAAAGTATAAGTATTTACATGCATTATAGTAATCAGAGTACAAACAACCAATGTATTTAAAAAGTATAAGTATTTAAAACACATGCATTATAGTAATCAGAGTACAAACAACCAATGTATTTAAAAAGTATAAGTATTTACATGTGTTTCATTATTGTATACTGAAACCAAATAGTTATACAAAAGAAGAAGACAAGACATAAATATCTCCGTCTTCTCAAAAGCACGGGGGGTACCTGTCTACTGGTTCCCAGAGAATACAATACTGGTTCCCTGAGAATACAAGTAATTTGAAAAGAGAGTATCAACATAAAGTTGAGTGAGTGCATAAGTAATTATGTTTGAAAGAATGTTTTCTGTTTCTTGAATATGTAAATTGTTCCAAAAAATCCTATATTTTCTGCTGTATATGAAAAGTAGTTTTAGTTATATAAAATTGTACTATTTGTAAACCAATGTTCTGTATTTGTAATCCTTTTGTAAACTTGTATCCGAGAGTGTGCCTGGTTTCATCAACTGTTATTGTAAACTGTAATGTAATACTGTAAATTATATCTTGTAAACTAGTACTTTGAAATGTACTTAAGTTTAGTTAATTATACACTAACGTATTGTTAATATCTTTTATATGAGTTATTATAACCAAACTGACTAGATGGCCTGACCCAACGCTATGAATGCGTTGAAAGCTGATGATAACAACTGTCACTCGTAGGCGTGTATGCCTGACTGTAGCTAGCAGTCCGAGTGCAGGGTAGTCAATCCCAATATAGATCTATACTCACATTGTTTCGATCCCCGACTGGAGATTCTGGTTATAATGTCAGGACTTTAACTATATTGTTTAAATGAATTAAACAACCTGTACCAAATGACTCATAAAAAGCATATAAACGTTACATGTATAATAGTTATGAAAACCCAATCATTCTGAAATAAATGATTGATAGTATGTTCTTTAATTAGTATTCTTAACATGTATCTGAAAGATGTATATCCTTGATTAGTTTTGAATCAAACCTTTGTTCTTGTAAAACAATGTACTTTAGTATACTTGAATCGTGAATTAATGTTCTGTGAATCATAAATTATACCTATTATAATTTATATGTACTTTCTGAATTGATACTGAGTATTCATGAATGCAACCCCTTGCTCAACATGTTACAAAGGGTAATTGAACTTAATGAACTAACTTTTATACTTGAATACATATACAAATATATATAAGTAAAATTTAAATGACACTCGGACAAATAACTGATACTTGTAATCCCACATCCGAACAAGGAAAAGGAACCAAAGTGGGTTATCAGTCCTAAGCCTTTTAAATCTTATATATATATATATATATATATATATATATATATATATATATATATATATATATATATATATATATATATATATATATACTAGTATGATTTCTGGGAGAAATATAAGTTTATAAAAACATTTAAAAGAAGTTTAATAATGTGAAATACATTTTGGTGACTTGATGTCATTTTGATACAATTATTGAAAACCATTTGATTTGATGATAACTAAAATCCATTTTGATAAGATATTTGAAACCATTTGTTTATAACACAAAATCTTTGTGTTAGACTTGTATTCCCCCCCCCCCCCCTAAAACAGTAAAAACTATGAAAATACGGAGGTATGAACTCACTTGTAGTGAGTGATTCGAGTGAAAGGTCGATATAGGATGCTAAGTGTCAAGTGAAGTCTCGAGCACAAACGGATCCTATTAAGCATATAATGACACATATATGGATATAATTATTGTATATGACAACTAATTATGATAGGAAACCACTTTAGGGACTAGGAAACACTTGAATTGAAGTGTTACAATCATATGTGATTGACTAAAAGGGGTTTACGGCCATATAAGAGAGTGTACGGCCAGGATGTGTATGTTCACTGAGTGTACGGCCAATGAGTGTACGGTCATGGAGTGTACGACCGTACACTCATGGAAGAAACATGAAAAAAAGGGTGATTTGATCCATGGGGAAACTAGTGGGTCTAATGTTCAACAAGAAGATGGGCAAAACACTCGATTTGGACCCCTTTAGGGTGTGTACGGCCAACCTATGAAGGGTTTACGGTCGTACTCCCTTCAAGATCATGAAGGGATGTTGAAACATGAAGATTTAAGGCTTGGATCTATTGGTCTTTCAAGTATAACAAGGTATATGAAGAATCACTTACCACTTTTGAAGTTTAGATGAAGTGTTCTTGATTTGTAGTTGAGAGAGAATGGAGGTTCTTGAGGTGAAAGTGTGAGAAAGTGTGAAAGAATGAGGGAAAAACTTATGTATGGGTTTGGATTCACGGCCACCTTGGGTGTACGGCCGTACACTCATGTGTATGGCTGTACACTCATGTGTACGGCCGTACACTCCTCTTGATGGAGTGTTTGGCCCGAATGCAAAGCGATGAACCTAAGTTAACTCATCCCTAAACCCAAACCTTGAATGTACTAGGCTTAGAACACTCAAACATACCCAAAACAATGCTAAAAGATAGCAGAATTGAGTCTGACTGTGATTGAATTGAATGACTGTACAAGATAGAAATTTCGGGTTGTCACTATCTCCTTCTCACAAACAATAATCACTTTTGAGTTCTTTTATTTTTAGTTTACTAATTATAATATTTCTTAGGTTTCGGATCATGTTTCCCAATCTACTCAGGATCTGAAGCTCAAGGCTGAGGAGGCGGAGCGCACCTTGAAGGAGCAGGAGAGGATCTGGGAGTCGATCAACAAGGATCTATTGATAAGGGTGGAGAACTTTAGCAAGGAGAAGGTAGAAAAGGAAGAGGAGCATGCCCAATAGATTGAGGATGTGATCGATAAGATCAAGAGCAGTTCCCCCAAATCTATTTAGGAGGTGAAGATCAAGATGGCAGAAGACGTGGAGAAAGGAGACACAGGATCTTGGAACATGGTCGATTGGCATGATGCCCTGGCCAAGTTAACTACCAAGCACGTTAGTATCAATAAGGATCCCATGGGGCAAGTGGAGAAGAAGAATGAGGAAGAAAAGAAAGAGGAAGAGAAGAAGGAGGAGGCAAAGGCGACTCCAACGGGTGGTGATCAAACCTTAGATAGTATTTAGGTTTGATAAGTTAAAAACAATTTTTAAATTTGGTTTGTAAACAAGTAATATTTTGGTGAGTTGGTGGGCAACCCTTTTAATTTCAATGCTTTAGTTTTTTTATATAGGCTCAAAGTAGATTTTTCTAAGGTTTTAAGGATCTTTGAATGATTACGATCCTAAAGAGTTTAAGAATTTTAGGTTTTACAAAAATTATTATGATCTTAAAATGTTAGATACATAGTCTTTTGATCAAGATCTTGAAATAGTTAGGATCTTAAGGTTTGAGAGAGATAAACTTTGGTTAAAAAGTCTTACGAGTTGTAATAGAATCTTTAGAAGAAAAGGAACTATTAAAGATAACTTTTTCTTATTTTAGGGATAACTTTAGGCGTTGTCTTTTGAGAAACATAGATTAGAAGATAAGGATAGATAGAACCTGGTGATAACTTTCAAATTCCCTTCCTTAAACTTCAACCAGACTTTTAGTTGTCTTTTTGAACTCTTCTTTGGAATTTTGACTTTGGAGAAGTTTTATGTTGAAAGGTCTTCGTATTTCACAATACTGAGACTTGAACTGGAGAGGATCCCTCTAAATACATTCTCGAGGAAAATACCAACTTAAGAATTCATTGTGGAAGATCCCTCTAAATACAATCCCGGGGAAAATCCTAACTTAAGAATTCACTGGGGAAGATCCCAAATTAGATTATACAGGGGAAGATTCCAACTTAGATTATACCGGGGGTCGATCCCAACTTAGATTATACTAGGGAAGATCCCAACTCAGATTATATTGGGTAAAATTCCAAATCGAAGATAACATGATAGTGTTATAAACATAGATTAACACTTAGGATCCTAACATATGTTCAGAGACAACAGGGTTGCCAAGTTACTAAAGCGTTAAATGATCCCCTTATCCACATTCCATAGTCAGATATCGTGTGTCCAAGCGGGGTGTGGAAAACTAAACACATATGAAAGAGGTCATTAACTTTTTAAACCTTAGAGGGGATTATGTACCCTTGATAGGAGGAGAGATGATCAATCTCCATTCGTGGTTGCCAAGATATCTAAGTCTCTACATTTTGAAATTGTTAGATTGGGGGTGTTAGCTTGGCTAACGCCCCTCCGATGCTTAAGTCAGTAATGATCTTGAGAAAAAATAATCAAAGGTAAAAGTAAGGGTAAGGAGTAGGTGTGTACCTTGACTTCGTTGTAATGAAGTGTGATGAAATTGACTTACATGAAGTATGCTTTGAGTTGTATAACATTCCAGAATCTTGGCAAGATACTTCCTTTTATAGTAGCCAACTAATATGCCTCCTTTCCTACTTTTGAATCAATGAGATAGGGTCCTTCGCACTTGGGTGTCAGTTTACCTGCCTTAGGATCCATAGTATTTTGAAACGCCTTTATAAGGACCAAGTCACCTATTTGGAATCTTGTGACCTTGATGTTATTATTGTAATGTTTGGAAATCCTTTATTTATGGGCAGCGATGAAGATCTTGGCGAGATCCTTTACTTCATCAATCGTGTCAAGATCCTGAGCCAAGTCACCTATTTGGAATCTTGTGACCTTGATGCTTTTATTATAAAATTTGGAAATCCTTTGTTGATGGGCAGCGATGTAGATCTTGTCGAGATACTTTAGCTCATCAATCGTGTCAAGATCCTGAGCCAAGATCCTATTGTTATTATCTTGAGTCCGGAGTTGGTATCTTGCCATTGGAATCACCACTTCAGTTGGGATCATGGATCCTGTTCCAAATACCAAGGAGTAAGGGGTTTAACCTGTTGTCGTCTTTGTTGTAGTTCTACCTGCCCATAGAACGAAAGGAAGTTTTTCAGCCCATTTCCCCTTCTTTTCATCTAGTCTCATCTTTAGGTTGTTGACTATGATCTTGTTACTAGATTCTGCCTGTCCATTAGCTTGAGGGTGAACTAGGGTGGAAATTATCATATTGATTCTTCAACTAATGCAAAAGTCCCGTGTTCTTTTGCTAATGAACTGGGATCCGTTGTCACATATGATTTCTGCCAGGATACCGAATCTAGTCAGGATATTGCATTTGATGAATGCGACTACTTCTTTATCCCTAACTTGAACAAAATCCTTAGCTTCGATCCACTTCAAGAAGTAATCTGTCATTGCTAACATGAAGATTTTTCCTCCTGGTGCCTTAGGCAATTTTCCAACTATGTCTATCCCCCATTTCATGAACGACCAAGGAGAAATGATGGGATGTAGAGGTTCTGCTAGCTGATGAAGGCTATTATTATGTATTTGGAAAACATCACACTTCTGAGCGTGTAAGAAGGCGTCTTTCTTCATGGTTGGAGAGTAGTATCTTGTTCTTAATACTTTGGAACATAAAGATCTACCCCCACTATGGTTGCCATAATCCCCTTCATGTACATATTTTAGGACCTCCATAGCTTTATGATCTTCTAAGCACCTTAGATATGGCCCTGTCATAGACTTCTTGTATAATACTCCTTGGATCATCACAAAGCGTGGGACCCTCATTTTGAATGCTTTGTCACTCTTTTCTTCCTTTAGGATCGTACTATTATGGATGTATTCTATGATGGGTTGGATCCAGGATCTTGTATGTTATTGTGGGTCCTGAATGTTTGGACTAGGATCTTGAACATTAGGATCCTGGTGAGGGGATCGGAGAATTGGATCTTCGATTGATGTGATGTTAGTTGCTTGATCTGGGTCATGGGCAATGAGATCTTCTGGAATCTTGGTTGGATCTTCTATTGCTGGGATCATTATGTGAACTATTGGGATCTTGGTATCTGGTGGGATCCTGAGGGAAGATCCTAGATTGGCTAGTGCGCCTACTTCAACATTATCTTCTCTAGGAACTTGTTTTAAACTAAAATTTGTAGTCTGAGGCTAAAGTTTTTAGTATTTGAAGGTATAATTCTAATCTTTCACCTTTGACTGCATAGGATCCATTGAAATGGTTAGTTATTAATAGTGAGTCAACATATACTTGGAGAACCTTGATCTGAATATCCTTAGCTAGTTGTAGCCCCATGATTAGTGCTTCATATTCTGCTTCATTGTTAGTTGCATTGAATTCACAACTAACTGCCTGGGGTAGGATGTCCCCCTGTGGTGATTTTAGTATGATCCCAAGGCCTGTTCCTCAGAAGTTGGATGCTCTATCTGTAAAGAGTATCCACCCCCATGCTTTTTTTTCTGAAGTCGTTAAATTTCTAATTCTACCTCAGGTTGTAGGTCATCACTAAAATCAACCACAAAATCTGCTAATGCGTGCGACTTTATTATCGATCTTGGCTCGTATTTAGTGTCATACATGCTGAGCTTCACTGACCACTTAGCCATTCTACCAGAAATTTTTGGTTTTCTCATGACATTCTTAATAGAATAGTTAGTTTTTACGGAAGGGAATACATGTGCCTATATACTTTGTTTATACACATAACTTATCCTTTTATGCGAATATACAATAATCCTAGTTTATAAAAATGTTATTTAACAAGGTAACATATCGTTACAAATAAACTAGTATAAAATTTCCGTATACGTATTATGGTTTTTTTTATCGTGAAATAACTAGTCCACACAACAAATGCTACAAGATACAAAAACATATGATTTTTATGTGACATTGTATATTACAAAAAGCACGTTATAAAACTTTTTAGTTTTTCAAGGATTCAAGCTATTACCATTCATGTATATTTATATGTTTAAATACATAAAATTTATACATGTATATATGTTCATTACTTTGAGACATACATTTTTATAAAAGCGGGTACATTACACTTTTACATACATACCAATCATACTCGGCTTTTATAAACTTTATACAATGCATACAGGGTGTTAAACAAACGAACAAGGAAAATCGAAGAAACTTTTAATCTTACCTTTGATGATTATTATGTTAAACGAGTCGAAAAATGTTTTGAACAAAAGCCAATCATTGATGAATCGAATGATGAATCTCAAAGTTTGAATTCATTATATTTTGATTATGATTTAATTTTTGGTGTTCCTGAAAGGGCAACTGATGCAGAAGTTCATGTTGATGATAATCAAATACCTGAAGCATCGAAGCATAGTGATGATTCGACCATCACACAAGATGCAGTTGATATGAACTCTTCAACAAGTTCCTAGATGATAAACAAAAGTTTACATGTAATACCCAATACTCAAGTGGAGGGGAGCATTTGAGTTCAACCAATAGTGTTGATGGGGAGCATATGTAACGCCCGCAGATCCGAGCTAGTCAATTTAGAGACGATGAGCATCAAAAATGAGTTTTTGATGGAAGATTATTTAGAAGGATTAATCTTAACCAAGTTGTAGTATATGTTACAAGGGTTCTGTACATATAAAGAACGCTGAAATCCGAGTTATAACGAAGAAGTTATGGCCCGTCGAAGTTTTACGGCAAAACCGGCACGGCGCCGGGAGATGTAAATAGTGAATTTACGGTAGAAGACTTTTTAGCCTTAGTGATCTAAACAAAATTTGTAGTATACGTTAAACCGAGAACATACAAAAAAAGAACGCCCAAATCTGACTTCGTATGAGGAAGTTATGAATTTTTTAAGATTTGGCATAGCAGTGCACAACCCGAAACTCGAATTTTTGTTCGAGCGGTTTTTGGCCTACGCGACCTAAATGAGAGTTGAAGATCTCATTAATAGGAACTCAACGGTAAAAAGACAGACGGAAACGGAGTCCGTATGTAGAAGTTATGAATTTTACGCGGACATTTAACAGTATAATCTCCTCCTACTGTTAAATTTAAGATCGATCGAGAATTAGCCGATGGAGTCTAAATGAAAGTTTTAGATCTTGTTTTTACCTACGTGTGGATATAAATAATGTCGAGATTAGAGCTCGTATGTTAAAGATATAGACGAAACTTGGTCCCTACTCTTCGAGCGCGATAAATTCGATACAGTTTTGTAAATCTGAGATAGAATGAGAATTAGCTGATGGCGTCTAAATGAAAGTTGTAGTACTCGTAAATACCAACACGTGGATATAAATAACGTCAAAAATGGAGTTCGTATGAACGAGTTACAAATTATAATAGCATATTTACGTATTAAAATAAAGTATAAATCATATATACGTACACATATATATACAAATGTATATATCATTAGAAAGGTATCGACGATGCGGTTATTATAAGACTAGTGTTGAGTACTTTCGACATTAGTTTAGTACAAATATCGTTAAATCTATTTAAAATAGTATTATGAATGGGTGTTTAGTCGTTTATATAACTATAAGGTCATTAAGTCATTATGGAGGGTAGTTTTTGTAAATTCAATTACTATAAATAAGAGGCTTGGGCTCTCATATTTCTTGCACCATTCTCTTAATTCAAGAGTATTTCTCTTCTTATCCCCCGAGTATTTCAGTCCCTCGTGATTCGACTTCTCTTTCTGTAGTTTTAGTATAGTAAGGTGAGCGCTGAAGCGTTGCACGAATCTTTCTTAGAAAGATTCAGCGACGAAGTTCTGCCCCTGCAGAGCCCGACTCATAGCTAAAACCCCCTTGTAAGTAAGTTATGCTTACCTATTTTAATATAGCTTATATTTAAAATTAGTATTGTTATTATGAACTTATAATAAATATTTGAGCTATTATTATGACTTATATAAGTGTCGTTATAATATCTTTTTAACTACTCGCGGTACGGGGAATCTGGTTTAAAGGGACGCATAGGGTTGTTGGATTTCAGAAGTGCTATATGTCAAAATGGTCCTGCCCTCCGGTGTTTTATGTATGGCCCCTGTCTGTACATAGTGGTTGGAAAGTATTGTTTAAACGCTTATATAATAATAATAATAATAAGACTAATATTTAGTCACGGTAAATATTAGACTAAAATCTAGTGGTAATAATACTAGGTTTCGTCGAAGGAAATTATTTTCAAGTAAACGAAGCGTTGTCTGAGTACCGAGTCACCACCTTATCAAGTGAGTGCATAGTTACTTTCATCTTACACATAGATATGAAGTATTTTATATAAACTACGTGCTATGTGTGCATATTATCTGTATACTTGCTATCTATGCTGGATGAACGATTTTATACAAGTTTTATATGATTTAAACTGTATATGTATTTATATCTACATAATATGTTGGGTAAAATCTGGGTAGATGAAATATGAGTTGGATGATGAGTTGAGAGGTGATATAGACCATGAGGTAAGGGTGAGAGGTGGACGATGTGAGAAGCCTTGTTCCCAAATGTTGGCCATGTCATCTAGCAGAGTATGGATAACAACCACGGACTATTCTAGACAGTCCAGTGGAACACTAGCAGGCTCGCAACATGTAGGTGTTGTGAACGATGTGTTCACGCGGTGTACTCTAAACCCTGGCGATCATGCAGACTTGGTGCCTAAACCTTGGCGATCATGCAGACTTGGTGCCAAAACCCTGGCGAATATGCGGACTTAGTGCCTGTTGTATAAACCTTGGCGACTATACGGACTTAGTGCCTGTTGTATAAATCCTGGCGACTATGCTGACTTAGTGCCTAAACCCCGGTGATGATGGACTTCGTGCTGATTCCTTATGATGATCCTTAGGAATGAATGAACAAGAGATAGCTGATTCTTAGGGTAGATCCTTAAGAGTAAATAAGATAATGGGGATGGGTAATTGGGTTAATTTTTTGATGATTAAACATAATAATTATATTATAGTGGGTTGAAAACCCTATGTACTCACCAGGTTTCCCAACCTGACCCACTCAGTTTATTTGTATCACAGGTGTCGATATGAAGTTACTTTACACTGAGAGATTTAAAAGAGATGTAGATCACTAGTGTAAATGAATGTAAGTTCTGTTTATGCTTATGTTTCTGTATTGACGATGACGTCCCAAATGTTTTAAAATGAATAAAAATACATTTCTTCGGAAATGCTTTGATAACATATTTATCATGTTTTTCTGGGAACAAATTTCGCAAGATTTTTATTAAAAGAAGTACTCTGATTTTTATAAAGCATAAACAAAATCGGTCTTTTCTGGCCGTGAAAATGGGGATGTCACAGCATACTTTCGAGGGGGGACAACATCAAACAGATGTTAATGTCAAAGGGGATCATCCTTATAACGATCCAATTGTTGAGGGGGAGAAAAATGGATCTATACCAAATAATTCGAATATTCAAACTGATATTTTTCATGACTTACCTGATACAATGTTAAATGTAGGGGAATGATCGGAAACTAACGAAATGTTTGAAGTTGCACCATTGGACTTTGATCCTGCATATCCTCCCATGGATAAATAGACTCGAAGTCATCCAAAAGAACAAGTTCTTGGTGATCCTCACGATGGGGTGTTAACAAGAGCTCAACTTCGTGCAAAGAATGAGGTACTTAAAGTTCATCAAGAATTTTGCATGATTCAATGTTTTCATTTCCAAAATCGAACCTAAATCAGTCAAGGCTGCTATGGAACATCCTGATTGGGTTGTTTGTATGCAATTTGAGCTTGCTGAATTCGAAATAAACAAAGTCTGGAGACTGATTCCAAAACCAAATGATGTTTCCTTCGTGGGCTTAAAATGGATTTTCAAAAATAAAATTGATAAAGATGGTAATGTTGTTTGAAACAAAGCTAGGCTTGTTGTTAAAGGTTATTCACAACAAGAAGGTATAGACTATGAGTAAACCTTCGCCCATGTCACAAGACTCGAGGCTGTACGAATATTTTTAGCCTATGCAACACACAAGGATTTCGACTGCGTGATATGTTCGACTATTTTTAGCAGAATATGTTGCTGCTGCAGCTTGCACTTCTCAAATCATTTTGATTCAAAGTCAACTGCGTGATTATGCAATCAACATGAAGAAAATTCGGTTGTATTGTGACTCACAAAGTGCTATTCGCATTTGCCATAACCCTGTGCAACATTCGAAGACCAAACACATTGCACTTCGTTATCACTTTATCAAAGACCATGTTGAAGATGGCAACACTGAAATTCATTTTGTAAAGACCACATATCAGCTTGCTGATATCTTTACAAAACCATTGGATGAAAAGAGTTTTCTCTGAATTTTGTCGGGCTTAGGCATGCTAGATACGAATGTTGTTCCAGGTTGAATTCGTTATAAAGTCAAGTGATGTCGAAACCGCACTGGTCCATTCACATGTTATTGTTCATCATTCAGCGTTCGACATGCTTCGCTTTCGACATTCCTCTGACCGATTTATCACAAGCTTCGCTACTTCATTCCAACAGTAATGTCGATACTTTTCATCCTTATGTTAACATTTTATATTTCGCTAGTCTGATATTTTTCTCGTTCTTTCATTTTTATTTAAAAATCAAAAATATCAAAAAGATTTTCTTATTTTTGTCATTTTCATTCAAAAATCAAAAATATCAAAAAGATTTTCTTATTTTTGTTGTTTTCTTTCAAAAATCAAAAAGGCAAAAATATTTTTTTCTATTTTTGTTTGTTTAACTTGCTTGTGAAGCTTTCTAGTGAAGATCTATAGTGGAACATGTTTTGCAGCTCTAGGGAAGGTATATATTCGAAACTTTGTACTAGTTAGATGTCCCTAGAAGCATGTTGCAGCATGTCGACCCAAGCCTCCATGACTCAATGTGTTTCGAAGCCTTAATGGATTTCTCATCACGAGGATTCCTTCCCAATTATGTTATATTCACATTAGTCCCTAAGATACCTTACTCTTCTCACATGAGTTAAGAGTTTCCTGCTTGGTCCACTTATAGTAGAGGTACTTTCGATTCTCGAACCGATCTTTTTCATCAAACATTCTTACATGATCACACACAAAGACACATACCCAAGACATCTCTGGTACAAACCAACCAGGTTATAAGTATGTAAAAGTCTGTGTTTAGGATCTGGATTCATGAGACCGTGATGATGGTGAAACCCAATATTTAGAAACAATTAAGGAATTGACGGGGAACTTTTGTTCTAGAATGCAACGAAACATTTGTTTATGTACCTTCGATATTCAAAGTCATATTCTTTCCTTTTGAGTGGTTTTGCTAAAATGTTCGACACCCACGACATTTTTACCCAACAAAATCCAGGATTCAACTTTTTTCTAAGGAATATGATTTCTGTTTGAATATCAATTTGATCCTTCGTTACTTGATAAATTTTTCCAAGCTTACTTGTCACTGACTACACTGGTTAAACATGTAATTTTGTTTACAATTCACACTTATGTTAAGTTGTGATTTGTAACAAAATTTAAGCCTACCCACGAAGTTTTTAAAAGATGCCCTTCGATACTCCTCAATGAGTATTCGATTGTAATTCACGGGAAACCACACAAGTTGTTCGACATCTCCCTTGATGTAGAACAAAGAGATCTTTGTCTGGGATCTTATTGCTTTATGTCGATTTATTAATTGACATCACAGATTCAATATTTTTTTTAATCTTGATCTCATCTCAATTTTTGGCGCACATCAGCACACACCGAAATCCTTAAGGTTCTTAGTAATGCCAACTTAGGCTGATGATTTCGAGAAGTCGGGCGTATGACTTTGCTTTTCAACCCAAAAGTGAAAGAGCCTTGCCTCCATGCCGAAGGTTTTCTGACGGTTCTTATCCCCTTGGGTCAAACGAACAGACTGGTTGATGTGACGTTCTGGTTACCTTGCGGTTTTCAAGGAAAAAGTGATCATCACTTTTCATATGTGGCTAACTTTACGGCTACAGGCCCGGTTTTCATGGTGACACGTGGAAAGCAATTAATGCTAACCGCTTCAAATTCAAATTGGGTCTTACGTATAAAAAGGGTTTTGGGGATTTCATTCTAACTTTACGCAATCCAAATATCCCAAATTAAATTGCTCTTATACACTTTGTTTTCTTCAACCTTGTTCAAACCCTAACAATGGTGGCCATACATGCTAATGTTGATCCATCTCACTCAACTGATGACATTACTTCTCAACCACTCATGAAGATTCAAAGCACTAATTTTCGAGTCCAACCTGATGTTACTCAGTACTGTAACGAACCAAAAATCAAGGGTAAAAATTTCATTTTTCATTATAGTCAAAACACAAATATCTTTTAAATCCAAGCTTTCCAAAAACATTGCTAATTAAAAACATTTATCAGAGTTCATCCCAAAATCAAATATTGCAGAAAACACGGGTGTGTGCGCTGTGATCAAGCTGGGCCCTTCCTTTCCAAACCAATGATACCTGAAACATTAAACAAAACTATAAGCATGAAACTTAGTGAGTTCCCCAGAGCATACCCTACATAATCCACATAATCCACATAACCGCATACACCATATCAATCACATAGGCCATATCAATCATATAAGCCATATCAATCATATAAGCCATATCAAACACATAAGCCATGTATATAAACATACAAGGATATAAGCATATAAGGATGTCGTGGGCTCCTCGTAGGGTTTACTCCAGGATGCCATGGGCTCCCCAACATGGTCTTACACCTAAGTGCCATGGGCTTCCCCCATGGTCTTTACCTGGAAAGCCATGTGCTCCCCCACATGGTCTGACATCCAAGCGCCATGGGCTCCCCCCATGGTCTTTACCTGGAAAGCCATGGGCTCCCCCACATGGTCTTACATCCAAGTGTCATGGGCTCCCCCCCATGGTTTTACCTGAAAATCCATGGGCTCCCCCACATCGTCTTACATCCAAGTGTCATGTGCTCCCCCCATGGTCTTTCATGCAAATATCACATAAACAACTAGCATAACACATAGCATATAACCAACTAGTATACCACATATCACTACATCAACTAGTGTACCACATATTACAAAATGGTCCGGCCTTGGTGCCTTTGACCCATTGTTATGGTGAGGAGACTCACGTCACACTGCTGAAGTCCTGTGGGTAAAACTCTAGCAGCTGGATGACAGATTCCCGAACTGTCAACATCAAAACAACACCAAATTAATAATTGGGTTCCAATACATAACCATAAGTTCATGCTTGGGGTAAAAATAATATTTTACCCTTAACCTAACTTGGTCCAAACCAAGGTCCAAACACACACTCTGAAGGCCCAAAAACCAATCAATGAACCAAGGCCCAACATATGGCCCAATTTTCCAAATTGGGCCCAAACCTCTACATGGACTTATATTATGGCCCAACCATTTATCCTAGTCCAAACATTTGGCATATCGATGGTCCAATATCTCATAATCATCAAGGCCCAATTATGGCTCACCTATGGCCTAATTTTCCAAATTGGGCCCAAGCCTTTCCAATGTGCCTTATCCTAAAGCCCCATAATTTCCTTAGTCCATAAACATGTTCCCCATTTGGCTCACGAGAGCCCACAACAAGTTAGTCAAAGAAATGGCCCAACAAGAACCCAACACCTAAGCCCAAAAGAAGGCCCAACTTGAAGCCCAATCATAATTAGGGTTTTTCACATAAAATGATGATTAGGGTTAAGTGTTCTTACTTAACCTATTAAGGACTTAATCCATTAAGTCCATCACCCCCTAGGCCAAACATACAATGTAATCGGTTACAAGTCAAAATTCCAAATCCAATGGTCCAACGCGGGTCCCGACAAATCCAAAACTCACATTTCCAAAATTAGGGTTTTTTAAACCCTAATAAGGGTTTCCAACCAAATCACAAGCCAATTAATCCAATAGTTAGGTTTTTAGGTCCATTAGGGCTTCATTACATCAATTAGGGTTAAATAAGTCGGACACCGCCCACTACCACCTCGGGTAGTGGTGGTCAACGGTGGCTCACGGCTGCGGCCACCACATCGTGGTGGTGGTGGTTATAATTCTAGACTAAATATGTCCAAGCATCTAAACTGACAATCCAATCACACAATGCACACCGCCACCCAACACGGCGGCTGGTGGCGGCAGAAGGCGGCAGCCACCACCTCACGGTGGTGGTGGTAGGTTGCTTTGGATTTTCCGGCCATACCAATGCATTATACAACATATTATCCAAACTAAAACACACATACAATGTAAAACACACATACACATACACACAACCATCCTTGTGGCGGCCGGCGGTGGTTCAAGGTGGCAGCCACCATGATTGGCCGCCATGGTGGTTCCCTTACAGCGTCCGGCCAACAGAAAATATGCACACACCATTGGCAGCAGCAGCACTCGACTTCATACGCTAAGAACGGACGCCACCACCCACCTGGTGGCGCGCAACGATCGGAGGGTGGCAGAACAGCAAGCAACAGCAGCGCTAACCGCCGATGTTAGCGGTGGCTTCGTCTTCAACGGCTGCGGCGCAGCGGGAGGTCGTCACAATGCTACAGACGAAGAAGAAGCAGCGAAGGGCGGTACTGGCGACGTGATCGACGACGAGACAGAAGGAGGAGGGACGTGCTTCCGAGAACGACAACACGCAGTCACGACGTGACCTTCATCAGCACCGGGATTCATCGGTAGCAACTGCGGTGGCGTTGGTTGGTGGTTCGCGACCTTGACAGCGGAGGGGGATGACGACTGTTGGAGGGAAGGAACAAGGTGGCGGCTGAAGGCTTCTTAGGGTTAGGGTTAACATCGCGAGTAAGGTGACGAGTTTTAACCCGTCTCATTTAAACTTCTTAACGTTTTGGCACTTCCGTCCCCTCCCCCCCTCAATTTTTTTCAATCCAAGTCCATATTTTACTCTTTAGCCCTTGTTTCCAAAAATCTATTCAATTTAAATCCAATAATTACCAAACAGCCCTCGACATTCCAAAATCCTTTCAATCTAAGTCCCACATTTACCAAACGCCTCCCTGACTTTTGAAAATATTTACAAAACCAATCTGGAACTTACACTTTTAACCCCCAAATTCAAAATTATGACATTTAACTCCTCGAAACCAACACATTGCTAAATTATTATTGATTTTGGGGCTACTATAAAATAATATGAAATATAAATTTACCTTTTGGGGTTCATGGTTTATTTTTAAATTACTCAGTTTCAAACGGAATGTTACAACTCTCACCCACTTAAATTAGATTTCGTCCTCGAAATCATTCCTTACCACTCCTGACACGCCAAATAAATTGAGCAATACGGCCACAACCACACGAATACCCCAGCCTTTCCAGGCAACATAAACCAACCATCGCAGGGTTCTATAACCCGAAGATGAATGAATTCCTTGCAACATGATCACATCTACTTAATCTAAAATCTGAAGTCTCGAGATGGTTTGTCTCCCTGACAGTCCCCCCACACTGAATCATTGTCGAATTTATTGCACTTATCTCCCAATTGGCTACTCAAATTCTGATAACTTGAGGTTCCCACTAGAAAACAGGGTCACAGACCAAAATTTCCCTGCAGTACACTTATACTTGACAGAAAGCTCAGATAAATTTTCAAGTAAGAGACTTATCCCAACAACGATTAAGACTCACACAAGAGCTGCGCAACAGGGTCAAATCAACCACTCTGAGATTATTTAATTCGACTGCAAACAACTTAGCGTATACCCCGAATACAATCAACTCCACACACGAATCCCAAGTCACTGAACCCACTTCGACTCTTCTTGCTACCACTTGCTGCTTTTCAGAGGCAGCCGAGACCCTATGATCCCACCTTATCTGTCAACTACTCGAAACATTGGACACCTAACCGATTGTTGGGCCAAAAACACACACAATAGTCCCACGCGACCTCCGAAGGATACCTCGTCTGACAATAACCGGCCTATCTATACCGCTACTCATGGCTACTTCAGTACTTTGATCCATCCGATCACGATAGGCTGACAGCCTGTCGCCACTAAATCCGACGCAAAAAGGTGAATGCTACCAGAATAACTGTAGTCTTACATCATACCTGGTCTCTTTCGACCTACCGTTTCCTGATTCCAATTATGTTGTGACCTACACACAACCTTGCAAACTGGCCCACCCTGGCCTAAGTCATCTGAACAAATTCGTGAATGGCACGGCCACGCTGCAATCTTTCTGCACCTCCCATACTATCTGACCGATTGTGAATGCTATGGCTCCCGCCCAGTCTTACAACACTTTCCACACTATCTGACTACTAGTGAATGTTACGGCTCCCCCATAGTCTTACAACACTTTCACCCCAACTAACTACTAGTGAATGCTACGGCTCCCCCGTAGTCTTACAACACTTTCACCTTAACTGACCATTAGTGAATGCTACGACTCCCCCGTAGTATTACACCACTTTTTCCCTAACACAACCACAGCCTGTCACACCCCAAAACCGGAACGGCGGAAACGTTCGGGGGTGGAGGACGTCATGTTTAGTATCACAAGACATGAACCATAGTAATCAAAGTAACAAACAACCATTTCATTAGAAAGAAAGTGTTTACAAAGTATGTGGTTCACATAACATAGACTACAAAGTAAATAACAAAACAAGACATGAAGTTATACTGCTCCATCTTCTGAATCCCAGTGCGCGTACCCGTCTACTGGTCTCCTGAGAATATAAGTTATTTTGAAAGCGTAGATCAGCGTTTAAGCTGGTGAGTTCATAAGATTTTAGTGATGTAAGTAAGTTGTAAGAAAGTTGTAGTAAGTTGTAAGTTCTTTTAGAAAAGTTCGCCTGTTCCTCCAGAAAATCCTATATTTCCTGCTTTGATGAAAGATAAGTAAATATGACTCTACAATCCTTTCTATGAGTACTAAATGGATACAAGTTATATAAAACCCAGAGTAAACAAACAATCGATTGTGTGTATCTGCCCTAAGCCTACAACCAAACAAGGAACAGGAAATGAGGCGGAAGGCACACATCCCATTGTTTGTTAGATCATCGTTGTATATAACCCTGGCGTATTCACTTGGTACTCACGGAGTTAACTGTAATAGTTCCTTTATAATTTGATGAAAAGATTCTTTAAGAAAACCCTTATTTCTTTTAGTAAAAATGGTAGCCACAATAGTTCCTTTTATAATCACTTAGTTTATACTAGCTATATATAATCTAATATCGAACAGATAGTTAGTTGTGTGAATCTACCCTAAGCCCACAACCAAACAAGGAACATGAAATAAGACGGAAAGCACACATCCAACTACCTATCAGATATTAATTATATATAAACCTGATGTGTAAACTAAGCTATTGTAGAATTAACCACTTAAGGTCCTTTAAGTTATACTGGTTTAATAAAATGGATTAAACCTTTTACTGGTAAGTTTCTAGTTTTGTTTACCAAATGTTCTATTGGAAAAGTATGTTTTGTACTAGAAAACGGTGTATTGAATTAGTATACTATGACCTGGCCCATACCTGGTACTCCTTATGATTACTTGGTGTATACGAAATATATATATAGCTAAGATTGGATAGATAGTAGGCTGGGTGAATCTGCTCTAAGCCCACAACCAAGCAAGGAACAGGAAATGAAGTGGAAAGCACGCATCCTACTACCTGTCAGATCCGATTAATATATATCCCTGATGTATAAACTAAGGAATCATAAAGTTAGCATTATAGGCCCCTTCCTACTGAATGTACTAGACTCGATTGTTTTATTTGTCGCTTGTAAGTTTTCCCTAGTTTATAACTATATTAACTCGAAAATAGTTTGCATTACCTTTCAAGTGAGAATATCACAATATGAAAGTAATGGGAAAATGTAAGTACACAGTTGCCTTTTAGATTGACACACTGAAGTACTAATTACCTTAAAACTAGATTGTTTTATTAAGGTCATAATGTGATGAGTAGTACCCATACTATACGCTCTCCCTGCAAGAGATTCTGGTTACCAAATGCGACTTCAGCAAACGAATTGCTAAGCCGTGTAAATATCACATTAAAGTTATATGATCATGTATAACCAATTTATTATCACCTTTTGTTTAGAACAATGAGTTAGTGATCATTGGTATAATTCGATCCTGGATTGTTCTTCTGTTATAGTATCTTAGTATGTTCTTTCTGTTATCGTGTATTGCATCTTCCTCCCTGTTTCTCTTTATAGTATGTTCTCTATGTTATCGTGTATTGTATCTACGTCCCTGTTTCTCTTTATAGTATGTGTTAGTATGAACTGAACCCCTAAACTATACCTATTATAGTTTACTAGTATCTTTACTTGAACTGTTACTGACTTGAAGAAAAGACTCATTTTATCTACTAAGTTATGATTGTAATTTAAAAACGGAGTTTTGTAAACTATAAAGTAACATAACTTTAAAAGAGTTTTTGAAATGTTTTGATCACTTATATAAATACATAAGCAATCCTTTAAAAGATGTTTATAGCAAAACATTTACACAATTATCTTTGTGTTCAACTTGTATCCCCCCTAAAAGCATTTAAAACAGTTAAAAGATTGATTATAGGGGTATGAACTCACCTTATGTGGGTGATTCAATCGAATATGCGCGTAAGGATGAGAAGTTCCACGAATGAATTCCCGAGACACAAATGAGTCCTAATGACATATAATGGCATATATTGGCATGAATTTAGTGTTTAAAGCAACTAACATGCAAGGAAACACCCTTAGGGACTAAGAAACACTTGGACCAAGTGTTAGAATCACATGTGATTCATCAAAGGGGTAAACAAAATTTGGTTAACAACCACAAAATTAAATATAATGAATAAATATAATAAATATGTTTAACAAAAAAAATCACTTGTAATATATGGTCTAGGATGTGTATTATCAGAACAATTATTATAATATGAAACTATTTTAAGTTTGTAAAATCAGTTTATTTAAATTTCAGTTTATTGTAGCAGGTTGTAGACATTAAAAAACAAACATACTTGTTATTATAGGTTGCAGCCGTTTGGTCCACCTCTTTTGCAACATAGGCTTGCAGATGTGGTCCACAGACTTCAGACGTTTTCATTTCGAAAAAACAAACAACACCTAAGTCATTTTCACTAAACTCAAATATAAAATGAAGGGTAAAAAACATTTTAATAAAACCTAGAAAATTCAGATTAATGGTGCTAAGCCGTAGAAAAAAAATTAAATTACAGTCTTGGTTCCTGTTGTTTACATGAAATAACAGTTTTGGTCCTGTTTTTGGAAAAGTAACGCCACGGGTCCTTATGAAGGGTTTTAGTAACACCGGTGGTCCTCCCCTCTAACAGCCCTAACAGAGGGGCTGTTAAACATTTCAAAATGATGAAAATTCCCTTCTACCATTTCTTCCACCACCACCACCACCCACCTGTCACCATCAACTCCACCACCGCCAATCACCATCAACAACACCACAATCACCTGCATCACCAATAACCATCATCTCTAACCAACACACCACAACACCACAATTGTTGTCACCACCCTCACAACCACCATGCCAATCATAACTCTCAAACACAAATACATATTTAAAACATACCAGTTGTGCTGAAAATCAAACATGAAGGCACATTGAAAGAACAATCAAGCACTAAAATACACAACAAGAATGAAAAATATAAGTAATTAATTTCAAATTGATAGATAGAACTAGTAATTAGAGACACCAACAATCTCCCAATGAAACAAGTTCCAAAATGACAAAATATATACTATGACCAAACGTTTCCACTAATATATATATATATATATATATATATATATATATATATCAAAACTAACAAAATTTATAATAAACTAGTTAATTACCCCTCTCACTCACTGATGGAAATATTTTGTTGTTGTGACCTTCTTGCCCTTCTCGTGTTTTGTCTTTTATGCCCTTTGTTGTGTACATGAACTTGAGTGGAGGTTTAGCAATTTGCAGCTAGCAGGACTCCATTGTGACAACCCGATATTCCAAGTCAATGTATTGTTCAAAAAGTCAAATGTTATAATCTATTTTGGAATCAATAAAAATAGCATAAAAAATAAAGTGTTCTAAAGTCTCAATTGGGATACATAAAATGTTAGATATTGTGTCAAGGTTTTCAGAAATATAAACAACACTCAAATCCGAGTTATAACGAAGAAGTTATGACCAATCGAAAATCCGCGACACAACCGGTAAAACACTGTTAAGCGTAAAAAGTGAAATTTCAATAAAATAATTTTTAGCCTTAAGTATCTAAACGAAAGTCGTAGATAATAACAAACCGTGAGCGTACATAAAAAGAACGTCCAAATCCGACTTCGTATGAGGAAGATGATTTTTCTAAGTTTCAGAACAACAGTAGACAGCTAAAAATTCGAAATAAAGATCGAACGATTTTTAGCCGACGCAACCTAAACGAGAATTGAAGATCTCGACAATAGTAGTACAACGGTAAAAAGACAGACGAAAACGGACATCGGATAAAGAAGTTATGAATTTTTAACGGATTTATCCTGTCCCGACCTATTAAATATTATATAATTAAAAATAAAGTCAAAATTTTCCGATGAAGTCTAAACGAGAGTTGTAGAGTATATTCTCACCTACGCGTGGATATAAAGAACGTCGAAAGCGGAGCTTGTATGCGAAAGTTACGGATTTTCAAAGATTTGGGCACACACTTCGAAGCTTATCCGAAGGGTTACCCCCCCCCCCCCCCCCGCGTACTTCGGAGTACGCCCAGCGTACCCAATGCACGGCCTCGGAACGGCCACATCGCCCCTATACCCTCTACTCCCGTCCCATCCGAAGACCGGCGATCGGTGACGTCATCGCTGACGTACGCCCCGCGTACGAGGGTATGCCCAGCGTACGAGGTACGCCCCGCGTACTTCGGAGTACGCCCAGCGTACGAGGCCAGCTTCCACCCCTATAAATAGGATGTGAGGGTTCCGACTTTTAGTTGCAAATTTACCACCCTCTCTCCCAAATTTCATACTTCTACCCCCTCGAGACTCCCCCGACGCCCCGCATCCGTATCCAAGTCCCGACGAAGGTCCGAAGCCCCGAGATTCCCGAGGAATATACCACTTTCCGGTCGAAGTACTGCCTGAGAAAATCTCGTTTTCTTCAAATCACCACACTTTCCAGGTGAGTTCATACCCCTACATTTTCACGTCTTTTTCATGTTTTAGGGGGGGAAATATAAGTGAAACACGAGAAAAACTTATGTTTAAATACGCATCGTTACATATGGTTTCAAATACTTTCCCTACATTTTGTTTATAAATGTTAAACAACATTACTACCAATGTTACACTTTACATGCAAAGTTGGTATTACACCGAATTTTATCACCAAACGGAACACACTTTCGAAAAACTATAATGGGTATAGTTTACAAGTTATTCATGACATCTTTACGTAAACATTCTAAAAAGGAAATACTTTCATTTACAAGAAATGTGGACTTTTCATTTCGTAAATCTATTGATACTGAGTTTTGTGAGACATCCGGCTTCACCGTACTCTCAAGTACGCATTTCAAGTCCCGTATTATAAACCAAAATCTCTTGTAGGGAGAGCGTGATACTTGTGTATAGATATATACGGGATTGACAATCTCGCACCTAAACTGTTAGCTACAGTTAGACCGGCAGGTCTGGGGTGACAAACGTCATAACACTGCAACGCCTGAAGAACATTGTTACAGGCAGTCTGGGTCAATAACATGGTTATAAAACTCACATGGAGTATCGAAATATCTTGATTTACGAGACTATTAAATGCGTTCAGTAATTACATTATATATGTCTAAATCCACTTACACCATTTTTAGCATGAAAGATACTATTGCATTTCAGTCTTTGGAACTTTTTCAAACTACTACACATACATGGAAAATATTGGATTTTCTGGAAACATGTTCAGTTATTTTTACCGAAAGACATACAAATTTTAGTACAACAACGCTTATGAACTCACCAACTTAATAGTTGACACTTTTTCAAAACTACTTGTATTTCTTAGGGAATCAGTAATACAGGTAAAACATCAACTTTTGGAGAAGGGACGCTAAGGCGTCAGTTTTCAAAACTTATTTAATCATCATATTTGTAATATTCTTTTGGAGACATGTATCACATGAAACAATCTAACTTTTGATTTATATTTATGATGGTTGTGTTTACTTTCTTTACAAATATTCAACTGTTATGATAATACGTGAAGTCATCCACCCCCGAATGTTTCCTCCATTCTGGTTTGGGGGTGTGACAGATTGGTATCAGAGCATTGTTTATAGTGAGCTAATTATATCGAACCACATAAGATATACAAAATATAAATGCAAAGGGACTAAAACCCTCTGACAAAACGTTTTCACAAACTCTACTTTTAATAAATTAAAATGATATATATTTTTATTTTTTTTATAAAAGTATAAGTACATGCATGCATCGGTCTAGTATCATAGTCAAAACTATACAAAAGTATTAAGGCAAGTTGCGACACTACGATTAGGCCTCGGGGTATGTAATCAGATCGAGAATAAATATAGTCTGATCAACTATATTTATCCTAGATGTGACCAACGTATGTCGAGGAATGGTCGTAGTGAGCAACAAGTCAAAAACTTACCAAAGAAAATGCTAGAATCAAATTTACAAATTTGATATCATATAGGAGTATTTTATAAAACTATAAGAACTATAATAATCGTGCGAACCTCGATATTTAGTTAAAATTAGGAATCGTCAAATAAATAATTTACTTATCAAAAATTACCTTTTTACTCCCAAGTTTTATATATAATTCTCTTACCTCTATTCTCGACCAGACGAAATGGCAGGATTTCACATTCCCGGGGATCCCTACTACCCTAACCAGGGTAATGGAGGCTGGATTGAGGAGGACCCAGAGGAAGATCCCGAGGAAGAGCCAGAAGAGGATTCCGAAGAGGATCCCGAGGAAGACTCAGATGAAGATTCAGAAGAGGAAGGAGATGGTGGGAGCACTGACTCGGAACCTGAGATCTACAATCCTCCTCGAGAAGCAGCAATTCTCCGACGAAACTTTCAGGGCTCGGCGCCCCGCTGGGCTATGGACCTGAAACGATGGAGCAAGGAACAAGGACAACGACCACCTTACGGCATGGGACGAGGCTTTTATAACCTCAACAACGGGGGTTCGGCTGACAGGGCACTCCCTGTCATGGTTCATCGCATTGCCAACCAAGGCGAGCAAGCAAGAGTGAATGCCAGCCAACTCTTGGACATTGGGGCCACCGCTGTTGTCACTGCGGTACGTCTTCGTCGTCTGGACGAAGAACATGAGCGAACAATAGAGCACACCTTTTCCCTTCAGAAGGACATTACTGCTGCTAGAGCCGAAGTGAGGGAGTTCCGTAAAAGCCAAGCCGCATTGGAAAGACGCGTCATCGAGGCTGAACGTCAAGTAGCCCGAGCTCAGACTTCCACAACCACATACCATGGTCCGTAGCATGCCACCCGCTCGGACTAGAGCGCGTACTTCTGGCGCTATGTATATACTTATCGACTAAGCATTGGTGTTACTCTTTCTTTTTAAATGTAAACCCGACGGATTGTGAGTGCACAATTCGGGGGTCCGAATGCTGTCAAAATTTTCCCGCTTTCATTGATGTACTCTAGACCTATGTAAGGTCAAATTTTCCTGATCGTTGTATCAAATATTAATATCAATGAGATTGACACGCATTTATTATTTCTTTGAGTATTCCATTAAGTTATTAAAATACTAAGGAAATCATACACTTATTATTGAAAGTTTCCATTAACTTACAAATTCGGTAATGTTCGGAACGCAAAACATATAATACTAAGACTTTCCATAATCATTTATGAAGACTTATCAAGAATTCGTCTCTTAACTTATGGCAGAATCATGCCGCCAAGAAGGAATCCTCGACGCTTCAATACTACAGGAGCACTAACACCACCTCCACCACCACCTCCATCGATGGATGCTGCCACCTTTCAGGCTGCTGTAACGGCTACCGTAACCGCAACAATGGCACAAATGAGTAACAACGGATCAGGAGGAGGAATAAATAGCTCTACTAATGGCCAAAACCAGGGTCGTTCCGGGGAATGTACTTACAAGGACTTCTCCAACAGCAAACCCATCCCCTTTAATGGAACCGGGGGAGTAATGGCTCTATCCCAATGGATAGAGAAAATAGAAGCCGTATTCGAAATCTGCTCATGCCCCGAATAGAGCAAAGTAAAGTTTGCTGCATGTACTTTCTCCGAACGAGCCCTAACATGGTGGAATGGCCACGTCAAGTCACTAACTCTGGTGGTGGCAAACTACATGGGTTGGGAGAACCTGAAGCAAATGCTACTGCGAGAGTACTGCCCAAGGGGCGAGATTCAGAAGCTTGAACAGGAGCTTTGGGGCCTTTCTATGGTGGGCTCGGACATCACAACCTATACGATAGGTTCAGTGACTTGACAATACTTTGCCCAGGGATGATGGCCCTAGAAAGCAAGAAGGTGGAAAGGTATATCTGGGGGCTGTCGCCCCAGCTTCGAGGAAGTGTACTAGCTTCCAAACCCACGACGTTCGACAGCGCCAAATAGCTGGCACAGTCCCTCGTTGATCATGGGGTCTGCCAAGATGTCACGACCGTCGTCCCAGAACCAACCAAAGGAAGCAACAACAATAACAACAATGCCAACAACAACAACAAGAAGAAGTTTTGGAACAAGAGGAAAGGTCAAACTTCGCAAGAACCTTCAAAGAAACAAATAGTGGCGGTCCATGCCGCTACTGCCCCCACTGCTGTCCCTGTTACCCCTACGCCAGTGAAACAATATGCTGGGAACCTACCAAAGTGCAACAAATGCAATTACCATCACAACGGGAATTGCCGGGAGATGCACTGTAAAAACTGCGACAGGAAAGGGCACACTGCCCGTTTCTGTAAGGCACCGGTGCGACCAATCACCCAAGTTCCTGGTGCTGGAGTGAGCCATGCATGTTATGGGTGTGGGGAAACTGGGCACTACAAGAGGGATTGCCCTAAGGCAAAGAATGTTGGCGGCGTAGGAAGAGTGCTGGCAATAGGGCAGAACGAGGCAATAGCCGATCCCACAGTGGTTACGGGTACGTTTCTCCTCAACGATATTTATGCATGCATACTCTTTGACTGTGGTGCGGAGAGAAGTTTCGTGAGTCATAAATTCAAACACTTACTTAATCAAAAACCCCAAGCACTCAAAAAGATATTTACAGTAGAAATGGCAAACGGTAAAACAGAAAGCACAAACGATTTGTATATAGGCTGCACACTAGCTCTAAATGAACACTTTTTCCGAATCGATCTAATTCCGATCACTATAAGAAGCTTTGATGTCATCATCGATATGGATTGGTTAAGCCTTCACCATGCCGATATACTGTGTCACGAAAGGGCCGTTCGCCTTAATCTGCCAAGTGGCGAAACTCTTGTCATTTATGGTGACAAACCCGATACCAATTTACAAATCATCTCTTGCGTCAAAGCCCGAAAATACCTGCGCAAAGAATATCATGCCTTCCTAGCCCACGTGGTAGACAAGAAACGAGAAGTGAAAGACATTAAAGACATTCCGGAAGTCTGCAATTTCCCCGACATTTTCCCTGAAGATCTTCCAGGAGTCCCACCAGAACGTCAAGTCGAGTTCAGAATCGACTTGATTCCCGGAGCTACCCCTGTAGCAAAATCGCCGTACCGTCTAGCACCGGCAGAAATGCAGGAATTATCCAGCCAGTTGAACGAGCTTCTAAGCAAAGGATTTATCAGACTGAGCTTCTCACCTTGGGGAGCATCGGTTCTGTTCGTAAAGAAAAAGTATGGATCTTTTTGCATGTGCATCGATTACCGGGAACTAAACAAACTCACGATCAAGAATCGATATCCCTTACCCCGCATAGACGATCTGTTCGAACAACTACAAGGAGCGAGCTACTTCTCAAAGATCGATTTAAGATCTGGGTATCACCAGATGCGAGTCCTGGAAGGAGACGTTCCCAAAACGGCATTCCGAACTCGCTATGGTCACTACGAGTTTGTAGTAATGCCCTTCGGATTGACAAATGCACCGGCGGTGTTCATGGACTTGATGAACCGAGTATGTCGTCCTTTCCTGGACAAATTTGTGATCGTGTTCATTGATGATATACTCATTTATTCAAGGAGTAAAGAGGAGCATAACCAACACCTCCGACAGGTCTTGGAAACATTAAGGACAGAGAAGCTATACGCGAAATTCTCAAAGTGCGAATTTTGGATACGGAAAGTAGATTTCCTAGGTCACGTGGTCAGCAAGGAAGGGATACACGTGGACCCTTCCAAAATCAAGGCAATCGAGAACTGGACAACTCCAAGGACTCCAACGGAAATCCGACAATTCTTGGGCCTCGCTGGGTATTACCGGAGGTTCATACAAAACTTCTCGAAGATTGCTAAGCCACTTACCACCCTGACTTAGAAGGGTGTAACCTTCAGCTGGGGAGAAAAACAAGACGTTGCATTCCAAACACTAAAGCGAGCCCTATGCAGCACACCTATATTATCTTTGCCAGAAGGAACAGAAGACTTTGTGGTCTACTGTGATGCGTCAAACCATGGACTTGGATGTGTCCTAATGCAACGAGGGAAGGTCATCGCATACGCCTCGAGACAGCTCAAGACGCACGAGGTCAATTATACCACACACGATCTCGAACTAGGAGCAGTCATCTTCGCTCTAAAGATCTGGAGAAACTATCTCTACGGCACGAAATGTACAATCTTCACCGACCATAAGAGCCTCCAGCACATCCTCAATCAAAAGGAACTCAACATGAGGCAAAGACGATGGGTAGAACTACTAAACGATTACGAATGTAAAATATGTTATCATCCTGGAAAAGCTAATGTAGTAGCTGATGCCCTCAGCCGAAAGGAATACTCGGGCCGCCGAGTGAAATCCTTAACCATGACGATCCATTCACACCTGTCCACACAAATCAAGGAAGCTCAAATAGAAGCCTTGAAATCCGAAAATGTGGCGAGTGAAGCCTTAAGAGGAATGGATAAGAATCTTGAAGTCAAGGATGACGGAGTTCGTTACTTCATGAATCGGATCTGGACGCCGAAGTTTGGCGGATTCAGAGATGTTGTCATGAATGAAGCCCATAAGACTCGATACTCTGTATATCCCGGTTCAGACAAGATGTATCTGGATCTCAAGAAACTGTATTGGTGGCCAAACATGAAAGCGGAAATCGCTACCTATGTAGACAAATGTCTGACTTGCGCCAAAGTCAAGGTAGAGTACCAAAAGCCCTCGGGATTGTTGCAACAACCGGAAATACCCGAGTGGAAGTGGGAGCGGATAACCATGGATTTCATAACCAAGTTACCCAAGACAGCAAGCGGACTTGACACCATCTGGGTGATCGTCGACAGGCTAACCAAATCCGCGCACTTCCTACCAATAAAGGAAACAGATAAGCTGGAGAAACTAACTAGAACATACATCAGGGAGATTGTACGACTGCATGGTGTACCAATATCCATTATCTTGGACCGAGATAGTAAATTCACCTCGAGGTTCTGGCAGTCACTACAAAAATCTCTAGGAACGAGGCTAGACATGAGTACCGCCTACCACCCACAAACCGACGGTCAGAGTGAGAGAACCATTCAAACTTTGGAAGATATGCTAAGAGCTTGTGTGATCGATTTTGGTAAGGCTTGGGATACCCATTTACCATTGGTTGAGTTCTCGTACAACAATAACTATCACACTAGCATCAAGGTTGCTCCATTCGAAGCCCTCTACGGCCGTAAGTGCAGATCACCTCTGTGTTGGGCTGAAGTGGGTGACACGCAACTAGCTAGAGGTCAAGTACCGGACAACACTCTCACTGGCCCAAAAATCATAAGGGAAACTACCTAGAAGATTGTCTAAATCCGAGAACGATTAAAAGCTTCAAGAGACAGACAAAAGAGTTATGCGGACAAAAGATGGAAACCCTTGGAATTTCAGATTGGGGACCGGGTACTATTGAAAGTCTCACCCTGGAAGGGATTAATACGTTTCGGAAAGCGTGGGAAACTAAACCCAAGGTATATCGGACCATTCGAGATCCTTGCTAGGATCGGCCCGGTAGCATACAAACTACGACTACCGCAGGAACTCAATAACGTACACCCTACCTTTCACGTGTCGAACCTAAAGAAATGCCTGTCCGATGAGACTCTCGTCATCCCTCTGGACGAAATTAAAATCAACGAGAGTCTCCACTTCGTGGAAGAGCCTGTAGAAATCATGGATCGGGAAATTAAAAGAACAAAACAAAGTCGCATACCCATTGTGAAGGTCCGTTGGAATGCCAAGCGAGGACCTGAATACACCTGGGAGCGCGAAGATCAAATGAGACAAAAGTACTCGCATCTTTTTCCTAGTCCATGAACTCTATCTTAGATTAAATTTCGGGACGAAATTCCCTCTAACGGGGGGATGATGTGACAACCCGATATTCCAAGTCAATGTATTGTTCAAAAAGTCAAATGTTATAATCTATTTTGGAATCAATAAAAATAGCATAAAAATAAAGTGTTCTAAAGTCTCAATTGGGATACATAAAATGTTAGATATTGTGTCAAGGTTTTCAGAAATATAAACAACACTCAAATCCGAGTTATAACGAAGAAGTTATGACCAATCGAAAATCCGCGACACAACCGGTAAAACACTGTTAAGCGTAAAAAGTGCAATTTCAATAAAATAATTTTTAGCCTTAAGTATCTAAACGAAAGTCGTAGATAATAACAAACCGTGAGCGTACATAAAAAGAACGTCCAAATCCGACTTCGTATGAGGAAGTTATGATTTTTCTAAGTTTCAGAACAACAGTAGACAGCTAAAAATTCGAAATAAAGATCGAACGATTTTTAGCCGACGCAACCTAAACGAGAATTGAAGATCTCGACAATAGTAGTACAACGGTAAAAAGACAGACGAAAGCGGACATCGGATGAAGAAGTTATGAATTTTTAACGGATTTATCCTGTCCCGACCTATTAAATATTATATAATTAAAAATAAAGTCAAAATTTGCCGATGAAGTCTAAACGAGAGTTGTAGAGTATATTCTCACCTACGCGTGGATATAAAGAACGTCGAAAGCGGAGCTCGTATGCGAAAGTTACGGATTTTCAAAGATTTGGGCACACACTTCGAAGCTTATCCGAAGGGTTACCCCCCCCCCCCCCGCGTACTTCGGAGTACGCCCAGCGTACCCAATGCACGGCCTCGGATCGGCCACATCGCCCATATACCCTCTACTCCCGTCCCATCCAAAGACCGGCGATCGGTGACGTCATCGCTGACGTACGCCCCGCGTACGAGGGTACGCCCAGCGTACGAGGCCAGCTTCCACCCCTATAAATAGGATGCGAGGGTTCCGACTTTTAGTGGCAAATTTACCACCCTCTCTCTCAAATTTCATACTTCTACCCCCTCGAGACTCCCCCGACGCCCCGGTTCCATATCCAAGTCCCGTCGAAGGTCCGAAGCCCCGAGATTCCTGAGGAATATACCACTTTCCGGTCGAAGTACTGCCTGAGAAAATCTCGTTTTCTTCAAATCACCACACTTTCCAGGTGAGTTCATACCCCTACATTTTCACGTCTTTTTCATGTTTTAGGGGGGGAAATATAAGTGAAACACGAGAAAAACTTATGTTTAAATACGCATCGTTACATATGGTTTCAAATACTTTCCCTACATTTTGTTTATAAATGTTAAACAACATTACTACCAATGTTACACTTTACATGCAAAGTTGGTATTACACCGAATTTTATCACCAAACGGAACACACTTTCGAAAAACTATAATGGGTATAGTTTACAAGTTATTCATGACATCTTTACGTAAACATTCTAAAAAGGAAATACTTTCATTTACAAGAAATGTGGACTTTTCATTTCGTAAATCTATTGATACTGAGTTTTGTGAGACATCCGGCTTCACCGTACTCTCAAGTACGCATTTCAAGTCCCGTATTATAAACCAAAATCTCTTGTAGGGAGAGCGTGATACTTGTGTATAGATATATACGGGATTGACAATCTCGCACCTAAACTGTTAGCTACAGTTAGACCGGCAGGTCTGGGGTGACAAACGTCATAACACTGCAACGCCTGAAGAACATTGTTACAGGCAGTCTGGGTCAATAACATGGTTATAAAACTCACATGGAGTATCGAAATATCTTGATTTACGAGACTATTAAATGCGTTCAGTAATTACATTATATATGTATAAATCCACTTACACCATTTTTAGCATGAAAGATACTATTGCATTTCAGTCTTTGGAACTTTTTCAAACTACTACACATACATGGAAAATATTGGATTTTCTGGAAACATGTTCAATTATTTTTACCGAAAGACATACACATTTTAGTACAAAAACGCTTATGAACGCACCAACTTAATTGTTGACACTTTTTCAAAACTACTTGTATTTCTCAGGAAATCAGTAATACAGGTAAAACATCAGCTTTTGGAGAAGGGACGCTAAGGCTTCAGTTTTCAAAACTTATTTAATCATCATATTTGTAATATTCTTTTGGAGACATGTATCACATGCAACAATCTAACTTTTGATTTATATTTATGATGGTTGTGTTTACTTTCTTTACAAATATTCAACTGTTATGATACTACGTGAAGTCATCCACCCCCGAATGTTTCCGCCATTCTGGTTTGGGGGTGTGACATCCATCACCTCTAGGATGGTCTTCTGTAAATGGTGTTACATCATAAACCCAATGCAGTTTAGTCTCATCGTTTCGAGCCAATCAATCAAGTGATTAATTGATTAACCATGCCACATGGAAATCAAATATCAATTGATCGTATTCAACGCCAAATCCCATCGTATTGGTAGTAACTAGAAACACATCAAAAGTTCATTCCAAATAAACTATGAAACGAAAATCATTCGATTAGAAATAAATTTATCTACCTGGGACTTCAATAGATACATACATATATAGAAGGTAACATCTTCTTGGGCCTTTAACAATTAAACATGAGGTGGAGAACGAGATGGCAACGGAGGAGTACATTAGGTTAATCACCACCACCAATCGCGAAAAGGGTTAATGATGTCACAATGAGAGCGACAATTGAAGCTTGTTCCGTGAGTTTGCAAAACAAAAAACTCATTAGAGTTGCCAAGAAGGGAGATGACAATGGGATGTGGATTTCCTAGTAGCATAGATGGCGATAAGGTGTGTGTGCAATAATGACAAGAGGTGGTCATCGGAAGACATGGTGGAATGCTCTTTGCGACGACACCAATGACTGCACCGATGGTGAACAATTTCCATTTATTATAGGCAGAGAGATCAGGATGGTGGTGTGTGAGCAGCAGTGAAGAGGGAAGAGGCGAAAATGTTGTCTACTAGTAAAGAGAAAAGAGGCATGTGAAGCATTTTTAGGTTCAAAAACAAAGTAGTGGTATTTTTGTTATTTCACATAGGTCACTTTTGTCTTTTCAACATGGGTATTAACTGTTGTTAACAAGGGTTAACAATCCCAAGGAGCAAGTTTGTTACCAAAACCCTCTAGTGTTACTTTTTCAAAAGTTGGACCAAAACTGTTATTTCATATAAACCACAGGGACCAATATTGTAATTTACTAAAAAAAACATAAGCATAGTTTAGGGACTAGCGTGTGACGGAACCGGTACCGATGAATACCGTTCCCGATTTCCCAAAAACCGAATTTAATAAAAAAATCAATCCCGAATACCGAACCAAATTAACATTACCGGTATTGGTACCGATTTTCGGTACTAGTACCGATATGGACGGTACCGAATCCTGAATTTCATAATTTCGAAGTACCAAGAATCGTCTCATATTTTTAAATTCCGTACCGGATCAGGATTTGGTAGAAACTGCTAATTCGTGTCATAGTTTACCTATAACGTATGTAATCGTAATCTCAAGTAAGGGTGTGTTTGGCTAAGCTTTTTTACTTCAAAAGTCCTTTTCAGAAAAAAGCCTTATTGACTTGTTACTTTTGTCAAAAGATGTTTTTAAAATGTGTTTGGAATAGCTTTTAGCTTTTTACCTTTTAAAAACCTAAAAGTTATCAAAAGAGAGCATTTTGTGACTTTTAAAAAGGGTATGTTTTCTTCTTACCGATTCCCAAACATCTTATTAAGGGGGTGTTTGGTATTGCTTTTCAAGGTGAAAAGTTTTTTTTAAAAGAACTTTTTGATTTTAACTTTTAAGGGAGTAAAAAGTCAAAAGTTAGTTTTAAAAAAGTGTTTGCCAAATATTTTTTGACTTTTAAAGGTAATTTACCTTGTAAGAAGGCAAAAGTGACAAAAAGTCATGATTTCTTGTCTTTTGAAAAACCACAAATACCTTCTTGTCAAAAAGTTATTTCCAAAAGTTCTTTTGCAAATACCCAAGGGAAAATGACTTAAAAAGGTAATGAAGTTTCAAAAATATACAAAAAATACCATTGTTCTTTTTTTAGTACACAAAATACATTTAAAATATATTTTTTATACACAAAATACCAATGAAATACACATGTGTTCAAATAAAACCTTGTGGGTAACCGGTTACCGCAGGTAATGGAAAAATGTCTTAAAAAGGTAATAAAATTTCAAAAATGTTCAAAATATACCATTATTGTTTTAGTATAAAAAATACCATTGAAATTTCCAAAATGTTCAAAAAAAACCATTGTTGTTTTTTCAAAGCACCTTTTGTTAACTTCGTTGTTTCCGGATTATATAGAACATAGTCATTGGAGATTAGTCACCGTCGTACCAATTCACACCAGTTGTGTACTATCTTTCATTCCATCACTCGATCAGTTTGTATCTAAATCCATATTTAGGAATTCTCATGACATAACGTCACACTCGTTTCTCCTTTGTGTCTCTCTTGTGCCGCAACACTAATGAACGACTAATCTTGATGTATAATATGTGCATCTATATAATATGTTTTAGGTTTGAGACATATAATGTGATCGGGAAGCAAGAATGTTTAACTAATGTTACTACCCACTTACTTCTCCTGTTACCATAAGAACGATCGAGTGAAAGAATGAAAGAGATTTGCAAAATTGTTGTGAACTGATATGACGGTTCGTGATCTTCGGTGATTGTGTTCTACATAATCCGACAACAACACAATTAACAAAAAGTGTGGTATGTTTTAAACATTTTGGAAACTTCATTACACTTTTAAGTCATTTTTCCATTTACCTGAAGTACCTGGTTACCACAATTTTTTAGTTGAACACATGTGTACTTCGTTGGTATTCTGTGTACGAATAGTAACATTAATGATATTTTTTGTACTAAAAAAACAACAATGATATTTTTTGAACATTTGGAAACCAGGTAACCTACAATAGCCGGTAAAATTGTATTTTGTGTACTAAAAAAACAATGATCTTTTTTGTACATTTTTAAAACTTCGTTACCTTTTAAAGTCATTTTCCCAATACCAAACATCTTTTAAAATTTTTGGCTATTTATAAAAACCAAAAATCACACTTTTTAAGCGATCCCAAACACCCCTAAACTTTTAACTTTTTCAAAAAGAAAAAGACAAAAATTCTTTTGAAAAGTAAAGCCAAACACTCTCTAAAAACTGGAACGCCACTTGACTATGCTTTCCTCTGCTCGCCGCCGGCCACACGAGAATTTAATCATCGCCGCTGGTTCTATACTTCACTCTATCCGGTCCTCTTTAATTCCAGGTACTCCTTTTCCCCCACATCCTAAAACCTTTCCTCCTTGTACTATTGTACTAGTACCCAGAAGATTTCCCTCTGATATTTAGGTGTCGTGACTCTAACTTGACAAAACCTTAGGAAAATTCTAGTTGTTTGTCTGTGCTTCGTATATTCATGGTTGCTTCTTATTTTTCCTTTCGGTTTCTCAGAAACCACAAACCCCTTTTGCGTTTTCGTGTTGATCGGTTTTCTTGCTATGCAAACACCAGCGCTAATTGTTTTCATTCACAACCCCAATTGAAACAGAACAAACCCATTAAGAAAATCGCCAGAAAGTTCAAGAAAACTATCAAACCAAACATCAAAAAAGAGAATGTAGTAAATCCAAGAGTGTACATGAAAGATACAATCAGAACCATATCAAACATACTTAGGTATTCGACTTGGGATTCTGCTCAAAAACAGTTGGAAACCCTTGGCATTAAATGGGATTCTTACACAATCAATCAAGTTCTCAAAACCCACCCTCCAATGGAAAAAGCTTGGCTGTTCTTCAATTGGGCATCTGGATTGAAAAATTTCAAGCATGATCAGTTTACGTACACTACTATGATGGATATATTTGGGGAAGCAAGGAGAATATCGTCAATGAGGTTTGTTTTCCAGCAAATGGAGGAGAAAGGGATTAAAATTGATGTGGTTACTTATACTTCGATGTTGCATTGGCTATCGAATGATGGGGATATTGATGGGTCTGTGAAGTTATGGGAAGAGATGAAAGAAAAGGGCTTTTATCCAACTGTTGTTTCTTACACTGCTTATATGAAGGTTCTTTTTCATCATGGTAGAGTCAAAGAGGCCACTAAAATTTACAGGGAGATGATTCAGTCTGGTTGCCCTCCAAATTGTTTTACTTACACCGTCTTAATGGAGCATCTTGCTGGTTGTGGTATGTGTTATTTAATCTATATGTTTGTATCATGATCTCATCATTTTTTTCTTTTTTTGTTTTTTGTAATCATATCCTCGTCTTACATCAATTATAGTACACTGAAATCAATTGCAGGAAAATTCAACGAGGTCTTAGATATCTTTATTAAGATGCAAGAAGCAGGAGTGCAACCCGATAAAGCTACATGCAACATTCTAGTTGAAAATTGTTGCAAAGCTGGTGAAACATCGGTTATGATGAAGATTCTTCTTTATATGAAAGAAAACTCACTTGTACTTCGCCAACCCGTGTATGCAAAAGCTCTTGAAACTTTAACAAGTGCAGGGAAAAGTGATGTTCTTCTCAAGGAATCAAATCGCCATTTATCAATTCAGCACACTAAAGTGGAACCTTTAGAAAGTACAATTTCAGACACAAGCTCCATAGATGAACACCTTGTGTTAAATCTTTTGACCAGAAAACACTTCGTTGGGGTTGACTTTTTACTAAAAGATATGATGGAGAAGACCGTTTCGTTGACTTCCGGGATTCTTTCATCGGTTATCGAAGCATACGTTGCTCATGATAGACCTCATGGTGCGGTTTTGGCCTATGAATTTGGTAAGAAAATGGGGATAAAATTTGAGAAAATTTTGTATCTTTCTTTGGTGGGTTTGTTTATTAGGACGAATTCTTTCCCGAAAATTGTGGATATTGTTGAAGAAATGGTTAAAAACGGAATCTTTCTTGGAATTAATCAAAGTGCCTTGTTGATATACAAGCTTGGGTGTGCTAAAAAGCATGTTTCGGCTTCAAAAGTGTTTGATTTGTTGCCTGATTATGAGAAGAACACGACAACTTACACTGCTTTAATGGCAGCTTACTTTGCTTCAAGAAACACATCTAAAGGACTCCAGACGTTTAAAAATATGAAGGAGGCAGGGATTCCAGTTGTTCTTGGAACTTATAATGTGTTGCTGGCTGGTCTTGAAAAAAGTGGTAGAGTTGTTGAGTTTGAGGTTTATAGAAAGGAGAAAAAACAGATGGAAAAATGTAGATTTTCTGAAAATCAAGAATCTATAGAAGAAATGACTTGTAACTTCTTGTTTGCTAGGGATTATGTATCTTGAAACTTGAATCTATTTTTAGTTAAAAGTTTTTTTTGGTTATCTTAAACATGTTGAGTCACTTTTATGAGCTCCACTACTACATGATTACATGTCGTTTTATGCATCCCTTGTGGCATGATTGGTTTAGGGGTGTTATCTTTCACATTTTTATCAAAGATTTGGATGATGGATGATGAAGGGGGATTAAGATCGATTGTATATGGGGATTACATATGTCTTTTAAAACTTTGTTCTTTAATAATTTTGGGTTGTAAGTATGGTTTAATGTTGCAGAATAACAACATACTTTTTTTCATTTGTCTTATCTTGAACATCAAACTTTCTTTTTTTACATTTTAAGTCATTATACTCATAAAAAACTCTTTTCCATTACCTGATTTCCGATGACTCAACATTTTTCCATGATTGTTATTTTTCACCAACTTATTTATACCTAACATTGATTGTTGGAACTTGTAACAATAAGTTTAAATGGGACAACTCGTTTCATAAAAAATAGGAAATTTTATCATTTTTTTTTAAACGGCAAATCTACTCTACTCCTAAACTACTTCTAATTCCACATATGTCTCCGATGAGACTTGAACCCTCAACCTCTATGAGGAAGGGCAACACCCGCTACCTGCTGGCTAGAAGCCCTTTGTAACACTTAATGCAACTTCGGGTGATATTTACATGTTAGCTATTTGTAATTTATAATAGAAATCTAAGACAAGAAAATAAGAAGGGAAACCAATACATGTGTGAAAATTTGAAGATTGTTTTTCTTACACATTATATCCTTTTAAATTCGTTTTGCTATATCTTGTTATTTAATTTTGATTATTCCAAAATATACATGATCCATTTCGAATTCTAATCCCAATCACCCCTAAAACATCCCATTAGAATTAAAAAAAAAAAAAAAAAAGTAAAATACAAAACATATGAAATGACTATATTAGCCCTAGATATAAAAAGGAACATTTGGTCTGTCGTTCCCTCCTACGTGATTGTAAACCTAGTCGCCAGCCAGCCAACGGCATTGACAGGGTGAGCAGAAGAAGGCATGGCAAAACCACAGAAAAATTCAAAACCCCATGGATCTTCAAAGCGACCAGGAAAACATGGCAGTAATAATCTCAAACCGAAGACCAAATCGTCAAAAAAAGTTAAAAAAACCAAGCCCAAAGCACCGACGCAGCCTCAGCCGCAGAAGTCGCAGCCACAGCCACCTCCGCCACCTGAATTGTTGACAACAGCTTCGCAGCAGCTGGATTTTTTCATCCAGCAGTATCAATCAGCAAATGGCATACAACTTTCGTCTCTCGAACTTGAATCATTTACAGGTATGCTTTCTGATATGTAGTTTCCAGTATATACTATTAATCTTTAGGGTTTAATTGTCGAACGTTTATTTTTACAACATTGTATGTTAAAATAACCTGTTTGCTTGTTGTGGCTATTACAAATCCACCCTCTCTTTGTATTCCCCCCCAAATTATTTCTTTCTTATTGCTTCTTATATGCACAATTGTAATAACTTTCTAACTGAAAACACATATTTCATTTATTTTCTCTTAATAACATGCTTGTTGGTTTTGATGATGCTGCAGATGCGTGTATTGTGAAACTATCTGAAAGTCTACCTCAGGATGTCAGTAATTTAAGTGAACATATGAAGGCTTCCTTTGGACCATCTTGGAAAGAAGTCTTATGTAAAAAAGAGCTCAAACATTCTGAACCTGGGAGTCCTGCACTACTTACAATTAGTTTATCTGCCTTAAGATCACTGGAACTACTCAGGTAATTAGTTCATGTCATAAAGTATATCTCCCTTTTGATACTCTCCATGTTTCTGTTGCACTAAAAGATATGATTCTTGTACTTTGTAAAAAGAAGTTTGATTAAGGCCCTATTTCTTTCTTTTTCTTCATCAAGTGCTCACTAGATAAATGATGTCCGACTCAGGAGTAAGTGTTGTATGAACAAATGTTGTTTTGGGGTTGAATGAACAATTTGAATCAGCCAATATGAGTAAATGACCAATCAGTTAAAAATTCTTCATATAAATAACGAATTAACGATATAGATTGTTAAATATTTGATATAAGTAATAATATAGATTCATAAATATTTGATATGAATAATAGATTGACTTGGCAAATTCTAAGTTTTGAATACTACCCTGATAAAATTATCAATACATTAAGTCAAGTTAATTAATAGGAATAATGGACTATATAAGACTATTGTGACATTTAGCAAATCAAAAAGAAACATCCATATATAGCTAATTTGGATTATGTTATTTCTGTATTAAGACCCTTGAGTCAGAAAGAAACAGCACTTGCTTATTGTTGCTACCTATTTGATGTTATGACTTATGTGATTTAAAACAATGTATAATTTGTTTAAATTGGTTAAAAATTGTATATTAATATTGTAATTATTTGAAAAGATCAAGTGTAAACATTCCAGAAGCATGACCAAAACTGTATCCAAAAATTTCTCAAGTTATCTAAGCATTTACACATTAATTATTTTTGTCACAAACCTTCAGGAGTTTGAAGCCTTTTACTAAAGATTGCCATGCTGCAAAACTTTTTGCAAAGCATTTGAAGATTGAAGAACAGGTAATATTGCTTTCTTCACACATGATTATTTTGTTTGTTTTGATATTTATCATGGGCTTCATACATTTGTTCTTTCTCGCCTCCAGGCTTCCTGTTTAAAGAATCATGTCAATGTTGGTTGTGGCACACCAAGCAGGTAGGCTCCACTACACATGATTATCAATCCATCTACTTAGGAATTGGAATTCTAGATTCCATTCCATCGTGTGTTTGGTTGTCAATATTACGTTGGAATGTGAAGAATTGATAATTGATTTGGGGGTTGGATGGAATGTGAAGATACGCATAAACAATACATTCATTAAAATCATAAATTTTTATAAGGTTTTTATTTCTTATATATTGATTAACAAATCAATGCATAATTTTTTTCAGGATCAAAAAGTTAATTGACATGGAAGCATTGGGTCTATCACGGCTATCAGTTGTTGTGCTTGATATGCAGACAGATGTCAAGGGATATTCTCTTTTTAGCATCCCCCAGATCAGGTTAAACTTGTCAACTACTTTAATTCAATGTTACTTATTTACTACTATTTATTGTTCTTTCTTACAAATTACAATTAAAATAAAAATGGGTGATATTTGAAGCTATAATGTTGAACAAGAAAAGCTCTTATTTTTTATATCATAAAAAGAAAAACAATCTAATAATTTTGATAGAGATACAAAGTTAGTATAATTGGTTAAAATGTTTAAAGTAATAAGAATTATTTTTGGAAGTATGGTGTTGTAATAAAAAAGAAATCGAAGTAGGATTCTTTAAAAAGCACATGAGTGAAAGTTTGTTGCTATTTCTTGCATTTAGCCCCATTTGGAGTAGATAATCATTTTAATCATGTGTACAATTTGCCAAGAAATCCTATTTGAATTCCATGGATTCTGAAGAATTGATGGAATTATATATTTGTTTTCAACAGGGATGAGTTTTGGGAATTGTACACAACACACTTTCACCAGAGACTCCTAGATGGCAGTCTCAGAATCTGTCTTTATGGTACCGTTGATGCTAACAACTTCAAAAAAAAGAAGGGAACAACAACAGAGATACCAATGAGTGAGAAATCGTCTTAATCTGGTAAGCTATATATGGTTGTTTCTTTTCATGTTAAGTCATAATTTTTTTTAAAAAAAATTGCCCTTATTTATTTATTTATTTATTTTCTTCCCGCTTCCAAGTATGCCATCGTTTTCTTAGATATTTTTTAAACATCATTTTTTAGTGGATTTTTAGAGGTGAGGATTGATGATCATGAATGTTACAAGGAATGCGAGGAAGAAATTATACAAAGAGGTTCGATGTAGATCAAAAGTCTTGAAAATAGAGGCCAAATCCGAAAACTAAAAAAGAAGTTGAAGGGCATTTCTATTAGGTTATGCAATTAGTTACCCTAATATATGGTTTGTAATGTGTCGTATTCACTACCAACCCTCGATTAAAATTGTGATAATTTTTTTATTCCATGGTATCCTATAAACACTAGTGGACTATTTCCTTATATTATTATTTTTTTCTTTTAGCTAAAATGGTCTACGTTTTGTTATCCATACAAATAATCAATTGTGTTATCCTTTACAAACGAAACCGGCTTAAAAGAAAACCAGATTTAGCTTGGGTAAAGAAGTTCTCCATTTGAATTGTGCTCGTTTTTATACACTTAAATTCCTATTGATACCATTTTTATTTTCATATATCATTTGTGTTGTTATAGATCCTGCATAGTTTTTTTCCAGAAATGTGTTGTTAAATTGAAACGAATAAAATCAATTCATCACTGGCTGATTTGGTTGAAGTTGAACCAAGAAAGGTTAAAATAGGAGGATGTTCAGTTGGACTTTTTTGTTTATTTGTATTAATTTATAAAAATAATTAGAACACCAAATAGTTTATATGTGACATTAAATATCAAAATATTTTATAAAACTTAATTTCTAAATATCATATTTAACATATTTAGCATTCGTAAACTTTAAAATAAAAATCATATTTGTTCTTTACAGATTTCCAATAAGTCAATTAGAGTCAATCATATTTGTTCTAGAAACTTGGTAACCCTGTTTCAGTCGTGGCTTAATATAATTGATAAATATATATGTACAAAAAACTTTACATCTTCTGTAATCCTTTAGCATCTACATGAATCCTCCTATTATGATGAATGACAGTAGGCCTGGTCATCTGTAATCGTCTAAATGATCCCCCACTGGACAACATTAAAACAACTTCTGACATGATTGGTCTTAGATTAGCAGGTGACTGAGTGCACAATAAAGCAATCTCTATCATATTCATCATATCCTCTTCTTCATACTCATTTGGATCTAATGCCTTATCAACCAGCTCAATATGCATCCCACTCTCATACAGCTCCCATGCCTGTTCCCCAAGTTATAATTATTGCAAACTCAAAACTTACAACTTATGATTGACTAGTCCAATATGTGCAAAAGCCATAACAAGTGCACATATGTAAAATATGATTTTTAATTAAAACTATTAATCAAGTGTGAGCTGGAAAGGAGTTAGGAAGTTTGTATATTTACATGTTCAAGGAGGTAATTATTTCCATGTGGATCTAAGTTGACAGCAGTCCCCCTCCGACCACTGATGATTTCAAGGGCCACAATGCCAAAGCTGTAAGTGTCAACTTTCTCTGATAACTGTCCGTGGGTTGCATACTCTGGTGCAGTATAGCCTCTATAATGCATTTTGTTATTTAATCTTAAAAAAATATCCAAATCTAGAAAAATTAAGAATGGAGCTATATGTAATGAACAATACTTACAGTGTCCCAGCAAACAGGGTGCTAACGTGACTTTGATCCTCGGGTTGATCCCTAGCCAACCCGAAATCTGCAATTTTTGGTTGAAAATTATCATCAAGGAGAATGTTGTTTGACTTTATATCTCTATGAATGATTTTAACATGAATTTCTTCGTGTAGATGCACAAGACCCCTAGCAATTCCAACCATAATGTCAAAGCGTTGTCTCCAATTCAGAGTTCCTCTCTTTTCACCTGTCCATGGATAATTTGTAATTAAGAATATTTCAAGACGAGTTCTTGTAATGTGATTTTAAAATCTTACCCCATAAGAATTTGTCAAGGCTGCCTTGTGGCATGTATTCTAGGACAAGAAGTACTTGGGGTCCATCACTAGACCATCCAAGTAATTGCATAAGATTTCGGTGACGTATGTTGCTTATAAGCTTAACTTCATTGTTGAATTCCAATTTTGATTTACCATACCCATCATGGAGCTTCTTCACTGCCACTACATTCTCATTGTCTAGAACAGCCTGTTAATGGATAAACTCTTATTTATTATTATTATTATTTTTTAAGATAGAATTCAGGGTCTAACTATATTTGACAATAAAATATAAAAGCATTTATTTAAATGACTACCTTGAATACTTCACCGTATCCTCCTTTTCCTATTTTATATTCTTCCTTGAAATTATGAGTTGCCGACCGCAAATCTGTATATTTGTAAGCTTTTACCCTTTCCAACTCATGCTTACCTAAGGTGTATCAGATAATAAACATACATACAATACATGACATGGAAAAAGAAATTAATGTAACTTTTTAAATATCACATGTATTATCACCTTCATCAATTTTTGGCTTCTTCCGTAGTTTATACCACAAGGACGAAGCAATGATAAGCAAAATGATACCTACACCAACACTTGCTCCAATTATCATACCTAATTTTCTTGAACTCCCTGTCACAAAAAAAAAGGAACTTTTTACATAAATTTTTTGGAAAAGCTATATATAGAATAATATATGTAATTTTGCTTTAATGATCAGCTAAGCTTTTCCAAGTAGTGGGAGTTCCTTTTGGATAACTTTAAGATCTATCAAAAGGTTTCTCTATATATCAATATACAAAAAAATATAACATTTGACTTATCATATAGTTCGGTAAAAGTTTTTCATTAATATTCTGTAGTGGTTGCTAACGAGGAAATATACAAATAAAGATAAAAAGTTTTTGCATATTTTGGATTGGGGGGAGAAAGATAAGAGGAAGAAAGAGAAAAAGAGGCCTAACCTTTACTTAGGAAATGTACGATGTTGGTTGTCTGGTTATCTTGAAAAAATGGAGTCTGAGAATACCTCAGAAAGCACCCAAAGTCAAGCGTCCTTCCTTCTTTACTTGGTGGACAACTGTTGAGATTGTTATATGATATATTCATGCATTGTTCGCAAATGGGCTGAGTCACGCTTTCAACACACTGTGCAATTGCATATATTGTTGTATTGCCACTTGGGAGTCGCTTTGTGGATGCTACATAGAAATTTGAGGTTCTCGGAGTAGCAACCTGAATGTCTGACAACAGCTCTCCCACTATTTGGTTAAAAATTGTTGTCTGAGATGCTAATTGATTGCCACATATCAGGGTTGGAGCTATCTTAACATCCATCTTTGCTTGGGGATCTTCGTAAAATTCAGGATAGTTTTCGAACCTTAACCGAAAAGATGCATGCATTTTAGTATGAACATGCACACATATTCCATATCAATCAAGGTAACTCAAAATGATAAAATCCAAATTTGGCTTCAACTTGATATAAGATTGAAATACATCTTGAGGTCAATATCATTGCAGATTGTGTATATCACAAGTTAGTGAGAGTAAATGTATCTTCATGGCATTATAGGTTGATGATATATTATAGGTATTCTTATTTTTAGAGATAGCTTTCAAGGTTTACTTGGGTTGTCTAAAAAGAACTTTTATATCAATAAATCTTTGAGTTGATTAAGAATTAACCTTTGTACAACCACATGCGATACTCCATAGCCGCAAGAGATAAATTTAGTCTCAAAAGGTGCTCTAAGAATGATTTTAAAATAAATAAAATGAAAATGATTCCCTATCTTTTATAGTGGGAGTTTTAGGCTAGTGGTGGAGCTTCGATCTTTCATTTGGGGCCGAAAATATAATTTGTATAAAATTGGTAAATAAGGGGGGTCATGGTCAAAATTTTATATTTTTAGGTCTAATATATATAAAATTAAAATGTAGAGACTACTTCTGTCAAAAAAATCAGGGGGGGGGGTCATAACCCCCCTAGCCCTATATAAGATCCGCCCTTGTTAGGCGGATACTTGATTAATTCACTTGAAGACAACAAATAACACATGCATTGTTTATAGAGAAAAAAGATGCGCCAAGGTATCATTAACATCAAGCTTATAGTTAAAGAAAGAGTTCATGATAAACATATTTTCATAGAACATGTAGATGCGCCAAGGTATCATTAAAAGATGCGCTCAACCCCTAAAGTTTATCATGATACACTTGTCATATGGGCAATATTTATGATGTTACACTGGTTTAGTAGGACCATTGTGTATCATTCATTTTACATGTTTGATGTTGAACTTTTTACTTTTTGTACGAGAAAGTTGATAACTTTTGATTCTATTTCTAAATTCACTTATTATGTTCTATGAGTAATGTGTATACTGTATAAAGACTGAATTTTTTTTACAATCAAGGTGGCTTAGTAAAGATTACTTAAATATTATTCGAATCAAACAAGTTCCAATCTTATGTTGGCTTAAAGAACACTATATAAGCTATGAATTTACTTCATTTGAGAATTAAAGTCTGACAATCTAGATTATAATGGTTTAGTTAGGCTAAAAATCAAAATCGAGGAATTGAACTATGAAACCAAAACCAAAATCATAAGCGGGCTTCCGAAACGATAATCATGTTGGTGAATAGTTTTACTAATTGTATTTAAGTGTAATGGATTAACTCGTTGACCGAAATCAATCTTAATGAATATTAAACAAGTAAGGAAGGTGCGAAGTATACACGTGTTTAAGTTTATTCAAGATTCAAAATAGACAATCATTTATGGACGAAACCCTGAACGAACGGGGGTCCGGGGGCAACCCCCTTGGGAGCGGGGTCCAAGGGGCAGAGCCCTTGGCTAGGGTTGAGCTTGAAATTACATCAGAAATCTGAATTTTGGAAAATTGATCCGTTTTGACTTTCATGTTGACTCTTGTCTATTTGTGACAGTTTGAAATTGCTTTGTGACAGTTTAATGTTGGTTTTCAAACATAAAACAATTTGGTGACAATTTTCTATCTAAGAGAGATTAACCGAATTTTGGTCAAAATTCTAGGACTCGCCAAATTTCATAACATTCATCTTCTCTATTCTAGATTTCTCATTTTCCGAGTCTTATCTGATTGAAGATTAGGAAGTATCAACCAAATACTTCAATATGAAAGTGATTACTCGATTATCAGAATTCCTAGTCCTTTTAATCCCTGAGTTTCTAACAAATCAATCACTGGAGCACACTGATTTCAGAAACGATTTCTAGAACACGACTTCACAAACTTCATCGATTTATCGAAAACACGGATTTCATAAATCGATTTCAAACCTTAGGAACCGAACTCTAGTTAATTTTACTTACATGTTCACTTACATCATATGCATAAGTGCTCTCTAATGCAGTTACTTTTATTTTTTATAAATATATATTATTATTTTATAAACAAAAAAGTTTGACATTATTTTAGAATGTTATTTACTTTTATGTTGAATGTTGTAATTTGTTATTAAGATTATATTTATTTTGGACATCTAATAGACTCACATATCTGAATAACTTGTAACTTAAAATATATATAAGTAATATTTTTTAGGGAAAATGACAAATATGCCCTACGAACTTTCTAGGGTTTACCCGTTAAGTCCCTAAAGTTTTTGTTGGGCTTTATAGGTCCCTAAACTAGGATATGACATGTTCTTTTAGTCCCTGTCAACATATAATAGCCGGTTCAGTGACCTTTTAGACCAAAAAAACTCACATTGTGCCCCTATAAAGCAAAAATAATAAGTTCGATGACCTTTTAGACCAAAAAAACTCAATTCGTACCCTCCCAAAAATAGATCGTTACTCTTCTTTACGTCTTCACCCTCGATCGTCACACGTACTCACCGCATATCACAACCCCCTTCCCCTTCTAATTGATTCTCGATCACAACCCCCTTCCACTATTTTCTTTGATTCAATTTCAGCTCTTCAAGGAATTGACCCCCTCATTCCTTCTCTATTCAAAATCGCACAACTACCTCTCATTCTCCCTCCGAGTTGCAAGTTTGATGGATGCGATGTTGAGAAGGATGTGTGGGTTTGATGAGGTTCACGTAGAAAATGAGTTTTAATCTCTTTTTTCTTCGAATTGAGTGTGAATCTGTTTTAGAAGAAATGGAGAGTTTTTTTTGGTACGAATTGATCCTTGAACTTATTTTTTTTGGCTTTATATGGGCATAATGTGAGTTTTTTTTTTGTCTAAAAGGTCACTGAACCGGCTATTACAGGTTGATAAGGACTAAAATAGCAGGTCATATCATAGTTTAGGGATTCATAAAGCCCGAAAAAAACTTTAGGGACTCAACGGATAAACCCTAGAAAGTTCGTAGGGCATTTTTATCATTTTCCCTATTTTTTTAAACATAAGACCATCCTAGCATTAAAACGTGGGTCATCCGAACACGAATTAACTATATTTTAAAGTGCTTAATTTTCAAATGATTACCCTTAAGCTATTTTGCTGGTGGTAAAAAGAAATAAATATTGTTATCTGGGGTTATTGGTTATTTCGTATATTGTCATTTGTAGTAAGAAATTTGCTAATTTAGTGCTTTAGTTTCGTTGCCGGCCAAAGCTCCTAGCCGACGACCGGCTACCCCTTTCGAGCTCAACTGGCCCCTTCTTGCTACCTTGACCATCTTCCGAAGTTCTAAATAATCTACTGATCAAAGGCTGTAAGGGCGGGCTGCTCTACATTCAGCCACATCACAGTGACCCCCGAAGCGATCTTATTCTAGTTGCGGGACGAAATCCGACAACCAATTGCTGGCTCTGAATAACCAGCCCAGCAAGAAGCTCAATTCTTCTATAACATAACGGGGCGGGGTTGCGCGCGAGCCGAGTGACGTACCTTTGATCCGTTGAGCGAGAGCCCTTCCACACGGGACTCCCGGATCACTATGGCCGACTTTCGTCTCTGTTCGACCAGTCGGTCTCACAGTCTTGTTAATTATTTTGCTCAAAATAGCTAAAAAAAAACAAAGCAAAATAGCCATTAGAATATGGCTAGATCCCATCTATGATTTCGGCATTCCATCTACTATTTGGTGTGGTCAACTATTTGTCGAAGGTTATAAAAAGATTATTTTTTCAAAAACCATTCCACCATGTTCTATCTGTGATATGCTCTCATCCCATCTGCGATTTTACGTTGATCTTTTTTTTTAAATACTTAGGTTTAACTACAAATTTAGTAAGATTGACTATGAAATCTAATATTGTTGAATTCATACAAATGGATTGATTTTATATAAAAATTAGAAAAAAAAACTTAGATTATTATTTATTTCTTTAGAAATCTTGTTTAGTTTAAACAGAGAATTTGAGAGAACTTTTCTAGTTGGAAGATGAAAAAATGAAGATTTTCCAAAAAAAATGTATTTATACATGGGAGAGAAAAATCACAGATGAACTTGGTCAAAATCGCAGATGGACGAATGTACAAGTTTTTGATGCACATGCCGTGCATTAATGACTTGTATATTTGCAGATAAACTTCCGATTTCATAGATGATCCTAATTATTTGCGATTTTAATGATTATTTTGCGTAATTTGCTAATTTTTGGTTATTTTTTGTAGAATAATTAGTAAATTTGGCTATATTTATAAATTTCTCTTTATTTATTATACAAGTACTTATTTTTTTAATTAATAATATATAAAAAATTTATTTTATGTTTGTTGGAAGACATATATAATGATTATTTATCTTTATTAAGTAACATGCCAATTTTTTTTTTATAACAAAAGAGAGATATTTGTTATTCTGTATCTTGTTGTTTAAGTCTAAAAATCATTAAAAAAATTTAAACTTTCTAAAAGATCTGTTTAGGATAAAATCGTTAATGTTGTGAATATTCTTGATTCTAACTCCACCCAAGTTAGATTTTACGTCTAATCATACAAAAAAGTGTTAGCTTTGTATGAATCTAATCGTACAATTAATAATATATAATAAAGTAAAAATCTGTTTATATCTCGGAATAATGAATATATAATTTGTAAACTGAAATAAATTCTCACAATATACTTTACACTTCTTTAAATCATAATAATTATAAAATATAATAAAAATCAAATCAAATTAATATGTAACTATAAATGACATTATATAACTATAATAAACACACCAATTATATTTATTTGTATTTTAATATAACAATAATATAGATAAAAACTATATAAAATTTAATAATCGAAAATGGAATCAATTCCGATCAATTTATAATATAGTATTGATTTGAAAATAATGATTTATAAGAAAAACAACCGAAATGGAATCAGTTCCAATATATTAAAGGGGGGTCATCTACATATAATATATTCGTGTAAGTTTTTCAGCCAAGAAAATGCATAAACTCATGTAAGGTGAGTCTTGAATCCAAGACAAATGGTCAAGAACTAGATAACAAGTATACCTGCATATAGCTTTTAAAAAAATCCGAATATAGCCAAATATAGTTGTATATTTTCTTTTTGGCATACACCACAAGTTTCAACTTCAACGGAATAAAATCATATATAATAAACGATAAGGTGAAAACTCACCTGAGAAAGCAGTTGTCGAGAAAAACGTAAGCACCAGTAACAGAAGAGCAGGTTTTGATTGCAGATACTGCGGCATCAAAGCAAGCAACACACTGGGCTGCGGAAAGGTAGTTCCTACACTGGGCTAATCCATACACCAAGTCCAGGCTCCTCAGATCATGTGCTCGAGCAAAATATACATCTTTATTCCACAATTGGCTTCTGAGCTCAGTAATCGTAGAATCAAGGCTACTGAAAATACTTGATGAAGACGTCACAGGGTTAATACCGCAGGATAATCTAATGGGTGTGTTTGTAGTATTCGTACTGTTGTTGTTCGACTGTGAAGTTCCAAGATTAGACATGATTAAGAGGATCACAAGAACCACCAATTCTGTCATCGTCCGCAAGCTAGGGAACTGGCCACCTCCTTGTTCTAATTGATGAAAGTCGATCTATTGATCATAAATAATACAAAAGGAGAAGGAAAGTTTGACCAAAAGTCCTCCACAAAGCCTCACTATGGTCCAAACTCCAAACCCATTCAACCTTATAGAAGGTCCCACATAGAACGGTAGAAGAGAAAATTATTACAAAAAGAGAAAGGTTTGTTTGACTTAGACGGTTTGGTAATGATTAGACTCCAAGTCAAATTTTCAAGTCCCACCTATTAAAGAAACTTGAATTATTATTTTTATTTAGGGAAAATGCACAAAACTTTGAAGTCTATGTAGGAAAAAACCCTTATATTTTATTTTTGTTCAAATAAACCCTTAAGTTATGTATTACCATTTAAATAAATTCAAATAACAGGTTTCACCCCAATTTGACCGGATGATAATGTGACACGGCATATATTTACTTAAAATACAAATACATGGATATTATTGGGCTGAAATCGATTTTTCTTTTTAAGTCTTATGGAGGAGGAAGGATCGACTCAGACATAATCGGGTAAAGAAAGACAACAATCAACTTGGGGTTATTGGCAAACAATCGATCAAATGGAGTGAAATCACTTGTAGGGTTCGTTTTCTTCTATGGAGCCTAACAGCCCTACCATTCTGGTTCGACATTTCACAAAACCAGGTGACTTTTTTTTTTCTTTCTTTTCATTCAAGCCTTTGAGTAATGGAAGGCGATGTGTATAAGAAACAAAGAAAAACATGGACTGATGGACTGGATTTATTTGTACAATTTGGCTATGTGTATAAGAAACAAAAAAAAAACATGGACTGATGGACTGGATTTATTGGTACAATTTGGCTATGTGAAGACTGATATTCATGCTTTTTCAGTGGAGGCTTTGGTGATGTTCTCTACTCAGGTTTTGTTGGTAAATTGAGGTTGTTTTCAGGTATGGTTGGGTGGGATCGTTTGTACTTAAATAATTTCTTGGCATGTCTGACATGAGTTTTTATACTTTGGCATGGGGTGTGTTGGGCGTGTTTGGAATGAGTTTTATCTTTGGCATTTTTTGGTTAGTTTATACAATAGGATTGTTATGATAGTTTTGGTAATTCATTTCTTCATTGGGTTGTGTTTTTCTTTCGTGTTCAAAAGTAATAGTAGGTGTGTTTTATTTTCTTTTGGGGTTACATCAAATACTTTTTAGGCATGATGGTTCTTATTTAGATAGGTATTAGACATGCTTGTACTTTTATAGAGAAGCTGGTTCTCTTTGGTGTTTCTAGAGTTGAAACATTGGTTGTGATTCCAACAATTATGGATTCCTTGAGCAAAATACAGTTGCTGATATAAGAGATATGGGGTGCTGCCTGCGACTTACTTAACCTGCTTTCTGTTGTCATGGTCAATTTGTTAGATTTTGTCAGTTAAGCCCAAGGGCAATTTTGTCTTTTTTTATACAAAGTTTGCTAGAATGTTAGCTAGAAGAAATTTATTTATCTTTGCTTCGTTACCATGTATAAATGTAATCTGTGTGCTCATTTTTGACCTAATGAAGAATGATTTCATCGTTTTCTTCAAGTTTTTTTCATTTCGCTTTAATGGTGGAAGTTAACATAATTGTTGGCATGTTGTTCATGTATTTGTTCGAACTTTGTACTATCGTTCAACTTCATGCCGGCTTTAGTTTATTTATTTTATTATTTTCTTCATTCAAAAAAAATATGTATTGGTTTTTTGGTTTTTCTATTATTTTTAGGTAACTTCTTTATTTTTGTATACGTTTGACCATTTAACTTGTTATATGTATTCACATATAACAATTTAAATGGTTAAATGTATATACAAAAAAAAGAAAGTTGCCTAAATGTGAACAAGACGAATAGTTAATTACTCTCATAAGTCATTTTCCTCACTCTTAATTGCAGTTTTATTTTTCATATTTGTTTGTATTATTTTTTTCAAACGCTATTTTTAAAATATCTTCAATTTCCTAAATATTAATTAAATATTAATCAATTCTAAGCTTTACTTTTTAATTAATAAATATGTTTTTGTTTTGCGAAATATTTTATATAACCTTTTATAATTTTTTTGTTTTTATGCATATACAATATTTTTAAAGTAAATAGTATCTAGCCATAAAATTAAATAAATTAAATATGTACCAATAAGTATGGAGTCTTTTAAAAAAAATAAAAAGAAATCATTACTTAGCAAATAAAAAAATCTATATAATGTAAATGTTTTAAAATTATTACAACTTTTTAATACCTTTTAATTAGAAGTTTATAAACTTTTAACTTTTTTAATACAACGTTTTAAACTAGTATATTTAATGAAAATATTTTAAAATGTTATAAAAAAATATTAAATTGTCATACAAAATCTGTGAAACACTTTAAAAATGTTGTAAAAGAAAGTTTAGAAATGATTGCATGGAAGTTATACAAAAATTGTATGAAAATGTAAAAAAAAAAGTTAAAAACTTGTAAGAAAATTTTAAACATTTATAAAATATTTGGTTTAAAAGTACTTGTACTAAAAATATATGAAAGTATAAAAAAAAGTTTTTAAAAAAAATTACAAAGTTTAAAACATTGTATTAGAAAAACTTATAGTAAAAAAACATCATAAAAAATTATAAAAAGTCTTAAGAAATTTATAAAAACATATTATTCACATTTAGACAACTTTCTTTTTTTGTATACATGGTAATATTATTCACATTTAGACAACTTTCTTTAACTTTAGCTATAACAGGTTGCAATGGTAATATGTGAACATATTTAACAAGTTAAATAGTTAAATATATACAAAAAAATGAAGTTGCCTAAACGTGAATAAGACGAAAAGGTAATTACCCCCACAAATCATTTTCCCTATTACAAAATCTGAATTTAATAGTTGTTTCGGTTAAGAAAATGATTGTTAAAAAAATCTTATGACATGCATTTTGATACACTTCAAAAAAACACTTTTATGCATTTTTTACACTAAAAAAGTGCACTAGCACATAAAAACTGTATATTTCTGCACTTTAAAACAACATATTTTATCCCTTAAAAACTGCATTTTTATGCATTAGAAAACTACACTTAGATGCAACACATTCTAGAATCAAAAAAATGCACTTTTATTCACTTGAAAACTACACTTTTAGCACTTGATAACCACTCTTATGCACTTAAAAACTACACTTTTATGCACTTAAAAGCTATATTTTTTCCCTTCACTTATAAACTAAAAGTCAACAAAAAAATGTTGCATTAGAGTAATAAAAAAATGCAATTGTTCAGGTGCAAGTCATGCCAAAAAACATGAAAACAAAGCACATTGTTATTTTGTTGGGTAAAGTTAAAGTAACTTGTTATTTAGTTGGGTATAGTTAAAGTACATTGTTATTTAGTTGAGTGTAATTAAAGAACGTTTGTTATTTTGAAACAAAAAAATAACCAAGGAAACAAACTTTTACAAAAAAAAAAGAAAAAAAAAATCAAATACCTTCATAAGTAAAGTCATTACAACAATTCGTACTTGATAAGTTTATTTTATGAATGTATTAAATTGTATTAAATATGTTGAATTGATGTGTAATTACCCAAGAATGGGCACTACTTTGATGGAATGTTGAATATTATATGCAGGTCAATATATCGTACTAAAAGTGAGCGGAACCTGCAAGTAAAAACGAATTGCTAAAGGAATGAAGAAATGGTGTTGGGAAAGCTGACCACTCTTCAATGTTTTGGTCATATCTCGAGTTTTGGAGCTCCGATTGACATGAATGAAGATGTTTCAGAAACTAGAGAAGATTTCCTACAACTTTCATGTTTTGAGTTTCTGCTAATTCTGTCGTTTTGACCACCAAATCTTGCACGGAAGATGAAGGACGCCTCTAGGCGTCTAAGACGTCCCTTAGGACGTCCGAGTCAAACGGTCAACGTCTGGGCGAATTTCAGAGTAGGAAAAAAGGAAAGACCCCCGTCGGCGTCTTACAATGCGTCTAAGACGTCTTGGCATTTTAGGGGCGTCCCGTGTTGGGACGGTGTGTTTCGGAAAGCATTTGAATCAATGAAGAACGTCCTAGGACGCATCTAAGACGTCTAGCGTTTTTGGCTAATTTTTAGTGTATTTCAAGGACGTCAGAAGGCATGCAAAAATGTACAAAGAATGCCTTGGCGTTATACACGACGTCTAAGACGTCTCCTAGGACGTCTAACATCCCACATCGGCCGAATTCACTATTTTTTGCCAGATATTATAAATAGGGACCTAGGCATTCGTTTTTAGGGTTCCACCCCTCCGATTTTCAGAGCTTTTCCTTCGTTTTTGAGGCTTCTAAAACCCTTGGAAACATTTGGAAACACAAATCTATTCCATTTCAATCCGGATTCAAGGCAATATTCGATTCAATTCATTATCAATTAACATTTGAAGATCATTCAACTGCTGATTCTCATCAATTCTATGAATTTTCAGAAATGATTACTTCTTCCCCAAGGTTTATTTGTTTCGTATTTTGATAATCATTAGGCTCCAGTTGTTGGATGATTTCAAGTTTGTTTATGAATTTTATTATGCATTTTATTTATTTCATTCAAGTTAGTGTTTTTATAAATTCAATGGAAGGCTAAATTGTTAGGTTACTTCCGGGGATGTTTATGACTTTTGGATGAACACACTTGATTATTACTTGATTCTAGTTAATTTCAATTGTTATTTATGCCTCATGTGATGATCTTTGGTAATGATAATTGAAATTGGATTATATGAATTTGTTTGATGTCATAATTTAGATATTCTATTGTCAATTCATCATTTGTTCCAAGTCCAATTAGTTTAGGAACAAAAACAAGTGATTGAATCAACATATATTAATCCAAATTATGATATTGAATCTTAATGCGGTAATAGGTAGTTGTAAGACATTTTATTGCTAGTTTACTAATTGTTCATAATCCATTTAGACATAAGGAGTAAGACAACTAGTTGAATGAACATATCGTGTGCCCAAAGCACTAGTACAAAAATGACCTACAGACATACCATAAAAGTGTGACCATATGCATATAGTGACATTTTATTTTTTCACTGAAAGTGTGACGGAAGGTGACGCCATCGTATGGGTCTTATGGTCACTTTAAAATATTGTGTCCGTATGGTATGAAAAAATGTGGCCATATTATAAAAGTTTGGCTATAGGGAATTTTGTTGCTAAAATCAATCAGTTTATCCAATATTGTGGCGTTAAACCGTCAGCAGACACATTTTTTAGCAATTGTAGTGATTGTTTATCACCAACCGACGACATACATTTTGTTTCAATGTGACGTTTTGCTAATAAACTGTGACACAATTCAAAGTTTATTAACACTATTGGGTATCTTTTGCAGACATGCAATTACGGTGAACATGACCTTGTTCACAAAATGGCCACAAATAATTAATTTCATAAGTGGCGATATGTTGATAATTAGTCACAAAAACAATATTTGATTGTATCTATTGCTCACTGCCACGTGAGTTTATTGTTAGTGTGGTCGTACCTATTATTTAGTCACTTGAAAGATTGTTTATTGAGTTTTTAGTCAGCTCAATTTACGAAAAATATGGTAAATGTGTTGTTGTAATCAAGCATTTTGTCCAAAAATTGTAACTATAAACTCTTTATAGACACACATACATTTTTTTATAGTGACTACTGTTCATCTAACAACCACGTGAATTTATTATTACTGAGATACTTTCAATTATTTGGTCACACATAATAAATTAAACCATGACATAACAATACTCATATTCACAATAAATTTTACTCGTAGTCACATATAGTATAATTAAATTATCACTATTAAGTGCTTATAATCATTGTTTTTTTCTTTTATCAATACTATTATTATTTTTAGTCACACGCTTATATTTTAAAATGAAAATATACAATACAATGTAAACAAAAAACAATTTATTATTAATAATAATTCAAAATTCTTACAACAAAACAAAACCAAAATTATAAAATAAAAAACTAAAAAAATATGCACAAATATTAAACCTAAAAATAAAACTTCTATATTATTTTCTTAATAACATTGATCCTTAGCTTGCTTTATCTTATGAATATTTGTTGCATTCGTCATTTCATTAAAAACTCAATCCACAAATGCAAACCTTCTATTGCCAAAGCTAATTCACCCAAGATTTGGTGTGTCATTTCCTGACATGACCACCATGCCAGATTCCATAATTAATTTCAAAAACTCTACACAATTCCTTTCACCAACAATGTCATAACTGCATAGACAAACTTAATATAATATCACTTATTAGACTTTTATCACCTTGGAATGAAGATTAACATATAAAATAAAATCATGGGTACTCACTTTTCACAAAAGAGAACCTTAAAGATATAGCATAACAATCATGATCATGGCTAAAAGTGGTTTGAAACATTTATTCATGAGAACCGAAACTACTTAAAGCGGTGGGCATAAATATTAGGAAAAAATTGGCAACAAAATTCAAGACATAAACCAAAAGAATGATGGTTTCAGAAAACGGTCAATCAACATCTTCCAATTCAGTAAAATAAAGTCAATTATAGAGCTTGAAGCTCTAATACAATATCGACACAAAACTATATGTATTCTTATTCTCAAAAGATGTCATCAAATTAACATCATATCAATGATTGATGCTTAATTAGGAAAAAGAAATATCATTTATCTCATGTGTCAGAAATGCATACTACAAGGGTTTTTCAAGAGAAAGCAAACAATGGTCACATGACTAGACACCCATAAAGAGAAATCAAAGATCAAGAAAAAGAATGCAATATCCACAACCATAGGGAAGGGGTGACCAGTTTATTCAGAATATGGAGCTCACAGTATGATGTAAGTTAACAGCTAAGTGAACTGCAATTCTTCTCCACAACATCAAGCCGTTATCTCTATTAATTCCAAATGAAGCAATTTAATGTAGTTTGAAAGAGTATGATATCAAGTGGTAAGTTATTAACCTTTAAATTTCTAACTTGATGGGAAACCAGCAGGTATAAAGACAACAACTCCAAGCTTTTGAACAAAACTCCATTCTTCAACTCCTAATGGGAACAAAAAGTAAGCACAATCAGAACTTTTGTATTAGTAACAGTTGATACACACCTTGCAAATGCTTACCGACCAAACTCTTCCTTTAGATTCCTTTTATGCTCCATGATCAAGGAGAATGTTTGGTTGAATTAGATGAATAACCTGGAACAAAAAATTAGAATGGAAAATTTTAAAATGTTACTATTTAGGATTGTGATGCTATACATATAAGATCTTCTGATAGAAAACTATGTTTTCACATGAAATTAATTAGCATTGTCAACCAACTGCACAACTTTAATAATTTATAACAAGTCAATTGAAATCAGTTGAAGTTAGTGAAAATGATAGTGATAATATTCTGTCAAATGAATGCATTCAGCAAAATAGTTTTTTTTTAAAACCTAGCCAATATATTGGACCGCTTCAGAAACTTTGGTAGATCTAAAAAAGTAAAAGGAAAATAATACTTTCAACAACAATCAACGAAGATAGAGAAACTTTGGTAGATCTAAAAAAGTAAAAGGAAAAGAATACTTTCAACAACAATCAACCGAAGATAAAGAAAACCTCATCAGCATAAACTTTAATTCAATAACTAAGTTAACAGTGTAAAAACTCTAATATAGAAACCTTTAATAGGTATAAATCCAACTAATTAAGTTGAAATTCGACAAGGAAACATACATCACTAATGCCACTATTCTCCTGCTTATTGATAGGATCATCATTGAGATCAAGTTCGATATCTGTCACATTAAATCGATGCTTGAAGGTTTGATGACGGTCTAAAGATTACTGTATGTACATAGATAGGGAGTGAATGTGACGGTTCGTGTGTAGGTAGCTGATATGTGCATATTTAGTCATATATTTTGTATAAGAATATTAATACTTTTTGACTATTTTAATGCAATTATGGAACAAAAGATGCTTAATTACATTTAAATTATATTTTCAGTTCATAAGACATGCTCGGATGGAAAAGGAAGCGGAACTAGCGATTGGAGGCTTGGATCTTGGATTTTGAAGAAAGAAGGATGTTGCTGGATCGCTTGACCCCTCGTCAGTGTTTTGGCCATATCTCATGAACCGTAACTCCGATTGACGAGATTCAAAATGTTTTGAAAACTAGACACAATTTCGGACGACTTTCGTGTTTTGAGAAAGTACTGATTCCAAACGGACTCGACGAGTTGGGCCTCAACTCGACGAGTCATGTCGAACTTTCGCAATTCTGGACGCTGACTTGCCGTACACGGGATTTTAAGTGATTGACTCGCCGAGTCGGTCACTGGACTCGACGAGTCACCTCTATTTTGTGAAAATCTATATAAAGGGCATTCCTGCCCGATACCCTAGCATATAGAAGAAACCCTTGGAGGAAAAGCTGCGATTAGAAGACCTGCTAAGGTGCTGGAAGCCAGAGAATCAACCATAGGATCAAATGAGTCAAACCTAAACAGAAGTCTCCTTTACCATTGAATTTAGTTGATTTTTACTCTCTATCTGTTATTTGTTTTGTTTGAGTTTTAGTTAGACATTTAAGTTTTCTAGTCTTGCAAAACTAGAGAAATCCCTTCCTTTTATTATTTGCTTTTTAGATAATTCTAATAGTTAGTTTAATTTGCCGTTCCCTGTGTTCGATACCCTGCTTGCTTAATTATACCACCAATTGACTGGTACACTGCCTTTTGTGTATTAAATTTATATTTAAAAAGTAGGATTAAAACTAGTTGGTTTTACACACATCGGTAGCGTATGGTGGTAACCAGTGTGTATAGGTGGCATACAGAATCATGATTTCTCGTGGGTGGTGGTGTCGAGGTCGCCGATGGTGAGTGGCTAGCGGATCTCGATTGTTTGAGATGTGAGGCCGTCATCGTCGTGATTGGCCCGACGATGGGTATAGCCGATGTTTGACTGTAGGTTAGAAAGAAAAGAGGGATGATTGGATTATGTATGTTTGAAAACGTAATTAGGTTTAAAAAGGGGGAAATTGAAACTTTGAAAGTGGGAAATTAAAATAAGATTAGGATCGTGAAATTTAGAATTAATTTTGAAAATTTTGTATAAGTATTAAAACTCTAATGTTTATGATTGAAATGTATTATTAAATAATTTTTTAATAGATCAATTATAATAAACAATAAGTTATTTCAAAAAAGTAAATACATAAATCATAAGGAGGGTATTATAATTATTTCATTTAGATAGGCACAAAAATCATAAGGTTCGGATTGTAAAATACAAAAGAAAAATGAAATGCATAAGTTAGACCAAACCATGTATATTATTTGTGTAACCTATATGGAATAAGCCATAATCGCTAAGCTTAAACATTAAATCGTAATATTTGCGAATCTAGAACATAAAAATCATGTGGTTCTCAAATTAAGTGAAACCGATAAAAAAAATCGACAACACTTGTGGGGGTTGGGTCGGATCGGGTTGTAACCTTAAAAGAAACCGGACAGTTTAGCCGGTTAAAACCGATCAGGCACCACCAATTAAAAATTTTAAAAAACCGACTGAATTTTAACTAGGAAAAAAAACCATATGGCTTAATGAAAAATTAGTTGATTATTAGTCCATTGGTAAAGCAGCGAACGGAGAGTGCGAGTCTTTAGTTGTGTCAGACGTCAATTCTAAAGTGGCAAACGAATGCGAAAAAGGCACGATTGGGGTTTTTTATTTTTCACTTTTAATTTTTTTATTTATATTTTTGGATTTGTAAAAGTTAAAGAATCAGGAAGAGTTGATGCATGTGGAATTCTTTTTATTAGTGCAATTTATTTATCTATTGATATTTTGAACGTGTCAGATTAAGAGTGGTTAACTTTTTGTTATTAATCATATGATTTAAAATAACAAATTGCCCCCGGTAACTTACTCTTCTCCTTTTAAAATGGTTTTTAAGACACTTAAAAAACAAACAAACAAACAAACAAACTCAAGATAGGTCCTCAACTTTTTCTAATATAGTTCCTAATTTTTCTGTTATATATATTCTAAATGAATTTGAAAATTTAGGTAGGTCCTATGACCTACCTTTAGCCTTAGTAGATACGCCCAAGAGCCATAAGCCCCAAGTGAGAAGCTTTGAACCATAAGCCTTTAATCATACGTACTAAGCCAAAAGATATAGGTTATAAGAACTAAGCTCTAAGTTATAAGCCATAAACCATGATCTTTAATCCATATGCCCTCAACCATACACCACAAGCCATCAGCTTCGATCCATATGTTATATGACTTAAGAACTAAGCCAAAAGTCATATGCCTTAAGAAGTATGTCATAAGTCATAATCCCTAAGTTATAAGTCATAATCCATAAGCAATAAGCCTTATGCCATAAGCATTTACACCACAAACTTGCTACTAGTACCTAACCTTGAAGGTTTATCGTTTATGGCTTAAGGCTTAGGGCTTATGACTTTTGGTTTATGGCTTAAGCCTTAAGCAATACGCCTTAAGCCATAAGCCATAATCCATGAGACGTAAGCCTTAAACCATGAGCAATAAGGCTTATGGCTTATGGTTCAAGGCTTATGGATTATGGCTTATGACTTATAGTTTAGTGCTTAATAATTATGACTTTTGGCTTATGACTTATAGCTTATGAAATAAGTCATAATCCCTAAGCCATAAACCCTAATTATTAAGTCATAAGCCATCAACATATGTGTCCTAAGATACGTCATATGTCATATGCCTTAAGCCCTAAGCCCTAAGTTATATGTCATAATCGATAAGCCTTAAGACCTTACCCATTAACCAATAACCTTACGCTTAAGACCAAAGCATAAGCAATATGTCATAATCCTTAAGCCTTAAACCATAATTCGTTAGCCATAAGTCTCCTATTCATACCTACAAACAAACATGTACACCCTACCATATCTCAGATCCCTATCTCCACCCAGCCGTACCCAAAACCACCTTTACATACATGTATACTCATACACACATGCACCACTACATCATCTTCACAAACCCATCCAAGCACCCCTACCTACACCTACACCTACACCCAACACCCACGCCTAAATGCTAAGTGCCACCACAACCAAACACCCCAACCCACAAACCTACACCAACACCTACCCCACCCTACCCTATCCCAAATCCACATATATATTCATCCACCTCACCCTCACCCCCACTCACACATATAATCATATCCCCACCAACACCCCCTAAATCCACTCCGACTAACCCATACCTATACTTACATCTCCATACTCCACCTATACCCCTATATGCATCCACACGCAGACTCACACCTTTCATTAATATTTTTATTTATTAGTTGCAAACTGTTAGAAATATAGTGTTAAATTTATAAATTATATTCGGAAAATAGTATAGTTTTTGTTATTTGTTTTATAATAACATATTTATATCACCATAACTTGAGTCTTCCTCCACTGTGCTATTTTTGTTTAAAATCACAAAACATCGCCAGCTCACAAGAGTTCTTGCTAATTTGATTTTTTTCTTATTTTCGTTTTCTCGGGCACAAACGTCGTTTTTTCCGCTTCATTTTTTTCACTTACACATACACTTATACATTCACATACACATATTCATACACACATACACATTTACACACATATACAACATAATAAAAATACAAATAATAATAATAATAATAATAATAATAATAATAATAATAATAATAATAATAATAATAATAATAAAATTTTGATATTTATTTTTAATTCCGTTGGATATTTCCAACATACCGCGCTCCCCCAAAAGTTTGGCTATGGTTTACATTTCAAAATTCCCCCAAAAATGTGACCAATCTCTTACCACCAGCCAATCAATCTCAGATCCCGCTCACACCAAACCTCAATGGATGCTCCACATCTTCTATGTTGCATTTCTCAGTCATCTGCAGCCTTCTCCGTCGTTCTATGCACCACCACCGGTCTAATGCCCCACCACCGGTCTAATGCCCCACCACCGCTCAACCAAAGCTTCGCCTTGCTGTAAACCTTCACCGATCCACCGAGCCTCTGTTATCATCGATTGAGGAAGGCATCAACGGCACATTCAATCCAAAAAATAAGGAAAAAATTGGATTTGAATACCTACATCAAAATCAGTTAGACCCAAATCCATTTTATTTTCATTTTAGTGTTTTTTGTGGTTATAGTTGAAGCTTTATTGGGTTTCTGTTTCCAGATTTGCAAATTGGAATCCGTTGATCCAAACAAATTAATTACATCTGGTGGTCAATTGATACTCAGGGTAAGAACTTATATTTACCATATAAATGACACTTTTTGGTGATCAATCCACACTGATGACAAAGCTTCTCGTCAGTGTATTTATCCAAAATTTGATGTACACTTTGAATTGTAGTCATAGGCTGGTACATCGCATAGTTACACGGAAACGGGATCGTTCCGGTACGTGGAACGAAAACGGGACCGAGGATCGGTAATCTATAAAATTCGGTACGAGGGGGGGGGGGTAGTCTTCTCCGGAACGCTATTTCGGTACCTGGAACGGTGTACCATGTAATGTAGTACGATGTAGGATCGATAATCTATAGAAAGTGTTGAGGAACTTCAAAACTTTCTGCATAGCGTAGAATTCCATCTTCATTATAAAATTCGGTACGAGGGGGGGTAGTCTTCTCCAGAACGCTATTTCGGTACCTGGAACGGTGTACCATGTAATGTAGTACGATGTAGGATCGATAATCTATAGAAAGTGTTGAGGAACTTCAAAACTTTCTGCATAGCGTAGAATTCCATCTTCATTATCAGAATCAGTCAAGGTAACATCAACTCTCTCTAGAACATGATTATTTTTACCAAATGCCATCTTTCGCAAAAAGAAACTAATAAGAATAAAGAACTTAAGGAATGGAGGAGTAGAGGACTGAATGTTTGAAGATGTAGAATAGGATTGTGAATATGAAATAGGGTGATAGAAATTAATGGGTCGACGGGATTATTCTCACCTGCCGATGTTTTTACTTTGTTTAATATGCAATTTTGTCATCGCGCTCCAGAAATTGATGGGTTGTCGTTCCAGAAATTGATGGGTCGACGAATTTAGTAGATTGAAATCGCTTTCCATCCTGTAGTAGGATCGACATTTCAAGCAATTCGGGGTCGGTGGATTTTGCGATTGGGTCGCGATTGGATCGCAATTGGTCCCGTTTCTGGATTGTCCGATCCGGAACGGAAAACGTAGGGGGGGAAGCGATCCTAGTAACTATGGTACAGCGGTGCTGTTTCACAAATTAAGAATGGCACAAATTCCCTATTGGGTGCTAATATGTATAAGTCTTTCCGAATGCTCCTATTATTCCTGGTTGCTTATACTAATATTAGATCTAGTGGTTTCTTCAAGCTTGACCTACTAATCTTGCATATGATTCACTTTTAAGAGTATAATTCATATGCATAAACACTCTACACAACTTGGTTGGTGCTGTTGGATTTGGCTTTTTCATTGTATTCTTAGTATTGGAAATAATCATTGCTTCTGTTGGTTCAAATATGATTGACTTTGGAGAATTCTTTGAAGTGAACTACTTGGACAAAAAGTATCGAGTTTCAAATTTTCATTGACGATCTATTGGTGTCGAATTATTTGTTGGTTATCTCTATTCCACTGTAATCCTAATTGTTGGTGTTGTACAAGTGTAATAGCAGTGTACTTTCACTTACATATCCAAAATTAGTGTCCTTTTCCCTTGCTCTCTCTCTCTCTCTCTCTCTCTCTCTCTCTCTCTCCCCCCACCAAATTAGTTATTGAGTCTTTATCAGTTCCTCCATGCTCCTTTGTCCTCTCCATAGTGTAAATCCCTACTTATCATTTTTAAGGTAGCGTTTGGTACGTATGACAGGACATAAGAGAACATATAAAATTCTTTGGAAGCGTTTGGCATGACTGGAACCGGAACAAAGACAGAACTTGACAAAGTCAAATGAAACTGTTTTATTAAAATTTAGTCTCACCTAGATGAGTGGAATCCCTGGGACATTTTACTTTTGACAACAATACCCTCTTCCTCTAACCTCACCTGCTTGTTTATCTTTTATACGACCTCGCCTATTCCTATTCATCATGTCTGAGGACTTCTCCTTTCTCCTCCTTCATCATCACCATTTTCTCCATTCTTTTTCACCATCATTCGGGCTTCATGCTAAAAAGGGATCTATAATTAGGGCTTTTATTGCATAAACGAATGACAAAAAAGTGATTTCAATCGATTATGAAGGGCTAGAAGAGACAAATTTTGAACTGTAGAAAAAAACTTTTCGCAGGTTTGATATTAGATGTCAGTTTTCCATTTCTAATTGATCAAGCTTGTGTATTTTTTCCATTGGTGCTCAACAATAGAGGTATGATAATCTTGTGGGATAGAAATGGTGCAGCATTGGAGTAAACAATGGCGGTGGTTGATGAGTTACAGGGGCACACCTTGAAGACATGAAAGAACTTTTTATTTTTGACAAAACTTCAAAAATAGTCCTTGTGGTTTCCGAAAATCTGAAGTTTAGTCCCTAATTTATAAAACATCATAGATTGTCTCTGTGGTTTCAAAACTTTTAACAAATGGTCCTTTTTGCTAACTCCGTTAGCTTTTGGCAGTTAAGTGAAGGGCATTTCCGTTATTTCACAAAAGAGGGACCATTTATGAAGTTTTTTGTTATTTAAAAAAATAAAAAATATATAATTATTTAATAAAGGGTCCCACTCTCTCTCTCTCTCTCTCATATATATATATATATATATATATATATATATATATATATATATATATATATATATATATATATATAGTGAAACACTAGAACCTACCCTCCTCCCCCCATTTTCACCCTCTTTCGATAACGATAAGGGATGGAGTCGGTTATACGCACACATTTCCACCACGATCGAATGTACCTTCGCAAAAATCTGCAGTGGCTTTCCCAATTTAAGGTTCATTTGATATGCATATATTCATCGATTTTCGAATTCATCTCTTTACACAACATTGCAATTGCAAGCCCTAAGTCAAGATTTGTAAAAGAAAACCCAATTGGTTTTTTCTCGATTTAGTAAAAAGTGCAAAACACAAATTATCCTGCAAATCCTCGAACAAGCGTATTACATGGATCTAGCAACGATAAACGAAGGTCTGCGTTTCTCCAGGAAAAGAAATAAACGGATTCTTCTCATAGCAGCAGTAGGGTTTTCAACTTACGGTGCTTATAAGGTTTGTAAATCGCCTTCTGTCATCCAGAAGAGGGATAGGGTGATGAAGGTTTTAGGCGCCTTAGCTTCCATTACCGAATCTCTTGGTGATTCCGCTGAGGCAATAGGAGTGATTTCCAAGGATCTGAAAGAGTTTATATAATCCGATTCCGATCAAAGCCTTAGCAGTTTGAAGCAAGTTTTCAAAATTACCAAGTCTGATGAGTTCTCGGAGTCAATTGTTAAGGTTACAAGATCATTCACCGTGGGGCTTCTACAAGGGTATCGAGTTGACGCTGGAAAACGTGATTCAGGTCCAAGTTTTCCCGATCGAGCTTTGGATAAGCTGTTAACTCCGGCAGGTTCTGGTTTTGCTTCCGTCATTGCTGGGAGAGAGAGAGAGAGGGAGAGAGAGAGAGAGGGTGGGACCCTTTAATATTAAATAATTATATTTTTTTTTTTTTTTTTTTAAATAAGGCAAATCTTCATAAATGGTCCCTATGGCTGTGAAATGACATAAATATCATTCACTTAACGGCCAAAAGCTAACGGAGTTAACGAAAAGGACCATTTGTTAAAAGTTTTGAAACCACATGGACCATCTGTGAGGTTTTTAAAGATTAGGGACTAAACTTCAGATTTTCGGAAACCACAGGGACCATTTGTGAAGTTTTGTCTTTATTTTTTTAATATATAAATTATGTGTATGTATCAAATTTTTAATCCAAATAGTTTTTGGATGAAGGTTTAAATATCAAATGGAATTTCTCAAAAGTAATTACTATAAAAAGTAATAGTAACAATTTACAGTGAAAAAAAACTAGTAAACAATTAAGGACAATTTGGTAATTTAAATATTTTGTTGTGTGTTGTTCTAGTATCACCAAACGTTATATTAATTATTTTTCCGGTTTTGTCCTTTCCAGCTCACTATAGTTTCGTTTAGTATTGTACAGTCTCATACATCAAACACTACCTGAAAGAAATAACAATGTACATATAGTCTTAAACATAAATAGCAATGTACTTGTCATTTATAACAAAGGTAGAAAGATATCTTCTCATTTATGGCATATCATTTTTTTTGTAGAGATATCCACATACTAATCATTTTAATAGAAATAGCAATGTACTTATCAATGACAAAAAAGTAATTATGGTCACATGTTTTTTTTATTATTATAACGCATTATTCACTCTTAGATACACTATAAAGTAGAACATGACGGTACAATACTTATATGCACAAGTTTTAATTTCTTTTATCATGAAAATTCTTCATTTTTGACACGCATAAAAATTAAACTGTGACCATGAAATACTAATAGTCATACATTTCTTCTTTTTCCACGACGATTGTTTACTTTTAATCGCACATAAAAATTTAAACCATAACCATAAAGCACTCGTAGTTCAAGGTTTTTTTTATTACACTGTAACCATATATACTTATAGTCATTGTTTTTTCCTTAAAATGTCGCCATAGAATACTAAAGGTCACATGTATTATTATTATTATTATTATTATTATTATTATTATTATTATTTACTTATAATAAGACCTATAAAATGAATAAATTTCCAAAAAATAATAACAATCATATCATTTTTCTTTTATCATGACTATTGTTTACTATTAAACACACATAAAAATTAAATCATGACCATTGTTCTTAAAAGTGGCAACAAAATACTAAGAGTTACATGTTTTATATTTAATCATATTTTTTTTTGCTTGTACATATTTAATAATTTAATCAGTGACCATTAAATTCTTACAATCATATTTTTTTTTCTTTTATGATTACTATGTTTTACTTTTAGACATACACCAAATCGTATAAAACAACAACAAATTACTTATAGTCACAAGTATTTTCTTTTTTTATGAATTTGATTTACCTTTTAGCCACACATAACAAGTTTAACTATGACTATAACATACTTATACTTATACATTTTCTCTTTTATCAATGACAAATATTCAATTTTAGACACACATAAGAAATGAAATATGACCATAAAATACTTATAGTTACTTGTTATGTTGCTCTTAATCAATGTGTAATAAATGTTATTGTATGGACACCCAAAAAATTAATGTGGCCATATATGACCTTTTAGCTACATTACATTCAAATGTCAATATCTGCTCCAAGATATACATACATAAATATTTGCTTCATGTGACTATATATTAATCAATCGTCTTTTATAAAAACCATCACAATTTTTTTTCATATATCTGACAAACCTATGGCAAATGGTGACATTTGACCACGTTGTCCGAGTGTGGCTAATAATTGTCACATTTTTTATGTTTAAGTGTGTCTAAAGGTTTCAACTATATTACCAATCGTCACGAAATTCAACTTAAAATGTCGCTAAAACAATGACAATATTTTAGGAAGAACCTTTAGACACAATTTTAGAAAAAAATGTGGTTGGGCGGTTTTGACAAAAGTGTGACCATTGGTCATTTTTGTACTAGTGAAGCTATGTGTTACTAGTTAATAAATCTCAATTGCATCTAAGTAATTGAATTAGGATTCTAGGGAAGAAAGTGTGTGAATCTAAACTGTCCATAACTAAACCGAGAGTACTCTAGTTTTCTCATTGAGATTTTCATTTTAAATTAATAAATTTTCAAGCTTTTGTTTGGTCTTTGCTTTAATCTTTTTTGTGACAATTGCTAGTAATAATTTTCTTTTTATTGATTACTTTGACACAAAGTTTAACCACGAACTGCTCGTGGATTCGACCCGAGTTACCCTATCTACTTAGGTTAGTTGGTTTATTTTTGATTGATACAACGACATTGATCAAAAATTGGCGCCGTTTTCAGGGAGATTGTGCGCTTGAACTATTGTGTTTAAGTAGTTATAGTCTTTATTTTCAATTTTATTTCTTGTTTGCAGTTCACGTTTTGTTTTATTTGTGTTGTGTAGGAACACCGGTACATGCATACAAGATATAGCAGACGCTCGTCACCGTTTGCATTTGATTCGGAAATCGAACGAACGGCTCGCTCAAATCGGGTCACCAGAAGGAACATCAACACTATGAATGCAAATAATGTGGTCGTAGAAGATGTGGTCGAGGGGCGTGAGGATGCAGTCAACAATCCTCCACCACAAGTTCCACTAGTAGCTCCTCAATTCCCAAACGACAACAACAATGGGAATAACAGGAACAACAACAATGTCGGTGCACCAATCATCCATCCAGTACAACCACAACCGAACAGAAACAACCGTGGCCAAAACGATGGAAACGGAGGAAATTGGGCACAGAATATGGGAGGCAATGGAGGAAACCACAATGGTGGTAATGGTAGAAATCAGAACCAAAATCCTAGAAATGTTGGTAATAGACAGAATCAAGGCAATCGGGGTGGAAACGGGAAATACAACAACAACCGGAACAACTAGAATTTCCACAACGGTGGCAACAACGATTACAACGACGGATTCGGGAATCAAGGCTTTGGGAATCAATACCGAAGGAATCCAAATGGTGGATTTAACAATGCGAATGGAGGATACTACAAAGAAGGTAACCAATTCCCTCATCTTTACTTTCCGCAACCTAATAGACAATCTGTGGCGTCCCATTTTCAGCCGGGAGAGTATGATGATGCATCACCTATACTCTTCGCGGAAGGAAATGAGCATCATGTGGAAGTAAGACCACAACTAATTAGTATCTTACCTATCTTTAGGGGCCATAAAACTGATGATCCATACAATCATGTCTATGAGTTCCTTGCAATTGCTAACGCGAATACTCCGCGAGGAACTAATAGAGATTCCTTAAGACTTCACTTATTTCCGTTCACTTTAAAAGAAAAAGCTAAGTATTGGTTCACTTCTCTTGCCCCCATAGTATTACTACTTGGGAGCAATTAAAAACTAAATTTGTACAAGAGTTTTACCCTGCTAGTAAAACAACGAAAATAAAAAAATAGATACAAGATTTTGCACAAAAACCCAATGAAGAATTTCATGATGCATTTGAACGCCTCAAGGAATTGTTGCGTTCATGCCCTCGTCATGAATTTCCCCGTTGACAACTGGTCCGTTTCTTTTATGATGGAGTCGACACTGCAAATCAAACTATGATAAATACCTCGTCCGACGGCACTATTATGATGCAAAATAGTGAAGACGCTTGGCGATTCTTGGAGCAGTTGAGTCATGGTTCAAAAACCAATTACTCAGCTAAGAAACGGGACACCCTAGTTTCATCTGCTGCTTCAGTTGGACTAGACAAAAACTGGAAAAATGAAGTCAAATCTGATATTAATTCTTTAAATAAAAAATTTGACTTACTACTCTCTAGTCTAGGCAAAGAGAAAGGTGTGTTTTTTTCGCAGGGACAGAAGATATGTGTAAGCTGTAGAGATTCATGACACATTGCAGATGAGTGCATGAGAAGTCAAGAGGAAATCAATCAAGTGCATGGTTCTGGTCAATTCCAAAACAGTTTGCGACCATTCAATCGGAACAACAACCAAGGCGGGAACTACAACAACAATGGAAACTACAATAACCGTCAAGGAAATTACCAAAACCAAAATCAGTCAAAGCAGTTCCAGCAATCCAACTTCAACCAAGGTGGAACATCAAGGAAGGAGGAAACTGATGACAATAAGTTAGATAAAATCATGGAGTTCATAACTCAAACATACCAAAAAACTGACACCAACTCCAAGTCTATAACTGCTATCAAGAAGCAAATTGCTCAACTGGCTGAGCAAATTGGGAAAAGAGAAGATGGCAAGTTTCCAAGTACCACAACAGTCAACCCGTCTCACAACCAAAGACCGGGAAAAGAGCATCAAGTGAACGAGGTAATCACCTTGCGTAGTGGGAAAAAGATTGACAACAAGGTAAGTGCTACTACCTTAGATAATGACAGTGACACTGAAGTCATCTTTGATGAAAAAGAAGAGTTTGAGAAAGGTTTCAAATCTGAAAAACAAAAAGTAGCTAAGGGTAAATATAACTCTAAAGTTGGGGAGCATGGTGTGGAGGTTAATACCACACCATACCCTTCGGCTTTAGAAAAACCGACATCCTTCCCTTTTGGGAAGCGAGGGCCGAAAATGGAAGACATGTGGGATCTATTTAGTCAAGTTAAAATAAATATCCCATTAGTCAAACTTATTAAGGAGGTGCCTTCATATGCACAAATTTTGAAGGATTTGTGTGTTCAAAAACGCAAACTCCAAGCACATCTCCTTAAAAAGATTGATTTAACCGAGCATGCGAGTTCCATAATATCAAATAAACTTCCACCCAAGCTTAAGGATCCCAGGGCACCTTTAATTTCTGTTACCTTAGGTAACATTAATATCAAAAAGGCGCTCCTTGATCTTGGATCCAGTGTTAATATAATCCCGGGAAATCTTTTTGATCAACATGACTTAGGCACTTTGCAACAAACTGGTATTATTTTACGATTGGCCGATAAGTCAACAAAAATTCCTCAGTGTAATGCCCTGACTCTCAGGTATTAATTTTATGGATTTAATTTTCATAAATGGCAAGGTCTACTCGACGAGTTGGATGCCCTGACTCGTCGCGTAGAAACGGGTTTGGCCACGTGTTAAGTGACCGACTCGCCGAGTCCAAGATAGGACTCGACGAGTAGGAGCTGGGGGATGAAACCCTAATTTCTGGGGTTTTGCACCCTATTTAAAGGATCATTAGCCTCCTTTATCCCCTTACAGCCTCTTGAGAGTCCAGCAAACCCCAATCCATGTGTGTGCTCCATTTTTGTGTATTTTAAGCTTTGGAAGGTGGATCTTAGTGAGAAAAGCTTGGAGAAACAAGTGGCAAGAAGCAAGGAGCGTGTGGGGATCTGAAATCTACCTCAGTTAGCATCTTCTGAAGGTATCAAGTCGTTACCTTGACTTCATTTCCTTCTAGATCTCATTTGGCTAAGATTAGGGCTTTTCTAGCATATTAGGAAGCTATTCTTGGGTATGAGCTAAGATCTGAAGTTGCAACTTAAGATCTGAACTCTATTTGGTCTCTAAGTCCATAAAGCTTCCACCTTTAGCAAGTATGAACCTCTACTTAGGTGTAAAACTCCATTACAAGCTTGGTTTTGACATTATAAGTCTTTAGAGCCTTGCATGCACGTAAAGTTTGCAACTTTACGTGATAAACATGCCTTGGGAAGCTGGATCTGCAATATGGAACCTTAAAATGGCTTAAAAAGCATCTGAATAGATAATGGACTGAAGGGACTCGGCGAGTTGCATGGCCAACTCGGCGAGTCCGATGAAGATTGTCGTGCAAGGACTTCTGCATGGACTCGGCGAGTCAGTGGGGTGACTCGGCGAGTCAACTAGGGTTTTCCCGACATTTGGACACGCATGAACTCGACAAGTTGCAGGGAAACTCGACGAGTCAACCAAGGATTTCACAACTTCTCGAGTTCAGGAAGGAATCGACGAGTCGGTGAACTACAATCGACGAGTCGGGTCAACATGGACCGTTGACCTTGACTGTTGACTTTGACTTTGACCAAGGGTTGACCAGTTTGACCTCTGGGGGTATTTTGGTAATTTGGAAATTTATGGAAATGGTTTTATGGTAACTATAGGTGGTGGAGTTCGTGTCGGTGATTCGAGAGTTGAGCTTATCGCTTCAGTGCGACATTTGTGAGGTGAGTTACCTCACTATACTAAGGGGTCTAAGGCACCAAGGCCGACCCATTGGATATGATATCCTAGCAGTGGTAGTATGTTGAGTATGAGTTAGTGTTGCATGCTAGTTGCTATGCCAGCTAGGTAGATCTGTTGGACTACCTGTAGTATTATGTGATCATCTGTATGTGTATTAGTTGTGTTATATGTCGATATATTATGTGGGATGGGTTGAGGTGATACTGCTTCGTGCGGTAACCAACAAACCCGGGAGCATTCCAGATACGAGCTGAGGGCCAGGTGGGGCATGCCAGACTCGTACTGTGGGCTCGGGAGCATTCCAGATACGAGTTGAGGGAGACTCGTACTGTGGGCTCGGTGGCAATCCAGATGTGAGCTGTGGGCCCGGAAGGCAATCCAGACTCACACTGTGGGCCCAGGGGTAATCCAGACTATAAAGTTGTGGACCCAGTACATGCTGTTATTTGTATATGCGTTATGTGCAGTGTATCAGTATTTTGGGGGAACTCACTAAGCCTCGGGCTTACAGTTTCAGTTTATTGTTTCAGGTACTTCAGGGGATCGCGACAAGGCAAAGGCGTGATCGTACAACTCCTCATATTTATGTTTATGTTTTTGGGATACTCTGATATTATACATTTTGAAAACAAGTTTTGTAATGATTAATGGTTTTGAAATGTTTTAAAAGTTTAAATTTGGCACGATTTTTATGGGTGTTACAAGTTGGTATCAGAGCCTTGTTTTTAATGAATTGGAGGAACACTTGTGTAAATCCTGTCTCAAACCAAGGAAAAGATTTTCAAAATGGTTTTAAAAAAAAGGGTTTTCAAAATATCAAAGGAAGATGCAGGGTGTACGATCAGCCGGAGTCAGTAAGTAGATCCCAAAATACCATACAATTATTTGATATTATGATATGTTAGAACAACATGCTAGTACTAGGCTAGGGATCTTCAGGAATTGCATGATAGAATTGCATGATTACATGATGCCTGCTAGCCTAGGGTTTTATCTATATGAAATTGATATCATTACTATAGTTGCTTAGTGTATGCATCATGGTCGTACACAACTAAGATCTTATAGCCTGAGAATGTTTGGTTTGGCCTTATTCCATGTTCTTTTTTGATGAAGGGCTTAGGGTAGGATCAGGTATTCTAAAGTCTATAGGGTCCAGCGTTATGTATGACTAGCATACACTAGTGCTGCAGGGTTGGTGGAAGTTTCATGGATGGGTAGGTCGTGCGAGGCCGGGAGGCCAGTTATGAGATATTTAGCATTCCTCTAGGAGTGAGGATTGAGTGCTCGCTATGTTTATATATATATAGTTAGGGTGTTGTGGTGATACTTGAGACAAATATGGGTAGGTGTGGAAAGTAGTATGGGCCCGTACTACTGAAAGCACAGGACCCATACGCGTAGCATGGAAGTCACAACCCCTAGGGTTTAATTGGAAGTTGGTCCCCTGTTATTATGTGGCTTATCTTATATCTTCTTGGTATGTTTTCAGAATGGTGGTTACGAGACACTTTGTGACTAGATCCGGGTCAGGATCAGGATCAGGATCAGGAGGCCAGGAGGGGCCAACAACACCCGAGACTGTGGTGCAGATGGGGACAGAGGAGTTAGATGCCAGGATTTGAGAGATCGTGCATGATGAGGTTGCCGCTATGTTTTGGGCACATCTACCGGAGATGTTTGGGTCTATTAAGACCGCCATGGTCGAGTATTTTGACGAGCGTTACGCAGCCCTTGTAGAGACGTCTTCCGCTGCAGCTACATCGGTTGTAACAACGGAAGGGGGGGGGGGAGGAGCCAATCGGGCTTTCCAGTACAGGGACTTCGATAACACGAAGCCCCCTACTTTTGATGGGAATCAGGACCCCATCAAATCCATGAGGTGGATTTCGGATGTGTAGGGGTGTTTCTTTACTTGCTCGTGTCCTATTCACCAGAGGGTCAGATGTGCCCTGAACCTGCTGAGGCTCGGGGCCAAGGACTGGTGGAGATTGACGACAGGGTCGTACACTGATGATCAGAGAGCTGCTGTTACTTGGGAGCAGTTCAGGGATATGTTCTGCGCTCGATACATTCCACGGGTTGAGCGGGAATGGTTGGCTCAGGAGTTTTTGAGTTTGAGACAGGATGGAGAGTCGGTGACGGAGATCACCCGCTTGTTCACTGAGAGGGCGATGTTATGCCTGGAGTTTGATTCTGAGCAGGCCCAGATGACACGTTATCTGAGCATGCTCAAGACTGACATTCGTCAATTCGTTGCCACACATCGATGTGATACTCTACTGGATTTACAGGAGGCCGCTAGGCGGCGTGAGTTGGAGATTGAGCTGTGTTGAATCGTGTAAGTGACCCTCTTGAACTAAGTCTACCGCAGCATACCAAGATCCGCAGTCAACCCTGATCAGCCCCCCATCCGAAGTCATCATCATCCGCAGTTCACTATCTTGTTTTTTCTAGTTTAGCTCTTTATCTGCTTTTATTAGAATACTCTCTTTTGTCCAGTATGCCTTGCATGGCTACTCATAGATAGTTGAACAAGTGTAATTTTTGAGTCTCTATATATAGAGCTCAATCTTTCTTATTCAACACATCTCAGATAACACTTCGCATCTTGACTCTCATATCCTGTGTTATTATTCTCATCTCCTTCTTACTCTCAAAGTTCACTAAAATATAACTGATTATTATCTCCCTACGGAGCAAGTCATTCTTGACTTAATCACTAAGTTAGATCTCACTTACTAACTTGGTCTGAATGCATTCCTTGTTAAGAATCAACTTATGTGTATACTTGATATAATATCTGCTGTCATTTATATTTCCTTACATTTCCGCAACTAACTCTCTAATTATCTAACTCTAACTTATTATTATTGTTGAGCTTTTAGATCCTTTGAGATAAACTATTCCGCAGCTATACTTGTTGTAACGTTTGTTCAAGTGTGTCTCAAGTTTTTCTCTCAACAATTGGTATCAGAGCCATAGTGGTTGCCTATTGAAGCAAAACTCTGTGTTTCAAAAAAGCCTTCTATACCACTGAAGCTCATTTAAAAAAAAAACAATAAAAAACTTTTCAAAAAAAGGAAATATGGCACATAAATTATCTCTTAATGTATCAAACAGTGTTGGTGGTTCGAATAGAGCACCAATACTTGTGGCAAATGAATATCATCATTGGTCTCAAAGAATGGAAAGATATTTGAGGAGACTCGGAAGAGACGTATGGAGAGCTGTTGAAGAAGGGCCTCATGTTCCCGTTCTAACTCCGGTACAAACCGATGGAGCCACAGCCAGACTAGGAGGAGGTCAACCAGCGATGAATCGTCCCACCAAAGACGATCTTGACAAAATTGAAAATGATGCTATTGCCTTTTATGAGATCTCGTGTGGAGTTGCGCCTGACAACTTCGACATAATCATAAATTGCAAATCCGCAAAGGAGATATGGGATGTTCTTAAAAACCTGTATGAAGGAACTGAACAAGCTCAAGACAAAAAGCTTACTACTGCACTCAATGAGTTTAATAACTTTAAAGCTCATGCGGGTGAAAGTTTGGAAGATTCCTTTAAGAGATTCAAACTGATAGTCACAAAGCTATCCAATGCTGGCATGGTCTGAAGCAACCATGAAACAAATCTTCAGTTTCTAAATGGCTTAGGAAGACATTGGACGACTGCCAAAATGATTGTTCAAGGGGATAGAAAAATTCATTCTCTGTCTCTATATAAGCTCTACGGTGAACTGCAAGCTCAAGAGTCTACGGTACTCAAAGACTGTGCAAACTTCAATGGTCCACTTGCTCTCATAGCACAATCTCCTCACTCTCAATCATACCCCACCGCATATGACAATCCTCCGCAGTCATATGAAGCAGACTCAGAGTATGATGATGTAGAAGAATTTCATAATGCAATTGCTCTTGCCAGTCAACAATTTAACCGATTACCACCTTCATTCCGAAAGAATCAGCAGTATAACAAGCCACCTTTCAACCGCAATCTTAACTCTCAAAACAATCACTCTCGTTTCACTAAAAAACCTTACCCACCATTGCAGTCTCAAAATACTCAACCCAAGGAGGCACCGCAGTCCATCCAAACCACAGACTCCGGTACTCCCTCAGAAGATAAAAGTGATATTGTGATATGTCACAAGTGCAACAAAGAGAATCAGTTTGCCAAAGACTGCAAGGAAAATGTAGTAAAAGATAGAGCATTCTATCTTAGAATGGCTCAAGAAATGGAGGAAAAAGAAAAAGGAAGAGCGTATGTTGCTCAAGTGAAAAGAGACCATCAAGTTTGGTCCTCCGGGGATGAAGATGAGGACATCAACAACATCAAAGGAAAGGGAAAGATCTGTATGATAGCGACTGCTGATGAGGATGGTTCTACAAAGATGGACAAGAATTATTTCTACATGGCAAAAGATGGGACACTCAACATTGTTTAACAGGTAAAACTTATGATTCAAACTCTAAATTATAACATGCATGATTGTCAGCCCTTCATAGACAACCTTAATGACATTTGTGCTGCCGTCCTTACAGACTATAACAAAGCTTTAGATGAGAAGAACATTGCGTCCCATCAGATGTTTCACGTAAGAGGACGTTTGGACAACAAAAGACTCAAAATGGCTATGTTAGAAAAGGACTTAATATTAGAAAAAGATGCAAGAATGTTGAGTGAAACACAGTTAGAAATAGCTTTGAACCAGAGAGATTTAGCTCAGAGTGAAATTGTACGTTTAAATCTTTTAATAGAAGAACTGTTTAATGAAAGTGAACCCATCGAGAATCTTGTTAACAATGGGACTACTGACAATACTTACAATTGGGGTTGGTCCAATGGGTACTCTACCGCAACGGACTCATCACCCCGATTCAACAAGGACCGTCCCTCCGGACCGTGAATTTTTGTTTCCGGTCAATGACAAAACATTTCCTGAAGATATCAAAACTCACTTTGGTAGACTTCACGATCTGAGTAACAATTGTGTTATTGAAGAAATTCTCCCTGAATTTTCTAGTCCTATAGATAGCACAACTCTTCCTTGTTCTCAGACTTCATCAATTGCTGATGAGGAAATTGTTCTGGAAGGTCCTGAAGTCTCAATGGACTTCCCTTCACTGCCTTCAGACTGCAGTATCCCTTACTGTAGTCATGAATCGCAGTCTGTTCATCTACCTTCCATCAATTGTCCCATCAATTGGCTCTGGCACCGCAAGCTTGCTCATCTCAACTTCCGATATATCAACAATCTGGTCACAGGGGAACTTGTCAGAGGTCTCCCTATTATTAAGTATCATAATGACACTCTCTGTCCTACATGTGAGTGTGGCAAACAGGCCAATGCAAGTCACCCAATGGTGATTGATTCTTCAATTTCTGAACCACTGGAACTCCCGCACATTGATCTCCGCGGTCCATCCACCGTATCCAGTATTCACCACAAGAAATACACACTGGTTATAGTAGATGACTTCACACGTTTCACTTGAGTTTTCTTTCTTAGACTCAAGTCAGAAACACCGCAGGCACTCATCAATTTTATCAAGGAGATAGAACTTCAAATCAAACTACCAGTGCGTCGCATCCGCAGGGACAATGGAACCGAGTTCACTAATCATCATCCAAATAGTTTCTTGGTTTCCAAGGGCATTAGTCACAATTTCTCAGCTCCATACACACCTCAGCAGAATGGAGTAGTCGAGCAAAGGAACCGCACTCTGGTAGAAGCAGCCAGATCTATGCTCAAATTTTCCAACCTTCCTCTCTACTTCTGGGCCGAAGCAGTGGCCACAACATGCTTTGTGCATAACCGAAGCATTGTGTGCAAACGTCTCAGCAAAACACCATATGAGGGCCTTAACAACAGAAAGCCTAATGTCCGATTCTTCCATATATTTGGGTGCAGATGTTTTGTGATCAACAACAAGGATCATCTCAACAAGTTTGCACCAAAATATGATGAAGGCATCTTCCTTGGTTACTCAACGAACAAGGTAGCCTACAGGGTTCTCATAAGACGTACGAGGCTAATAGTCGAAAGCTTTGATGTAAAATTCGATGATTATTACATCCGCAACACTGCTCCATCCACCGAAACCAAAGCAATCCTGGAATGTGATGTTCCTGACTCTTCGGGTCCATTAAACATAGTTGAAGCGAACTATGATGATCTCTTCGACCCAATAGAGACTGCTAAACTATCTGAGGTTCTTGTGTCTCCTGAAGCCCAAATACAACATGCTGAAGTATCTGGTCCTACGTTATTCGATGATGTATCACTGAATACTTCCACCTTGCCGGTTGAGGGGGAAAACTCAACTCCGGATCATATGACAACCATCGAGGTTCCAATACTAGAAGAAGCAGCTCCAGTCCCTCTCCGTAGAGGTGTTCAACCATCAAATGTTTCTTCGGACTCGGATGATGAAAACATGGAGAATATCGACACCAGATCTGACCCAAGAATTCTCTCCATTCCAATAATCCAGGGGGAACCTTCTCAAGCTCGAAAGGAACCTCCATCAGCAATCCAGGGGGGAACCTCTTCCAAGTGCTCAAGAAAATGTTAATCTCGCTCCAACAGTCCAAGATAATTCTTCAGGCTGTTCTCAAGTCCAGGGGGCACTGCCGTCTCCAACCGCAGATTCTTCCGATATTGAAGACATTCCTTCTACCACAACTGCTGATCATCTGCAACCCCGTCTACATGTATGGACGAAGGATCATCCACCGGGTCAAATCATCGGCAACCCATCCGCAGGTATCCAGACTCGATCTTCCAAGGATTTATCTGATCAGTGTCACTACGCATCATTTATGTCCTCGGTCGAGCCTCGAACGATCAAAGAAGCATTACTAGAGCCAGACTGGATATCCGCCATGCAAGAAGAACTAGAAGAATTCAAAAGAAACAAAGTGTGGCAACTCGTTCCGAAGCCGCAAGGTCACACTATTTTTGGTACTAGATGGGTGTATAAGAACAAGTTGCATGAATCCGGTGCGGTCGTCAGAAACAAGGCAAGGCTAGTTACCAAGGGATATAGTCAACTTGAAGGCATTGACTATGATGAAACATACGCTCCGGTGGCACGAATGGAAGCCATCCGAATCTTCTTAGCATACGCAGCTCACAAGAATATCAAAGTACATCAAATGGATGTGAAAAGTGTTTTTCTCAACGGTGAATTAAAAGAGGAGGTTTATCTTCAGCAACCTCCGGGTTTTGAAAGTCTTGAATTCGCAGACTACTGTTACAAGCTTGAAAAAGCAGTCTACGGTCTAAAGCAAGCCCCAAGAGCGTGGTATGAGACTCTCTCTGAATTTCTTGTCTCATCCGGATACAAAAGAGGAGTGATTAATCCCACTTTATTTAGAAAGGCAAACAGTAATCACCTTATGCTTGTACAAATATATGTGGATGATATCATCTTCGGATCAACTGATCAGGGAATGGTGGATGAATTTGCTAAGTTCATGACCAACAAGTTTCAAATGAACATGAATAGAGAGAGATTAACTTATTTCTAGGACTTCAAGTGAAACAAGTCCCTCAAGGGATATTCATCCATCAGAAGAAATACACCACTGAACTACTAAAGAAATACTCAATGGAAAACTGTTCTTCGGCTAAGGTCCCCATAGCCTTCGGATATAAGATATCTGCTGATCCCTCCGGCGAATCAGTGGATCACAAGACTTATAGAGGTATAATTGGCTCATTGATGTACCTCACCGCAAGCCGACCAGACATTGTCTTTGCAACAGGTGTATGCGCAAGGTACCAGGCTGATCAAAAAATGTCACACATTTACGCAGCCAAGCAGATTCTAAGATACTTAAAGGGTAGCAAGACTCTTGGTTTATGGTACCCCGCAGGAAATGACTTCAGCCTACAAGCATTCACTGATGCGGATCATGCCGGATGCAGACTAGATCGAAAAAGCACCTCTGGTGGATGTCAATTTCTGAGTGGAAGACTCGTCAGCTGGTCATCAAGAAAACAAAGTTGTGTATCACTGTCTACCGCAGAAGATGAATATGTGGCCGCAGCCAGCTGGTGTTCACAAGTCTTGTGGATGAAAACACAACTTATGGACTACGGATACAGAATGCTGCGGATACCAATTTACTGTGACTCTGAGAGTGCTATAGCGATCTCCCACAATCCTATTCAACACTCTAAGACAAAGCATATTGAACTACGGTATCACTTCATCAAAGACCACATTCTGAAAGGTAACATTGAACTGATTTTTGTCCATACTCATGAAGAAATTGCTGATTTATTCACAAAAGCACTTGACTCTACAAAACTCAACAGTTTCTTACAAATGTTAGGAATGATGAATCCGGAACCACAATTCTTTTTGAATTAATAGGTACCGCAGACCATCCTTGGTCTCTGTTGCGGTTCTAATTGAATTTACTTATGATAGATAGTTTTGGTATGTTCAATGTACCGCAGTACACTCTATGTACCACAATATCCCACATGTACCGCAACTATATATCATATCTATCTTTCAATAGTCCTTATTGTTTGTTGTTACTAATTTTTGTTCAAGTTCTCTCCTCAGTTCTTCTACTGCAATTATCTAACCACCCATCCACAACGATAAAAGATCCATCCGCAATGAAGTCTCAATCCGCAATCACATTGATGAATTTCTCAACTGCTTCATAAATGTCTTGAAATGTTGTGTGCTATTTAATGATGCTTCATTAAATAAGAAAAACATCTTCAAAAATAATATAAAACAAAAAAAAACATTCTTTGTGCAGCATATCACCGTCTCAGTTCTACATTTCAAATAAACTTTGTGTCAGGCCTATTTTAGGTATGATGATAAAAAGAACAGTTTTCCATAATTAAAACGTCAAATCCGTTACATCTTCCTCCTTTGCACAACGAATTAATCCCTCACCACACGTTCGTCAGACGTGAGGCTATAGGGACTGATATTTCATTAAATGCAATCGCTTTTGGAAAATTCAAAAAAAATAAAGAAAATCCTTTAATTAAATTATCTATGGCTAGGATTATTTCTCCTAATCCAGATAAAAACCCAAACGTTTTTTTTATTTTATCCGATTCTACCTAGGGTAAAATCATTAAAGTTTTTTTTTAATCTGCCACTATAAAACCCTCTTTCTCTTCCCCAAGAATGCTTTATGCTTTCTGAATGCTCTCAAGACGAACTTCATCTCCTTCATCTTCTTGCACTCTATTTTTCTGCAAGTTCTTCAAATCCCTTTTCAAAATGGTGAAATCGAGCATCTCAAAGAAACACTCCAAGGCATCTGCATCTGGACACCGAACTGGTTCAGACTCTGCTTCAAGAAACCCAATGTCAATGATTGCTTCAAGCAATTTTAGGGCAGTGTTCGACGAGCATTCTTCTTACAATGCTCCGATCAAGTTGATGATCAAGTTCCTGTCAAATCACCCACTGTTCGGTCCTTTTGATGCTTTCACTGATGTGGTACCGCTATCAACGCTCTTCAAATGTGCTTTATCTGCATATCGCCCTCTCAACAACCTTCAAGTGGTGCATCTGAATCTGGTGAATGATTCTTTGGTTATTCTGACCAAAGAAAAATTTCTCAATGCAATCAATCTGTTAGTTCATCCTTCAACAAAGTTCTTTACCCCAAGCGTCATCGACATTCAATCTGCACTCTATCAGATGGGTTATCAAAAGAAGTTGAAAGGCATAGGCGAATTCAAGAATAATCAGTTGCCTGCGGTATAGCAGTTCGTTTGCCATTTCGTGATCCGCAGTCTGTCTGGAAGGACCGGAGGCACTGATAACATAGGCCTCAAGCTGTTAGAGCTGGTATGGAGTATATTTACTGTCCACGATGTCAACTACGGTCAGATCCTGTGGGATGACTTCTTGCAGTACATCCCCAAGGAGAGCCCAAAACAAAATCCTATCGAGATCACATTTGCAAGATTCTGGTCTCTATGCATCTCAGACCTTCATGCTGATGCGGGCCTGAGCATGGGCAACGATGTCAACCTCTTCATCACCAGAGATCTAAAAAGGTACAACCCTTCTACAGATCAATCTATTTTTGGACCCATTAGAAGGCTACCAGTCCATATTTTGTCTACACTTGGACTTGAAACCGCAGATGTCACAAATCATATAGAGGCTACGAAAGGTATTGACCTATACCTTCCTACCCCGCCTCCACCTAGTCAGATCACACAAGTCTCAACCGCACCCATCAATCCTGATAGTACCGCAACCCCATCTTCCACCACTCTCTCAAAAAGACTCAAGAAGGTAGCATCAGCCAACCAAGGCCCCCACAACATAACTAAAAAACATGGAACCCCAACGAAGAAAGTTGCTCCCAAAAACACTGAACCCTCCAAGAAAAGAAAACTCAAACAAATTGTACCCTCAAATGACGAATCAGATGACAATCAATCTCACTCTCCCTCCATGCAACTTCTAAGTGATTCTGATGATGAAGCACAACGCATTGCTATCCTTAAGAAAAGAAAAACCAAATCCACTGACCAAATGCGTGACCGGACTGATACCTCAGCCTCTCAAAAGGCTCCGGTAGTCCTTGGGGTGACCGCAGACCCATTCAATACAACCATCCATTTCTACCCAGACACAGACTCTGCTTCAAGAAACCAATGTCAAAGATTGAATCTCATATCCTGTGTTATTATTCGCATCTTGAGATTCAAGATGCAAAGTGTTATCTGAGATTCAAGATGCGAAGTGTTATCACGATTGGGTGAAATAGACACACTTTCTGTGTCTGGGTAGAAATGGATGGTTGTATTGAATGGGTCTGCGGCCACCCCAAGGACTACCGGAGCCTTTTGAGAGGCTGAGGTATCAGTCCGGTCAAGCATTTGGTCAGTGGATTTGGTTTTCTTTTCTTAAGGATAGCAATGGGTTGTGCGTCATCATCAGAATCACTTAGAAGTTGCATGGAGGGAGTGTGAGATTGATTGTCATCTGATTCGTCATTTGAGGGCACAATTTGTTTGAGTTTTCTTTTCTTGGAGGGTTCAGTGTTTTTGGAAGCAGCTTTCTTCGTTGGGGTTCCAAGTTTTTTAGTTATGTTGCGGGGGCCTTGGTTGGCTGATGCTACCTTCTTGAGTCTTTTTGAGAGAGTGGTGGAAGATGGGGCAGCGGTACTATCAGGATTGATGGGTGCGGTTGAGGCTTGTGTGATCTGACTAGGTGGAGGCAGGGTAGGAAGGTATGGGTCAATACCTTCCGTAAAATTGCTTGAAGCAATCGTTGACATTGGTTTCTTGAAGCAGAGTCTGAAACAGTTCGGTGTCCAGATGCAGATGCCTTAGAGTGTTTCTTTGAGATGCTCGATTTCACCATTTTGAAAAAGGATTTGAAGAACTTGCAGAAAAAAAGAGTGCAAGAAAATGAAGGAGATGAAGTTCGTCTTGAGAGTATTCAAAAAGCGTAAAGCGTTCTTGGGGAAGAGAAAGAGGGTTTTATAGTGGCAGATTAAAAAAAACTTTAATGATTTTACCCTAGGTAGAATCGGATAAAATAAAAAAAACGTTTGGGTTTTTATTTGGATTAGGAGAAATAATCCTAGCCACAGATAATTTAATTAAAGGATTTTCTATATTTTTTTTTGAATTTTCCAAAAGCGGTTGCATTTAATGAAATATCAGTCCCTATATCCTCACGTCTGACGAACGTGTGGTGAGGGATTAATTCGTTGTGTAAAGGAGGAAGATGTAACGGATTTGACGTTTTGATTATGGAAAACTGTTCTTTTTGTCATCATACCTAAAATAGGCCTGACACAAAGTTTATTTAAAAAGTAGAACTGAGACGGTGATATGCTGCACAAAGAATGTTTTTTTTGTTTTATATTATTTTTGAAGATGTTTTTCTTATTTAATGAAGGATCATTAACTAGCACACAACGTTTCAAGACATTTATGAAGCAGTTGAGAAATTCATCAATGTGATTGCGGATTGAGACTTCATTGTGGATGGATCTTTTATCGTTGCGGATGGGTGGTTAGCTAATTGCAGTAGAAGAACTGAGGAGAGCACTTGAACAAAAATTAGTAACAACAAACAATAAGGACTATTGAAAGATAGATATGATATATAGTTGCGGTACATGTGTGATACTGCGGTACATAGAGTGTACTGCGGTACATTGAACACACCAAAACTATCTATCATCAGTAAATTCAATTAGAACCGCAACAGAGACCAAGGATGGTCTACGGTACCTATTAATTCAAAAAGAATTGTGGGTCCGGATTCATCATTCCTAACATTTGTAAGAAACTGTTGAGTTTTGTAGAGTCAAGTGCTTTTGAGAATAAATCAGCAATTTCTTCATGAGTATGGACAAAAATCAGTTCAATGTTACCTTTCAGAATGTGGTCTTTGATGAAGTGATACCGTAGTTCAATATGCTTTGTCTTAGAGTGATGAACAGGATTGTGGGAGATCGCTATAGCACTCTCAGAGTCACAGTAAATTGGTATCCGCAACATTCTGTATCCGTAGTCCATAAGTTGTGTTTTCATCCACAAGACTTGTGAGCAACAGCTGGCTGCGGCCACATATTCATCTTCTGCGGTAGACAGTGATACACAACTTTGTTTTCTTGATGACCAGCTGACGAGTCTTCCACTCAGAAATTGACATCCACCAGAGGTGCTTTTTCGATCTAGTCTGCATCCGGCATGATCCGCATCAGTGAATGCTTGTAGGCTGAAGTCATTTCCTGCGGGGTACCATAAACCAAGAGTCTTGCTGCCCTTTAAGTATCTTAGAATCTGCTTGGCTGCGTAAATGTGTGACATTTTTGGATCAGCCTGGTACCTTGCGCATACACCTGTTGCAAAGACAATGTCTGGTCGGCTTGCGGTGAGGTACATCAATGAGCCAATTATACCTCTATAAGTCTTCTGATCCACTGATTCGCCGGAGGGATCAGCAGATATCTTATATCCGAAGGCTATGGGGACCTTAGCCGAAGAACAGTTGTCCATTGAGTATTTCTTTAGTAGTTCAGTGGTGTATTTCTTCTGATGGATGAATATCCCTTGAGGGACTTGTTTCACTTGAAGTCCTAGAAAGAAGTTAATCTCTCTCTATTCATGTTCATTTGAAACTTGTTGGTCATGAACTTAGCAAATTCATCCACCATTCCCTGATCAGTTGATCCGAAGATGATATCATCCACATATATTTGTACAAGCATAAGGTGATTACTGTTTGCCTTTCTAAATAAAGTGGGATTAATCACTCCTCTTTTGTATCCGGATGAGACAAGAAATTCAGAGAGAGTCTCATACCACGCTCTTGGGGCTTGCTTTAGACCGTAGACTGCTTTTTCAAGCTTGTAACAGTAGTCTGCGAATTCAAGACTTTCAAAGCCCGGAGGTTGCTGAAGATAAACCTCCTCTTTTAATTCACCGTTGAGAAAAACACTTTTCACATCCATTTGATGTACTTTGATATTCTTGTGAGCTGCGTATGCTAAGAAGATTCGGATGGCTTCCATTCGTGCCACCGGAGCGTACGTTTCATCATAGTCAATGCCTTCAAGTTGACTATATCCCTTGGCAACTAGCCTTGCCTTGTTTCTGACGACCGCACCGGATTCATGCAACTTGTTCTTATACACCCATCTAGTACCAACAATAGTGTGACCTTGCGGCTTCGGAACGAGTTGCCACACTTTGTTTCTTTTGAATTCTTCTAGTTCTTCTTGCATTGCGGATATCCAGTCTGGTTCTAGTAATGCTTCTTTGATCGTTCGAGGCTCGACCGAGGACATAAATGATGCGTAGTGATAGTGATCAGATAAATCCTTGGAAGATCGAGTCTGGCTACCTGCGGATGGGTTGCCGATGATTTGACCCGGTGGATGGTCCTTCGTCCATACGTGTAGACGGGGTTGCAGATGATCAGCAGTTGTGGTAGAAGGAATGTCTTCAATATCGGAAGAATTTGCGGTTGGAGACGGCAGTTCCCCCTGGACTTGAGAACAGCCTGCAGAATTATCTTGGACTGTTGGAGCGAGATTAACATTTTCTTGAGCACTTGGAAGAGGTTCCCCCTGGATTGCTGATGGAGGTTCCTTTCGAGCTTGAGAAGGTTCCCCCTGGATTATTGGAATGGAGAGAATTCTTGGGCCAGATCTGGTGTCGATATTCTCCATGTTTTCATCATCCGAGTCCATTTAATGGTTGAACACCTCTGCGGAGAGGGACTGGAGCTGCTTCTTCTAGTACTGGAACCTCGATGGTTGTCATATGATCCGGAGTTGAGTTTTCCCCCTCAACCGGCGAGGTGGAAGTATTCAGTGATACATCATCGGATAACGTAGGACCAGATACTTCAGCATGTTGTATTTGGGCTTCAGGAGACACAAGAACCTCAGCTAGTTTAGCAGTCTCTATTGGGTCGAAGAGATCATCATAGTTCGCTTCAACTATGTTTAATGGACCCGAAGAGTCAGGAACATCACATTCCAGGATTGCTTTGGTTTTGGTGGATGGAGCAGTGTTGCGGATGTAATAATCATCGAATTTTACATCAAAGCTTTCGACTATTAGCCTCGTACGTCTTATGAGAACCCTGTAGGCTACCTTGTTCATTGAGTAACCAAGGAAGATGCCTTCATCATATTTTGGTGCAAACTTGTTGAGATGATCCTTGTTGTTGATCACAAAACATCTGCACCCAAATATATGGAAGAATCGGACATTATGCTTTCTGTTGTTAAGGCCCTCATATGGTGTTTTGCTGAGACGTTTGCACATAATGCTTCGGTTCTGCACAAAGCATGCTGTGGCCACTGCTTCGGCCCAGAAGTAGAGAGGAAGGTTGGCAAAATTGAGCATAGATTTGGCTGCTTCTACCAGAGTGCGGTTCCTTCGCTCGACTACTCCATTCTGCTGAGGTGTGTATGGAGCTGAGAAATTGTGACTAATGCCCTTGGAAACCAAGAAACTATTTAGATGATGATTAGTGAACTCGGTTCCATTGTCACTGCGGATGCGACGCACTGGTAGTTTGATTTGAAGTTCTATCTCCTTGATAAAATTGATGAGTGCCTGCGGTGTTTCTGACTTGAGTCTAAGAAAGAAAACCCAAGTGAAACGTGTGAAGTCATCTACTATAACCAGTATGTATTTCTTGTGGTGAATACTGGATACGATGGATGGACCGCAGAGATCAATGTGCGGGAGTTCCAGTGGTTCAGAAATTGAAGAATCAATCACCATTGGGTGACTTGCATTGGCCTGTTTGCCACACTCACATGCAGGACAAAGAGTGTCATTATGATACTTAAGAATAGGGAGACCTCTGACAAGTTCCCCTGTGACCAGATTGTTGATATACCAGAAGTTGAGATGAGCAAGCTTGCGGTGCCAGAGCCAGCTAACTTCGGATACATCTTTTGATAGGAAACATAGCTGCGGTTTGCCTATGATCAGAGAAACATCCAGAGGATACATAGTACCTTCGAATCTAGATTTGATTAGGAAAGTGCTCCTATCGCTTGTCATTATGTAGCAGAATTGGTCATCAAATTCAACCCGATGGCCCGCCTTACGTAGTTGGCCAACACTAATGAGATTGTGTTTAAGACCTTCCACATAGGCGACCTTTTGGATAGAAAAGTTTCCAGTAGTAAGAAAACCGTAACCTCGGATGATACCATTCGCATTGTTGCCGAATGTGACGTTGCCCCCATTGCAAACTGGCCTGAAATCCCGAAGGTACTCCAACCTTCCGGTCATGTGCAAGGAGCAGGCACTGTCGATTAACCATTCTTCTTCATGGTCCTCCTTGCACAAATCATGATAATTACACGGTTAATTTAGGCATCCAAACTAGTTTGGAGCCTGGGGTAAAAGTTGAGTTTCTGAATGATGCATGAACCGAGGTTGCAGGGACAGGTTTTATGTTGACTTTTAAGCCTAGTCCTGGGTGTTTGTGAATTTTTGGAGTGTTGCGAGATTTAGAAAAGTTACGAGGTTTTTTATAAGAATCATATTTGACATGTGATGGACCTTTTTGACAAGCACACTGACATACAAAAGTTTTGTCCTTTACCCTGACATTTTGCTTGGTCAGCGGTCTAAATGACGAGGTAGACCTGGGACTGGTCCGAGAGTGGTGAGATCTGACATTGGTGCTGTTGGATTTTGAAAAGGTTTGTTTCGAAGAAGATTTAGCACGTGTAGATCTTTTGGACCTTTTTGTTGGGTTTGGTAAAATACCCTTCCACTTGTTAAAATTTTGATATGATTTCAAAAGTGTTGGAGTGGGTAAGATACCCTTCCATTTCGGATCATCTGAGGAATAGATTTGAAAACCATTGTTATGAAAAGACTTTGCTTGTTTTTGGGTTGTGTCAGATGAATTTGGAATGGATTTAGAAATAGTACATTCCTTTTTCTTTGTTTTCTTGACTTAGGAATTTTGACAAATTTCCTTTGTTTTGAAAGATTTTCCCGCTTTTTGCCACGGGATCGAATTTCTTCTTTGAAAGCCTTTTTTGCTTCGGTTTTAGGAGAACCGCAGTCAGGGACATTCAATTGTGGTTTCCTTGAAACACTGGGTATCTTTGAAAAACGAGGACTTGATTCATCCGAACTGGAGAATTCAGGATTCAGGGAACATTGACCAACTTCAAAGTTTTCGATTGGTAATTCATGATGAATTGGTTGGATGGTCACGGTAGTTTTGACTTTGGTCTGCGGTTCGGAGCTTTGAACAACCGTAGAATAGGTCTGAGTGGGTATATTGGTGGGACAATTGATGGAAGGTAGATAAACAGACTGCGGTTCATGACTACAGTAAGGGATACTGTAGTCTGAAGGCAGTGAAGGGAAGTCCATTAAGACTTCCGAACCTTCCAGAACAACTTCCTCATCAACAATTGATGAAGTCTGAGAACAAGGAAGAGTTGTGCTATCTATAGGACTAGAAAATTCAGGGAAAATTTCTTCGATAACACAATTGTTACTCAGATCATGAAGTCTACCAAAGTGAGTTTTGATATCTTCAGGAAATGTTTTGTCATTGACCGGAAACAAAAATTCACGGTCCAGAGGGACGTAGAGACGGTCCTTGTTGAATCGGGGTGATGAGTCCGTTGCGGTAGAGTACCCATTGGACCAACCCCAATTGTAAGTATTGTCAGTAGTCCCATTGTTAACAAGATTCTCGATGGCTTCACTTTCATTAAACAGTTCTTCTATTAAAAGATTTAAACGTAAAATTTCACTCTGAGCTAAATCTCTCTGGTTCAAAGCTATTTCTAACTGTGTTTCACACAACATTCTTGCATCTTTTTCTAATATTAAGTCCTTTTCTAACATAGCCATTTTGAGTCTTTTGTTGTCCAAACGTCCTCTTACGTGAAACATCTCCTGGGACACAATGTTCTTCTCATCTAACGCTTTGTTATTGTCTGTAAGGACGGCAACACAAGTGTCATTAAGGTTGTCTATGAAGGGCTGACAATCATGCATGTTATAATTTAGAGTTTGAATCATAAGTTTTACCTTTTCGACAATGCTGAGTGTCCCATCTTTCGCCATGTAGCAATAATTCTTTTCCATCTTTGTAGAGCCATCCTCATCAGCAGTCGCTATCATACAGATCTTTCCCTTTCCTTTGATGCTGCTGATGTCCTCATCTTCATCCCCGGAGGACCAAACTTGATGGTCACTTTTCACTTGAGCAACATACGCTCTTCCTTTTTCTTTTTCCTCCATTTCTTGAGCCATTCTGAGATAGAATGCTCTATCTTTTACTACATTTGCCTTGCAGTCTTTGGCAAAATGATTCTCTTTGTTGCACTTGTGACATATCACAATATCACTTTTATCTTCTGAGGGAGTACCGGAGTCTGTGGTTTGGATGGACTGCGGTGCCTCCTTGGGTTGAGTATTTTGAGACTGCGGTGGTGGGTAAGGTTTTTTAGTGAAACGAGAGTGATTATTTTGAGAGTTAAAATTGCGGTTGAAAGGTGGCTTGTTATACTGCTGATTCTTTCGGAATGAAGGTGGTAATCGGTTGAATTGTTGACTGACAAGAGCAATTGCATTCTGAAATTCTTCTTCATCGTCATACTATGAGTCTGCTTCATACGACTGTGGAGGGTTGTCATATGCGGTGGGGTATGATTGAGAGTGAGGAGATTGTGCTATGAGAGCAAGTGGACCACCGAAGTCTGCACAGTCTTTGAGTACCGTAGACTCTTGAGCTTGCAGTTCATCGTAGAGCTTATAAAGAGACAGAGAATGAATTTTTCTATCCCCTTGAACAATCATTTTGGCAGTCGTCCAGTGTCTTCCTAAGCCGTTTAGAAACTGAAGATTTGTTTCATGCTTGCTTCGGACCGTGCCAGCATTGGATAGCTTTGTGACTATTATATTGAATCTCTTAAAGGAATCTTCCAAACTTTCACCCGCATGAGCTTTAAAGTTATTAAACTCATTGAGTGCAGTAGTAAGCTTATTATCTTGAGCTTGTTCAGTTCCTTCCTACAGATTTTTAAGAACATCCCAGATCTCCTTTGCGGATTTGCAGTTTATGATTATGTCGAAGTTGTCAGGCGCAACTCCACACGAGATCTCATAAAAGGCAATAACGTCATTTTCAATTTTGTCAAGATCGTCTTTGGTGGGACGATTCATCGCTGGTTGACCTCCTCATAGTCTGGCTGTGGCTCCATCGGTTTGTACTGGAGTTAGAACATGAACATGAGGCCCTTCTTCAACAGATCTCCATACGTCTCTTCCGAGTCTCATCAAATATCTTTCCATTCTTTGAGACCAATGATGATATTCATTTGCCACAAGTATTGGTGATCTATTCGAACCACCAACACTGTTTGATACATTAAGAGATAATGCTTGTGCCATATTTCCTTGTTTTGAAAAGTTTTTTTTTGTTTTTTTTTTTAAAAAAAATTAGCTTCAGTGGTATAGAAGGCTTTTTTGAAACACAAAGTTTTGCTTCAATAGGCAACCACTATGGCTCTGATACCAATTGTTGAGAGAAAAACTTGAGACACACTTGAACAAACGTTAGAACAAGTATAGTTGCGGAATAGTTTATCTCAAAGGATCTAAAAGCTCAACAATAATAATAAGTTAGAGTTAGATAATTAGAGAGTTAGTTGCGGAAATTTAAGGAAATATAAATGACAGCAGATATTATATCAAGTATACACATAAGTTGATTCTTAACAAGGAATGCGTTTAGACCAAGTTAGTAAGTGAGATCTAACTTAGTGATTAAGTCAAGAATGACTTGCTCCGTAGGGGGATAATAATCAGTTATATTTTAGTGAACTTTGAGAGTAAGAAGGAGATGAGAATAATAACACAGGATATGAGATTCAAGATGCGAAGTGTTATCTGAGATGTGTTGAATAAGAAAGATTGAGCTCTATATATAGAGACTCAAAAATTACACTTGTTCAACTATCTATGAGTAGCCATGCAAGGCATACTGGACAAAAGAGAGTATTCTAATAAAAGCAGATAAAGAGCTAAACTAGAAAAAACAAGATAGTGAACTGCGGATGATGATGACTTCGGATGGGGGGCTGATTAGGGTTGACTGCGGATCTTGGTATGCTGCGGTAGACTTAGTTCAAGAGGGTCACTTATATGATTCAACATATGTTTTATGCTTATATGTTTGTACCTGTGATTAGGTACGTTTTTAGTGAACTCCTTACCTGCTTTGGTATTATTTGACTCGGGGGCGAGTCGGTCGTTTGTCCTCAGACTTTCAGTAGGGAGTTCAGATTGCCAGTAGGAGAGTTAGAATGTTCGTTGCGAGTTTCCATCGCCAACGAACACGGGGTTTATGCTTCTTCGGTCTATCGGGGTTGCGTATTGGAGATTTTCGGAGTATCTTTTCTGATAGACCTGATTCCGATTCCCATGAGGGATGTATGTGTGATCGTGGGTATGGACTGGCTTAGTCGTTTCGGTGCCATGATCGACTGCGAGGGTCAGCGAGTTGTAGTTCGAACCCCAAGTGGGGAAGAACTGATTGTTTATGGCGAGGGCACCCGATTGGGATCAGGGTTTTGTTCAGCTGTCAGGGATCGGCAGTACATTCAACACGAGTGTACGGGTTATCTAGCGTACGTGGTAGATACGCGGGCCAGAGATCAGGTTTCAGTTTCAGAGGTTCCGGTGGTCAGGGAGTTCGCTGATGTGTTCCCGGAGGAGTTACCCGTAGTACCTTTGGAGAGGCAGGTCGAGTTCAGGATCGACCTAGTGCCAGGTGCGATCCCTATCGCCAAGGTGCCGTATCGGTTGGCACCGCCAGAGATGCAGGAGCTGTTTGGAAAGCAGTTCCCCTTGGGGAGCGCCGATACTCTTCGTCAGGAAGAAGGACGGTTCACACCAGATGTGCATTGATTACCGGGAGTTGAACAAGTTAACGGTGAAAAACCGTTATCCACTCCCGAGGATAGACGATCTTTTCGATCAGTTGCAGGGTGTGTCTTGGTTTTCCAAGATAGACTTGAGATCTGGGTATCATCAGGTCAGGGTCAGAGAGGAGGACGTGGAGAAGACCGCGTTCCGGACTCTTTATGGACATTACGAGTTCGTGGTGATTCCGTTTGGGCTCACCAACGTGCCAACAGTATTCATGGACCTGATGAATCGGGTCTGCAGACCGATCCTCGATCGCTCAGTCATAGTGTTTATTGACGATATCTTGGGGTATTCCAAGACCCGAGAGCAGCATGAGGAGCATCTGCGGGAGTTATTGGGAGTTCTGAGACGAGAACGACTTTATGCCAAGTTCTCGAAATGCGAGTTTTGGTTAGGAGAGGTCCAGTTCCTGGGACACCTCGTTAACCAGGAGGGGATTTTGGTCGATCCGGCCAAAATCGAGGCGGTTATGCAGTGGGAGGTTCTGAAATCTCCCTCGGACATCAGGAGCTTCTTGGGATTAGCAGGGTACTACTGGAGATTCATACAGGATTTCTCCAAGATTTCAGTACCTCTCACTCCTCTGACGAGGAAAGGGGTGGATTTCCGGTGGGGCCCCGAGCAGCAGAGGACGTTTGAGACCCTCAGACAGCGACTATGCGAGGCTCCAGTCTTGACTCTTCCGGAGGGAGTTGAGGATTTTGTGGTGTTCTGTGATGCATCCATCACGGGACTAGGAGCGGTCCTCATGCAGAGGGGACGGGTGATAGCCTATGCATCGCGACAGTTGAAGCCGCATGAGACGAGATACCCTACTCATGATCTGGAGTTGGGAGCGGTGGTATTCGCTCTCAAGATTTGGAGACATTACCTCTATGGGGTCCGCTGTACCATATACACGGATCACAAGAGCCTGAGACACATCATGGATCAGCCGAACCTGAACATGAGGTTGGATGTAGTTAAGGACTAAGATTGAGAGATCCTTTACCACCCTGGTAAAGAGAATGTGGTGGCGGATGCTCTGAGCCGCAAGACAGCTGGGTCTTCCACCCCATCGATGTGTATGAGGATAGCGGTGGATTCTCCGCTTGTAGGCTTGATCAGGGAAGCCCAGGCTGAGGGTATGCGTCAGGAGAACTGGAAACTCGAGAGGATCAGGGGTGAGAACACCCGGTTTGTGCAGGATAGTCGGGGATTATTGACCCGTTGCGGTCGGGTCTGGGTTCCGATGTCTGGTGAGGTCAGACAGACTATATTGGAGGAGGCTCATAAGTATCGCTTCTCTATTCACCCGGGGGCCACCAAGATGTACCGAGACTTGCGATTGAGTTATTGGTGGCCGTGCATGAAGCGAGAAATTGCTTGGTACGTTGAGAGGTGCTTGACCTGCAGGATGGTCAAGGCCGAGCACCAGAGGCCGCATGACAAGCTGCAACCTCTGGAGATTTCCATGTGGAAATGGGAGCAGATCACGATGGACTTCATCACCAAGCTGCCGAGGACGACAAAGGGGTTCGACGTTATCTGGGTCATCGTGGATCGATTGACCAAGAGTGCTCATTTTCTGCCCATTCAGGACAACTCATCGGCCGAGAAGCTGGCCGATGTGTATATACGCGAGATTGTCGCTTGCCATGGGGTTCCGGTCTCTATCATCTCAGACCGTGATGTTCGGTTTACCTCCCGATTTTGGCAGAAGTTCCACGAGGAACTGGGCACACGACTTCATTTCAGTACAGCTTATCATCCGCAGACGGACGACCAGAATGAGCGTACGATACAGACTCTTAAGGATATGTTGAGAGCCTGCATTATTGACTTCGGTGGGAGCTGGGACTCCTACCTACCACTTGTAGAGTTCTCCTACAACAACTTTCACTCCAGCATTGGTGCTCCACCGTATGATCTGTTATATGGGCAGAGGTGCCGCACCCCGATCTGTTGGGGTGAGGTGGGTCACAAGGTGATGGGTCGGACCGAGGTAGTCCTGCAGACTATTGATATGATTCAGCAGATTAGACAACGGCTGCAGACCGCACAGAGTCGGTAGAAGAGCTACACCGACAAACGCCAATCTAAGTTGGAGTTTTAGGTCGGTGACATGGTAGTCCTGAAGGTCTCACCCTGGAAGGGCGTGATCTGCTTCAGGAAGTAGGGGAAATTGGGTCCCCGCCACATTGGGTCGTTTAGGATCATTGCCAGGGTTGGCAAGGTGGCATATAGACTCGAGTTACCAGAGGAGCTTAGTCAGATCCACAATACCTTCCATGTTTTACAATTGCGGAAGTGTGTTATGGATGAGGAGGCGGTGGTGTCATTAGGCGATATTCAGGTCGATGAGCGCCTGAATTATGTCGAGAGGCCGGTAGCAGTTCTGGAAAGGAAAGTGAAGGTTCTACGGAACAAGAAAGTACCTTTGGTAAAGGTACAATGGGAGCACCGGAGGGGATCCGAGTAGACTTGGGAGCTGGATGCTGAGATGCGGGAGCATTATCTGGAGTTGTTCACCGCAGCAGACTTCGAGGACGAAGTCTAATTCAAGTGGGGGAGAATTGTAACTCCCCGACTCTCAGGTATTAATTTTATGGCTTTAATTTTCATAAATTGCAAGGTCTACCCGACGAGTTGGATTCCCTGACTCGTCGAGTAGGATCGGGTTTGGCCACGTGTTAAGTGACCGACTTGCCGAGTCCAAGATAGGACTCGACGAGTAGGATCTGGGGGATGAAACCCTAATTTCCAGGGTTTTGCACCCTATTTAAAGGATCATTAGCCTCCTTTAGCCCCTTACAGCCTCTTGAGAGTCCAGCAAACCCTCATCCGTGTGTGTGCTCCATTCTTGTGTATTTTAAGCTTTGGAAGTTGGATCTTAGTGAGAAAAGCTTGGAGAAACAAGTGGCTAGAAGCAAGGAGCGTGTGGGGATCTGGAATCTACCTCAGTTAGCATCTTCTGAAGGTATCAAGTCGTTACCTTGACCTCATTTCCTTCTAGATCTCATTTGGCTAAGCTTAGGGCTTTTCTAGCATATTAGGAAGCTATTCTTGGGTATGAGCTAAGATCTGAAGTTGCAACTTAAGATCTGAACTCTCTGTGGTCTCTAAGTCCATAAAGCTTCCAGCTTTAGCAAGTATGAACCTCTCCTTAGGTGTAAAACTCCATTACAAGCTTGGTTTTGACATTATAAGTCTTTATAGCCTTGCATGCACGTAAAGTTTGCAACTTTACGTGATAAACATGCCTTGGGAAGCTGGATCTGCAATATGGAACCTTAAAATGACTTAAAAAGCATCTGAATAGATAATGGACTGAAGGGACTCGGCGAGTTGCATAACCAACTCGGCGAGTCCGATGAAGATTGTCGTGCAAGGACTTCTGCATGGACTCGGCGAGTCAGTGGGGTGACTCGGCGAGTCAACTAGGGTTTTCCCGACATTTGGACACGCATGAACTCGACAAGTTGCAGGGAAACTCGACGAGTCAACCAAGGATTTCACAACTTCTCGAGTTCAGGAAGGACTCGACGAGTCGGTGAACTACACTCGACGAGTCGGGTCAACATGGACCGTTGACCTTGACTGTTGACTTTGACTTTGACCAAGGGTTGACCAGTTTGACCTCTGGGGGTATTTTGGTAATTTATGGAAATGGTTTTATGGTAACTATAGGTGGTGGAGTTCGTGTCGGTGATTCGAGAGTTGAGCTTATCGCTTCAGTGCGACATTTGTGAGGTGAGTTACCTCACTATACTAAGGGGTCTAAGGCACCAAGGCCGACCCATTGGATATGATATCCTAGCAGTGGTAGTATGTTGAGTATGAGTTAGTGTTGCATGCTAGTTGCTATGCCAGCTAGGTAGATCTGTTGGACTACCTGTAGTATTATGTGATCATTTGTATGTGTATTAGTTGTGTTATATGTCGATATATTATGTGGGATGGGTTGAGGTGATACTGCTTCGTGCGGTAACCAACAAACCCGGGAGCATTCCAGATACGAGCTGAGGGCCAGGTGGGGCATGCCAGACTCGTACTGTGGGCTCGGGAGCATTCCAGATACGAGCTGAGGGAGACTCGTACTGTGGGCTCGGTGGCAATCCAGATGTGAGCTGTGGGCCCGGAAGGCAATCCAGACTCACACTGTGGGCCCAGGGGTAATCCAGACTATAAAGTTGTGGACCCAGTACATGCTGTTATTTGTATATGCGTTATGTGCAGTGTATCGGTATTTTGGGGGAACTCACTAAGCCTCGGGCTTACAGTTTCAGGTACATCAGGGGATCACGACAAGGCAAAGGCATGATCGTACAGCTCCTCATATTTATGTTTATGTTTTTGGGATACTCTGATATTATACATTTTGAAAACAAGTTTTCTAATGATTAATGGTTTTGAAATGTTTTAAAAGTTTAAATTTGGCACGATTTTTATGGGTGTTACACTCGGGGTATATTATCTGATGTCATCATTAAGGTGGAAGATTTCTATTACCCAGTTGATTTTCTTATGCTTGACACTGAAAGCACCTATAAAGAAAGTCAACATTCAATTATTTTGGGTCGCCCGTTTTTTGGCAGCAATAAATGCACAAATTAATTGTAGAACGGGTGCCGTGGATACTTCTTTTGGAAATAGAAAACATAGAATTAATGTGTTTAATACACTTCCCAACTCACCATCAGATTATGAATGTTATCAGGTGGATGTGGTTGATGACTTATTGCATCAATTCACTCCCAAAATCTTACACCTGGATCCGTTGGAGCTTTTTCTTTCTAATGACAGGGACGAAGTTTTAGACTTGGATGACGTCAAGATGGTTGAGGAATCATTTGAAAATGTTATTGAGCAAGAGATTCCACCATGGAGTTATCAAGTTGAAAAATTGCCAACAAGTTTTTCGGACCCACTTAAGCCATCTTTGGAGGAGCCACCCACTCTTGGACTTAAAACTCTTCCTTCACATCTTAAATACTCTTTTTTAGGATCTAACGAGAACTTACCAATTATCATATCTTCTGCTTTGACAGGTCCACATAAGGAAGCATTACTGAAGGTGCTTTCCAAATACAAGGGAGCAATTGGATGGACCGTAGCAGACTTGAAGGGAATTAGTCCAGCAACATGTATGCATCCAATCATCACTGAAGCTGGAGCAAACCCATCCCGATATGCACAACAAAGGCTCAATCCAAATCTACGAGATGTTGTTAAAAATGAAGTGTTGAAATGGCTTGATGCAGATATTATCTACCCAATATCTGATCGTGATTGGTTGAGCCCGACACAAACAGTACCAAATAAGTCGGGAATTACAGTGGTAGACACGGAAGATGGAGAGAAGATCTCAACAAGACCGGTCATCGGATGGAGAGTTTGCATCGACTATCGCAAACTCAATGCTACAACATCAAAGGATCATTTCCCTCTCCCTTTTATTGATCAAATAATTGAAAATTTGTCTGGGAAAAAGTTTTATTGCTTTTTGGATGGATACTCGGGTTATAATCAAATTGCCATCCACCCCGAGGATCAATCCAAAACCACATTCACGTGTCCCTATGGCACCTTCGCTTTTCGAAGGATGCCATTCAGCTTGTGTTGTGCCCCCGCCACTTTTCAAAGATGTATGATGGCTATTTTTTCCGCCATGGTGGGGGACTCTTTAGAAATTTTTATGGATGATTTTTCAATTTTTGGATCTTCCTTTGAGACATGCTTAGACCAATTAGAAATAGTTTTGAAACGTTGTATTGAGTCTAATTTGGTTTTTAGTTGGGAGAAGAGTTATTTCATGGTAAAAGAGGGAATTATACTTGGCCATGTTGTCTCCGAGTGTGGTTTTGAAGTCGACCGGGCCAAAGTACAAAATATTTCTACTCTTCCCCCACCAACTTTAGTAAAACGCATCTGTTCTTTTCTTGGACATGCCGGCTTTTATCGAAGATTTATCAAGGATTTTAGTGCAGTCTCAAAACCTCTTTGTAATTTACTTTTAAAAGACGCACCATTTTCCTTTGATAAAGCATGTCTTGAAGCTTTTACCACATTAAAGAATAAACTTGTTGAAGCCCCTATCTTGCAATCACCCGATTGTACTTTACCTTTCGAAATTATGTGTGATGCGAGTGATTATGCGGTAGGGGCAGTTTTGGGACAACGGGTGAATAAAAAACTCGTTGCAATATGTTATGCGGGCAAAAAAATTTCGGATTCTCATTTGAATTACACCACTACCGAAAAAGAGTTGCTTGCGGTCTTGTTTGCACTTGACAAATTTAGATCTTACATATGGTGATCTAAGGTTGTAATTTTTACCGACCATAGTGCTATTCAACACCTCTTGGAAAAGAAGGATGCCAAACCACGTCTTATAAGATGGATCCTTCTTCTTCAAGAGTTTGATCTTGAAATTCGGGACAAAAAGGATTCCGAAAATGTTGTGGCAGATCATTTATCTAGAATAACTAATAATGATAACGCAACGGAAGTTATTCAAGAAAATTTTCCGGATGAACATATTCTTGCTGTCAAAACTATACCATGGTTTGCTAATTTAGTGAATTACTTTGTGACAGGGGAAACTCCATCATATTGGACTGCTCAACAAAGGAGGTTCTTCCATTCTTAAACAAAATACTACATATGGGACGACCCGGATCTTTTCAAAATAGGAGCGGATCAAGTGATTAGGCAATGTGTACCACACACGGAACAAGAAGACATTCTTCGACATTGTCACGCATATGCATGTGGAGGGCATTTTAGTGCGAAAAAGACAGGACACCGAGTTCTATAAAGCGGTTTTTCTGGCCCTCTATTTTTAAAGATGCACATACATTCGTTAAAGCTTGTATTCGTTGCCAACAAGTTGTGGGTATCTCACGACGGGACATGATGCCAATGACCCCAATTTTAGTAGTTGAAATTTTTGATGTATGGGGCATTGATTTCATGGGTCCGTTTCCTACTTCTTTTGGAAATCTATACATTCTTGTAGTAGTTGATTATGTATCAAAATGGGTCGAAGCCGATGCTACACGTACGAATGACCATAGTGTTGTTTGTAAATTTATCGAAAAGAACATAGTTTCTAGACACGGGATCCCTAGAATTATTATTAGTGACGGGGGTTCTCATTTTAAAAGTTTGCATTTTGCAAAGTTACTAAAACACTATGGTGTCACACATAGGATTGCTACTCCATATCACCCACAAACAAGTGGACAAGTAGAAGTGTCAAATAGGGAAATTAAACGCATCTTGGAAAAAACTGTCCGTCCCGACCGAAAAGATTGGTATCTAAGATTAGATGATGCATTATGGGCATATCGAACAGCCTATAAGACGCCCATTGGAATGTCCCCGTACCGGCTTGTTTTTGGAAAGTCATGTCATCTCTCGGTGGAGTTGGAACACCGTGCCATGTGGGCCATTAAAAATGCTAACGTTGAATTGAGTGATGCAGGTACGGAAAGAAAACTTCAACTTATTGAATTGGAAGAGATTCAAAGGGATGCTTACGAAAGCTCAAGGATCTATAAAGAAAAGACGAAGGCATTTCATGACCGGCATATTGTCCGAAAACAATTCGTTGAAGGACAATTGGTGTGGCTATTTAACTCTCGTCTCAAACTCTTCCATGGGAATCTTCGAGGTAAATGGAGTGGACCTTTTGTGGTGACAAATGTGGCGGATCACGTTGCCATTGAAATCAAATACACGAAAGGCGGTGAAATATTCAAGGTAAACAGACAAAGACTCAAACCATACATTCGAATGGTAGATGGAGAAACGACACTCGTTGAGAAAACAACGCTCGAGGTTCAGCAAAATTTAGAAACAATTTAGTCGAGCTAAACCGTCCGGCTGAAGACGTAAAACTTAGCGCTTTTCGGGAGGCAACCCGCGGTTTGGTGTGTTTTTACTTTTATTTTTCGTTTTATGTGTTTTAATTTTTTTGTATCGAGGACGATCCAAGGTTTAAAGTTGGGGAGGGGGTATTTAATTTTTGCTTAAAAGTAGGAAAATTTCTTCAAAAATACCCCAAAAACGTTCCCGAACAGTCAAAAACACGAAAAACAGCAAAATATAAAAAATAGCAGCTTCAGGCGTCCTAGGAGACGTCTTAGATGCCGTCTAAGACGCCGTCGGGCTGCTGTTTCTTTTCCTCCAGCGAAATCCCACGCGAAATTACGAAAATGCCCCTTTTTTACGTGGGACGTCCTAGGACGCGCCTAAGACGCCAACGCATTTTTGGCCGTTTTTGATGCGTTTTAGAGTTGGTTTGCTGCACCTTTTCACTTCTACCTCTTATTTCACTGCCATGGCCAAGAGCACCTTCTAAAAACCAATTTTTCTTGATTTCTTCCTCAAATCTCAACCAAAACTCTTGATTTTTGTTGCATTCTTCAAGAAATCAAGTGAGAAACATCACATTGCAAGATTTTTACACTCACATCACTTCTTTTGGCTGATTTTTAAAATCCTCAAAAACTAGGGCTTTGAATTTTGGACTTATTTTCAGGTTTTTGTTTCAAGTTATTTTTTATTCTTCACTAGAATAACCATCTCAACAAGATGCCAGCAAAGAGATCAAGGGTAGCATCATCAAGCAGTGCAGCTAGGAAAACCGCGAGACAACCAGTCAAACAGCCAGAGCCACATGTACCTGTGGCTTTTAACCCACAATATCACACACTTCATGAGCATCCTGATGACATCCGTCCGACAGTTTACGAGGCTACTCATCTGATTACAGGGTTTATAGTGGAGTACATGGTGGAGCGACCGGGCTTCACTGGGTACAATATTGTGGAGACATTCGATTGCTATCGATGGGGTGGAGCACTAGACTTCGATCCCACACAAGTTTATGTGGATATAGTGCGGGAGTGGATGAGTACACTTCGACGTATCGAGGTGCCTGGCAGGCCGAAGGAGTTGCAGTTGATTGGTACAGTTCCTACTCATGATATAGTGATGACTGTGCAGGGTATTCGGGATATGTTTCATGTGGACACTGGATATCATCTACATGATCTTGAGAACCAGCGGACCGAGTATAGATGTATTGATACGAGAGGGGGTAACCCTGGGATTATCATGGCAGAGGTGTACCGCACAATATTCCGTGAGGGGATGAGAGTATATGACAGGTTTCGCGAATTGGTGCCTTTAGCAAAGGCATTGCATATCATTTTCACGGAAAATGTGAACCCGAGGAATAGCAATCCCAGGGCGGTGAGGACACAAGACTTATATGTGTTATACGGATTGATGACAGGATCCATATTTATCTCTTATGCATATAATGCTATGTGCAACATATGGTCATGTTTTGATATCTAAAACAGAGTCACCACCCCCATGTCGCGCTGATATCGACATATGTGACTAGGGAGCTGGGGAATAGGATCAGGGTCCCACGAGCTACATCATACCAATGTATTCTTCACCCTATTGGCACTTCCTTCAGACACATCTCATTTCATGTTGAAAGTGGGAGACATACTCTGAGGGATTCTGCCACGAATCTGACATACATGGCACCATATGTTGCACCCGAGGAATAGCGATCCCATGGCGGTGAGGACACAGGACTTATATGTGTTATACGGATTGATGACCGGATCCATATTTATCTCTTATGCATATAATGTTATGTGCAACATATGGTCCTGTTTTGATATCCAGAATATAGTCACCACCCCATGTCGCCCTGATATCGACATATGTGACTAGGGAGCTGAGGAATAGGATTAGGGTCCCACGAGCTACATCATACCAGCGTATTCTTCGCCCTATTGCCACTTTCTTCAGACACATCTCATTTCATGTTGAAAATGGGAGACATACTCTGAGGGATTCCGCCACGAATCTGACATACATGGCACCAATCGGAGTGGGGATGAGGATCCATTCGTTGGTGATTTTCAGGGTGATCAGCAGCATCAACAGGGACAGGAAGGAGGTCAAGGATGGAACATGAGGGTAGCATATGAGGACTTTACTGGGAGGAAAAACGCACATAATCAGCAGGTGCAAACTTTCATGGGGAGAAGAAATTTGTGGATGGAGGGTGTTGACACGACACTATCTGATCTTATCAAGCAGATACGACGGCTCGGCATTACAGCTGACAACACTTATAGTGTTGCCACTCGTCAGCTGTACCAGCAGGAGTACTATGCAGATGGCGCCTACAGACAGAGTCGTGTCCAGCCTGATCCGATGGACATTGATCAGCCACAATATCGATATTGAGCTCCAGCTCCGGTTTTTTCTACCGATCCAGGGATCCGAGCAACTATCCACCGCCATCCGAGTATGAGTATTATCAGCCACCACCAGTTACAGAAGACTCTACTCGCTTTGATGATTTAGCTGGCTCGATCTTTGGGTATCCTCCACCATACCCACGATATCCTCCACAGCCGCCCCCACAATGAACTTTAGTGAGATCCTCTTTTGATTTTTATTTTATGGTTCGTTAAAAACTTTTTATTTTTCTTTTGATTTTGATTTTTATGTCTTTTATTTGGGATGAATGTACTGTTATCTTAAACTCTACGTTTAATTATCTTATCCTGAAGTTGGTCACCATAGAATCTGTGATGAATTAGTAGCTTCTCTGTATCTTGAATGTAACTCATCAAGATGGAAAATGATAGGATTTTCGTAAATCGAGTCATGATATCTATTTAATTTTTATTTTGTGGATTGCTCAGCTGGTTTGGAAATATTTATATTTATTTAAAAATTGTTATGTGAAATACTTAAGTGTTTGAAAAATAAAGATTTTTTGCTCGAGCCTACGATCTTTCAATTGAGGACCCAACTGAACAATATGTGTCATTATGCTCTGAGTACTTGGTCTTACTTACTCCTGCACCTTTGGGGTTGGGAGGGGACTATTATTGTTTTCACACAACCAAAAAGCATCAAAGATATTTAAGAACTTCAAAGTATCTATATTCAAGCTCAAGTCAATACAAAGATGATCAAATCCGATGAAGCCATCAAAGAACTTGAAGAATGCACAATCAAGATAAATAAGAAAAGTTCAAATTGAAGACATTGTGTGAAACAATATGTGACCCCTCGATAGCGGGAGTGTATGGGTTGGTCCATTAAGTGCTACCGACCGCGCTAACTATGTTAGTGAACCTTGAAAACGGGACTTTGGCAATGAGTTCAACTGATTACTCATGAGGTTGATTATTGGAAAGGTTTCAAAAAGTGGAGGGTTTCAAACAACAAATTAAAATAAGTATAACATGTATTTTGATGTTTAAAAGTCCGGATAAGCAACTAATAATCCTAAAATCAATATATTGTGCTTAATGAAAGTATTGTGATAAAATGTACGGAATTCATGATTCCATTGAGTTTTTATTAGGATAAGAGAGTGAGCCTATGCTGATTATTTCAGGCCAACCTCGGGACGAGTTTGGAATAAAGCTGGGGAGGTTTGATAAGTCTATTTTATGAATGTACTAAATTGTATTAAATATGTTGAATTGATGTGTAATTGCCCAAGAATGACACTACTTTGATGGAATTTTGAACATTATATGCAGGTCAATATATCGTACTAAAAGTGGGCGGAACCTGCAGGTAAAACGAATTGCTAAAGGAATGAAGAAATGTTGCTGGGAAAGATGACAACTCTTCAATGTTTTGGTCATATCTCGAATTCTGGAGCTCCGATTGACATGAACGAAGATGTTTCAAAAACTAGAGAAGATTTCCTACAACTTTCGTGTTTTGACTTTCTGCTAATTCTGTCGTTTTGACCACCAAAACTTGCATGGAAGATGAAGGATGCCTCCAGGCGTCTAAGACGCCCCCTAGGACGTCCGAGTCAAACAGTCAACGTCTGGGCAAATTTCGGAGTAGGAAAAAAGGAAAGACCCCCGTCGGCGTCTTACAAGGCGTCTACGACGTCTCCTAGGACGTCTTGGCGTTTTAGGGGCGTCCCGTGATGGAACGGTGTGTTTTGGAAAGCATTTGAATCAATGAAGAACGTCCTAGGACGCGTCTAAGACGTCCACTAAGACGTCTAGCGTTTTTGGTCAATTTTTAGTGTATTTCAAGGACGTCAGAAGGCATGCAAAACGTACAAAGAAGGCATTGGTGTTATACACGACGTCTAAGACGTCTCCTAGGACGTCCAACGTCCCACATCGGCTGAATTCACTATTTTCTGCCAGATATTATAAATAGGGACCTAGGCATTCGTTTTTAGGGTTCCACCCTCTGATTTTAAGAGCTTTTCCTGAGTTTTTGAGGCTTCTAAAACCCTTGGAAACATTTGGAAACACAAATCCATTAAATTTCAATCCAGATTCAATGCAATATTCGATTCAATTCATCATCAATTAACATTTGAAGATCATTTAACCGGTGATTCTCATCAATTCTATGAATTTTCAGAAACGATTACTTCTTCCCCAAGGTTTATTTGTTTCGTATTTTGATAATCATTAGGCTACAATTGTGGATGATTTCAAGTTTGTTTATGAATTTTATTATGCATTTTATTTATTTCATTCAAGTTAGTGTTTTTATGAATTCAATGGAATGCGAAATTGTTAGGTTACTTCTGGGGATGTTTATGACTTTTGGATGAACACACTTGATTATTATTTGATTCTAGTTAATTTCAATTGTTATTTTATGCCTCATGTGATGATCTTTGGTAATGATAATTGAAATTGGATTATATGAATCTGTTTGATGTCATAATTAAGATATTCTGTTGTCAATTCATCATTTTTTCCAAGTCCAATTAGTTTAGGAACAAAGACAAGTGATTGAATCAACATATATTAATCCAACTTATGATATTGAATCTTAATGTGGTAATTGGTAGTTGTAAGACATTTTATTGCTAGTTCACTAATTGTTCCTAATCCATTTAGACATAAGGAGTAAGACAACTAGTTGAATGAACATATCGTGTGCCCAAAGCTATGTGCTACTAGTTAATAAATCTCAATTGCATCTAAGTAATTGAATTAGGATTCTAGGGAAGAAAGTGTGTGAATCTAAACTGTCCATAACTGAACCGGGAGTACTCTAGTTTTCTCATTGAGATTTTCGTTTTCAATTAATAAATTTCCAAGCTTTTGTTTGGTCTTTTCTTTAATCTTTTTCATGACAATTGCTAGTAATAATTTTCTTTTTATTGATTACTTTGACACAAATTTTAACCACAAACTCCTTGTGGACGCGACCCGACTTACCCTATCTACTTAGGTTAGTTGGTTTATTTTTGATTGATACAACGACATCGATCAGTACTCAACATCACATAATCCTTAGTTACAACTGAGACTAAATACAACAAACAACAATGACAACAAGGTAAGAATCACTTTAACCATACAATTTCTTTTCTACAAAACTTCATATTTTGGCTTCTTTCCCTTCGATTCGCGGAGAAGATCATTCATTAGACTTTTATTCAACTTTGGATCAACCCATTGAAAATAGTAACAATCTTTGCTTGAACCTAGAACAATGTAGTAGAAAGGAATCAAAACATAACCTTTAATTCGTAATCCATAAACTAATAAAAAAACAAGCTTCAAATCCTCATCCAGAAACTAATAAAAACAAAAGCTTGCCCAATTTTGACACTTACAAAATCATCTAAAAGGATTTTTTTGTATGTTGATATCCACGTGCTTCAGCATCACATTCACAATTTTCTAAATCTTCAGTTGGTGTGATTTGTCCCTGATTTTGATGAACAAGCAAAAGAACACATGGAATCAGAAGCATGGTTGAAAGGATGAACAAGCAAAAGAACACATGGAATCAGAAGCATGGTTGAAAGAAAGAGCCGACTGCCTAGTCTTCTTCGCTATTGGTGCTACCTTTGTTACCAATATTAGGGTTTGAAGACGAAACTATATGTTTTACCTCACTACAAAATAAATAAAACTAAAATACACTAAATAGTGACATCAGATGGCACTATTCAAACGATAGTCTTCCATAACTCAAAGACTTGAACGAAAAATAGAAAAAGGATAGAAAAAGGGTTACGAGGTCTTGTGAACGGTAGGGCTGTTATGCTCTAACAAGATATGAGAGAATGCGAACCCTACCAGTGATTTTACTTCGTTTAATCAATTGGCTGTGAATAAGTCATACCCCACGTCGATTACTTTCCCTCTTTTCTCGATTTTGCATAAGGCAATCCTTCCTACTCCACAAGATTTGAAAGAAAAACCATATTCAGCCTAATAATATCCACGTAGATTCTTTTAAATAAATATATGCCATGTAATATTTTTAGCCGGTCAAATCAGGGTGAAACATGTTATTTGAATTTATTTAAACGGTAAAATATAATGTAAGTGTTTATTTGAACAAAAGTAAAATACAAGGGTTTTTCTGCATTTTTCCATTTTATTTACAATAATATAAAATTTTCCATGAACCCATTTTTATACTTTTTAATTTATGTCGTTATCATTTTTATATATTAATTTTTGACATCTGAATTATAGATAAAAACTATGTATTATTTTCCGTATGAATTAACCTTGTTTTTTCAGATTAGTCAAGAATGTTATTTTTTACATGATGGATACGTCAACAAAAAATTACTCCATTACATTCTTGTGATCGTATAACGGCTATATCGATTTTTTTATGTTAAAAATAATCGTTAAACTTATGTTTTTTTACACATAGGGTATGTTGGCAGAAAGAACAAATTTTCATGTTTATAGATTATTTTTTCTAAGTTATACAAAGTATGAAATTTGATAAAATAAACGGTATCATTTAAATATGAATAGATTGCCTAAAACAATTCAACCCGTTACACCAGATACCAGACTTATTGTATTAAGACTTATTATATTAAGTTAACTCTACGAAATTGATTGTAATAAGATAAAACGTAGGGATAATAACTTAAAAGAGTAACTTATTTTTCGATTTGTACAAATTAGTTCCTGAGTTTTTTTTGTCCATATTTTCCCATTGAATTTGTTGAACCGTTCAAAAAACATCCTTATGACCTTCAATCATAGGTTTAGCCAGTTTCCAACGTGTTTGACAACTCCGACGATGCTCCGGTCATCTTCTCCGGCAAGACTTCGACTTTCATGATTTCTGTGCCGGTATAAAATGGAGTTCATACAAGAAATCAAGCTTTGGGATTTTTGGGTTTCAGTTTAAGAACACACACGAAGTTTAGTCCTTCGGTTTTGAAATCAGAGTGTTGTTCCAGATGTTCATCATCTTCAACCTCCAACCCAGATCTGATGTTCATCGTCTTCAACTCTGATGCTCGAAGCTACCCTTGAAAACCCTCAAACATGGTGTGTTCGTCGATTTCAGGAGGGTGTTCATCTTCATCATGTTCATCTTTTTTCCAAAAACCAAACGAGCTCCAGAAGTGTGTGTGTATGTGTTCATCCTCGAACATCAGATCTGAAATCAAATGATATCCAAGAACAAAAAAGAAAATGATTTTGTGTGTTTTGGGTTCCTTGAAGATGAACACACTCACATATGGATGTTTTCCCAAAATCAAGCTTGATGGTCTGACGAGTTCTTAAAGGTCTAACGAGCTTGAAGATGAACTCGAGTTAGGGTTTTCAAACCCAGAAATCGAGCTTGGAGATACGGGTTCGTGTTCTGATATGGGTTCGTGTTTCGATCTGGATCTGTGATCTTAGTGTTCTGATCTAACACAGTCATACACACACACTCAAATCCGAAGCTTTGTTCTTTGTGGTCTGATCTAGCACACACACACAAAATCAAGAACTCAAGAACACGATGAACAACTGATGAATCAGATAAAGATCTCAAGAACACAATGAACAAACACATCATAAGCTCTTTTGTGTGTTCTTGAGTTTGAACACAAGAAGTTGAAGATGAAGAATTGATTTTTGGGTTTGAGTTCTTAAGTCTGAAAATTGAACACCCATATGGGTTTATGTTCGAAATTCGTTCAGATCTAAGAAAGAGACAGAAGGAGAGAATAGACCCGAGTTCTAGAGTTTGCCGGAAAAATCATGAAATTCGGAGCCTTGCCGGAGAAGATGACTGGAGCATCGTCGGAGTTGTCAAACGCCGGAAACCGGCTAAACCTACGATTGAAGGTCATAAGGATGTTTTTTGAATGGTTCAACAAGTTCAATAGGAAAATATGGACAAAAAAAAAACTCAGTGACTAAATATATACAAATCGAAAAACAAGTTACCATTTTAAGTCATTATCCCTAAAACGCAAGATTCATAAAAAATTCGGACCGAATAAAATTTGATTGGATAAGATATAAAAAGAGGTGAAGAATGAAAATTTCAGTTAGTCTAATGTTTCGACAGAGATTCTACAAAGTGAGCTGTCAAATATGTACATACATAATGATCGTTGGACTTTTTTTTGTAGAGCAATATGTATTGACAGATCTAAATCAATAGAGAGGAACACAACATGAAAATAGCTTATAACAATGACTGAATGAATAACTAATTCATTAATGAATAATAAACATATCATTTTTGTAGACAGCAAAGAAATTTATTATAAAGCTAGCAAGGAACTATACCATACAATAATACATCAAGTAAAAGCAATGTTAGTATTTTGAATACATCCAGATGAATTAAGTTTGACCTCCTATACCTATTGCCAACCCATTAAATTTAATGGCTAACAATCTTATCAAATAACAAAGGGGAATTGAGTAATCTAACCATTTTTTTGTGTATTTTGAAAAAAATAATCACTATAAATATTTTTTTGCAAAATAATCATAGTTTCTAGAATAGGCCATTCTGGAGTCCATTTCGGACTGTGTAGCTAGGGTGGCCCATCAAATACCTTCCAAAATGCCCATTTCGGACTAAAACAAATTATTCTGGATTTCAAAATACAAAACCATTTTCTGGATTTTATTCCGACACATTCTGTAGCTCGTTTTACAAACTCATGCTGACACATTCAGCGCACTACTACACATTTTAGAGTTAAGATATGGAACACAATCATGATATCCCGGTTGTTTTACGGGTAAATCCTTTACTCTTACACTGTTAGTAATTTAATTCTAAGATTTTTGTTCTTAGAAAGTCAATCCGGAATACGAAGAACATGTCCGGAATGCACAGAACATGTTCCAGACTTGCAATACATGTTAACAACATTTAGGACCAACCCAATACTAGTTTAATTATTTATATTAGGATATTATACATCAAAACTTTGAATTCCAGAACAAAAAATGTCATTCCGGAATGCTCCAGAATGCGATGAAGTAGTCTAGAACACGAAGAACATTCGAGAATGTGAAGAACATGTCTGTAATGTTCATCACGTTTCGTTCCGGAATAGAATTTAAACATACTGAAACATTCATATTTGCAGCATGATGAGAGTTTGATGTATCAATTACATTGACTTGCAAACCCGCAATCATTGTCGATATTCTTGTGGCACTTACAGATAGACCGACATGTGAGACTATGTCCTGAAATACATGTTTTGGGAAGTTGTTAGATATTCTTGTGGTAGAAGGGGATCCTTTACTTTTACATTACGTGTTTTGCCATAAAGTTATCACAAAACCTCAAAGCGAAGTAGAGGAAATCGTTTTTGAGATTAAGGGTTACGAGCTGTATTTTGGGAAGAAAGAATTTTGTCTTCTCACCGGCTTCCACTTTGGTGACTATTCTCCTGCCTCCATTTCCGGCGCCGCCTTCCGTTCCATTGTATTTCCTATGGTTGCGAAGAATGTTTCTGTGAAATTAGAACAAGTGATTGATGTGTTTGACAATTCTCTTAAGGAGTTATTGGACAAGGATGTGGTTTGTTTATGTCTTATATATATATATATATATATATATATATATATATATATATATATATATATATATATATATATATATATATATATATATATATATATATATATATATATATATATATATTAGAGAAAGGTTTCAAAGGGCGGTTGCCTCGTCGGCATGTGATAGAGGATAATTTTTCTTTGCTATTCAACCTTGATATATTCAACATGTATCATGTTGTTAATTTTTAGTTATCATCACTAATCCCTACTTTTATTGAGTTTAATTGTGAAATTTTTATGTTGTATATATCCATGGGGTGGGGGATATTTTAGGATCAATTGTACTATTAGCTCGTAAGTGTATTCAAGAAGGTTGAGAATCTTATAACTCTAGTGGAACCAAAACCTAAAAACCCTCAAAAATTGACGTACACCCTAAATGGATTTTTATATGCTTTTAAGGTAAATACATGATTAACAATTATTTTTTTTTGATAATATTCTAATACATAATTCTTTCAGATAAGGATTCTTGAGAGTTTTCATGTGAGCAGTTTGTTTGGTACCCGACAACCGAATGTGATCCCTCGGGTTGTTGGATGGTCGAAACTGAAGAATATGCATGCAGACCAGTTCAAGCAGTTTCTAATCACTAACAATGTATGCTTACTTACATAATTTATAATTTTCATCTATATGTATAACTTATACTTATTTATAATTTTATAATAGATAATAGACTTATACAGAAGTTGGAGCCGATAACAGATGACAGTCGTGTTGAATGGTGGACTTTTAGCCCAGCTTGGATTTAGCGCCCTCATCTAGTTACGACATATGTTCACATGACACCTTCCTTAACACCATCACCCCAACAGTCGCCTTCCCATAAGCCTCGAAAAAAGAAGGCACAAATAAATGCTGCGAAAGGTTCGAATGCATCTGACCCACCACCACCACCCACTGTACCATTAACTTATAAGGACCAAATTATTACTGAGTTTCAAAATGAGGTCTGTGAATGTCGCGAGCAGTTGAGGGAACATGAGATGCGTTTTGTAGAACTTGAAGCTACGATATCCATGCTTCTAAAACTTAATAATAAGTCTGTTGGAGATGTTGTTGGTACCATAAAGGGGGTGGAGCTACTTTGTTAATTATTTCAGTCCGGTACATTTTTTATTTAGCTTTATGGTATAGCCGTTATTGTATCGTTTATAATTAAATACTATTGAACTGTACATGCAGTTATCGTGGATATGTTGGTACCATGGACTACAATGTCTTATGGGTTAGGTACACCTGAGCAACCGCCCAATGACGAACCTGAGTAGCCGTTTGCGTATATTAGTCGTCGGATGTAAAAGAGATTCCACGAGAGCAATACAAAACACATGCAACACCTCTTAGGTGTTCTCAACACCAAAAAATTGTATCCATCTGGTATAGTACAATTTTAGACCCTTCCATTTACACTATATATAAAGAATGGGATGCTTCGATATTATTTTTGCACCGTTTTATCACTTGTATACCGACGATTGAGTTTTTGATATAATTATATAAGGATATTCATGTGAGTTGGTTGGATGTGATGTAATTTATATAATTATGTGATCATTAGGTACTACGCTTCTAATAGCAATACTTTCTTTATTGTATATATGTGTGGATTGGTAGCATATCATGATGTGGATCTCAGTTTTGATAAAGCGTAGAGCGGATGATGCTCGGTAAATGTTTGTGCCAACAACTTTCAATACTGATGCATTTGACTGGAGTGACATAGCTGACGGATCCATTTACCCGGGCTTAGTCTGAGTGTGATACGATATAAATGTGTTTCGATTACAATACCTTCTTAATAACCATTTAGAATATAATGTTATTTGATGATTACTTAATTCCAACATTTTATGCAGTTTTACATCCCTCTCAAGATACTGAGTGCTCACTGGTTTTTGGGTGTTTTGAATTCAAGCCATTCAAAATGATTATATACGTTAGTCACTGGAACAGCGGCCATTTTTCAGAGAATGTATCTTGGTTTATAGCTATACGAGCTCGCATCCACAAACTCTTACTCTGTATCAAGTACTGGTGTACCAAACCCACTGATATAATCCCCTTGAGAGTTCCAAATTCACCCTTGAAAAGGCCGCAAACATACCACAACAATCTGACAGTACAAGGGATTGTGAGGTGACTTTGTGTTGGTTCATGGAGATGTTGATCGCAGGGAAATCATATACGATAGAGGGTTCAACCGAAGAATGGGTCATATCATTTCGCAAGTGATTGGTGGAAATTTTTTGGGGTACAAAGAAAAAATAAGGGTCCATTTGAATGTTGTAGTATTATTTAAAACATATTTAACTTTATGTAATTATTACTTTTGTTAGATTTAAAGATTTCAAGCATTATTATTTTTTTCAATAAACATAACAACAACAAAAATTACTATTCTTGAACGCTTCTCTGGAATACTACTCCAGGAGGTCGCTCTGGAATGACCTGTTTCGGACATACCAGTCATTTTCCAAAAAATTATAAAAGTTGGTTATTTTTTTCAAAAAGAACATTTATATGGGTTTGATTACTGAATTTCCCAATAAAAAAATCAGCCTTTTTAGGCTTGACCGCACCAATCTCCATCAAGCAGTGTGAAAAGTGGCTTCAAGAAAATCTTTGAACATCATTGAAATTCTAATGGAAAAAAACCAATAAAACCAACTCCGATAAGAATCAATCATTGGCACAAAAGCATATGCGACACAGATTTAATCATAGATTCTCATAGCTATGGAGCAAGTAAAAAGCATATGCGACACAGATTTTCTCTCATCATCACATACATGATATAAAACTGAAGGAGTATCCAAACCTCTAGTGAACATATTTTCTCTAGTAAGGAGTTTGTTTAAATCCAACCACCAAGCCATAACGTTAACCTTTACGAGGACTAGAGAGCACCAGCTAGTAGGACTAAGATCAAAAAATGATCATGAACTTTTCAATAACCTTCTTTTAGAAGCGACACTAAACTCACCAGAACCCATCATATTCCAAACCTAACGATCAGATTGGCTAGGTAACGAAACTAAACTGTGGACTATTTATCAACCAACACAGCTCTATTGGACGTTCTTGGCTCCATTTTTGAACATGGTGAGAAGAATCGAACTAAGTGGCTTATGTTAATTTTTCTTTGACCATAATCTTTTTGAGCAATTTCAAAACATATATATGTAGAAACTAAGATTTTAAGGAAGAATCTCCTAGCCTCACATCATCCCAAAACAAAGTAATAAAGTCGTTACTAATCCTCTTTTGACATTTGGAAAACATACTAACATATTTGTCCTACAATAAGTAACATGCCTTCAAAATGTTCAACAAAATAGAGTTAGGCTTGTTTTTGGGAAGAGTAGCCTTGATAAAAACATCATCACCATGAATACTCTTAAGCACTCTAGCCCAAAAACCTTTGGACCATTTCGAAACCTCCATGGTTATTTAAAGCAAGGGCTCAGTTTAGTGCAAAATACTACTAACATTGATTTCAGGCTACCATGTTGCTTATGCACCAAGACTTTTGGCCAGCAAACCAACCAACTAAATTTTCTGTCTTCCAAACCATCCCAAGTATTAAAATTATTTCAGATAAACTCAATATGTGCAATCATAGTTTCTGGTGCTTTAAAAAGGGACACAAGGTATGTTGACAAAAGAACCCAACACATATTTTAGTAATGTCAGTATACTACCAATAGATAGTGTTTTCAATTTCCAAGAAGAGAGATTTGAAGTTACTGTCTTGATCACATATTTCTAAGCCTTAATTCTAGTCATACTTCCTCTGAAGTTCATGCCAAGATAGGGTTTCACAAAAACTTACCAGTGATCAGTTATCTTGCAGCAGATCCTTTGAAAAACTTACCAGTGATCTTTACAAAATTTCACAAAAATCCGACGAATCTTTCAGAGATTATCTTAGCAGGTTTGAGAGAGAGGCATTGAATATCCACATCTAGAAGTATCAACTGTTGTGGAGACCTTCAAAATGGGTTTGAAGAAGGATTCCCCGTTCTATGAGGATTTCGTGATGACCCCGTGCAGGAAACTTAATGAAGTCAGAATTAGGGCCTTAACAATCATAAGTCTAGAAGAGGACAAGTCGATGCAAAAGAAGATCAGTCCTCAAAATACCTATAAGAATCTTAATAGGAAACTTGAGGCATCTTCCCAAATATTCCACAAACCAAGACCTTACGGAAAACCAGACATCCACAAACTCAATGCACTAGAAGATGATGAAGAATATCCCAAGATTTCTGATTATTCATTTCGAGTTGACACTACATAACTAATTTTTGCCATGCAGGATTTTGGAGACAAAGCGAGATAGCCAAAGAGGAACAAGAATACAAACACTCGGAAAGATCGATCCAAGTGGTGTGCATTTCACGAAGATTTTGGCCATAAAAACGAAGATTGCATCACATCAAGAAAAGAAATAAGCTACCTAATCAACAAGAGACACTTGAAAGAACTCTTAGGAAGAAAGAATTTTAATCTTAAGGATTCAGACCAAGATCTTGTCAAGATTCCGCAGAAAACAATGTCACCTTCCCAAGATGCCAAGGTTATAAACTTAATTTCAGGAGGATCGAACATCTATGGCACAACTTACTCCGCAACAAAGATACATGAAAAGTGTCGAATATGGAAAATAAAAGGTCCCAAGAAACAATTTAGCCATCACAAACAAAGATGAAGTCACATTTTCTAAAGATGAGAGAAAAAACGTCTTGGATTCTTACCATGATGGATTAGACCTAACCCAATACGTTGCAAACCACTCTATTAGAAGAATATTAATAGATGGAGGAAGCTCTATCAAAACAATAATCCGAGAATACTTGCAAAAGATTAACATTACAGAGTCAGAAATCTTACCGAAATCCTCATTACTGGTCGGATTCAACGGAGAAACAAGGAACACCCTGGGTGAGATTAAATTGCCAATCTTCGTAGGTAGAGTAAATTCGGTGAAACGGTTCTATGCCATGGACTCTTTATCATGTTAAAACGTCATCCTAGGGAGAACCTAGATTCATGAGATGAAGGATGTTACCTCCACATACCACCAATATGTTAAAATGTCTACACCTTGGGGGTAGTGAAGATTCTTGGTGACTAGCTGGAGGCCAAGAACTTCTACAAATTTGCAATGAAATCTTTGATAATTCCTCAATTAAAGAAGGACGAACCTGAAGTTCTGGAAGCAAGAGAGCAAGAGATAAAAGAAGTATCATTTGTTCCCTTCAACCCATAATTCAAGGTGTTGCTAGGGACAAATCCTCCCCAAGATCTTGAAGAAGATCTTCTCGGACTCCTAAGAAAACGAAGAACATCATTTTCCTAGAACTTGAACACATGACATGTATAAATAAAAATATAATTACTCACAAAGTAAAAATCGATCCTTCTTTCAGGACAATACACCGAAAAAGAAGGAAAATTATACCAGCAAGAAATGAAATAATCCAAGAAGAAGTGGAACGCCTACTAAAAGCCAAAATAATTAAAGAATTCAAGTTTCTAGTAAGGCTGGCAAGTATGGTGGTGGTCGAAAAGAATAATGGGAAATGGATAGTATGCATGGACTACACCGACCTAAATGAAGCATGTCCCAAAGATTGTTTCTCGTTACTTCATATAGATTCCCTGGTGGATTCCACAACATGGCATGAAATCTTGACCTTCATGTCCTCAGGATTCCAACAAATTCAAATGGAAGAATCAGACCGGGAAGAGACAACCTTCATGACACCTATAGGTATATATTGCTATACTACTATGCCATTTGGTTTGAAAAATGCAGGTGCCATTTACAAAAGACTGGTAAACAAGATGATCAAAGACAAGATCAGAACAACCATGTAAGTGTAGATAGACGATATGGTGGTAAAGTCAACATAGGCCAAAGATCTTGAAGAAGACTTGGACATCCTAGAAGAATATAACATGAAGCTAAATCCTGCCAAGTGCCACTTCGATGTGAGATCTGAAAATTCCTGGTAACTAAAAGAGGAATAGAAGCAAGCCCTGAGCAGATAAAAGAAATCATCAATCTAAAGTCTACAACATCCACTAAAGACATTTAAAGGCTAACAGGAAGGGTGGAAACACTCAACAGATTTATCTCGAAATCCTCGGAAAGATGCAAGCCTTTTTACTAAATCCTGAGGAAGAATCAGAAATTCGAGTGGACTGCCAGACATGAAGAATCCTTTCAAGAACCAAAAAATTACTTGTCATCTTCCCCTTTACCGGTAAAAAATATCATCATGTGTGTTGAGTGCTATACTAGTGAAAGAAGAAGATGGTACCCAATATCCGGTCTCTTACGTAAGTAAAAGTTTATTAGATGTTGAAAGTAGGTAAACACTTAGAAAACTCATTCCAACACTCGTTACAACATTAATCAAACTTGGACACTATTTTGAAATTCATCCTATATATGTTAAGTCTAATTTTCCCATTAAGTGTGTTATGAGAAAGTCAGAAATGTTATACATGATGTCTAAATGGGCAGTGAAGTTAAGCACATTTGATCTAAGATAAGAGCCAAAATCCGGAAAGAGCTAGCATATTTTGTGTCATATTTCAGCATGGATATCCAACCAGAGGCAGAATTAGAGCTTAAAAAACTTCAAGATGATGATGGACCAAAATATTAGATTCTTTATATAAATGGAGCCTCACATTCTAGAGTAATGGGATTGGGAATCTTGCTCTAATTGTCATAAGGGGATATTATACCCCAAGTAGTGAATTACGGATTCCACTTAACAAAAAACGAAGCCGAATATGAAGCAGTGATTGATGGCTTGAATCTTGCCCTGGATCTTCACATCAAGGATATCCAGGTTTACATTGACTCTCTATTAACTCCTAAGGAAGATAATACCGAAGCATATGCACTGATTGCTAAGGGAAGACAATACTGAAGCATATGCACTGATTGCTAGTTAGAATCTTGAAAAGCTATCTGAATACTTTGAAATAGTAAAAAAATTGGAAAAAGAATTTGAAATCTTCAACATGGATCAAATCCCTAGGGAAGAAAATACTGAAGCAGATGCACTAGTAAATCTTGGATCAGCTCTCAAGATTCCTCCTTGCATAAAGATTCCAATCATCCACATTACTATCCCAACAATCGAAATACAAAAACAACTAAACGAAATTGAAGATGATGCTTCAACATCCCAGTTAAGATCCGACTCATCACCCCATCTTGAAACTTGGATCTCACTAATTATCAAATATATTTGAGACATAGTTATATCTTAAAAAGAACAAGCCCAATGGCGTTCATGTTAAGAACTTCTCATTTTCATATTATTGATAATGTGCTATCTGAATACTTTCAAATAGCATCTTACCATCAATGAATAACTAGATCCTACAACAAAAACATCAAGATCAGGAGATTCAAGGTAGGATATATTGTATTAAGAAAAAAATTTCAAAACACCAAAGACGCTAAGGCTAGAAAACTAGCTCCTAAATGAGAAGGCTAGTATTTCAGAGATTTTGAAGCTGGAAAAGGGGCATATTAGATTGCTACCATGGAAGCAAGCATTCTACCAAGATCTTGGAATGGAATCCACCTCAAGATCCAGTAAATAAGTAATCTTAACCATTTAAATCCCAAAAAAGGTATACATCCCTTCACTCATAATTCATTTACATAATTTTTATTCTCCAAAACATACTACTAACTTAAGCACTAGATGGGAGTTGGCTAAGTTAATGCCCACCTCTCATGGAATTTCTGTTTTGTAGACAGCAAAATCAAGATCTTGCCCAAAAACTTGCCTAGTTACTTAACAAGATTCCCTACATAGAGATTGATCACCTCTCCTATGATGAAGGTATCAAAATCCTTTCTAAGGTTTAAAGGTATTCACATTTCATTCGATATGGGTTTCGACACCCTGCTTGAACGCATGTTATCTAAGAATGGAAATAAAACGAGTGAACCAATATGCTTTATGTTGTATTGACAATCTCCTTGTGACAAGCCATATCCTAGATCTAAGAATAATTTCAATGTCATAACGTTCTAATGTTATACACCCGTTTGGGCATAAACCCAATAAAACTTGGTAAAATCCCCAAAGAATATTGGAAACATCCCTCGTGAATCTTGGGAAAATCCTTAGTAAACATTGGAAATATCTCCTAAAAGTTTTGGGAATCTTGGGAATATTCCTTCCAGATCTTGAAAGCATTCCCCTAAAATTTTGACATGAATCTTGGAATAATCTTATGAAGTTATAGAAATTACTACAACTACTCGTAGAATCTCAAGCAAATCCTCAAATGATTTCCAACAAATCTCGAAAAAACTTCAATATTTGATCGAATATCTAAGTAATGATCCCAAAAGAATACGATGAAAAGGGCACATGAAGATCAATGACAAAGATTTTATCAGAACTTCAACCAGGTTTTATTAATCCAAAGTCTAACATTTCTTAGTCTCAGATAATCACTCTAACACTTGCACTTTACGACATTACTCGCTTATTGTTTTTTTATCTCTAAAATAACTAAATTCATTCGAAAATCCTATTTAAATTCCCTATCAAAACTAATAATGATAATTTTAAAATATTCTCAATCTAAAAGAAACTACTAAGCCTTAATTATAAATGCACCATGAAATCATAAAGTTATCTAAGGATGATTGACAAAAATTTCTTGAGAATTCCTTATTCTTTCCTATTATTGAAATTTTATGATTAGGTATTTATGGTAAATAGACTATGTTTTAAACATCACTCTAAATTATCTTAGATCTGTATTTTCGATAAACTAACAAAATCTTGTATATATGATCCATAGTAGATATTTTATTAAGTTTGTTAAACATTAAAATCTTTGAATAGTTCCTATCAAAATTCCTAAGAACGATTTTGACATTTTACCTACTAGAAAGATAATAACAAAAGCAAAATATCATAAAGTGTCAAACCCTCGGTTAGCGGCGGAAACGTTGGGCTGTGTGACGTTAGAATGTTGGATCACAGACAAGAAATATATAACAGACTGAATTTATCACATAAACATTACCTTTTATTTATATTATAATATAGCTTACATAATTATTCGAGGTACATGTACAAGACAAATCCAAAGTAAATCAACAGAACATGAATATTTCCAACTGATCTCTTGGGAATACGCCCGTCATCTCTAGTACTCATTCTCCTGAGAATACATATAGTTTTGAAAGGTCAACATAATGTTAGTGATTTCACAATTTTTTAAAGAGTTTTGTATGGTTTTACTGTATAATATTTTATAGGTACTATTATTATTATTATGAACTCGCATCATTGAGTTTGTTATAATGTCACTACTCCTTAGGTTTATCCCTATTACTTGTTTTAGTTACTTAATGCTAAACAATGTTACAATGAGTTCCTATAATCGATCTCATGGTGTTGAAACTCTCTGAAACGACGCTTCATCAGACATCGCCAAAGTTTAGAAAGTTATGCCTATTGTGACTCGACCGTCAAGGTAATAGCTAGCAACCACAAGTGGGGGTGTCAGCCCCGTATAGATTTATACATACCTTTCCCGCTCACTTAAGATTTAATGATTATAGGTCGGGGTTAGCTAAAGGTTATTTAGCTAAGGGATGAATAATGTCTCATTTAAGAACTATTAACGTTCAAGGTGAGCAAAAATCGCACCACGACTAAAATTAACCGCATAAACCGCAACCGATAAACCGCAACCGCAATAAAAACCGATGGTAAGGTTTTATGTTTTTCAAAAACCGCAAACTTACGGTGCGGTGCGGTTATTAGTTTTCAAAAACCGTAAAAAACCGCACCGCCCTGCATATATTATATACAATATTTTTTATTAATTATTAATATATTAAATATTAAAAATAAGACAAGTTTCATGGATGAAAGATGGATAAAATACTAGAAGACAAACGTGTTGATTTTTTTTATGTTTAACTTTGACAAATGGTGAAATTAGATTTTTTTAAGATATTTATTGTTAATTACTATTGATTTGATGTTTTTAAGATATTAGTTGTTAGTGATTTAAGTTAATTTTCTTATACCTTATGGTATTTTTATTGTTACAAGTAATATTTTTGAACTCTTAAAATTGTTTGAGCTCTAAATTGTGGTTAAAAACCACACAAAGTAACTGCACTAAATCCATACGGTTAATAACCGCAACACAGAAAAAACAAAACCGCATCGCAAAAATAACCACCTAACCGCACCGCAAAAATAACCGCACCAAGCGGTTTTGAAAATGGATTAACCATATTTGCGGTTAGTGGTGAGGTTTTAGCTAATAACCGCACCGAACCGCACCACACTCACCCCTAGTTAACGTGTAAACTTTCGCTCTTCGTGTTCCATTAGTTACACTTTATATATATATATATATATATATATATATATATATATATATATATATATATATATATATATATATATAGAGAGAGAGAGAGAGAGAGAGAGAGAGAGAATATATATATATATATATATATATATATATATATATATATATATATATATATATATATATATATATAGAGAGAGAGAGAGAGAGAGCTAGGTTCAAGTATTCTAACTAATTATTGTGCGGATATCGTATGCTATGAGAATTACTAAGAGAATAAGTTGTTTAGCAATGCGAATACGTTCAACCTTACAAAAATGTCGTCATTTTCATGCATTCTCGCTAATTATTATTTATTTTTGTTCTCACACATCGTTTTTCACTCATTTTCATTCTGACAGAATACGACTCAATAAACATTCTGACTGAAATGAGAATAATAATAATAAATGTATAACAACCTTATAGACGATTTAATTAGTGAGAATGTGTGTTAATGACAATAGTTATGTAAGATTGAACGTATTTATATTATCAAACAACATATTTTCTTTATCATTCTCATAGCATACGATATCCGCACAATAATTAGTTACAATAGAATAACCTAAACGTGTGTGTGTGTGTGTATATATATATATATATATATATATATATATATATATATATATATATATATATATATATATCAAGGTTGTGAAAATCGTTCGACGGTCGACTATCGTTAAATTATTAATCGGACTAGGCAGCGATTAATCGGGGACCCTAAATTATTAATAAAACTATTTAAAAATTTAATATATCTTAAAAAGTAAGTCTTTTTTAAAATTTTGAAAATTTGAAAGTTTTAATATAATATTTTAAAATTTGAAAACTAAATAATTTGAAAATTTAAAATATTGGTGTAATATTTGAAAATTAAAAAATTTGAATTTTTTTAAATATTTCCCGACTATAAAAACCGATGACCGCCAAGCTTGAGTTTGACTGATTTTGACCAATTTCCGCTAAGCACCCTAATCGTAATCGGTTCAAGGCCGTCAAGCGATTAATCGCCGAATAATCACCAGCCAAGGCCGATTTCTGCAACGCTGATATATATATATATAAGTTAGTTTAGTTATTCCAGTAGGATATTCGGACATAATAACAACTAGGTACAGTGCTATCCTAAAAGTTGGCTAGGTTAACGAGTATGTATAGTGTACCTAGAAAATTGGCTAGCATAATGACTAGGTACGATGTTATCCCAAAAGTTGGCCATGGTAACGACTATGTATAGTGTTTCTTAGAAAATTGATTAGCATAACGACTAGGTACGATCTCATCTTGAAGGGTTGGTCAGCGTTACGACTAGGCATAATATTATCCTTAAATGTTGGGCATAGTATCTACCATGCATAATATTATCCTGACGGATCTCGATGTCAGAAATCCGCGCCTTGCGTGACGCGCGTGATGAAAATCCATTTTCTAAATTTCGTACCTCCCGCGTACGATATCCGTTTCGACGTTTCTTATATCCCCGCATAGGTATTGACATGTTCTACAACTTTCCTTTTGGTTGTTTTGGATAATTCTAACTTTCATTTTTACCCTATATTTTATACCCGTGATGATTTTACAAAAATCATAACTCTCTCATACGGGGTCTGTTTTTGGCATTCTTAGTCTCAAAATTCCTATTTTGAGGGGTACTACGATTTTCCTTTTGGTGACTTTTGCTAGAAGTCATCCCGTTCTCTACATAAATTTTGACGTTGTAACTTTTTATGCACGGTTGATTCATATATATTATAAAAATCATATCTCCTCCATGCTAGGTCGGATTTTTACGAAGTTTTTATTTTTGGAATCACGCTGACACGTACATTCCAAATGTGTTAATCTGCTCCTAAGATGACATGACTTTTCGCGCACTTATTTATGAGCCTATTAGTCGAAATAATCGTATTTAGTAAGGACATAATCGAATATATTTATTAATATATCATAATATTATATCGTTGTCCTATTACAATTATTTAGCTATGTTAATTTCTAACGGTGGTCGATGATGCTTTTTCCTCAATTGTCACATCCTCCTCTGTTAAAGGAAAGTCCGTCCCGAAATTTAGCTTGTGGTCGGTATGCTTTCGAACAAGTGAGGGTATTTGCTCTTCATTTGGTCTTCGTGCTCCCATGTGTACTTTGGCCCTCACTTAGAGTTCCATCGCACTTGGAGTATGGGATGTGACTCTACTTAACTGTTTTGACCTCTCGATCCATGACTTCGATCAATTCTTCGGCGAAATAAAGTTTCATGTCAGTTTGAATTTCATTGAGAGGGACGGTAAGTGTATCATTGGAGAGACATTTTTTAAGGTTTGATACATGAAAGATATCATGTATGTTGGTGAGCTCTTGGGGAAATACGAGTCGGTAGGCTACCAGACCCACTCTAGTAAGGATCTCGAAAGGTCCTATGTACCTTAGATTGAGTTTGTTCTGTTTCCTGATTCTTTTTTACTCCTTTCCAAGGAGAGACTTTCAGCATGACCTTGTCTCCAACTTGGAACTCAAGAGGCTTTAGTCAGAAGTCTACATATTTCTTTTGGCGATCATGAGCGGTATTCAATCGCTATCTGATCTTCACAATCTTATATGTAGTCCCATGTACAATCTTAGCTTGTGGTCGGTATGCTTTCACACAAGTGATGGTATTTTCTCTTCATTTGGTCTTCGCGCTCCCACGTGTACTTTGGCCCTTGCTTAGAGTTCCATCGCACTTGGAGTATGGGGATGCGACTCTGATTAAGTGTTTTGACCTCTCGATCCATGACTTTGATCAATTCTTCGACGAAATAAAGTTTCGTGTCAATTTGGATTTCATTGACAGGCACGGTAAGTATATCATTGGAGAGACTGTTTTTAAGGTTTGATACATGAAAGATATCATGTATGTTGGTGAGCTCTTGGGGAAATATGAGCCAGTAGGCTACCAGACCCTCTCTAGTAAGGATCTCGAATGGTCCTATGTACCTTGGATTGAGTTTGTCCTGTTTCCTGATTCTTTTTTACTCCTTTCCAAGGAGAGACTTTCAGCATGACCTTGTCTCCAACTTGGAATACAAGAGGCTTTCGTCGGAATTTTTTTGGCGATCACGAGCGGTATTCAATCGCTATAGAGATTTTCACAATCTTATCTGTAGTCCCATGTATGATCTCCGATCTTGTTAGAAAAGTATCCCTTGCGATTTTCTTTGCCAACTGCGTATCACCGACTTATGCCCAACAAATTGGTGAAGGGCACTTCCTGGCCATAAAGAGATTCAAATGGTGCAACCTTTACGCTAGTGTGATTGCTATTACTATAGGAGAATGTAATCAAGGGTAGGTGAGTATCCCAAGCATCTCCAAAGTGTATCACACACGCTTGGAACATGTCTTCAAGCATTTGTATGGTCCCTTTCACTTTGACAATCTGTCTGAGGATAGTAGACTGTGCTCATGTCGAGACGTGTTCCTAATGCCCGCTGCAATGATTTCCAAATCGAGATGTAAATCTACTATCTCTGTCTGAGATAATAGATGTTGGCAAGCCATGCTTTCTAACTATATCCTTGATGTATGTCCTAGCCAGTTTTTCCATCTTTATCGGTAAGAAGTAAGCGGATTTAGTCAGATGGTCAACTACTACCCAAATAGTGTCGTATCCAATGGGCGTCTTAGGTAGTTTCATGATGAAGTCCATGGCGATTTGCTCCCATTTCGACTTAGGTATTTCTGGTTGTTGCAGTAGACCTGAGGGCTTTTGATATTCCGCCTTGACCGTTGTGTAGGTCAAGCATTTGTTCACATAGGTAGTGATCTATACCTTCATGTTGGGATACAAATATCATTACTTCAAGTCCAGGTACATCTTATCGGATCCTGGATGAACTGAATATATTGTCTTGTGAGCTTCATCCATGACTAGACTTCTGATATCTCTGAAATTTGGCAACCAAATTCAGTCCATTAAACATCGTGTTCCATCGTCTTTGAACTTAGGGGTCGTTTGATAGTTGCTAATTGGGTTAGAGCTGACTGGGTTAGAAACTGACTGAGTTAGAAGTTCTGACTGAGTTAACTTCTTACTGAAACTTGTTGTTTGATTTTATACAACTGACTGTACAAAATGACTATAATACCCTCCAACAACAATTTTTTATAAAATCATTCAACCTATAGTAAAAAAATAAACAAATTAAAGGTTTGTAACTTTTGTTCAAAGAAAAAAATCCTCAAGATGAAGAACTACATATTTTTGCATGTAACAAACAAATTTTTTATAAAATTAATATCAAATCAACGTAACAACTCTCTTGTGCATTCCCCCTCAATAACCCATGATTAGAAAGGTCAAAAAATAGCAAAGTTTTTAGTACCTCAAAAGCTCAAAATTTGAAAAATAAAAAACTAACATAACTATGTAATAATTAAGTTTTGATAACTTAATTCTATTTTGCTCACTTTGTCAATGGCTCTGATAATGTAATTAATTGTACAACAAATATTAATAAATTATTACTAGTATTTATCACCATCTCTACTAAAAAAACTTGTCAATATATAATTTTTTCCTAACCCTTTTTTTCATGCTATCCCGTCATGTTCATGTCTGGGCTAGGAAAAAGATTGTACAACAGACAAATTATTACTAGTATTAAAACTCTTCTCCATCTTGCTTCAATAATTTTGACTTTTCAGCTTTGAAAACCCCACATCTCAGGGCTTGCAAGAGATAAAAAAATCTCTAATAAAGAACCTTTTTCCCTTTATTAAAAATGTTCTTCCAAGAAGAGTAGAGGCTTCTGATCTTTTTATTCATATCTTCATTACAGTTCTAAAACAAAGCTTCCAACAATTTAAGACCAACCAAATCCATCCATAGTTGTAAATAACAGAAAAAATCCATCAAAACCATTGATTTTTATTCTTTCCACTTGAAATTTCATTATCAAATCCCATTTAACATACCGTTCAGCCACTTGCAGTAGCTTGTTCAACTGTAATCTCATTAAAGCAAAACATCAAATAGTTTATAGGCATTCCAATTCATAGAAAATTACATCAAAATAACAGACAAATTCAGTAAAAGAAACATGTTTATTCAATGAATTAATAGTTTTGATAGCTTTTACATCATTCCTGTTCATAGCTTGTTCAAATTTCTCCTTCAACCAAGCAATAATTGATACAATTGAATCGCAAGAGCACTGATACAATTGAATCACAAATTACAAAACAAATCTTGAATCCCAAATTACTAAACAAAACTAATTACAGAGATCAAAATATTAATACAGCAATATAGCATACCTTGGCTTGGAGATGATGAAACGATTGGAGAAATCAATTAGGATCGATTGTAGTGGTCTGGGAGATAGGTTTTGTCACTTGTCATCTACTTATTTATTATGCCACATGCCATTTGTCGTAAATTTAGATTAAATTATACCAGTGTGTTATTTTGTGTTTTTTTTCCATTTTACTAAATTTCATATATTTAAAAAATATAATAAATGTAATAATAAATGTATATCCAATTCATTAATGCAACTTTCCTTATAATTTCTAAAATTCTAAACTGAATCAAATTATTTTAGTTGTTTATTTATTTAAATTCTTAGTTTAAATTTAAAAGATACATAACCACTTCAATTTTAATAATTAAATATTTTTTTTCTTATAAATTTAAATTCTGCCTAATAAATGAAAATAATTTTGTCACTTGTCATCCTGTTATGCATTATGTCACATGTCATTTTGTGGTAAATTTAGATTAAATTATATTAATGTGTCATTTTGTGGTTTTTTCTCTTTTATTAAATTTCATATAATATTTAAAAAATATAATAAATATAATAATAAATGTATATCCAATTCATTAATGCAACATTCTTTATTCTTTATAAATTTCTAAATTGAATCAAATTATTTTAGTTGTTTATTTATTTAAATTATTAGTTTAAATTTAAAAGATAAATAAGCACTTCAATTTTAATATTTAAATATTTTTTTTATAAATTTAAATTTTCTAAATTGTTATATTTTTATGTTTGTTGAGTGTGGTGTAAATAATTCTCACTATGATTAAATAAAAATAATATAATTATATTTATATTTAAGGTATTTTAAGTTATCCCACATTTTACTATAAATACTCTAAATTTCATTCTCTTATTAAGTGAGGTGTAAATGAATCCTACTATGATTATTGAGTGCGGTGTAAATGAATCCCACTACGATCAAATTGTAACGACCCAAATTCCCAAATAAAAATTTCATTTTTAATTAATCAAAACATTACCATAAAATATGAAATATCAATAAAAATTGTTATCAAAATCTATATCATCAACATTTTATTTCAAATATCAGAGTGTCCCCATATAAAATATCGGAGAGTGCATGTCCGCCATCAAACCTTGCCCTTGCCCTTAGGCTCTGAAGTACCTGAAACAATCAACAAACTATAAGCTAATGCTTAGTGAGTTCCCCAGAGCATACCGCACACAATCCACATAATCACATGTTCCATATTAGCTATATAAGCTACATAAATCACATAAGCCATACATACTAACATATAAGGATGTCGTGGGTTCGCTCCCAGGGTCTTATACCTACATTCCATGGGCTCCCCCATGGTCTTTACCTCGGATGCCATGAACTCCCCCACATGGTTTGATATCCGCCTGCCACAGGCTTCCCCCGGGGTCTTGCATGCAAATAACACAAAGTCAACTAGCATACCATATATCACAAAGATATCTATCATACTACATAGCTCATACATAAACATATAGGGATGTCGTGGGCTCTCCCCAGGGTCTTACTCCTATGTGTCATTGGCTCTCCCACATGGTCTTAACTACTTGCCATGGTCTCCCCCACATGGTCTTATATCCAACTGCCACGGGCTCCCCCCCGGGGTCTTTGCATATCTAGTCAATAAGTACTAGCACATCCTCATATATATATGCATATCAGACATATCAGTAGTAAATCTACAATAAACACTACAACTAATTAAATGGGCCGGCCTTGGTGCCTTAGACCCATTGTTATGGTGAGGAGACTCACCTTAGTCTGCTGAACACGAAAGCTACTCGCCTAACAGTCTGAAACCACCCGTGCTGAACAATAATACCGTTAACCTTAAATTAGGGTTAAACACAATCTAATTGTAAAACCCAATTACTTAAACCCAAGTCCTTTCACCATAGCCCAAAAGTCTCTCCTAGCTAATGGGCCCCAAGTCTGTGTCCAAAACTACTCATGGGCCACATGGCCCAACAAGGCCCAACCATAGCAAACATGGCCCAAAAGAGATAAATTGGTCCATCAATCCAAAACATGCCCAGGCCCACAACTGGTCAAGGCCCAACAAGGCTTACAAGCCCATGCGAAGCCCAAAACCCATCTGAGTGCATACGCTCAATGTACCCCTCTAATACGCTTGGCGTACCATGGTCCAGTCATTACACGCTGCATACAAGCTGCTACACATAGCGCACTAGTCTGATATGCAAAACTGACCATTAAGTGCTTAATACTTGGGATTTCAACGTCCAACTTTAGTCCTGAGTCCATTAAGGCGTCCTAAGGCATAAAGTTGGCAACTTTATGACTTTGCATGTTCCATATACTCCCAACAATCCATTAAGACCTTTCCAAGGGTCTTTACCCATGCATGAGGTCAAAGTGCTCACCAAGACTACATTTTTATGGTATAGATGAACCAAAGGACCTCAGATCTACTTTTCCTAAGCTCTGGAGTTGCTCAAACTCCCAAGAGATGATCCATGAACACAAAAAGGGACAATAATGCAAATCCTAACTTAATCTAATGAATAAGGTGGCAAGATAAAAACTTTATACCTCCAGAAGCTCTTCAAGGTGAAATAGATGCAAGATCTTGAAACTCAATACCACACCAAGCTTGCTCAGTAATTTCTTCTTCTCCAATACACTCTAAAATGGCCACAAATTCACTCTTTAAGCTCAAGAACACTCTCACAAGGAAACTCTGGGTAAAAGGGCGAAATGAGGCTATGGAGGTTGATTAGGGTTTAGTCCATGAGGCTTAAGGTTGTTTAAATTGGTGCCATGTCCAAGAATTAGGGTTTTGCTCTTCAGTCGTGTACGCCATTTTGGTGTCACAATAGATCGTCATAATAGATCAGCATGTTCAGTTGGATGGAAAATAATATTGTATAATGCTCGTTTGAATGCATATATTTCATCGAATGCACCACGTAATAATTATAACATTCATATAGTTGATATCCCTGATTATTAATAAATTTAATTTAAACATTATTAATATTACATGTTTTTATTGTTAATATTAACATATTTTAATAAATTGTAAAAGATGATTGTATTTGACAAAACTATTGTAAATAAAAACAATAATTTTGGTTTATTGTAGTCGTGTTTGATTAAAAATAATTGTAATTATGCTTCGTTAATTATAAACATTTTGCCATCTCAATGATTTAATTTGGACCTCACAAATTTTTTTGGGTGTGGATGACAAAGCATACATTTCCACTTAACAAACCGTACCAAATGTAAAACCAATAAAATGAAAACGACTATATTTTAAATAATATTAAAATTCATGTAAACATTAAAATTTTAACGGCTAAACTTATAACTTTCTAGAACACTGGAAAATTAAAGGAAATAATTTCAAAGAGCTTGAGAGGAAATACTTTATGGACAATTACTATATACGAAAACACAATTATAATTTGGATGCTTTGTAAATATTTTTTTTAAGTGTAGTTCGTATTGATCGAGTAGACGAAATGAAATCAGAGTATAGTTTGAATCTAGAACACAAGAGTAAATATAATTTGGATGGCTCAATTAAACCTTTGAAGGTTACAAGGAGTGAATAGAGTAAGAACAAGAAATGCCCAAAAGTTACTCTCTCTCTAGAATCTAACACCTATTTATAGGCATTACAAAAGTTAACAAAAAATAGATAAGGGCTAATTCTATTAAGCTTCGACATACCAAAGTGCCCCTATGAAATACAGATAGCGAAAGATGAAATACAGACTTCGACACTAAGACAGACTCATGACACTTTGACACCTCACAACTCCATTCGACCTCAACATTCTCCCCCTTTGTGAGTAGTGTCGAGTCCTAGGTCATTAGCATCTTCGTTGCTTGATGAAGGACTCTTCTTATCTCTGTATACCAAAAGATTGTTTTTCGAACATCAGCTTTATCTCCTTCAGTATTCCTTTTGCAACTATTTATACGAACAAGAAGATTCGCATATTGCGAATTGGTATACTTTTCTACATCACAAACTTGAAAAATGAACTTTGTAATCTTTCCTTTCTTGTTCTTCCAAACAAAAAAATTTCCCAATGGTTTCACGCAAATTTCACCATCTTCAAAGTTCTTAGGACTTCCTTGACCTTTAACCATCGATTGAGGCATAGGAACTTAACGACCCATTGCAAGTGCAAGCTCCACATCTGTCATTGCAAGACAATCATGGTAATTGTCTATAAATAATTTTATATGTGCACACCCAATCAGAAAGTCTTCTTTTCTGGTCAACTATAGCTTCGAAACATCCACACCTCTCAAGATTCTCGCAACATTGATGAGATCATTAAGATTCATCAAAGGAAAATCTGCTACAGAAAAGTACAACATGAAATCTGATGACAACATGAAATCGATAATTCTGCAATACTTCTTCGAATAAAACATCCTTTGAAATTTTACCAGATATCCTCTTGTCTTTCACCAAGTACAACATGAAATCTGATCTTCAACCTATTGTATTCTTCCTTGTCTTCAAACTTATCCACAATTTGATATTGAGCTGAAATGAACATCATTTCATTGATAGGAAAATCCAACTGATTGAAATCAGTGTTTTCAGTATCAAAGCTCTTTTTAGGAACTTTCTCAAAATCATGCATATTCCATTGAACACACTAGCTTCAATAGTCTCGTAACAAAATGACTTTGTTGGATCACCCTTGTCAAGACCTGGAGGATCACTCTGTCTTTGTCTTAGAATGCTTTGAATTTTCCTTTGTTTCTCCATTTCTTTTTCCAAAGCCATCTTCTTTTCTTCTATAGCTGGTTCAGTCAGTATACCCTTTCCTTTTCCTTCCATTTCTTCTTTTGATGGAGGTGGCTTCGAACTTGATCCACCAGCAGATGAACAAATAACAATCCCTTTAGTTAAAGGCTTCGGAGTCATGGTAGTTGAAGTAGTTAACATAGACGTTGGAAGCAAAGTAGAAATTTGTGTGCTCAATACTTTACCAACAACTTTTCCTTGATCCGAATCCTTTGATGCACCAACACCCTTTTCTCCCCCCTTGCACCCCTGTGGAAACAGGTGGGGCAGCTATGCGCATCAAATTAACAAACTTCATAAGAGGAGCAAGATCAACCTTGAAGTTGGACTCCAATGAAGAAAACATTTTTGATAACGAGTCTTAACAAAATCGAAGATGAAGGAGAAACAACAAGTTTCGAAATTAACTCCTTCAAACCTCCCAATAACTCTTGAAGATTAACAAACTGCTTAGAATCAGACTCAGACTTCAAATCAACTTTGGTGATAAGAGAATTATGGAATTCAACAAGCTTCGTAACAGCATCAACAACTATATCAACCTTAGTATGAATATTGGAATAGTTCTGATCAACTTTAGCAACCTCCTTGGTCATCTCAGAACGAAGTTCCTCAACTTTGAAGTTAACATCCTCCTGTACTCGCTTAACTGCGTCGACAAGTAAAAGATGCCGTTCCTTAGTAACTGCCCTCAAATCCTTAACTACATGATTAAAAGAATCAAACAGACGCTTCAAACTCTTCCCAAGTTTTGTTTCATTCTGCTCCATGATGGTCTTCAACCGATGTTCTTGGGGTTTCAATCATGACATCAACTTCGATCCCAAATACACTATTTCTACTACCAGCATCAGCTTGAAGTTGTAGTAAAGAACTCAATTTGCGGTTGAGGATCTTGAATTGCTTACCAGACATGAGCATATGATCCGGTATATTCTCCTCTTTAGGATCGAATTATATATCAGCAAAAGAAACCATATAATCATCATCATGTGGTTCAACTTTCGAAGCAGACTTTGGACCATCAGTTGATTGAGAAGGAAACAACGAAGTGATAGGTTGATCCATAATATGAGAATATGTGGTTGAAATTGCAGAAGTAGGTAAAGATGCAGGAGTGGGTGAGTGAAATGGTGGTAACGAAGTGGAAGTATCAATAGCAGTAGTTTCGAATTTAGATGAAATAATGATGGAAACAGGAGCAGGTGAAATAGAGATATTCGAAATACCTTAGGCATCATGAGTCACACCCCATCACCCATGTTGACATTTGTGTCTATATTAGATATGTCCACTGTGATGCTTAAAGTTTGCACCTCCTCCGTAACGGACTTGGCAGTCGAAACTTCGGGTGGTTTGACCGAAGTCTGCTCAGGGATGGAAAAAATAGATGAAACACCCAGATTAGTAGATGTGTCCACATGAGATGTTTTCACAGAGCCACTAAGACTGCCAGTCGCCTCGAAAGTCGACTTGACTAGTGAGTCCCTCTAGGGTGAATTGAAACTAATGTTATCATTCTTTGGTGGAGACTGATCGCTATCTTCAAACTCGGTTTCAAGCACAACCTCATCCAATGGATCTTGTATTACCTTTCGCTTCTTCATGATTTTCTTCACCATGTCTTACATTTCTTTGAAGCTGGAGAAACTGGAGCTGTAATTTCACGAATAGTAACTCCCTTTCGACTTAATTGAGGTTTGCGAATCCGCTTCGATTTAGTAAGTAAAACACCTTTTGGTAATGAAATGGTTTTCTCAGGAACCTCTTCGAAAATTGGCCTTCTTTCAGGTGATTGATGAGGCTTATGTTCCATTTTATTCGTTCGTTTGAGAACACCAGATTTTGAAGGCACCACTTCTTTTTCAGTCCCTTGAAGTGTAGGTTCTTGAACAGGCTTAGAAACCTCCTTCTCAAAAAGTACAAGACTAGGCTTCGATGGACTAGCCTAGGTAACCTTCTTTGACCACTTGTTTTACTTAGATGTGCCTGCAATTCCTTTGGGTAACAAAACCCCTGTTTTAACAGTATTGTTGATTGTGGCAAGATAAGCCACAAGAACAAGATACGATAGATCCACCTTATGAAGCATGGCATCCGGAATTTGAGAAACTGAAGGAAACTCCTCCGAATAATCTTCCACCGTCTTGGGATGTTGATACTGTTGGATTAGGTGTCTAAGCCCATAACTATAATTGGTATGTACTTGACCCGATAATAGCATGGTCTATTTTGGTTGTAACACTCTAGAATAATTTGATAGGATGGATACTTGAAGAAGAGGTTATTGTGGTTTATTAATATATTATAAGTATAATATATTAATTGAGGAATCACATTATTTAATTAGGATTGATCAAGAATTAATTTGGTATTAATTTATTGATCAAAAGAAATTAATTAAAGTTATAGGGACTGATTAAGTAAATCAGTAATTCTTGTAGTTGGACTCATGACCCATGTTGATTAGAGTTGGACTAAATCTATATGCAGGTCCATAAAGGTTTAGCCCAAAGGGCCTATGAAATATGAAGGGTCATGTTGGGTTAGGTTTTGCATGTCTGTGAAGCTAGACTATATAAGAAACCTCTAACACCTAAACTCGGTTACCCCATGCATACTAAGAGTTGCTAGCCGATTTTGAGCTCCTAAGCCTCTCTCTCAAGTCCATCCTCTTGTTCTTGGTTTGTTATAATACATTTGAGGCATCACACTTGAGGTTCTAGGCTCCTAAAGGTCAAAGACAAGCAACCTACTACACAAGGTACTCCTCTAACTGTTTTATGATTTAAATTGTTACCTTGCATGCTACTTTAGGCTTTATGCTTTGTAAAACAATGTTGCATGTATAATTAGAGAAAACTTAGATCCAAAGCATTAGGGTTGTATGTGCACCATAGGAATGTTAGAGTACATAAAACCTAACAGATACAAGGAAAATTCTGCTTTTGGAACATCATCTGGAACCATTATACCCTTTTTTCGTACACATACTGCAAGATCAAACTCCAATACCTTGCACAAGATACACCATTAGGAACACTAGTGTGGGCAATACAGTTACCAAACTCCTGGCATAGTTAAGTACCATAATCCACATTAAGATTATAATACAAACCAACAACCATTACATAGACCTCAAGCTTAGCTTTATCCAACCCAACACTTCGACCTGTCAAGCATCGAAGAAAATTTCCAAAAAGGAAATTCAAAATACATGGTAATGATGACTTCTTGAAATCACTGATCTTGGTGAGTGGAGGTTGATAACCCATCTCATTGAACATGTGAACAATTTGTTTATTCGTAACCTCATAGAAAGGTTCAACATTAGGAATGTTCACGATTTGAGCAAAGTGCTTCTTTGACAGTTTGTATTTCTTCTCATTGGTAAGTTGAAACGTAACAACCTTTGTCTTCTTGTTGAATACAACAGTTGATTCAGCTAGCGATAACCAGGTCATTGGAACAGAGAATGAAGAGGACATCACTGTGGAAAGCACGGAGTGATTAAGAGCAACAATAAGCACCTTCAACTCTTCTGGATACTTGGTAACATCGGGTTAAACTCTGTAGTTGGTACTTTGAATCTTCAATAGAGGTTGAGATGTGGCATCATCAGTTGTTTGAGAAGGATCAACATTAACATTTGTGGCCGCCATTGTTAGGGTTTGAAGATGAGAAAAAAAAGTTAAGGAAAGGAAAAGATAATTGGGGAAAGTCTTTAGCTTGATCGTGTAAAGTTTGAATTAGATGACCCCAAAACCCTTTTGTACGTAAACCCCAAGTTTGAATTTGAAGCGGTTAGCAATAAATTTATGCCACGTGTTGCCTTCAAAAACGGACCTGTAGCCGTAAAAGTATCCACGTCCGAAAAGTGATGAACACTTTTTCCTTGAAACCTGTGAAACAACCAAACCATCACATCAATCAATCGTTTCGCTTGCCCGAAGAGGGATAAGAACCATTACAAAACCTTCGGCATGGAGGCTGGGCTCTTTCACTTTTGGGTTTAAAAGCGAAGTCATATGCAAGACTTTGTGAAATCTTTAGCCTTAGTTGGTATTACTCAGAACCTAGAGGATTTCAGTGCAAAATTGTGCCAACGAATGAGATGAGAACAAATAACAAATGGTTTTGTGATGTCAAATAGATTTCGACATAAAGGCAGTTAGATCCCAGGCAAAGATCGTTTCTTTCTACATCAAGAGAGATGTCGAACAACTTGTGTAGTTTCCCGTGAATTACAATCGAATTCTCATAGAGGAGTATCGAAGGGATTCTTTTGCATAGGCTTAGTTGGTAGGCAAAATTTCTTTACATATCACAACTTAACATAAGTGTGAAATTGTAAACAAAATTACTTGTTTGACCAGTGTAGACAGTGACAAGTAGCTTTGAAAAAAATTTCAAGTTGATATTCAGACTGAAATCATATCCCGAAAAAAAATTGATGATATATTGGACCTTGTTGGGCAAAAATGTCTTGGGCGAAGAACATTTTATCAAGATCATGCATAACGAAATAATATGATTTTGAATATCGAAGTGAGGTAATGAAACAAATGTTTCGTTAAAATCTTGAACATAAAGTTCATCGTGAATGCCTTAATCAGTTTGAAATTTTGGGTTTCACCATCATCATAGTCTCATGAATCAAGATTTGGGTTGGTTTTCTTAAAAGGAAATACAAAAGAAATAAAATCTTTTTGGGATTTTTGATTTTTGAAATGTGAAAAGCTATGAAAAACAAGAAAATGTTACCCATCAAACAAAATGAAGACCATCGACATTGAGACATGAGCGTCGACAACCACTACAAGAAAACGTTGAAATAACTACGGAAATTTGCTACGGAAGTACAATCTATAGTTATTTTGCTATGGATTATGCTACAAAATGGCTTGTCGTAGCTATTCTACTATGGAATTTGCTATAGAATTGCATTTTGTAGCTAATATTTGAATAACTACGGAATGTTGCTACGGTATTAAAAACCGTAGGTATTCTACTATGGACTATGCTACAGAATAGTTAGACGTAGCTATATTTGCTACATAATTAGCTACATAATTATGTTCTGTAGCTAATATTCGGATAACTACGGAATTTTGCGACGTAATTGGATTTCGTAGCTGGTGTGCTACAAAATTTGCTACGAAATTATAAGTCATAAGTATTTTGCTACAAAATTTACTACGGATCTAAGTTTATAGGTATTTTGCTACAAAAATTGTTACGAAATCAAAATATGTAGCTATTTTGCTACAAAATTTGTTATCGAATCTAAGTCCATAGCTAATTTGCTACAACATTTATTACGAAATCAATATTCGTAGCTATGCTGCTACAAAATTTTCTATGGAGTCAATGATCGCAACTATATGCTATAAAATAAAAAAAATCATAAATATTATGCAATGAAATTTTCCAATAAGCAATTTTAAGTGTCTAGAAGCTTCTCAAGTAAAGTTTAGACCCTTAAACGATCCCGAACGACCAATGAATAACTCTCCAAAACTATATTCGATTGATTTTAATGTGTGGAACTTTAGAGACTGACACATTCTATTCGAGAACAGAAATTTTTTTATATATCTACATATGACTATATTATAGCAGCAACCACGTTGCATTTGAGGTCTATAAGAACCGCCAAAACCTTATAAGAAAACAAGTTGTTGTTGTTGTTGGTGGTGGTAGTGGGTGCGTGGGGAGGTCCCATCCTGTTAGTTTGATTGTGGTCCTTCTCTATGCGTGTTGGCCCCCGAATGAACCTCATAAGCCGTACATCATTAACCTCATAAGCCCTAATCCCTAAGCCTTAAGACATAGCTAAGCCCTATGTCGTAAGCCCTAAGCCATGAGCCCTAATCCTTAACCCCAAGCCATAAGCCGTAAGCACTACACCATAAGCCATAAGCCCTACGCCTTAAGCCACAAGCCAACACTGTCGCTATCCCACCCCACACCTACTCACCCATCCAACTAACTCTACCCTGCACCCACACTCATCCCATACTCTTACTCTCACCCCATATACTTTGAGTTTATTCCAAGTTTAACTTAATATATTTTGAGTTTATTTAACTAGTTATTATTATGGTTAAATGTGATAATTGTTTCAGATATATTTAAACTTTCACCACAAACTGATAATCATACGCTTTTACAAGAAGTATCATATTCATTTTTGTGATAATGATATTATTTTTCATATAATTTTAAAAAGATTTTTTTATAAGTTATTTAATAAATATGATTAATATAAAATATAATATTATTTATTTTTAATTTTTTTTATATTATTTTAAATATAAATATAGTTTAAAGTATTTTTTATAACTATTTTAGAAGAGGGACTCTTAATTACTATCCTTAAAAACGGTTTCCCTAACTCCCACGATCAAAAGAATAAAAAAAACTAACACCACTAAACCTAAAACGGCGGTCCTTCACAATCACAATCGATCGACTCTACTTACCCGCTTCCTTTTCTCCATCTCTCAGTTGATCGATTTCTTCAACCATCAAGCCTCTCACTACGACCGATCGATTCCTTCCACCATCAAGCCTCTAACTATGACCGCTCACAACCAGCAACATCGTGTACATCTAGACCTCCGCCTCAAGTATCTTCTATCGACGTGCACACCTTCCGCCTCCTCCATCCGCCCTCCAGTCCGGTCACCGCCGGTGTCAGCCCTAATTTTATAGATTCACATGGCCGGACTGCCCTCCATTGGGCTTCACTTTATGGCACGTTTTGACTTTTGATCCATTTTGAAGTCAATGATCAAAACGGGCATCATTTTCTTGAATGTTTGTGATATGAGAAAGTGTGTTTTTTGCGGAGAAGAAACAATGGTGGCACTGGTGAAATTTGGTGCGTATGCAGAGGTGGTTGATGACCCAACAACTATGAATCCAGGTGGACAAATGGCTGCTGATCTGGCATCGAGTAAAGGGCATAAAGGGATTGTTGGATATTTAGCAAAAATGATCTCACCAATCTTCTTTCAGCATTGTCAAGATTCAGGTAAACTGGTGTTAGTTTTTTGATGTTGTTAATTTAAGTGGGAATCTTATTGATCTGATTTTTTTTGGCACATTTTCATGGGCATAAAGTTCGAAAGCATTATAAAAAAGTGGTGTGGTCTGTTGGGATAGTGGAGAAAGTTATTCCTTAGTGGGTTGCATGGATTCTGGCTGGAATTGAGAGCTTCAGAATCGGAATATGATTTTCTAAGAATAGGTCGGAAACAGAAATATGTTGGAGTGGAAAAGGCATTGGCTAGGGTGCATTCCATGGCTCGGAATCCTGAAGGCCAGGAACAGTCCATGAGGCTCGTACGGAAGTTTGAAAAGGTATTGATACTGATACTCCTTGATACTGATACTCATACTGTGTTAATGTGGTGGTGATTGTGATGTTTTTGTGATGATTATGTTTGACAGTTGAGCCATGAAGATAGCAGCAACAAATGACATTGAGTTGAGAGTTTGTGAGGTTGTGCAACCCAATGGAACAACCAAAGCTTATTTTGCCCGTGGGAGGTAATTTATATTGATGTCTAGTGCTACTCTTAAGTCTTACCTCCAACAACAACCCCTTTTTTAGTTTGGTCTTTCCTATTGAATGTAATATCTGTGAATTTAATTCCGGTTAGATATGTTTTTTATTGATTAGTTTCTTTTGTGAAATAGGCATCTGTCTATTTTTAATCTGATGTCAACACTTCTAATTAATTGCTTCAATCCATATAATGTAAGTTGGCATGTTTTAACAAAAGAGGATGCTATTTTGACATATGTATTTGTCACTTGAGCAAAGGAACGTGTAGTTTAATCTTTAAAATTTGTCAATTTATTACATTCCTCTAATTTCAAGAAATTACCAAAGCATATCATGTAAGTTTCCATGTTTTGACAAAGTAGGATGCTATTATGTCATTTTTGTTACTTTCAGAAAGGAACATGTAGCTTAAACTTTCGAAAATTTCATTTTATTACATTCCTCTAATTTCAAGAACTTAACAAAGTATAACATGTAAGGTAGCATGTTTTGACAAATTATATAATTGAAACAGTAGGTTACATGCATGCAAGAAACAACAATGTACTTTCATTTATAGTGCAGTACATTTTTTTCTATATATCCCATGATTTTGTATGCTCTTCCCTTTTTATAGTGCAGTACATTTTTTTCTCAGGTTGGGGGTGGCAAAGATGGATACACAGATGCTCATATTGATGAAATTCGCAAAGAATGGTCTTCTTTTGTGGCAACCTTTATTTTTCGGTCATATTTTGTACCGATAAACAATGTTTTGGTAACTTAGAAATGTTTGTTAGTATTTCACATAGGATTTCTACAATATTTTTGATAAATTGTTATTGCATTTACATAATGCTGATTTTGTTATAAATTTGCTTTGGGAATAAAATTAAGTCATTTTTGTATTTATTTGAACTAATCATGTCACCATTTTTGGCTATTGATATTTTTATGGAGTTACTACAGATGTTTTTATGTAGTATTATGTAGCTGGATTTCTATGGAATCTATTATGTCACATTTTTTCCGCAACGGAAGTAGGCCGTGGTAAATTTACTATGAAATATTTGCAACATAAGTATATTGTAGTAAATATGCTACGGAAATAAACCATAGTAAATATACTACGAAATATTTGATGCGGAATTATGTCGTCGTAAATTCACTACGAAATATTTACTACGCTATTATCGGTAGTGGATTTTCTATGGAAATCAACTACGGGGTTAGTTTGAAGTTAACTTGCAACGGATTAACTACGGATCGGGTCGTAGTTAATTTGCTACAGACTTGCTATGGAAAAAATTGTAGTTAATTTGCTACGACATTGCTATAGGTATAGTTCATAGCTATTTTGTTACGGAATAAGTTTGTTGTAAATTCTGTTGCGAAGGTTTTACGGATTCCGTAACAAACCTTTACTAACGAAGAATTTTGCTATAGAATAGTTCCGTAGCAAATTCCGTCTCTAATCATGTTTAACTACAGAATATCATGTTTTAACTATGGAATTTTCCGTAGTTATTTTGGTTTTTTCTTGTAGTGAACAATGTCACCTCAGAAAAACGAAGTGCGTGCTTAATCAATCAAAGGAATATCAAAATCGAAGCATGTCGAACGCTGAACGGTGAACAGTAACCTCGGAATCAATCAACCATATGTCGACTCTGCTTTACTTCATGATGAAGTTAATCTAGGAAAAACATTTGCATCAATCATGCCTAAGCCTGACAAGATTCTTAGAAAAGTCTTTTCATTTAATGGTTTGGTAAAGATATCAGCAAGTTGATCTGTTGTCTTTACAAAGTGAACCTCAATGTTTCCATCCTCAACACGATCTTTGATAAAATTATAGTGAAGTGCGATATGTTTGGTCTTAGAATGTTGCACTGGATTATGACATATGCGTATGACACTCTGTGAATCGCAATACAACGATATCTTTTTCATGTTGATTCCATAATCATGCAGTTGACTTTGAATCCAAATGATTTGTGAAATGCAAGCTAAAACAACAACATATTCTGCTTCAGCTGTTGAAATGGAAACACAAGTTTGTTTCTTCGATTTCCAGCTTACAAGCTTCCCATCCAAAAGTTAACATCCACCACTTGTGCTTTTTGGGTCAAGTGGACAGCCTCCTAGGTCCACATCAGAAAACTCCTGTATGAAAAATTCTGTTTTCAAAGGGTACCACAACCCCAACGAAATTGTCCCTTTGAGATAGCAAAATATATTATTTACAGCAGTTAGATGAGGTTCCCTGGGATTTGAATGATACCTAGCACAATTGCAAACAACAAACATAATATCAGGGCGAATAGCAGTTAAGTATAGTAACGAACCAATCATGCTCCTGTACAATATGAGATCGACAGCAGCCTTGTCCAACGAAGGTCCAAGACGTGTGCCAACAACCATAGGTACTAGAAATTTCAAACTATTCATCATTCCAAACTTTTCAAGCATATTACGTGAATACTTCTCTTGATTGATAAAGATTTATTCTCTGCTTTGACGAATATTTAATCCCAGAAAACTATTGATTCTCCCCATCATGCTCATCTTGAACTGATTCTTCTCAAACTCACTCGACAATGTAGGGTCAGTAGAGCAAAAAATAATGTCATCGACATAAATTTGAACAAGCATGAGATGAGTCCCAACTTTCTTTCCAAAGAGAGTGGGATTAACCGATCCTTGTTTAAATTTCGATTGCTTTCAAAAATTGGTAAGAGTTGCATACCAGGCTCATGATGCTTATTTTAACCCATAAACAACTTTATCGAGAATATAACAATGATCAGGTAATTTATCATTAATAAAACATGGTGGTTGCTCTACATACACCGTCTCTTCTAATACATCATTCAGAAAAGCGCACTTGACATCTATTTGATAGACATCGAAGTCCTTGTGTGTTATATAAGCTAAAAATATTCGACCAGCCTCGAGTCTTGCGACAGGGGCAAATGTTTCTTCATAATCAATACTTTCTTTTTGTGAATATACTTTTACAACTAGCCTTGCTTTGTTTCGAATAACATTACCCTCTTTATCAGTTTTATTTTTAAAAATCCATTTTAAGCCTATAGATGACACATCCGTAGGTTTTGGAACAAGCCTCCAAACCTTGTTTCTTTCGAATTCAGCCAATTCGGATTGCATGGAAATAATCCAATCTGGTTCTTCCATAGCAACCTTAACTAAATTTGGTTCAATTTTCGAAATAAAAACATTGAACATACAAAATTCTTGATGCACATTGAGTACCTCATTCTTAGCATGAAGCTGAGCTCTTGTTAACACTCCAGCTTGAGGATCACCAAGAACTTGTTCTTTTGGATGACTTCTTGTCCATTTATCCATAGGTGGATATGCAGGGTCAAAACCAATGGTGCATCTTCGCACATTGCATCTGGTTCTTCACTTTCACTACACATATTATCATTCATATCATGAAAAATATCAGTTTGATCATGTGAAGTATTTGGTAAAAATCCAGTTTGCTCCCCCTCAACAATTGGATGATCATTGAAATGCTCCCCCTCGACAACTTCATTCGTCTGACCAGCCCCCCCCCCCCTCGAAAGTATGCTCCCCCTCAACATTAGGTATCGAATCCAAGTGCTCCATCTCCACTTGATTACCTGGCAATACTGGATGACTTTCAACATGTATTTGAGAATTCATTGTGGATTGTGAACTACCATCATCCTGAGTTATAGTCAAATCATCACAGTGCTTCGATACTTCAGGAATATGATTGTCATCCGCATGAAGTTCTGCATCGATTTCCCTGTCAGGAACACCGAAAATTAAATCATAATCAAAATCTAAAGAATTCTAAATTTGAGACTCATCAGTAGTTTTATTGATGATTGGTTTTTATTCAAAATTCTTTTCAACACGCTTTACATAATGATCATCAAAAGTACGATTAAAAGTTTCTTTAATCTTCCTTGTTCGCTTATTCAGCACCCTATATGCAACATAATTATTAGAATATCCCAAAAATATCCCTCTATCAGCTTTAGACTGAAATTTCGAAAGGGTGTCTTTAAGATTCATGATAAAGCACCTGCAACCAAAAACATGAAAAAATTTGACATTTGGTTTCCTATTGTTAATAATTTAATATGGGGTTATGTTAAAGCGATGATGAATAAAAGATCTATTTTGAGTAAAACGAGCTATCAAAACTGCTTCAGCCCAGAGATACTATGGATGATTCGCATATGTTAGCATGGTCCTTGCTTCGAAAAGAGACATGTTCTTCCTCTCACCAACACCATTTTGTTGAGGTGTGTAAGGAGATGAAAAATTATGCGATATACCTCGATCAGCTAGAAACGAGTCTAGAACATGGTTCTTGAAATCTGAGCCATTATCACTTTTGATTTTTCTAACATTCTTCCTCAAACTAAGTTCAATGTGCTTGATGAGATCGATCATTACTGGAGTTGTTTCAGACTTCAATCGAAGAAAGTAAACCCATGTAGACCGTCAAAAATCATCAACAATAACCAAGATGTACCTTTTCTTGTTGAGAGTTTCAATAGTCGAAGGTCCACAAAGGTCAATGTGAAGAAGTTCCAAAGGTTCATTGATCTTTGAATCAATGACTATTAGATGACCTTGTCGATGTTGCTTCCCCTGTTCACACGATGCACATAAAGAATCATTATCAAATTTTAAAACTGGTAAGCCTCTAACAAGATCATTTACCACCAATTTGTTCAAGCTTTTGAAACTTAAGTGAGAAAGTCTTCGATGTCATAGCCAGCTCATATCAGATGATGCTTCCGAAAGTAAATAGACTGAGGGAACACCAACAATTGGTTTGATGTCAAGGGTAAACATGTCTCCTTTCCTCTTTGATTTGAGTAGAACCTCTTTGGTTTCTTTGTTCGAAATCACACTACCTTCTTCATCGAAGACAACCTGATTACTAGTGCCCACAACAAGTTTCAAAACACTTATCAAGTTGTGTTGAAGACCTTCGACATATGCTACCCTATTAACTGTAAACTTCCCATTTGTGACTTTCCCATAACCTTTGACTTGACACTTTTGATTGTTTCCAAATTTCACCACACCAACATTTTCCAAGTTTCGATAATCTCGCAAGTTTTCCTGCCTACCAGTCATGTGACGAGAGCAACGAATATCGATGTACCAATGTTCATCATAATGCTCGTCACATAAAACCTGCAATCAATGGAAAAATTTAGGTCCCTAATCCTTTTTGGGTCCTTGGTGATTAGTTTGAAATACATTGTGAAATGAAGAACCTAGCACCCAATTATGAACTTTGGATTTCAAACTATCGATTAAGTCAACTTCATTAGACATAGTTATCAAAATGAAATCATTCGTTAGTTTAGGTTCAACATTGACTTTCCCTTTTTCCTTCTCATTTCATTTCACATCAACCTTTGCTTTGAGAATAGCTTTCCATTGTCAAACAGAGGGATTCGACTCCTTTGATGAAGAACTGCCATTTGAAGACTCATCCAAGTAGCTTTCATAAGAATACTGGATTTCTTCTTGAGAAAACTTCCCTTATTGATAAGGTTTTCCTTTGCCTTCGAGCCAGCGATTAATATTCTTCACATCGAATTTCCTTTTGGTAAACGAAGCTTTAACAGATTGCTTCGAAAGAGGATTGGGAAAATTCGGTTGTTTAGGTTTAAAAGATTCATCTTTCTTCCCATTGAGTTCCATCTTTTCAAAATTTCGTTTTGGAAACATTGGTTTTGCATGTGATTGGTAGGGGTTTTGAAAAAGTTTATTATAACCAACATTTGATTGATTAAAAACTTGTTGCTCATTTGAAAACCATTTTTTGTCTTTGAAACTGATTAAAATTCCTTTGTTCATATGATTGAAAACCACTTCTTGGAAAATGATTTGGTGAAAACCTTTTGTTTTGAAGATTAGGAGCAAAATTCCTTGATTGTTGGTTTTTAACAAAATTCTCATTTCTTGATTTTTGAGCATTCGGTTTTAGATTTGAACTTGCGACATGTGAACGTCTTTTTGAAAAATCTTTTTGTTTTAGAGCGGGTTTTTGATTTTTGGGTCTGTTTTTAGCAAAAGACTTTTCTTGAGAAAAGGTCTGTACTTGTTCAGTCTTTTCCATTTCAGATGATTTTGTTGACAAAATATGCTGTTTCTTACGAGACTCGACATTTTGCCAATAAACCTTCTTTCGTGCTTTAGTCATCGAAATACCATTTTCTTTTGAAATCTTTTGAATTTGTTCTTTGAAACATTGAGCATTTGGATTTGGTTTTTGAGAAAATGTTTCATTTGGTCGTCTATCATCAAATGGTTTTTCACTTTTAACTTCCCAATTTCTTTTTGATTTTTGTCTATGAAAAGTAGATGAGTTCTTGTTAAGATTATTTTCTGATTGGTTTTGAGCAAAAGAACATTCCTATGTGCACATGCAAAACCCTAAAGCTTTGGATCTAGGTTTCTCTATTGTACATGGAAAATTATCCAAAGCTTACAAACCCTAGATCTAGCATACAAAACTTGAAATTGATAACTAATACAAGTTTAGATGAATACCTTTCATTAGTTTCTAGAATCTTCAAGCTTTGAGATCTTAGTACCACAAGTGTAGTACCTATAATGGCTTACAAACACCAAGGCAAGAAGATGATCAAGAAGAGAGGAGGAGGAGGCACAATTTCGGCTATAGTAACTCTAGGGTTTCTTCTGGTAGTCGAAATCTATAGCCCTGGGGTCCCTTAAACAGCTGAGCAGCTAGGGTTTCAGTCAGAACACTAATAGGACGACTTAGGCCCTAAGCAGCTCTAAGAATCTTCTGGAATAAGGCCCCTTGGACGAAATTAGAGTGGTCTTCCACTCTAGATTTCGTCCCCCCTTATATTCATAAAGATTCACTGCCCAAAATCAGTTGTTTTATAATTGACAGTTCCAGTCCCCTTTATTTAATTAATCTCTTTTAGTCACAAAATTAATTCTTAATTAATTCTTGACTAATATTAATTAAACTATATGATTTCTCTTTTAATATATTATTCATATAATATATTAATAAACCATAATATCCTCTCTCTCTCTCTCTCCATAAATCATCTTGTCCAGTTGCTTTGGTGAAGGCAACCCAAAAGGACCATGCACAACCGGGTCAAGTACATACGAAATATAGTTATGGACTTAGACACTAATCCAACAGTCTCCCACTTGGATAAGTCTAATAACTATAAATGCAAATACGACTTCAGGATCCGATTAGCAATCGTAGCTCTCAAAGCTATTGTCAAACTTTGATCTTATCAGTAACTTGTCCTTTAGATAAGGGATCGTACAGTCCTCTATTCTAGATATCGTGCTGAACAATTACATGGAACATAGTCATACTTATTTTCCAGCAGTTAGTTTCTCGATATCTGATTTGTCTAACATAGAAATTTATTGAACACATCAATTCAGTCCTGACCGGGCCCGACACATTAGTCAAACCAAATCATCGAGGGGCCCAGATATCGCTTTTACCCTCTTAGGATAAAAGGAACAGATAAACTTCGACTTATATGCATTTACTATTCACTCATCGAATCATGCACAACAATGCGTTTTATGACATCAAGTTACTAATGCGTTTACACATTATCAATGCACAACCAACTTGCAAACAATAAACCATATATCTAGGTTTAAAGACTATATGATATTATCGTCTTGCGATCACTCGTGATAAATTCCATGAAGTGATGCCAGCAAGCGTGGGTTTAATCCAATGCTCAAATCTTATTCATAAGCACTCATGAACGTTGCAGCAAACATTTTCTATGTCTAATACACTTAACACAGTCTACAAACCAATTCATGACAGTCTTCTTTCATACCTACTTCCAAAGTATAAGCGACTGTGGACTGTTTGAATAATCTCATTATTCAGGAAGTCAAAACATGCAAAACTGAAACAATAGGTAAATAATTAACACAAGAAAGTAACTTTACTCATAAATAATACTCCTTTATTTAATCATCAAATGTTAATTACAATTTATCTATTACACGTTTCGAAACTATCTAATCTAAACTTATATCGTCCTTCAGCCCAATGCTCCTAGCGTGCTGCAAGTGCTTAACCTTACTCAGTCCCTTCGTAAGGGGATCTGCTGGGTTATCCTCTAACAATACCCTCTTCACTACGAGGAGTCCCTCTTCCACCCGATGTCTAATAAAGTGATATTTCCTGTCGATGTGTCGAAATCTGCCATGATCCATCGGTTCCTTGGTCAAGGAAACCGCACCTTCGTTATCACAGAAAATTTCCATAGGCTCCTTTACGGTTGGAAGAACTCCAAGGTCTCCGATGAAGTTCTTCAACCATATTGCCTCCTTTGATGCTTCGCTCACTGCTATGTACTCTGATTCACACGTTGAATCAGCTACGGTCTCCTGCTTGGAACTTTTCCAAGTCACTGCTCCTCCATTTAGGGTAAAGACCCATCATGACTAAGATCGATAATTATCTCGGTCTGTCTGAAAACAGGCGTCAGTATACCCTCGCACCCTTAAGTCATCACTCCCACCAAGGACTAGAAACCATTCCTTGGTCCTCCGAAGGCACTTAAGAATATTCTTGACTGCGTTCCAATGTGCTCTACCAGGGTTCCCTTGATATCTGCTGACCATGCTCAAAGCGAAGGCCACATTAGGGAAAGTACAAGTCATAGCATACATGATCGAGCCAACTGCGGAAGCATAAGGTAGTCGACTCATTTTTGCTATCTCGGCCTCGGTACTCGGACTTTGAGTCTTACTCAACTTGGTATTACTTTGGATCGGCAACTCCCCCTTCTTGGAATTCTCCATACTAAAATGTTTTAGTACCTTATCCAAGTAAGTATTTTGACTAAGTCCTATTAGTCTTTTAATCCTGTTTCTCACTATCCTTATTCCCAAAATATAGGCAACCTCGCCGAGGTCCTTCATAGCGAAGCACTTCCCAAGCCAGGACTTAACCTCCTGCAGGGTCGGGATGTCGTTTCCTATGAGTAGTATGACATCGACATATAATAAGAGGAAGCTAAATATACTCCCACTGGCTTTGACATATACACATGACTCATCCTCGCTTCGCAGGAAGCCAAACTCTTTGACTTTCTCGTCGAAAAAAGATTCCATCTGCGAGATGCTTGTTTCAACCCATAAATGGATTTCTCAAGCTTAAACACTCTATTGGGATGCTTCGCATCGACAAAACCCTATGTCTGACTCATGTAAACATCCTCAGCCAACTTCCCATTAAGGAAAGCGATTTTGATATCCATTTGCCATATTTCATAGTCATGAAATGCAGCAATGGCTAGCATCACCATAATAGACTTTATCTTTGCAACTGGTGAGAAGGTCTCATCATAGTCAACTCCGGGAGTTTGAGTAAAGCCCTTCGCAACCAATCGCGCCTTATAAGTGTGTACTTTCCCATCCATGTCGGTCTTCTTCTTGAAGATCCACTTGCACCTGACCGTCTTACGACCTGGCACATTGTCAACTAAATTCCAAACTTGGTTGTCATACATGGACTGAATCTCGCTGTCCATAGCCTCTTTCCACTTTGCAGACTCTGGGCCTGCCATGGCTTCCTTATAGCTGTTAGCTTCATCCAAATTTACTAGTGTACTATCACTAATAAACATATCCCCTTCAGTAGTTATATGGAAACCATAAAACTGGGGTGGAACACTAACTCTTTCGGAACGTCTAAGAGGTAAGGACTCGTCAATCGGTTCAACAGGAGTTTCCTCCTCAAGTTGAGTGCCGGTGTCAGAGGTTCCTTTATCGTTCGATTCTTGAAGCTCTTCAAGATCGATTTTCCTCCCACTATACACTTGGCTTATGAGTTCTCGCTCTCGGAAAACCCCTCTCCTCGCAATGAAGACAACATTGTCACTTGGTCTATAGAAGAGATAACCAAAGGACTTCTGCGGGTAGCCGATGAAAATACACTGCTCACTACGAGGTTCGAGCTTGTTGTGAGTCTCTCATCTTACGAAAGCCTCGCAACCCCAAACCTTGATATGTGCCAACGAGGGAGCTTTCCATGTCCACATCTCGTGAGGTGTTTTGGCAACCTTCTTTGTAGGGACTAAGTTAAGGATATGGGTGGCCGTCTCTAAGGCATACCCCCAGAATGAGATAGGTAGCGAAGCACGACTCATCATGGAATGAACCATGTCGAGCAAGGTTCGATTACGCCTCTCAGCCACACCATTCAACTGCGGTGTCCTATGTGGCGTCAATTGCGAAACTATTCCGCATTCCTTGAGGTAGTCGTAGAATTCAAGACTAAGGTACTCTCCACCTCGATTGGATAGAAGCATCTTGATTTTCCTGCCCAACTGATTCTCCACTTCTTGTTTAAACTCTTTGAACTTTTCAAATGTTTCTAACTTGTGTTTTATTAAGTAGATATACCCATATCTGCTGTAATCATCGGTAAATGTCACATAAAAGTGGCTCACATCCCTTGTGGTGGATGTAAAGGGCCCGCACACATCGGTGTGTATGAGATCCAATAAACCCTCACCCCTTTCACAAGTACCAGTGAAGGGTGACTTGGTCATCTTTCCAAGTAAACAAGACTCGCACACGTCATCGTCCCTAAGGTCGAATGACTCCAACACTCCATCCTTTTGGAGTTGGGCTATGCGTTTCTTGTTGACATGTCCAAGACGACAATGCCACAAGAATGCTTTGTCCAAACTATTGGAAGAATCGATACACAACACATCATTTCCTAAATTGTCTACAACCATCACAGTTTCATATATTCCATTACAAGGCAATGCTTCAAAATAGAAAACACCATTAAGAAAAGCATTAATAGAACCTTTTTCATTATCAAACGAAAATCTAAATCCTTGTTTATATAAACCATGAAAAGAAATGATGTTTCTTGCCATTTCTGGCGAATAGCAACAGTTATTCAAATCTTGTCCTAATCCATTACTAAGCACTAAAGAGTAAACTCCAATCTTGGTCCACATCCCTATTTCTTCTTAGGCCCTGCAAATCAGAACAAATGTGAAAACCAAATCCTGCAAATCAGAACAAATGTGAAAACCAAATCCTGTATCAAGAACCCAACAAATAGCATGTGATGAATCATTAGATTGAATAGTGTAAATACCTGTGTAGGACGGCTTGATCTTTCCATCCTTGATATCTTGTAGATATTTTGGGCAGCTTTGTTTCCAATGCCCTTTGTCATGGCAGTGATAGTACTCTACATCCTTTAGGTTTGAAGAGGGTGCAGCAGGACCAGCCTTGGTTCCACTAGAAGAGGTGTCATCTTGGGACTTTCCCTTATGGTGGCTCTTGGAAGGAGCCTTCCTCTTCTTACCCTTCCCCTGCCCAATAGCCAAGACGGGGGCATCAGTAAGAGTTGATGCAACAGATTTATCTTTGAGGTTGCTCTCAGCAGTCCTCAACAACCCTTGAAGCTTGCTCAACGTGACCTCCTCTTTTTTCATGTGGTAGGTCATGCGGAACTGGTTGTAGCAAGGAGGTAAGGAGTGAAGAATTATGTCAATCGCTAACTCCTCATTGAAGTCCACATTTAACTTCTACAGGCGGTCAACATATCTTTGCATCTTCTGGAGATGAGCAGTGACAGACTCTCCGTCCCTCATCTTGGTAGTGATCATTGAAGTGATGATCTCGTACCTCTCCTTCCTTGCGCTTTGATGGTACCTATCCATGAAATCGTGATGCATCTCGTAAGGGTAGAAGTCCTCGTAGGACTTTTGGAGTTCTGCGGTTATGGTAGCGAGCATGATGCAATGGACTTTCGTAGCATCACGCTCGTGGGTATGATAAGCAGCAATCTCCTCGGGAGTAGCAGTCTCGAGGTTTATCTCCTTCAGCTCCTTGTCGAGGATATATTCCTTGTCCTCGTAACGGGTAACCATTCTTATATTGCGGATCCAATCATTAAAATTGTTTCCATCGAAGATTACCCTCCCACACAAATTCATGAGTGAGAATGAGCCGGAAGAGTTCGAGCCTTGAGCGTTGTTTGAGTTTGACATCTGAAAAGGAAAAGAGACAAAGTTTGATTAGATAAGAACCCCCAATTAAACACCCAAATGAGAAATTAGGGCTAGGATCCAACAACATTATTTACAACTTAAAAGAGGAATGTTGTAATTTAAATTTCAAATAATTTGAAGGTAAGTGAATGACGATTCACTAATTTCCACCATGAAAAACAAAAGTGATTAAGTTTTAAATGTATTGAAACTCCTAGATCTTTTGAGATTCATTGAACTTTTCAATGGCATGTTTAAATCTAGATATGCCCTTCAAGTTTGTGACTGGGATACCGAGGATCACAAACAAGGTGTGAATAACCATGCGAATGTACTTGGTGCCCTCGATGTTACAGTCACCTAATCAATGTGTCGGTTAGCTACACACGCTCCATTGATCTATGACAAACAACAAGTCACCCTTTGCCACCTTTTCTTAGAGCCAAATTAGTGTGCCGGTTAACCACACACGCTCCACTAACGTCTTAGCAAGGGTACAAAGTGTAATTCAATGGAATAACATCAAATTCACATTTTTCCTGAAGTAACTAAGATTGGGAATTTTATAAAAACGTTAGTTACTTTATTAATCATTATACTTTTAATGAGGAATTAGGTTGCCCTATCCTACCCGTTCGGCTAACGACCCTCCACCAATCAAGGAAGCGGTGGGTGAGAGTGGACACCCACTAAACGGTCATTTTATAGGCCATAACCTTATACCCCACTTATAGATCGGCTTCGTGAATGAGGCCTACTAACGGTAAGACTAGCATTTAACTTATACATATATAATAGTTATTCTTATAATATTATAATAGTATAGGGTTGAACTTTAAACTTGTAAAATTCTAAGGTTTGGAATTTAATTATTTCAAAAATAACTTTTAATCAAAAATTTAAATTCCAAAACTTGAGGGCATGTTTTGAAACATTTCAAAACTATTTAGATCAAAATTCAAATAAACAATTAAACAACTAATTTGGTGATTATCTAATTTTGACCTAGTCCAATTTCATGCAAGATAATTGATCAAATAAAACAAATAATTAACATTTATCAAATAAGGTAATACTTATTTAATTAAATGACCAAAATCTTTTATTTTGACAAAGATAATCATATAGAATCAATAAAATTCAGATTTTATCGATTAGAAACACTTATGGTAATTATCCCAAGTCAAAATAAGCAAAAATCCGAAGATTCCATCTGTCTGACTGCCCGACTCGCCTATTCCCTTACTGGACTCGTCGAGTTCATCCGACTCAGCGAGTCCTCTTTGGGACTCGACGAGTTTGTCAGGCAGAAGGCCAAAAATTGAATTTCAATCAAAGAATAATCACACCATGCATCAAATGCAATAGAAACCAAACCTGGCTCTGATACCACTGATGGGTTTTGAGCAAAAGAACATTCCTATGTGCACATGCAAACCCTAAAGCTTTGGATCTAGGTTTCTCTATTGTACATGCAAAATTATCCAAAGCTTACAAACCCTAGATCTAGCATAAAAAACTTGAAATTGATAACTAATACAAGTTTAGATGAATACCTTTCAATAGTTTGAAGAATCTTCAAGCTTTGAGATCTTAGTACCACAAGTGTAGTAATGGCTTACAAACACCAAGGCAAGAAGATGGTCAAGAAGAGAGGAGGAGGAGGCATAATTTCGGCTAAAGTAACTCTAGGGTTTCTTCTGGTAGTCGAAATCTATAGCCCTGGGGTCCCTTAAATAGCTGAGCAGCTAGGGTTTCAGTCAAAACCCTAATATGATGACTTAGGCCCTAAGCAGCTCCAAGAATCTTCTGGAATAAGGCCCCTTTGACGAAATTAGAGTGAGCTTCCACTCTAGATTTCGTCCCCCCTTATATTCATAAAGATTCACAGCCCAAAATCAATTATCTTATAATTGACAGTTCCAGTCCCCTTTATTTAATTAATCTCTTTTAGTCACAAAATTAATTCTTAACTAATTCTTGACTAATATTAATTAAACTATATGATTTCTCTTTTAATATATTATTCATATAATATATTAATAAACCATAATATCCTCTCTCTCTCTCTCCATAAATCATCTTGTCCAATTGCTTTGGTGAAGGCAACCCAAAAGGACCATGCACAACCGGATCAAGTACATACCAAATATAGTTATAGACTTAGACACTAATCCAACATTTTCAATCGTGTTTTGATTTGAGAAAAAAACCCTTTTCGAAACTTCTTTGTTATCTTCATCAACAATTCTGTTGATTTCAGGTTTTACTTTCTCTCCATTTCCAGCAGTGACAAACACTTGATTTGGGAACACCACATTGTCAGTGCATTTGAAATTTGGATATACGACAGAGTTTGATTCGAGATAATGAGAACCTTTTTCCTTCATTACCTTTTCGAATTTCTCTGTATCCTCATACACTTTATCAACAACAATTCTTGGAATACTTGTTTCACTCGAAACATCTTCTTTATCATCTTCACTATCGGTTTGACTATCTTCGACAAACATACGGTCAGGGTCGTGAACGTTCGAAGTAGAGGGTTGATCAGTGTCAACTTTAACTGAAGAATCATTACAAATTTCTTTCCCCTTAGTCATTGAAGTGACATTAATAACATATAACTGAGAACAATCAACAACTTCCTCCTCCTCAATTTCACTAATTGTCAGAATCATCTTCTATATCAACAAAATTGTTTTGAGATTCAGATGTCGAATTCTCTGTCTTTTTAAAAATTTTGATTTGTTCGTTTTTGGTCAAGGTATCATTCACAATATTAACCAAATCTTTAGGATCCAAATATTCATCTATCTTAACAATACCATATGCATATGAATCATTCGGGACCTTTCAAAAGTTAAAAAAGGTAAAAGTTTCTTATGTTGTTCCTTACTTATATAAAATGAATGATGTAAAGCAGTAAGTTTAGCATACAATCTTTTTGCAGAATTACAGTAAATATTTCTTTGTTTCATCAAAATCTCTTTTTATATTCTCATATTATCCCTATCACCAGTTACATTTTGTAACTGTAACTCTAGATTGTCTATCCTAGACTTCTTTGATCCCATTCTCCTCTGTGTTTCTAGCAGTAATGATTTTGACTTTTCAACATCACTACTAACAGAAATAAGCAAATCATTAACATATGTAATAGCTTCATCAAAATCAGATAAAATCGAATTATATGAACTACAAGGAATATTAAAGGATTCGAGAAGAGAACATACCTTTGAAGTCATTGGAGACTTGTGAGTTGTGGTAGAAACGAAGCATCTTCCAGTAACATTCTCTTCTTCCTCTCTTCCCTCTTTGTACTCTGCGTACATTGCTCCATGCGTTGGGTTTCACATTTCTTCATCATCTGATCTAGATGACCAGATTTGATACGTTCCATCCCATTCGCCACTTCCTCTCTAAAGACATCCCTTTCATCTTTGCTTTGACTTCTTTCAGCTTTGCAGCATAATAAGCCTCATCCTTCACTTTTTCTTTCTTCTCATCTCTCCTCCTGAACATGCAGTCACTTGCCATATGGTTTGCACCATTACAGTAATGGCAATTGAAACTAGATTCACCTTTCAATTTCTTCTCTTTCTTCGCAACCTCAGACTTGCTATCATTCTTCTTAACCTTCTTTTCCTCTCTCACACTCTTCCCATATGAATTGTCCTTGTAATCACCTCCTTTAAACTTCTGATTGAATGGATTTTTGTAAAACTTCTTGACTTTATTGTTCGAATAGTATGCCACAACTTCATCATCTGAGTTCATGATAAACCCTTCGTTATCAGAAATATCCATCTCAATAGACTCAACCTCATTTTCTTTCCCAGAAATCTTCGACACTAAAGCAAGAGGACCTCCCAAGCTCATTTTCAATTCGTTAGCTATTTCATTGATCTCACTTTCATGAGCCTTCAGAACGTTGTAGAGATCACCAAGAGGGTAGTTGTCAAAGCTTTGTTGAGTCTTAATCACAAGACTGATATTTCGCCACTCTTTGCGAAGTCCCATCAGAAAGGTCAAATTGAATTCCATTGTTGAATGAATGACTCCATATCAACTGCATTTGAAGATTAATTCATTAAGACGATCAAAGTAGAGTTCAATATGTTCACCTTCTTTTTGTCTGAATTCTCCTAGCTCAACCAGACATTGCTTAATAGAGCTTTTCTTAGTCTTTTCACTCCCTTGATAGTTGTCTTTCAAAGTATCCCAAATGTCTTTAGAAGTCTTGCAACCACACACATAGTTGTAAACCACCGGTGGAAGAGCACCACAGAGTTTACGCAAGCCTCTTTTCTCATTTTTCATATGTTTCTCTGTTTGTTGACCAACATTTGTATTAGAACTAGCAGTTCCAACCTCTTGTAACAGAGTTGCAGGACGAATTCCTTCAGTAATGCATTTCCAGAGATCTTTATCGATTCCATTATGATAGTCTTCCATCCTATCAGCCCATTGATCATAGTATTCAAGAATCAACATAGGGATTTTGGTTGAAGAACCAAGAAGATGAGAATAAGAGGTCATCGTATTCATATTGAAGTTCGCCATATTTGTACGGACACAAAAGTTGAAAAGATTGAAAAAGAGGAATCTAACAAATGAATCTTTCAGAAATCAAACACTAAACACTTGATTAACCAAACAAACAGTAGAATCGAATCAAAACAATTGAATCGAAGTGATTTTCTGGATCAAAAGTGCGGAATATTTTTGAATCTAGAACAATGACTTAAAAACTTTTGAAACAATAAGAATACATAAATCAATTGCTAGAATCCTGATCTGACACCAAATGTAGTTCGTATTGATCGAGTAGATTAAATGAAATCAGAGTATAGTTTGAATCTAGAACACAAAAGTAAATATAATCCGGATGGCTCAATTAAACTTCTGAAGGTTACAAGGAGTGAATAGAGTAAGAACAAGAAATGCCCAAAAGTTACTCTATCTCTAGAACCTAACACCTATTTGTAGGCATTACAGAAGTTAACAAAAAATACATATGGGCTAATTCTATTAAGCTTCGACATACCAAAGTGCCCTTATGAAATACATACAACGAAGGTTGAAATACAGACTACGACACTAAGAAAGACTCATGACACTTCGACACCTCACAAATCCATTCGACCTCAACATAAATATTTTTTTTAAAGGCTACTGATGAATAAAAGAAAAAGTTTAGGGATCATTACTATATTGCATTTATCAATTTTTAATTTTTTTTGTAGATTTGGAAGAATTTGTGGAAAATCTTGAAGAGGTGAAAATTGATAAATTAAAGAAAATATGGAAATCTTGACACGAAGACATGAAAACGCTTTGAAATTTTGCAGTATTTTTTGTTTTTTATATTTTATTTGTATCAAATTAAAATATTTGTACTATCGTGTTTATAGATTATTAAATAAAAATAGATTTTTTATATGATTACGTACGAATATTATAGTATATGAAAGATGCATATACGTACTTGAAAAATATGCATATATACACTTGAAATGTTGATTTTTTTGGTTAAAAAAATTATAGTTTTTTTTTATATAAATATTCCAGTTTTTTTTAATTTAATGATTTTTCAAAATTTACTGTTTTTAAAATATTTGCAGTTTTTAAAAAAATATTTTTTCACTTTTTAAAAAAAAAAATTAAAGCTTTCAAAAAAAAAATCTGCATTTTTTAAAAAATCAAAAAATTTTATTTAAAAAAAATATGAAAATTAGATTGATTATGTTAATTTTAAGACCTTTTTATTAATATTTCCTATACACAAAAAATTGAACATTAAATGAGATTGTTGAGATGACGATCAAACCCTTAATGAGTTTACTTTGATCTAATGCTCCACCTTTAGTTCTCGGGTTATCGGGAAACTATGAGTTTTCAACCGATCTCACTCATATATATATATATATATATATATATATATATATATATATATATATATATATATATATATATATATATATATATATATATATAACATCCCGACTCCTAGGTATTTCTTTTATTATTTATTATTTATTATTGGGATTTCATGAGTGACTCGACGAGTTGTGAGTCTAACTCGTCGAGTAGAGTTCGATTTGGTCACGCGGATTTAGTGATTGACTCGACGAGTCGAAGAGCCGACTCGCCGAGTTGGCACTGTGAGGTGAAACCCTAAATCTCCGGGGTTGGGGCCTATTTAAAAGAACTTATGTCCTCATTTCCGCCTTACCTGCTGCCCAACTCCCCTGTGTGAAACCCTAAACGTTTGTAGTGAGCTAAGAGAGTTATAGAGCTAATCTTTGAGTATTCTAGTGCATATTTTGAGGAGAAGAGGAGATTATCCAGCAAGGAACAAAGAGAAATGGTTGGATCTAGCGCTATACCGACCAGAGCTTCTGTGGAAGGTAAAAAGCCTACACCTTTCTCATCTTATTGGTTAGATCTCATGTTTATGGAAGTTAGCGCTTTTACCACCTTTTTATTGGGACTTTGTAACATCCAGAGTTCCAGGTATATTATTTTATTATTTATTTTGAGAATTTTTGGAAGAACTCGACGAGTTGGTGCCTCAACTCGTCGAGTAGGGTCGCGACTTGGTGACGTGGTTAATGAATGGACTCGACGAGTCGGCGAGATGACTCGCCAAGTCTGCGCTGTTGACAGAAACCCTAATTCTCTCGGGTCTGGGCCTATTTAAAGGCACTTATAGCCTCCATATCACCCCCATCAGTGTCCATTTGCCCCCTGAGAGAAACCCTGGCGTTTATTGTGAGCAAGAGAGGGAGAGAGACTCATTGAAGTCACTTTCTTAAGAAGAAGAGCAAGGTGCTTCAAGGATCAAGGAGGAGAGCTTGTGGATCTGCTTCATCTCCATTTCAAGCTTCAAATCTAGGTATAAGCTCTTACATTCTTTGTTGATTTGTTAGAACCCTTGGTTGTGAAATTAGGGCTTGTATCACTTCTTGATGGGGTTTTGGGTGCATCAAACCCCCTTTTTTCGAGTCACTCTATAGATCTGGACCTTGTAAGGTCCAGAGAGTCATAAAGTAGGAGGCCATGGTTGAGCAACCATGGAGCTTTGAAGTTAGGAAGCTTTAATGGAGTCTTAATGGCATATAGAGCAAAATATACCATGCATGGACATCAAAATCGAACCTTTACGTAACTTTTGAGTATTAGGAGGTTAGATCTATGAGCTAGAGTTACAGATCTGACCTCAGGTGGCTGAATGAGAAATCCGATGGAGCCAACTCGCCGAGTCCATGGGATGACTCGACGAGTCGTAGCGGGTTTGACCTAGTAGCCTTGACCCAGTGTTAACTCATCGAGTTGGGAGTCAACTCGACGAGCTGAGTGAACCCTAGGGAGAATTGGAGAATACGAGTGGACTCGGCGAGTCACAGGAGTGCACTCGGCGAGTCAGGTCAACCTTGACTGTTGACCCAGGTGGCTTTTGTTGACTTCATAGGTGGGTCAATAAGGGGCAAGAGGGGCCAAGGAGGGGTAAAATGGTCTTTTACCCATTCCGAGGGTTAAAAGAGAAAAATAGGACTTAAGGTGTAAATGAGTAATAAGGCGGATAATGATTGAGATGCTTGTATAATGTGTTAGGCGGAGGCTAGTCCAGGATTCCGAGTGCTTGTCTGTTACCTACTAGCCACGAGGTGAGTCTTCTCACTATACCTTACCTGGAGTGGTAAATATGTGTGACCGGAAGGTCTTATGTGTTTATAAGTGTTATGTGATATATGTTCTATGTGATATGTATATGTTTGCATGGTTTGGACCGGAAGGTCAACATGGTTGGACCGGAAGGTCAACAGAGTTAGGACCGGAAGGTCATCATGGGTAGGACAGGAAGATTTACCAGAGTTGTGGGACCAGAAGGTCCCACTGAGACACAATTGACCAGAAGGTCTCGTAGATCTATAACCTCGAGTGGCTAATTTTATGTACGTGGTATTTTGGGGAACTCACTAAGCATGCGTGCTTACCGTGTTATGTGATATGTGTTTCAGGTACTTCAGAGGATCGCGGGAAGGCACCGGCATGATTGTACACACATACACAGTTGAGATGGAGTTATGTTGTGGATCCTGGATTTGATATAATGTTTTGAAAACTTTGTTGACTGATATTTGGTGTTTAATAAAATGATATGTGTTCTATGAAATTAAAAATGAAAAATTTGGTTGAAAATTTTCTGTTGTTACAGACTTTGAGTGCATTGAGTCTATCAGGAGGTCTAGACTTTAGATCTGGACCTTGTGAGGTCCATAGAGTCCAAAGGTCCCAGCTTTATTCAGCCATGTAAGAGTTATTGTGCCTATTCACCCTTGTTAGAGTTGTATTGGCATTTTAGAGCAAAATATGCCATGCATGAACGTAAAGATCGAAGCTTTACGTGACATTCGAGCCTTGGGAGCCTAGATCTAGAGTGTGGAGTAGTAGATCTGCCTTAAAACGACTGAATGAGAATTCAGACTGAACGGACTCGCCGAGTCAACGAGTCGGCTAGGGTTTTCCCCGATGAGTCTGGACAACGGTGACTCTGCGAGTTGAGGAGACAACTCGACGAGTTAGGTTGGGTTTTTACGACGTTCTGAGGAACATTGGGGACTCGGCGAGTCACATAGGTGCACTCGGAAGGTTGAGTCAAACATGGACTGTTGACTCGAGTTTGACTTCTGTTGAATTTAGGGTTTGGTCAGTTATGAGTCATGGTGACCATGGAGGGGTAAAATGGTCTTTTTCCCAATCCAAGAGTTAGAGAGGGAAAATAACCTAGTTTATTTCAAGTCGTGATTTAAGTGTTAATTAGAGATTATTATCTTATGTGTTAGGCGGAGGCTAGTTCGAAATTCGTGTACGAGATTATTACTTGCTTGTTACGAGGTGAGTCTTCTCACTATACTTACCATGAGTGGTATCTTTGTGTGACCGGAATGTCTTATGTGTTTATATTGAGTATTGTGATATCCTACATATTGTCTTTGTGATTTATGTTGTGTATTATCCTGAGCTTACTGAGTTAGGACCGGAGGGTTCACCCGAGTTGTGGGACCGGAGGGTCCCCACTGAGACACATTGACTGAAGGGTCGTATCGAGTTAGCCTCGAGTGGCTAATGTGTTGCATGTTGTATTTTGGGGAACTCACTAAGCTTCGTACTTACCGTGTTATGTGTTATGTGTTTCAGGTAGCTCTCAGGACCGCGGGAAGGCACCGACATGATTGTACACACCTGCCCGAGACTATGTTGAGGATTCTGGGATTTGACATTTATTGTGGATTTATGTTGACATTTGAGACATTTGTGGTTTTATGAAATATTATAAAAGTTTATGTGTTTTTAAAAATGAAAAATTTGGTTTGAAAATTTACGTCGTTACTATATATATATATATATATATATATATATATATATATATATATATATATATATATATATATATATATATATATATATATATATTTAGAAATATAAATATATAAGTTATAAATCGTGTGCATATACATGGGCCCAGAATTCTAAATCGTGTATATGTATATACATGAGTAAATCAAAGCGAAAGGAATCTTGTACATAGATTATTGCAAGGAATCTTGGTGTCATACGCGTGCAGAGAATCAAATCACATGTAAGGAATCAAATCACTCAATTTATATAACTCATTAAATCCAAGCCATATCAAAGCAAAACTATTAAATCTTCAAACATACAAAGCATTACTTCAATGTCGTCTTCGTCATCTTCATCGGACGATGTTCTTGATAGCGTAGTACAGTCGGTCGTCTCCATACGTAATATGCTACAACAACGTCTTAACAACATTGAATCACGAAATTCTCTACGTAAAGGAAAAAGATATATTTAAAGACAGCGTGAAGCAGCCCACCAACGTCTCATGCAAGATTATTTTTGACGAGAATGCTCTTTTTGAAGGATTCTATTCCGCAGACATACTATTTGCTCAGACGGTTCCGGATGCATAAAGATTTGTTTATGCGTATTGTAGAAGGTGTGACTTCAGTGTCTGTGTATATGCAGCAACGCGCAGACGCAAGAGGTACATTAGGCTTTGATCCAATTCAAAAATGTGTTGTTGTATTTTGTATGTTAGCATATGCCACCCCCTGATGCACTAGACGAGAGTTTTAGGGGATGTCCGTACGTACCGCCCGAGAAAGTCTTCATGAATTTTGCATATCTGTCATGTCTTTATATGGTCCACGATATTTGCGTCGGCCTACTGCTTGTTGCATACAACAATTGTATGCTCATCATGGAAATGTGCATGGTTTGCTTGGGATGTTAGGAAGTTTAGATTGCAAGCACTGGAGATGGAATGTGTGTCCTAATGCATATCAAGGACAATACACAAAGGGCAATTATCATTATCCCACGGTCGTACTTGAAGCTGTAGCCTCACATGATTTGTGGATCTGGCATGCCTTTTTCGGTAGTGTCGGTTCTCTTAATGACATTAATATTCTCAATAATTCACCAATATTCAACAAGGTGTATGACGGTACTGCCCCAGATTCGTCATTTGTACTCCGAGTAACATAATACAAATTTAGGTACTATCTTGTGGATGGGATCTATCCTGACTTTTCTATTTTTGTTAAAAGTTTGTTATGTCCGGATGACCCTCAGAGGGCCAAATTTAAGAGAGTCCAAGAAAAAACAAGAAAATATATCGAACGAGCATTTGGAGCACTTAACAAGCGTTGGCAGATAGTTGCAAAACCATCCGTGTTTTGTGATATTTCTAATATAAACAGAGATGATGTACACATGTATCATATCACAACCCTTTAAGGAAAATACTGGCTATAGACATTTTTTGGGGTTGAATTCCAAAATATAGAAACAAAAAATTGAATTTCCGGGTATAGACATGGATTCCGCGGAGGTAACTCCAAGGCACTCCGCGGAATCCACTGTACCTCCGCGGAATGGAAAAATCGTAAATAAATCGGGGTATTTAAAAAAAACTCAAGATCCATTTCACGGAGCTAGCTCCGAAGAATGAACTCATTCCGCTGAGGTAGCTCCGAGGAATGGATCTTCAGAATTTTTTTTCCACATCGATTCTTTGGGGTTTATATTCATTCCCCAACTAATTATTTTCAAGAAAAGATTATGATAGTATGAATTTTTCTTGACAATGTTTGGAATGAATGTGAAGTGGAAAAAATGGTCTTTTAATTGGAGATCTTTATATAAAAGAATCACTGGAGGTTTTTTTTTCTTTTGACGATCCATTCCTTGGAGCTACCTCCGCGGAATGAGTTCATTCCTTGGAGGTAGCTCCACGGAATGGATCTTGAGTTTTTTTTAATACACTGATTTATTTACGATTTTGCCATTCCGCGGAGCTACAGTGCATTCCGCGGATCCCCTCGGAGCTACCTCCCCTTAACCCATGTCTTTACCTGGAAATCCAATTTTTTGTCTATATTTTTGAATTAAACTCCAAAAAATGTCTATACCTGGTATTTTCCCAACCCTTTTGACTATTCGTATTGTTCCACGAAAAAGTGTTTGCCTGTCCCCACTCCTGCTATATCTCGTTGGAATCCCCTTTTCTTTTTGGTCCTAGCCTCTCAAAGAATCAACTGTAAAAGACACAAGAAATGTCAGCAAGGCTTGTGGTTTTTCTGCCACCCTAAAAGTCAAAAGCTACAACAACTTGTAGGGGCATTTCGGTCTTATTTAAAAAAATAAGTATTGTTGTGTGGCTCTTCTTATCTCCATGCCCTCTAACAACCGGATTACCTCACTTGAAGAAGGTGAAGTGCCTGATTGTGTTTTCATGGGGATCACATTATTCTCCACCTAAGGTTCTGCTACTGACTGGGCGATGTCGGATTTTATAGCCACTTCCAGTGTATCTTTTCGGTAGTGTTGTTCCTACAATCACCTAATAATGTTGTCATTAGATCATTGGATTATGCTGCAAGCCTTCTGTTTTCTTGCTTCTAATATCATCTCCTCGTGGCTTTTGAGCACATGTTCATGATTCCATCTGTCAAAGATACGTGCGATTCTCCACTAAAATTGGTTGAAGAAAAGCATAGGATTCTATTAATTCAAAAGAGTAGATTCAAGTCTTTCACGTGGTCAGGTCTAGATAAATACTTTGAAAGTCAATGTACAGTGAATTTGGTCCTTTTTGTACAAGATGCCTGGTTGTTAAGGGTATTTTTGTCAACTTGGCACAAGAAAAGAATCACGAATGATGTTTGTATAAATACCCATGAGACTAAGTCTGAAAATCATTGACAGAAAGAAGGATTTATCAAATTGCAGCTTGCATCACTCTCGAGACTGCAGTCTATTTCTTTCTTTTTTTCACATGGGAAAGACATGAATTAGGATTAAAAAAAGAAATTGTTGCATTAGTCTATTTCTGATCATGGTTCTGTCAGCGTGTACCTCAAAGATAAGTCAAAAGAAAGTCTCAAGAAGAAGTAGAAAAAGGTAAATGTTGTCAAGGGTATATTGGTTGGAATGTTTTCAAAGAGGCCTAAAGGTCTGTGATGAAGCCATTGTTTGAACTAAAGCTGATCCAAGATACACTAAAGTTGTCGACTGTTGCTACAAACAGAAGTAAATCATGGCTTGCTTGATCTGTCAAGAGCTGCAGAAGTCAAAGGGGCATTTTCGTTAGTTTGGAATAAATAAAGAATCAAGGTTGTAGATTTTAAGATGTTCTCTGATCAAGAGCTTAAGCAACCAACATCATATTGCCAAATAAAGTTCCACAAAACATGTTTGAAGCTCTCTTGGAGGTTCATGTGGGATCAACTGATAAAGACAAGGGAACCAAACAAAGAATGGCCAAAAATCGTTTTTTTTTGGTGATTAACCAAAACATTCCATTGCCAAAACAAGATAGTTTGATTTCAATTCCAGAACTTTTCAACTAGAAAGTAATTACATCATAGACCACAAAATCCAACTAAACCCATATTTCAAAAGTTGTCAAAAGATCGAGACAATCTAACAGCTAGTGAACTTTGTCACAACCTTGGTACGTTCAGACACATCATGCTTTAGCCAACTTCCTGGGAAATACAAGTCTGACTGCAGTTTGAAATTCCCTCGGGGATAGAGTGTGCTTCTTGTTGTACCTTGCAAGCTTATATGCCTCCTGAGTGTTGGTGATTTTGTATCATCAATGTGCATTTAAGTGTAATGGATTGACTTGTTGACCAAAAATCACTCTTGATGAATATTAAACAAGTAAGGAAGGTGCAAAGTGCACACTTGTTTAAGTTCATTCAAGATTCAAAGAAGACTGTCATTTAGGGGCGAAGCCCCTAAACGAACGGGGGTCCGGGGGCAGCGCCCCTGGGAGCGGGGTCCAAGGGGCGGCAGCCCCTGGCGGGGTCCAAGGGGCAGAGCCCCTGGCTGGGGTCGAGCTGCCTTGACAGTTTTTTGACTTCGTTTTGACTTCTGTAAATGAACCCGTTTTTTTGACTTCGTTTTGACCTTTATTAATGATCCGATTTTGTGACAGTTTATGACTGTTTTGACAGTTGGAGTAGTTTTTGGAAAAAGAAAACTGCCTTGACAGTTTTCAGACAAATGAAGTACTTAGTTATTTTGGTCATCTTTTTCCTGGTACAACAATCACGAAATCATACTTCATATTCTTTGTTCTTGAAACTCTTCTAAGTCTTATCCGATTAAAGGTTGGGAGTACCACCCAACTACTTTAATCTGAAAGTGTACATACGATTCTCAAAATTTCCAAGCCTTTTATTACCCCGATTTATAACACTGAGCGAGCTTCTCGAAAAATGTCGTTGATGAAGGAGTTCATTATGCCCATTTCCTTACTAGAGATACCAATGTAAGGGTGAACCTACGTCAAAACCTTAAAGATGTAGATCTTGTACGTCTCGACTGATTTCTTGTGCCTCTTCTTCTTCTTATCTTCTCCGGCATCCGATGCATCTTTCGAGAGTTTCTTGTCTGCCTTTGACTTCCTCTCCACTGGTACCTTCTCAACTGGAGTCTTTTCTGCCACTAGTTTCTTTCTGGAAGCTGCCTTTGATGCCATTGCTACTATTGAAGTTGAAGTGAAAATGAAATTAGGAGGATGTGTTCGTAGAAGGGGAATGCGAAAGGTTAGATATCATGCAAAGCTTACCGGCATTGATCTCTGAGAAAGACAATTGAGCCCCATCTAAGGTCCTTGTGGAACCACCCTCGAACATTTGTGGTCAACTCAAAACATTTTCACTTTGACCCCACTTCATAATCTAATAGAAAGTGTGAAAAAAAATAATAAATAAAATAAATAAATAAAATATAATAATAATAATAATAATAATATTAATAGTAATAATAATAAATAAATAAATAAATAAATAAATAATTTTTTTTCTAAAGTTTTAATTAGCTATTCTTGTAGGATAATTTTTTTTATTTTATTTCTAGTTGTTAAATTTGTTTAAATTTTTGCCTCTAATGTTTATCTTATTTATGTTTTTAAAGATAAAAATTCAAAAATAAGTAATTGTGTTGGTTTTCTCGAGAAAAGTTTTATTTTTATATCGTTTTTTTGTTTCTAGTTCTAAAATTTATTTCATTCATTTAATTTTTATCTTCATTTTCTTTTTCTAGTCATAATTAAAAAAAAATTGTTTTTCAAGTTTTAGTTAGTTTTCGTTCTGTTTAATCCCTGTCTACTAAATGTTATTTAGTTTTAGTAACTTTGATTATTTTTTATATATTTACTCTTCTGGTAATTCCTTAAATCAAAACTACAAAAACAAGTGTTGTGCAGGTTCTTTTAGCAAAGATCTTCAATTGTATATTTTCTATCTCTTGATAGAAATAAGGCCTGCAACAACGAAGGGGATAAATTTTAGAATCAAATCAGCAGTTTTGGGGGACAAATCTAACGATGTGTCTGATGTTCAAATTATCAATGAACATCAGAAGTCATTTCCCCTTAAAGTTTCTAATCAGCATATCTTTTTGTATGTTCAAGTTCTTTGGTTTTACGCACTGATTTGCAGTTGAATAAGAGATACCATGGATGTTTGATCATGTGATGTTTTTGAATTGTTTCAAATAGGTCTCGCTGAAGATCTATCTAATGTGTCAATACACATTTGGTTCAATATTTATAATTTCATTGCACCATGTTAGAACTATTTGACAGTGAACTATATGTTCTAAGATGTCATGTTTCATGAGCCGAAACTAAAGTTGTTGATGAACCACAAGCTTAAGGGGAGCAATCAAGGTTGACAAAGGCAAATGAGCTCAAATTAACAAGCAGGTAGAAATGGTTTTTGAAGTTGAGACCTATGCTTCATCTGATTCAGTCTCTTGTGATGATATCATTATACCTTTCATGATTTGACGGTGGCATTTAATAAGCCAAGTATATAAATTTTTACAAATCAATGTCCCTGGAATAAATGTTGCTGTATATGCCTTAAGTCTCGTGTCTTCTAGCTGGTTAATGACCTAATGAGACTTCACTTCAAACGTCTTTAAACCAATAGGTCATAGTCTTATATGTTAAGACTAAATGAGCCATCCATTTCTTGTGTTGAATTCGATAACATAGTCTATTCTTCAACTCGAGATATTGCCTGGTCACAAAATGAATATTCTTACAAGGCAAGGATGGTATCCCCTCTCTTAGCCAATCTTTTTCTCATGTCCTTGACCTCCTAGATTGAGGTATGACATGGTACCATTATGAATTGATGGTGGATATACTCCAAGATTTTAACAACTCCTCCCACAAGTCTTCTAATATAGAACTTGATGATTCATTATGAGATATCACACACTGATAAAAGTTCGAAATTCTGTGTCGATGGATAGTCTATGACCTGTAGGCTATCACATGCACCAATCCATTCTTTCCCTTATCATTATTCTTAAAAGTTTTATGATTTAGTGTCAAATACCAGATACTGATGAGAACTTTAAAACTCTGTGCCGATGGGTATATCATGTACCGTGATGTATTACATGCACCTACCCATTCTCGCCCTTTTCTTCTAATAAAAGAAGTTAATGATTCAACGTATAAAACCATATGCTGATGAGACTTCACAATTATATGTAAATGATCTACTATTGCAACACCACAATAGTGTGATACACCTATCTTATCCTCTAACTTTATTTGATGTTTTTTTTTCAGGTTACTTACTGTCTCCTTAAAAAAAAGGAGGCAGTACCTATTGATGCTATAAAAAGGGGGAGAAAAGTCTAGTTATGGTGCATTGTTACTTGATCATTCTTTGTATAGTAAACACTCTTGAAAGAAGAAGGCTATTAATCTCAGGGGGGAGCAAAACTCAGATGTTGTTTACCTGAGGGAGAACAAAATCTAAGGGGGAGCAGACATCAGCATTCTACTTCAGATGTAGTTATTCATTCATTATTTCATTCTTCATTAGTTTAGTTTTGACATCATCAAATAGGGGGGGGGGGGGTTGTTCGGTCACTCATTTGTATAGATTTTATGATGCAAAATATATACTTCATAGTTATAGTTTATATGCTCATTGTAGACAGTCAGTTTTGTATTAGTAAGTGTAAATAGTATAACTTAGACAAGCTGATCGGTCAGAACTAGCTTAGTTAGTTAATTTGAAGATATGTTGATGGAAGTTCATATGTCGAAGACTGAAGAACATCCCCTGATGAGTGGAAGACCATGAAGACTCTATTAACACCAAAGGCATGAAGACACCATCTAGTGAAGACTGATCAGTGTGTCCAGACGTTGATGGTTATACATTGATGACACACTGATCAGATGATACGCTGATGATTATTATTGATGGGCATTCACTATCTACTGAAGCTGAAGCTGATCAGCTTGACCCTCACGCTGATGACTGATGCTGAAGCTGATCTCCATGACGCTGAAGCTGATGTTCTGATCAACTTGTTAAGTGTTCGTGCTGATATCCAAATCTAGAGAAGATTTGATATGATCCATTCCTTATTTACATGTTCACTTTATATTTAAAATAGAAAAAATCCCTTAATTAAAGGGATTCACTAGATTAGATTAGTATATACACAACATTAGCGTTAACCCTAATGTTAAGCGTCTTGTAAACGGCTTGGTGTCGTAATTGTCTTTGTGACAACCAGTTTTCTTGGTGAGAACAAACTCTTTCTTGGTGAAGGAGATAATTTGGAGAATCTCTTGTGTTATTTACTTTTTCTATTCTTCATTGTTCTTTATTGTTCTTTCTTGTTTATATTTGATCTACGAATCTAAAAGGGTTTGGGACTTTCACTCTAGAACAAGAATTGTGGGACCTTACTATGAAAGGGTCAGAAGTGACTGCTTACACCTCCCGATTTAACTACCTTGCTAACCTCTGCCCGGGAATAAACTCCAAGAAGTTCTTGACAAAGGCTTTATCCGGTCAAGCTTCTCTCTATCTGGAGCTCTGGTATTGTTGTCAAAAAGAAGAACGGATTGTTCAGGATGTGCATCGACTATCGATGACCTGTTCGATCGGCTACAAGGATCCTGCTACTACTCAAAGATCGAAGTGAGTATGTATTTATAAGGAACCAACAACGCCAACCGAAGTATGCAAATTCCTAGGGCTTGCAGGCTGCTACTGGAGTTTCATCGAGAATTTCTCCAAAATAGCCAAGCCTCTCACCGCTCTAACCCAGAAGAACAAAAAGTTCGATTAGGGAGATAGACAAGGGTTTGCCTTCTACAAATCGACACAATTTTTGTGCAGTGCACCGATTTTGTCTCTTCTAGAGGGAACAAAAGGCGTGTAGTATTTTGCGATGCCTTTCACCAAGGGTTAGATGCGTATTGATGAAAAAGAATTGCATACGCATACAGAGAACTTAAGCCAAACAAGACCAACTACACAACCCATGACTTAGAATTGGGAGTTGTAGTGTTTGCGTTAAAATTTTGGAAACACTACCTATACGGAAAGAAGTGTGTCAAATTCACCGACCACAAAATCCTTCAACACATTTTCAATCAGAAGGAGCTCATCATGAGACAACAAAGGTGGGTCAAATTTCTAAATGATTACGAATGTGAAATTCTTTATCATCCTGCTAAAGCAACTTTCGAATCCTAGAATCACAACAGACTTCCAAAAATCGCATCTGACTTCCGAGATTCGCATCTGGTCTCCAAGAATCGCAACTAGTCTTATTCTGACGTTCGCATCTAGTCGTAAGCTTTCACATCCAAGTAGTCCTTCGGAGAATCGCATCAGATAACCACTCTGAGGTTCACATCCATGTAGTGGCTTTCGCATTCCATAACTTTCGCATCCAAAATTAACCCATTGTATCCAACACAAAGTAACAACCCATTGGAACCAAGCTACACCACTCTGATCGAATTGTATATCATTCTGAAGTTATTTGTAACTATTTGACTGTGATGGGTTGCGATCATTCGCATCCAATCACATCCAATCGCATATAACTCCCGGTTCGCATGCAATAACATTCATGTTGATACATGAAAGTGAACCTCTAGAAATCCGAAGCCAAACTAGAACCAAAGTCCAAGTGCATTCCAAGATGTGAAGAGTTCCGAAGTCAAGCTTCTTCCGAGATGAGCACTTATCCAATACATTCCTAGTTTTATATGTTATTTAGTCCGTACAAAAAATTAATGCTTCTTGTCGTTTAGTACTTGTTGATTATACAGTTCATGGGACAAAATCGAGTAAATCTTGTGTGTCAACTTTTCTGTCTTATCAGATTTACATTCTCCATGAAAGTATTGTATTTTGTCTTTTTTATCACTCAATTCCTATTTAAGGAGACGAGTCTTCCATGCATTGTTACCTTTTTAAGAAGCAATATTCTCTTCACATCAAATACTAAGTATCTTGCCAGTCAAATCTCTTTCTCCATTATTCTCATTGTTCTTAAGCTGTCTTTACTTTGTTCATACTCATTTTATCTTACTTAAATATTTTGTTGAATACTTTGTTGATCTTCTTACATCAAGACAAGACTGGTTTACCAGAATGTATGGGACCCAAATATTAGCAGCAGACATTGATCTTAAGTTAATCCAAGGTTTGAGTTTTCAAACATTATCCGCGCACTAAGTATTGCACTTTCAATTGGTATCAAAGCCTTAGTGGTTGTCTCTTGAATACATAAGATCAGATTATAATTGATCTGAGCTTAACTTGGTATCTTAATCATTTCTGTGTTCAGATAATAGTTCTTCTATATACTACTTCTTCTCCAATACTTTAACTTCAATGACTGCTCCTAATAAAACTCAACAAATGTATTCAATGCAAACAACAAATAGCATGGGTTGCCCATTGCGTGCCCCATTGCTAGTTGTTGAAGAGTATGATCACTAGAAAGTTTGAATGGTGAGATTTTTACTTGGTAAGGAAAAAGGTGAATAAATATGGAGATCTATGAAAGAAGGTCCTCATGTTCCAGTAAGACAAATGGTCAGAGATGCTGCTACTACTCTCATGGATCAAGAGAGTAATCTCCAACACGTTTTACTGACATCGAAAAGCTTCATGCAGACCAGATTGCATTCTTAGAGATGGTGTTTGGTATTCCTCCTTCTCCTTTTGAGCACATTAAGTTGTGCAAATCTGCCAAAGATATTTGGGACATTTTTCAAGACTTGTTCGAAGGTTCCGAGAACATGAAATATAAGCGTCTGCTTCTGTCATCAACGAATTTGATACCTTCGCCGCAACTCCCGGTGAATCCATAACCTCTGCTTCGAATCAGTACAAGATGGTTGTGAACAATATGAATGCACATGGTATAGTCAGAACTCCTCTCGAGTACAATATGGATTTCATCAACAGCCTCGGAAAAGATTGGGGGAACGTCAAGTCATGTCTTCAGAGTAATGGATCTCTGAAGAAACTGAAGCTCTATCAGCTAATTGATGAACTGCATGGCTTTGAATCTAATGTTGCTCAAACATTAAGAGAACTGTCAGGAGGTCCTCTTGCCTTAGTTAGTTGTGTTAACCTACTAATTCCGAGCCCACCTGTTTCACTTGTTCAACCAACAATTCCTACCCCACCTACTCCACCTGTTCCGAACCATTCATTTGAAGAAAATCTTGATCTCGATCCAGCTGAGTCCGAACTTCGTTTCCAACAAGAATTCACACTACTGTATATGAAGTACAAACGTCCCTGGAATCACAGTCATAAACCTTATCAAAACTGATTTCATGCCCCTCATCAAAGTAATCCTCAACCCTTTCCTAAACCTTCATAAAACCTACCAACTTACCGTCCAAACATTCCAAATCACTCCTCGGAACTTGAGGATGTTCCGAAATCACTCAAACCTAAGATAGGTTGTCACAAATGTGGTCTCGGAATCCACTTTGAAAAAGACTATTTGGATGAAACTTCTCAAAAACTGAAGGTAAAAGATTTTGCCTACCATGCTCGCAGAGCTCAAGAGCTGCCAAAAAGTGAAAAAGCTTTTGTTACCACGGTGTCAAGAAATGTTGATGGGTACTGGTCGTCTGGAGATGTGGATGAAGTGAGATGTGGAAGGAACATGTGTCTTATGGCAAGAAAGTCGATCGAGTGTGATGAAGGATACTAGTATTAAGGTTTAGAAGAAGACGATGATGATGCTGAGCCGAACTTTTGCTACATGGCAACAAACGATCCTCCCGGCAGAAGCATCATCCAACAGGTAAAATCCATGATCACTGACAATAATTTTGATTTATCAGTTTGTGAACCCTATCTAACTCAAATCCAATCAGATATGACAGTTATTCATGGAGCCTATGAGTCTGCCGTAGAAGTTAGTGAGAAGCTGGATAGTGAACTGACTCGTCTTAGATTACGCTTGGAAGATCACAAGCTTAAGATATAATTGGTAGAGAGAGAGCTTGTAATGTCTAAAGATGAATGTATCATTTTAAAAGACAAATGTGAAATCACTTTTTGTGAAAGGAATATCTTAGTTTCTAATAATAAACGTCTTAATTCCAAGATTGATGCTTTGCATAACTCTATTGATATTCTTGAAGCAAACGAACGAATGAGACATAATTTTTGTTACCCATGGTCTAAAGCACCAGGTCTCAGAAGCGAGTTTCCAAAACCTGTCGTTCGTCCCTTGAAGGAACTTCAAAGTCTAACGTTTATGGGAGATGTTCCTAACAATACTCATTCGGATACCCCTGTCTCACCACTGTCTCCCCTTCTTGAGACTTCAGACCAGTTCCAATCTATGATTCCTGAGTTCAAACCTATCATTGTTAAATGTCCTGATTCCACACCTCTTCCGCCTCTGATATCCCTAGACCTGAATCAAGCTTAGGATTCATTCCCTAACAACAATTGTACTTGTGTTCATATTCTGAACTCCGTCCCTCGAAACAATTGTGTTGTTGACGTAATAATTCCCGAGACAAATGGACATGACTCTGACAAATCCAAATTCGTTTGGGGATCATTTGATAGTGATGTACATAAAGAAATTATGTGTGACAATTCATCTAACTCATGTATCTCTAACTTTGATGTGATTTCAAAATCAACTCTTGTGCCAATTAAGCCTTGTTTCAACAATCCATCCACTGGAGAAACTTCCAAGTCATCATCTGACTCTCGAAAGAAATCTTGGCTGAATAAGAAAGACATTGTTCAGCCAAAGACCGAAGCTAAGAATGCCCTTAACAAATAAATTAGGTTTAGTCAAGATTCCAGATTCATTGAGAAGTCCGAGAAGAAATTGTCTTGAACAGTTAGTCCGTCCACTAGGAACCACAATACCTTTATACCTGTTAAGATCCATAAGAGGCCATATATTCCTCCTAGTTCAGTTGTTCAAAACAAATCTATCAATAATAGTCCAAAAAAGGTCACTGTTGAGACTCCTTCTGTGAAAACTGACTCTCTTCGGGTAGTTGCTTTTGTGTTTATTGCTAAATCCAATGGCATGATTTTCAAACCAAAACAATTTCTGAAACAAAATATTCCTTCGAAAGCAGCAAACACTGTTGTTTAGAAATCTTCAAACAATTCAAAACAAAAGTTTGAATGGAAAGGAAAAAAGGTTGAAAACACATCTTTAACATCTGTCAACACAATGATTCCTACAACATCTTGAAAAACTGTTGGTCGTCCAAGAAAAGCAGTATCCAAACAACCTTTGGTTGAATACGATTTTTGGATAAATGAAAAGACCTTGACATTCTGCTTCTTTCCAAAATAATTTTAGAACAATCCCTCCAAGATGCCAATTGCTCAAAAGTCACAATCTAAGTCCAAATCCCATGCCAAAGTCCCTAAGTCTAACTCAAAGTAAAAAAAAAAAAATCCAAAACTCATTGATTTTGCAGGCACTCTGTGCTTCAGAACAAGATTCAATATGGTATATTAGCAGTGCTTGTTCCATGCACATGACTTGGCATAAAGACTTTCTGCATGATCTAAAGCTCGCTACTAACGCTGGTTACATGACATATGGCAACAATTCAAATTCACAAATTTGAGGTTATAGCGTCTTGACCAATGATAATTTCTCTGTCTCCAATGTGGCATATGTGGTTAATCTCAAGCATAACTTGATTAGTGGTTCTCAACTCACTGATGCAAACCGAAGAGTTGAATTCTGCAAAAATCATAGTTACGTTATGACAGATGACCGGAAAGAATGTCTAAACAAATATGATCGCATCAAAAACATGTATCCGTTAGACAACAACATGATTATCAGAAAGCCTCAACTTTGTCCTCTTTCAAAGGTCGTTCCTGGCGTAAGTTGCATATGAGATCAGAAACTCGCTCATCTCAACTTCCAATACAAGAATAATCTTGTTTCTAGTGAAATGGTCTAAGGTTTGCCACTCCTCAAAATAAAAAATGATCATCTTTGTGCTGCGTGTGAGTGTGGGAAGCAACCCAAGAAAGGTCATCATGTTATCATTGAAAAGTCTATTTTGGAACCATTAGAAAATTTTCATATTGATCATTGCAAATCTTCCTCTCCATCCTTGGGCTAAAGCTGTGTCCATTTCCTGCTTCACTTAAAATCGAAGCATCATCAATCGCCGTCTCAACATGACACCGTATGAATCCATGAATGGTTGAAAGCCAAGTATTTCGTTCTTACACATATTTGGTTGCAGATGCCTTATCAAAAACAACCATGATCAACTCACCAAGTTTCAATGAAAATCCGATGAAGCAATCTTTTTGGGATACTCAACCAAATCCCAAGCCTACAACATTCTCAATCGTAGAACTCGTGTACTTAAAGAAAGCTTTGATGTCACTTTTGATGATAATTTTGTTCAGAACTCAGGTCCAAATCATGTTACCACTCACATCATGGAGTCTGATGCTCCACTTACTGGGTCTCCGAATTCCCAAATGATCCATAAAGTCGACTTCGAAAGCCTGTTCGGACCATTAGAAACTGCTATTGAATCAGAATCTCGATCAGGACCGTCCTCCTCAGTTGAAGCTCCGATTTCTCAAAATGTCTCTAGTATGACAACCACCTTTCCTCCATTTGATTCCGATCAATTTCAACATTCTCAGGCTGGGGGGGGGGGGATAATAGTCATCCAACCCTAAAATCAAATGTTGATGGATTTCAAGATGCAGCAAATCAATTCACTGAATTTGATCCCATTCCGAACAACAACAAAGACGATGCTAACTTCTTTGACTTTCTGAACAATGACGACGTCAACATATCCAGTTCAGAAGTTCAGGGGGAGCATCATCCTCAAATTCAAATTGTTCATGGGGAGCAACACAACCCCATTGTTGATATCAGATCATCTGTTGTACAAGAACTTTCAAGATTGCACATCCCGACAAAGGATCATCCTTCAAATCAAGTCATTGAAAATCTCAACGCTGGTGTTCAAACTCGCTCTGCTACGAACATCCAAAATGAGTTTCACTTCTCGACATTCATATCAACGGTTGAACCAAAATCCATCAAGGAAGCTTTAGAACATGCTGATTGGATTACAGTAATGCAAGAAGAGTTAGCGTAATCTGACAGAAATCAAGTGTGGACTCTTGTCCCTCCTGCTCAGGATCACCCTATTGTTGGCACAAGATGGGTCTTCCGAAACAAACTCAAGGATGCTGGAGTTATAATAAAAAAAAAGTGAGATTGGTGGCCAAAAGAGTTACTCAGATCGAAAGACTCGATTACGACGAGACTTTTGCTCCTGTTGCTCGTCTTGAAGCCATCCAAAATTTTCTTACTTATGCAGCTCACGAAGGATTTAAAGTTTACGAATTGGACGTTAAAAGTGTCTCTCTCAACGGTGAACTGGATACCGAAGTGTATCTTCAACATCCCCTGGTTCTGTAAATCTTTCATATCCAAACTATTGTTACATACTTCAAAATGTTGTTTTTGGCCTCAAGCAAGCTCCATGTGCTTGGTACGAGACTCTCATTGATTTTTTGAAGCATTCTAGTTTTCAAAGAGTAATTCTTGATCCTACCTTATTCCGAATATCAAATGGAAACCATCTCAGGTTAGTCCAAATATATGTTGGCGACATCATCTTTGGATCCACGGATTCAACGATGGTTGCTTATTTCTAAAAGTTAATGGTTAGTCGATTCCAAACAAGCATGTATAGTGAATTAAGTTTCTTCCTTGGACTTCAAGTCAAGAAAACCAATAGAGGAATATTTATTCATCAAGAGAAATACATTTTCGAACTTCTGAAAAAGTATTCAGTGGATACGTATGCCTCTGCAAAGGTCCCAATGGGTTTTGGACACAAGATATTCTCGGACCCATCAGGTGTTGTTGTTGATTAGAAGAAGTATAGGGGAATGATTGGAGTATTACTGTACCTTAATGCAAATTGTCCGGGCATCATGTTCTCTACATGCCTGTGTGCAAAATTTCAGGTTAATCCGAAGATGTCTCATCTTCTGGTTGTCATGAAAATATTCTGATATCTCAAAGGAATAAAGAACCTTAGAATTTGGTATCCGACAAATGAAAGTTTCCTTCTTCATGCATATTCCGACTCAAACTATGGAGGTCTTCAACTGGATAGAAAGAGCACTTTTGGAGGTTGTCAATTTTTGGGTGGAAGATTGGTTATGTAACACCGTAAATTTTCAAACAAATTTTTCATTTTAATTTCACATAAATCTCATAACACGTTTCACAGAAATCTCATTTATTTAATTTACAAAACACAACTCTATAATTAATAATCCAGGATCCTCAAAATATAACTCTTTCTCTGGTGTGTACAATCAAGCCGACGCCTTCCTGCGATCCTTAGAAAACCTGAAACACATCACATAACACGGTAAACACGAAGCTTAGTGAGTTCCCCAAAATACCACACCCAGCTCATTAGCCACTCGAGGCTATAACTCTGTAAGACCCTCTGGTCAATGTGTCTCAGTGGGACCCTCCGGTCCCACAACTCTGATGGACCCTCCGGTCCTAACTCTGTGGACCCTCCGGTCCTAACTCAGTAACTCAGAATAATACACAACATAAATCACATAGACATAATGTAGGATATCAAAATACTCAATATAAACACATAAGACATCTCAGTCACACAAAGATACCACTCATGGTAAGTATAGTGAGAAGACTCACCTCGGATGATGAACATCCCCTATAAACGCTGCTGCTATGCACCGGCCACTAACTCTGTGCCAAACCACAATTATCCCAATTAGGAACTAAGTCCAAACTCTCACTCATTAGGTCTAAAGGTAGTCCACTAACCAGCCCATCAATGACCTAAAACCCATTGGGCCCACCACGGCCCAATAATAGATGGGCTCTCCCAAGGCCCAACTCTCCATCTAAAAGGCAAGCCCAACTCAATGGCCCAAAGCCGAATATAATATTACTATACTCAAAGTCACTAATACACAAGCCCAAAAGTCCAAGCCCAACCCTTAGGGCCCAATAATAAATTCAGCCCAAAAGCTCACATAGAGGTTACGCGGGGCGTACCTCCCTTGGTACGCTCAGCGTACACAAGTATGCACGAATCTGATCGGGGACACCAACCCAGTACGCGGGGCGTACTGGAATTACGCCGGGCGTACGCCCAGCTTTGCTTAGTCCATTCTCTTGGTCTTAACCCGTTAAGACCTTAGCTCATTTCTCAGATCTGGACTCCCTAATAGCTCTTACTCCATAAAGTCAGTGACTTTAATCCTTTGCATGGCTGATATGGTCACAAATACACAAAACACCCAATTTCTTATCTCAAAACGCTCATAACTCGTGCATCGCTTGAAACCAACGTCCAAGACCTCATTTTTATGGATCCTCTTCACTAGAAACACTCTAAAGGACAAACATTAGGCCCTGGAGTGCAACAACTCATAAAGCTTCAAGCTTTGGGACCAAAAACCCTATATTGGACCATAACATGCACAAATCAAAAGAGTGGTAAAGTTTGAAGCTTTATACCTCTATATGAAGCTCCCAACTCAGATTTGCTCAGATCTAAGAGCTTGGACTCCCACTCCTTATTCTCCAAAGCTTTCTCTTCTCTTGAAGAACACACAAACACTCTCCAAGGCTCACAAATGCACTCACAAGCTCTAAAACGAGGGTTAGGGCACACTTAGGGTGTGATGTCTGAGAATGGTGGCCAGAAATGAGGCCATCATATCCTTTATATAGGGGACTCACCCTAAATTAGGGTTTTCACTCTGGGCCTAGTACGCCCAGCGTAGTAGGTGGCTATGCTTGAAACTCACACACATGAGTACGCTAAGCGTACACACATGTACGCCCAGCGTACTCTGCTACCACCTTTTTCAATTAAAGGACTTATCCTGCCATAACTTCAAACTTCCATTGCTTCCTCGATATAACTCCGTTTCCAATGAATCTCAAACCCACAGGAAGGTGACGAGATGCCTTAAGCTTCTAGCAACTCGTCGCAACCCCGAGACCTCCTCATGCCCGGTTGCTGCCCATGAACCCTAATCACGGACAATCCGAAACAGGATGTTACAATTCTCCCCCACTTGAATCAGATTTCCCCCTTGAAATCTTCTCTTGCCAACACATAAAACGAACCCAAACCCGAGAAGCACCACCGAAGGTCCTCATATCATACAACAATCACTTCCCAAGACACCCGATCCCAAGAGGGACTCCCGACCCAAAGAAGGACAGACCCAACTGCCACTGCGGTACTCGATATGACTCTCCAGCACTTAAAAACTCTAAGAACACTCTTCCAACTCTGATTCTCTAATCGATCCCGATCGCAACTCAAATGGAACAGAAAGGATGAACCCAAAAACTCTGACATTAAAGTCAAGAAAAAGATCATGCTCGCCTGGAAGTATCCTCTGACCTCTATGGACATAAGCCCCAACTCCCTCTCAAATATCCCCTTCAACACCGAGCACCAGCTCAGCTCTCGACCCAATAGAGGAACCTCCAAAGGTTACTCATTGCATATCAGGAACGTCTTACCGGCTTCCTTCTTACAATAACTATCTCGGCTCATTGCGACACACAAGTCACGAAGTTCACTTTACCCTAAGCGAATACTACAACTCATCTGAAATCGTCTCACCTTCGACCTCTATCTTCTATTGATTCCATGCGTCTCGAGGCTCTTCCCATACCGACGAAACTGACCCACTCCGGTCTAAGAGATCAGATGGAGATCAATACCCCTCATAATGAAACCTAACCGTGAATCTGAAACCTCAACTCGCCTACTCAATACACAAATGGATCCAGACTCAATCTCGAGAGTCTGATTCAACAACAGAATTGGAACCACTCATTTCCAATCTGTTACTCAACGCATGACCCAAGATTCGCAAATTTACGCACACACCATCTCTCAATTCCTTTCGATTTCTATAATACCTCCTCATCCTGGGAATATAACGATTCCGACCGACACAGAGACCCCACTCTCGCCCCTGGTTCGGCAACCAGGTTTCCGAAAACTCAAGTGGTAAGGCTACCCAAGCCTAAGAACTCCTCTGCGTCATACTCTGACTAGTGAATACTACAGCTCTCCATTGAACAATATTTTCTCTTATCGACTATTGAGTGCTACGGTCCCTCCCCGCAGTCTTAATACGCTCCTTTACTGTCACATGAATGCTACGGCTCCCGGCAGACTTACGACACCCTCTGACTGACTCGTGAATGCTACGGCTCCCCGCAGTATTACAACACTCTTTCACTAACCAGTGAATACTACGGCTCCCCCCAGTATCACGATACTCTCTCGCAGAATAGCGAATACTACCCCCCCCCCTCGCAGTATCACAGCACTCTCCCGCTATCCAGTGAATACTACAGCTCCCCGTAGTACCACGATACCCTCTCCCACTGACTCATGGATGCTACGGCTCCCCGTAGTCTTACAATTACTCTCTCGCTCACTGACTCACCTTAGGCTCACTCCCTGGGTTTTCCCCGATAATCCCAAGTGATTACCCCCACTCGGATCCACTCGCTCTCTTACCACCTCATAATCTCATCATCAAGTCATCACTACGCTGGGTTCACTAACTCATGCTCCACAACCCAACATAGATAAGTGCACACACCCACTCAGTTTATGCGCTGTAACGCCCGGGTTTCGGGGCTAAGCATTTTTAGACGATGTAATAGTCTAGGTCAACTATTGTAACTCTTTTGATGTAATAGAGATAAAATATTTAAGTATTTTGTGAATTATGTGAATTTATATGCTTATTATTTAATTATAAATGTATAATTAATAAAGAATAAAAATAAGCGTCAAAATTAAAAATGTGAGATAAGCCCGATATCTTTACATAAAGTTGTAGTGGTCGAAACAAGGATTCCGGAGATATAAAGAACGTCGAAATCCGAGTTATAACGAAGAAGTTATGACCCGTCGAAGTTTCGCGACGGAGCCGACACGACACCGGAAAGCGTAAATAGTGAATTTACGATAGAACGAGTTTTAGCCTTAGCAATCTAAACGAAATTCGTAGAATACGTTAAACCGAGAGCGCCCATAAAAAGAACGCCCAGATCTGACTTCGTATGAGGAAGTTATGATTTTTCGAAGTTTCGGCTTAGCGTGTACAGCCCGAAGTTCGAATATTAGATCGAGCGATTTTTAGCCGACACAACCTAAACGAGAATCGATGATCTCGTTAATAGTAGCGTAACGATAAAAAGACAGACGAAAACGGACGTCGAATGAAGAAGTTATGAATTTTTAACGGACCAATACTGTCCCGGCCTGTTAAAAATATAACTTTTAAAATAAAGTCAAAATTAGCCGACGGAGTCTAAACGAAAGTTGTAGAGTACGTTCCCGCCTACGCGTGGATATAAAGAACGTCGAAAACGGAGCTCGTATGCGAAAGTTATGATTTTTAGAACTTAAGTGTGCAATTTACGAAACTGTGATGACGTGGCAAGATCCTAGCCGTTGCTTGCTCCCCACAGTCTCGCTTCGGATGAAGGACACGTCGCCCCTTCGCTACGCCCCGCGTCCGAAGTTGGGTACGCCCGGCGTACTTGATCTTGTGCGGTCCGAGAAATGGCCACGTAGCGCCACCGAAGCCTCGCCACCTGTACCCTATCCGAAGTTACGCCCCGCGTAACTTGCTAAACGCGCAGCGTAGGTCCGAGGTTCAGCAGCCTATAAATAGTTGCGAGATTTCCCGGAAAATTCACACCAATTCACTTCTCTCTCTAACTTACTTTCTCTCTCTAGCCTATTTTGAGCCCCTAAACCCTAGGAAAAATCCCTAGCACCCTAAGGAAGCCCCGAGGCTCCCGGAGTCCCGAGAAAAAGGGTCTTTCGGTTCGGAAACGCTGCTCCGAGCAAAGCCCGGTTTTCTTTAAAATCCGCTGTAAGTGAGCTACGCCTACGCAATTTTTAATATAACTTTTAAATAATTATAGTAATGTTATTAGGTCCTTAAAATAATTATTTGGGCTATTATTATGAGTTATATTGGGTGTTATTTAACGCTTATATAATAATAATAATAGCTAGACTATTAATTAGTCGCGGTTAACGTTAAAACTAAACTCTAGTGGTATGAATACTAGGTTTTGGTCAAGGAAAAATTGTTTTGAGATAACGAAGCGCTGTTCAAGTACCGAGTCACCACCTAATCAAGTGAGTGCATAGTTACTTTCATCTTACACATAGATATGAAGTATTTAATATAAATTACGTGCTACGTGTGCATATTGTCTGAATACTTGCTGTCCATGCTGATGAAAGATTTTTATACATGTTTTAAATGATTTAAACTGTATATGTATTTTATATCTACAAAATGTTGGGGTAATACATGGGTAGATGTAATAGACGATGTGTGATAAAATGATGAGAGGCCTCGATGTTGTTGTTGATTCTGTCATCTAGCGGAGTATGGATGACAGCCACGGACTCTTCTAGACAGTCCAATGGAACACTAGCAGGCTCGTAACCTGTAGGTGTTTGAGAACGATGTGTTCACCGGTGTACTCCATCCCCCTCATGGTTGCCTTTAGGACATTTATTCCTGAGGAACCCCCTTAACAGTAGTGTCCATCCTGATGATGATCCTTAGGCTAGGTCCCTTATGATAGGTGTTTAGGGACGTAAAGTGAGGATAACGGGAACGGGTAATCGGGTTATTGTTGGTTGATGAAATTAATAAACTTATTTATTGTGGGTTGAAAACCCTATGTACTCACCAGGCTCCCAAGCCTGACCCACTCAGTTTCATGTATTACAGGTAGTGGCGCTCGAGCATAGATGTGATGTTTTGGATGAGGGATTACGGATATAGGCCTGTAGATATGAAATAATGTAGTAAGGCTTATATTGTACTGTTTATGCTTTTGATCTGTATCGAACATGACATCCCGAGTCTTTTAATGAAATACATTTCCTTGGAAATGCTTTTGATAAATCTTTATCATATTTTGTTTTGGAAAAAATTCCGCAACACCTTTATTTAAAATGTTACTCTGATTTTCAAACAAGCATAAATAAAATCGGTCTTTTCTGGCTGTGAAAATGGGGATGTCACAGTTGGTATCAGAGCATTAGTTTAAGCGAACTAGGAATTTGTAGGATTTCTAGACTTAAACTTAGAATGCTAAGCGATGATTGTGAGGTGTGAGCACTAGCTTATTTTAGGAATTATGCCTAAAATGCTTTTATGTGCTAAATGCTTTGTGCCTGATATGTTGTTATTTGTTCGGATCTATGGTCTGTTGCCGACCGGATCTGGAAACCTTATGTGTTTAGGATTCTAAACGTACGACTATGATATTAGAACTAGCATGTGAACGTTTCGGAGAGATAAGGATGATTTAAACGTCTATCCTAAATAAAGATCTAAATTCACCTTATTCGGTGTATAGATCAAAATGGCAAGAACCCGCAGTGGAGCTGGGAATGCAAATAGGAATAAGAATCAACCCCCAGTGATTCAGCAAATACCTGTTGTAGCAGATGTTCTTGAGCCAATCACGATGGCCGGAGTGCAAGCGATGATCCAGATGATGTTGGATCGTCAAATGGAGGAAACCAGGCGTTTGCTCCAACAAAATCGCGAGGAAGCTACCATACCAATCGTAGAGCCCGAGCTGAATGATGGGCCATCTGAAGGAGGAAACTACAGTGGGACTGTTGGTCAAGCCAACCCACCGATAGTTAGGCAAAACCACCAGGATGGAGGAAATGACGGACGTGGATGCAAATACAAGGATTTCATGGCATCTAAACCACCGTGTCTATCTGGAAGCCCGACGCCGGTGGAAGTCATGAACTGGATCTCCGAGATGGAAACGATGTTTGAGAGTTGCTAGTGTAGCAACAGGCAGAAGACCGCTCTCGCGGTTCCTCTGTTGAAATCTGGAGTACTAAGTTGGTGGAAGCTACTAGCTGATTCAATGCCCAAAGGAGAAGTGAGGAAGATGTCGTGGGAGGATTTTATGGTGCAGTTAAAGATACAATACTGCTCTGAGCAGGATCTTCTGGCGATCAACAACGAATTCCAGAATCTGAAGAAGGGAAGAATGAGCGTTACTGAATACGTTGCAAGCTTTACAGAGAAAATGAAGCTTGTTCCTCACCTCGTCCCAACTGAACTCTCCAAGGTTAACAAGTTTGCCCTCGGATTACCAGCGGACTTCGGTCTAATGGTCAACCAAACAACCACTCTGAAAGCCGCCATCTGGGCTGCTAAGAATGTGGAGACCCAGATACGAGAGAAGGGTCTGGAGAGAGTGGAGGTGGGAGAGAAAAGGAAATTTGATGGGTCGTCGAAATTCAGCAAGAAAAGCAAATTCTCAAGGTCTGGTACGTAGAAGTCTGGAGGAGGTGAAGCCAAATGGTGCGACAAGTGAAAGAAGAAGCACCAGGGGAAATGTGACTGAGGAGTCACTTGTTTCAAATATGGAAAACCTGGGCACTATGCCAACGAGTGCACGTTCACTAAGAAGGTCTGTTATGAGTGCAACGAGGAAGGGCACATTTCGAGGGACTGTCCGAAGAAGAAGGAGGCAGGAAGACCCAACATTCCACCGAAGCCGAAGGCAAGAGCCTTCCAGATGAACCTCGAGGCTGCAAAGGAAGCAGCAGACGTCGCCTCAGGTACCTTTCTTGTAAATGGATTGCCTGCCAATGTACTATTTGATTCGGGAGCAAACTATTCCTTTGTATGGTATAGATTTGGAGGAAAATTAACATTGCCTGTAGAAAAACTTGATAATGCCCTAATTATGGAAGTTGCCAGTGGCAAGTTCGTACCTGTTAGTAATCGTATTAAGAACATCGTCATCGACCTAAACGGAAATGAATTCCACGAGGAGCTGTTACCCATATAATTGAACGGTTTCGACATCGTTCTTGGAATGGATTGGCTTAGCGCCAACGATGCTGAGATTCAATGCCGAAAGAAGATAGTAAGGGTAAACCCACCCGGAAGAGAGTCATTTATGGTGTACGGGGACAAACGCCGAATAAATTCTGGAATCATCTCCCTGATGAAAGCCTGAAAATGTTTGTCCAAGGGATGTGCATCATACTTGGCATTCGTAATCGATGCTAAGAAGGAAAAGAAAGAGGTGCAGAATATACCGGTTGTGTGTGAATATCCGGAAGTCTTTCCCGAAGATCTTTCCGGATTACCACCTGATAGACAAGTGGAGTTTCAGATAGACTTGTTACCAGGTACACCACCGATAGCAAAGGCACCGTACCGATTAGCACCGACGGAGATGAAGGAGCTCATGACGCAACTTCAGGAGTTGTTGGACAATGGTTTTATCAGACCTAGCTCATCATCCTGGGGAGCTCCGGTGCTATTCGTGAAGAAGAAAGACGGAAGCATGAGAATGTGTATAGACTACCGAGAGCTGAACAAGGCAACGGTGAAAAACAAGTATCCATTGCCAAGGATTGATGACCTATTCGATCAGCTGCAAGGTTCGAGCTACTTCTCAAAGATCGATCTTAGGTCAGGATATCATCAGCTGAAGGTGAGAGAGCAGGATATTGAGAAGACTGCATTCAGAACAAGATATGGACACTACGAGTTCTTGGTTATGTCGTTTGGACTAACCAATGCTCCGGCAGCATTCATGGATTTGATGAACAGGGTTTGTAAACGATTCCTCGATAAATCCGTGATAGTGTTCATCGACGACATTCTCATCTACTCGAAAAGCCAGGAGGAGCATGGCCAGCATCTACGAGAAGTGTTGGAAGTCTTGAAGAAGGAGAAACTATATGCAAAGTTCTCCAAGTGTGATTTTTGGATCCGAGAAGTCCAATTCTTGGGTCATGTGGTTAACCAGGAGGGGATAATGGTTGACCCAGCAAAGATCGAAGCTGTGATGAAGTGGGAACGACCAAAAAGTCCCACGGAGATTCGAAGCTTTCTAGGATTAGCCGGATACTACCGACGATTTATCCAAGGCTTTTCTTCGATAGCTGCTCCGTTGACAGCTTTGACCCACAAAGGAGCTAGTTATACATGGAGCGAGAAGCACGAAGAAGCATTCAAGAAGCTAAAGAAGAAATGATGTGAAGCACCGATTCTTTCTCTACCCGATGGAGTTGAAGACTTCGCGGTCTATAGCGACGCATCTGGAGTCGGGTTGGGTTGTGTTCTGACCTAAAGAGAAAAGGTGATAGCATACACATCTCGACAATTGAAGGAGCACGAAAAGAACTACCCCACTCATGATTTGGAGCTGGCAGCGGTAGTATTTGCCTTGAAAATATGGAGGTATTACCTCTATGGCACGAAGTGCAAACTTTTCACTGATCATAAGAGTCTCCATTATCTCTTTAATCAGAAGGAATTGAACATGAGGCAACGATGCTGGCTGGAATTACTCAAGGACTACGACTGTGAGATACTTTACCACCCCGGTAAAGCAAATGTTGTTGCTGATGCTCTCAGTCGGAAAGTTAATCTTGAAAGAAAAAGGCCAAGAGCGTTGAGAATTGAAGTTTTCTCGACAATTGTGGAAAGTATAAAGAAAGCTCAAGAAGAAGCTTCAGAAAAGAATGACCGAAAAGAAGAACGTTTAGGAAAGACATTGGTGTTCGGTACAAACCGTCAAGGACTGAAGGTATTCCAAGATCGGATTTGGGTACCTAAGATGGGAGGAATAAGAGATCTTCTGATGGAAGAAGCTCACAAGACCATGTACTCGATTCATCCCAGTAGCACTAAAATGTATAGGGACCTAAAACCCTACTACTGGTGGCCGACGATGAAGCTCGATGTTGCAAAGCATGTGGCCGAGTGTGTAACTTGTGCAAGAGTTAAAGCACAACATCAGAAACCGTATGGGAGTTTAGAACCTTTACCTGTACCCATGGGTAAATAGGAAGACATCACCATGGATTTTGTGAGTAAACTTCCCATGACGAAAAACGGATACGACATGATTTGGGTGGTCGTGGATCGTTTCACTAAGAGTGCACACTTCATAGCGCCAACGAAAGGTGGTCTATGGATAAGCTCGCAAATGCTTACGTGAAGGAGATAGTAAGACTTCACGGTGTTCCTCTAACGATTGTATCCGATCGTGATAGTCGTTTCAAGTCAAGGTTTTGGAGAAGTCTACAAGAAGAATTGGGTAAGAAGTTGTGTTTGAGTATTGCTTACCATCCGCAGACTGATGGTCAGAGCGAAAAAACGATTCAAACGCTTGAAGATATGTTGAGAGCATGTACCCTCGAGTTCCAAGGTAATTGGGATGAGCACTTACCTTTGGTAGAATTTTCCTACAACAACAGTTTCCACTCGAGCATCAAGATGGCGCCTTATCAAGCCTTGTACGTACAGAAGTGTCGTACTCCGTCTTGTTGGCTTGAGGCCGGAGAAAAGCAGTATATGGGCCCCGAGATAGTCCATGAGGCTGCTGAGAAGCTGAAAGTGATCAGGGAAAGAATGTTAGCAGCTCAAGATCGTCAGAAGAGCTATGCTGCCAAGAAAAGACGACCGGTGACCTTCGAAGTTGGGGATTCAGTTTTTCTTAAAGTCTCACCGTGGAAGGGACTTATAAGATTCGGAAAACGAGGAAAGTTGAGTCCAAGGTTTATTGGACCGTTCAAAGTTCTTCAAAAGATTGGGAACCAAGCTTACAAGCTTGAATTTCCCGAAGAACTCGATGGTATTCATAACACCTTCCATGTGTGTTATCTGAGGAAATTCATGGGAGAAGTTCCCGACGTAATTCCAATCTCAGAATTAAGAATGGATGAAAACATGAGGCTGATTGAAGAGCTTGGGGCAATTGTTGACCGTAAGACTAAGAACTTACGACGCAAGATGGTCGACTTGGTGCTAATCCGTTGGAAACATTCGAATGGGCCGAATCTCACTTGGAAAATAGAGGATGACATGATGAGTCGCTATCCGCATCTGTTTGCTGACGCATGATTCCGGGACGGAATCATACTAAGGGGGAGCGAATTGTAACGCCCGGGTTTCGGGGCTAAGCATTTTTAGACGATGTAATAGTCTAGGTCAACTATTGTAACTCTTTTGATGTAATAGAGATGAAATATTTAAGTATTTTGTGAATTATGTGAATTTATATGCTTATTATTTAATTATAAATGTAAAATTAATAAAGAATAAAAATAAGCGTCAAAATTAAAATGTGAGATAATCCCTATATCTTTACATAAAGTTGTAGTGGTCGAAACAAGGATTCCGGAGATATAAAGAACGTCGAAATCCGAGTTATAACGAAGAAGTTATGACCCGTCGAAGTTTCGCGACGAAGCCGACACGACACCGGAAAGCATAAATAGTGAATTTACGCTAGAGCAAGTTTTAGCCTTAGCAATCTAAACGAAATTCGTAGAATACGTTAAACCGAGAGCGCCCATAAAAAGAACGCCCAGATCTGACTTCGTATGAGGAAGTTATGATTTTTCGAAGTTTCGGCTTAGTAGTGTACAGCCCGAAGTTCGAATATTAGATCGAGCGGTTTTTAGCCGACACAACCTAAACGAGAATCGATGATCTCATTAATAGTAGCGTAACGATAAAAAGACAGACGAAAACGGACGTCGAATGAAGAAGTTATGAATTTTTAACGGACCAATCCTGTCCCGGCCTGTTAAAAATATAACTTTTAAAATAAAGTCAAAATTAGCCGATGGAGTCTAAACGAAAGTTGTAGAGTACGTTCCCGTCTACGCGTGGATATAAAGAACGTCGAAAACGGAGCTCGTATGCGAAAGTTATGATTTTTAGAAGTTAAGTGTGCAATTTGCGAAACTGTGATGACGTGGCAAGATCCTAGCCGTTGCTTGCTCCCCACGGTCTCGCTTCGGATGAAGGACACGTCGCCCCTTCGCTACGCCCCGCGTCCGAAATTGGGTACGCCCGGCGTACTTGATCTTGTGCGGTCCGAGAGATGGCCACGTAGCGCCACCGAAGCCTCGCCACCTGTACCCTATCCGTAGTTACGCCCCGCGTAACTTGCTACACACGCAGCGTAGGTCCGAGGTTCAGCAGCCTATAAATAGTTGCGAGATTTCCCGAAAAATTCACACCAATTCACTTCTCTCTCTAACTTACTTTCTCTCTCTAGCCTATTTTGAGCCCCTAAACCCTAGGAAAAATCCCTAGCACCCTAAGGAAGCCCCGAGGCTCCCGGAGTCCCGAGAAAAAGGGTCTTTCGGTTCGGAAACGCTGCTCCGAGCAAAGCCCGGTTTTCTTTAAAATCCGCTGTAAGTGAGCTACGCCTACGCAATTTTTAATATAACTTTTAAATAATTATAGTAATGTTATTAGGTCCTTAAAATAATTATTTGGGCTATTATTATGAGTTATATTGGGTGTTATTTAACGCTTATATAATAATAATAATAGCTAGACTATTAATTAGTCGCGGTTAACGTTAAAACTAAACTCTAGTGGTATGAATACTAGGATTTGGTCAAGGAAAAATTGTTTTGAGATAACGAAGCGCTGTTCAAGTACCGAGTCACCACCTAATCAAGTGAGTGCATAGTTACTTTCATCTTACACATAGATATGAAGTATTTAATATAAATTACGTGCTACGTGTGCATATTGTCTGAATACTTGTTGTCCATGCTGATGAAAGATTTTTATACATGTTTTAAATGATTTAAACTGTATATGTATTTTATATCTACAAAATGTTGGGGTAAAACATGGGTAGATGTAATAGACGATGTGTGATAAAATGATGAGAGGCCTCGATGTTGTTGTTGTTGATTCTGTCATCTAGCGGAGTATGGATGACAACCACGGACTCTTCTAGACAGTCCAGTGGAACACCATCAGGCTCGCAACCTGTAGGTGTTTGTGAACGATGTGTTCACCGGTGTACTCCATCCCCCTCATGGTTGCCTTTAGGACATTTATTCCTGAGGAACCCCCTTAACAGTAGTGTCCATCCTGATGATGATCCTTAGGCTAGGTCCCTTATGATAGGTGTTTAGGGACGTAAAGTGAGGATAACGGGAACGGGTAATCGGGTTATTGTTGGTTGATGAAATTAATAAACTTATTTATTGTGGGTTGAAAACCCTATGTGCTCACCAGGCTCCCAAGCCCGACCCACTCAGCTTCATGTATTACAGGTAGTGGCGCTCGAGCATAGATGTGATGTTTTGGATGAGGGATTACGGATATAGGCCTGTAGATATGAAATAATGTAGTAAGGCTTATATTGTACTGTTTATGCTTTTGATCTGTATCGAACATGACATCCCGAGTCTTTTAATGAAATACATTTCCTTGGAAATGCTTTTGATAAATCTTTATCATATTTTGTTTTGGAAAAAATTCCGCAACACCTTTATTTAAAATGTTACTCTGATTTTCAAACAAGCATAAACAAAATCGGTCTTTTCTGGCCGTGAAAATGGGAATGTCACAGTTGGTATCAGAGCATTAGTTTAAGCGAACTAGGAATTTGTAGGATTTCTAGACTTAAACTTAGAATGCTAAGCGATGATTGTGAGGTGTGAGCACTAGCTTATTTTAGGAATTATGCCTAAAATGCTTTTATGTGCTAAATGCTTTGTGCCTGATATGTTGTTATTTGTTCGGATCTATGGTCTGTTGCCGACCGGATCTGGAAACCTTATGTGTTTAGGATTCTAAACGTACGACTACGATATTAGAACTAGCATGTGAACGTTTCGGAGAGATAAGGATGATTTAAACGTCTATCCTGAATAAAGATCTAAATTCACCTTATTCGGTGTATAGATCAAAATCGCAAGAACCCGCAGTGGAGCTGGGAATGCAAATGGGAATAGGAATCAACCCCCAGTGATTCAGCAAATAATTGTTGTAGCAGATGTTCCTGAGCCAATCACGATGGCCGGAGTGCAAGCGATGATCCAGATGATGTTGGATCGTCAAATGGAGGAAACCAGGCGTTTGCTCCAACAAAATCGCGAGGAAGCTACCATACCAATCGTAGAGCCCGAGCTGAATGATGGGCCATCTGAAGGAGGAAACTACAGTGGGACTGTTGGTCAAGCCAACCCACCGATAGTTAGGCAAAACCACCAGGATGGAGGAAATGACGGACGTGGATGCAAATACAAGGATTTCATGGCATCTAAACCACCGTGTCTATCTGGAAGCCCGACGCCGGTGGAAGTCATGAACTGGATCTCCGAGATGGAAACGATGTTTGAGAGTTACGAGTGTAGCAACAGGCAGAAGACCGCTCTCGCGGTTCCTCTGTTGAAATCTGGAGTACTATGCTGGTGGAAGCTACTAGCTAATTCACTGCCCAAAGGAGAAGCGAGCAAGATGTCGTGGGAGGATTTTATGGTGCAGTTAAAGATGCAATACTGCTCTGAGCAGGATCTTTTGGAGATCAACAACGAATTCCAGAATCTGAAGAAGCAAAGAATGAGCGTTACTGAATACGTTGCAAGCTTTACAGAGAAAATGAAGCTTGTTCCTCACCTCGTCCCAACTGAACTCTCCAAGGTTAACAAGTTTTCCCTCGGATTACCAGCGGACTTCGGTCCAATGGTCAAGCAAACAACCACTCTGAAAGCCGCCATCTGGGCTGCTAAGAATGTGGAGACCCAGATACGAGAGAAGGGTCTGGAGAGGGCGGAGGTGGGAGAGAAAAGGAATTTTGATGGGTCGTCGAAATTCAGCAAGAAAAGCAAATTCTCAAGGTTTGGTACGCAGAAGTCTGGAGGAGGTGAAGCCAAATGGTGCGACAAGTGCAAGAAGAAGCACCAGGGGAAATGTGACGGAGGAGTCACTTGTTTCAAATGTGGAAAACCTGGGCACTATGCCAACGAGTGCACGTTCACTAAGAAGGTCTTTTATGAGTGCCACGAGGAAGGGCACATTTCGAGGGACTGTCCGAAGAAGAATGAGGCAGGAAGCCCCAACATTCCACCGAAGCCGAAGGCAAGAGCCTTCCAGATGATGCTCGAGGCTGCAAAGGAAGCAGCAGACGTCGCCTCAGGTAGCTTTCTTGTAAATGGATTGCCTGCCAATGTACTATTTGATACGGGAGCAAACTATTCCTTTGTATGGCATATATTTGGAGGAAAATTAGCATTGCCTGTAGAAAAACTTGATAATGCCCTAATTGTGGAAGTTGCCAGTGGCAAGTTCGTATCTGTTAGTAATCGTATTAAGAACATCGTCATCGACCTAAACGGAAATGAATTCCATGAGGAGCTGTTACCCATAGAATTGAACGATTTCGACATCGTTCTGGGAATGGATTGGCTTAGCGTCAACGATGCTGAGATTCAATGGCGAAAGAAGATAGTAAGGGTAAACCCACCCGGAAAAGAGTCCTTTATGGTGTACGGGGACAAACGCCGAGTAAATTCTGGAATCATCTCCCTGATGAAAGCCAGAAAATGTTTGTCCAAGGGATGTGCATCATACTTGGCATTCGTAATCGATGCTAAGAAGGAAAAGAAAGAGGTGCAGAATATACCGGTTGTGTGTGATTATCCGGAAGTCTTTGCCGAAGATCTTCCCGGATTACCACCTGATAGACAAGTGAAGTTTCGGATAGACTTGTTACCAGGTACAACACCGATGGCAAAGGCACCGTACCGATTAGCATAATGGAGCAACTGGTAAAACTAGAAGCTCTAACCACCACGAATCATGGTACTCGAACCACGTGTTCACCTCTCAATCTGCTATGAATCATGGTACCCGAACCATGTTATCTCCTCTCAATCTGCTATGAATCATGGTACCCGAACCATGTTATCTCCTCTCAATCTGTTATGAATCATGGTACCCGAACCATGTTATCTCCTCTCAATCTGCTATGAATCATGGTACCCGAACCATGTTATCTCCTCTCAATCTGATATGAATCATGGTACCCGAACCATGTTATCTCCTCTTAATCTGCTACTTAGAACCTCTGGTATTCTCCCTGTTTCGAGTACGGGTCCTCTGCTTTTAGTAGTACGGGCCCATACTACCTGCCACATCTACCCGTACTTTCCACACAGATTGTCCCAGAATTCCTAAGTAGCTCCTCAACCTTCTCGACCACCAATCCCGCTAAATATGGTCGCTTCCCAGCGAATACTCTCCTCTATCAGCGTACACATCTGACTAAGGTCACTCCCTAGGCTCTTCCTAGGTTCCTTCACTTCTTTGCCATCAGCTGCTGAAGAACTCCTTATGATGCCAGCCATCTACCTCCTGAATATCGTCATATTCACTTAGTAGCTGACTCCCATCATCAAGAGTTCCACAAAGCACGAAGCAAGCAGCATTCGGGCATCGAATAATCCCTACCAACACGTAAAACCACTCTAGGTTACCACTCCACTTGCTCTACACACACTCAAAAGGTATCACCGTACTCAAGCAACATTATCCCATGCGGGTATCTAACTACTCTCTCAGTAGGCTCATCCACTGCTCATCTAGGTATCTCTCCTAGATTACTCCTCTACACATGCTCTCTTTCTCTAAAAGATTCCTGCTGGATACTCTTACTCCGCACATTCTCAAAGCACATCACAGATAGCAAAATTCCTAGGCTAAGGCATCACAAATCAGGCAACTCTAGCCCTAAGATATGAAATACCTAGCCTATCTTCTAGCATGCATCACTAATATCTCAATAATAACTCATAACACAAATAAGTAAGGGTATTTTGGGAAATCACCGTTCGGGCTCTGGCTGATTGTACACACGGCTCCAACTCGTTTTCTCTTAAACTCTTTCTCATTTTAGAAAAAATTATCTCTTTTTGAAATTTTTTTCTCAAATCCTTAGTTTGAGTCCAAACACACCCGGAGGTGCATCCGAATCCCTCAAACCAAGGCTCTAATACCAACTTGTAACACCGTAAATTTTCAAACAAAAATTTCATTTTAATTTCACATAAATCTCATAACACGTTTCACAGAAATCTTATTTATTTAATTTACAAAACACAAATCCATAATTAATAATCCAGGATCCTCAAAATATAACTTTTTCTCTGGTGTGTACAATCAAGCCGACGCCTTCCTGCGATCCTGAGAAAACCTGAAACACATATCAGATAACACGGTAAGCACGAAGCTTAGTGAGTTCCCCAAAATACCACACCCAACTCATTAGCCACTCGAGGCTGTAACTCTGTAAGACCCTACGATCAATGTGTCTCAGTGGGACCCTCCGGTCCCACAACTCTGATGGACCCTCCGGTCCTAACTCTGTGGACCCTCTGGTCCTAACTCAGTAACTCAGAATAATACACAGCATAAATCACATAGATATAATGCAGGATATCACAGTACTCAATATAAACACATAAGACATCTCAGTCACACAAAGATACCACTCATGGTAAGTATAGTGAGAAGACTCACCTCGGATGATGAACACCCCTATAAACGCTGCTGCTATGCACCAGCCACTAACTCTGTGCAAAACCACAATCATCCCAATTAGGAACTAAGTCCAAACTCTCACTCATTAGGTCTAAAGGTAGTCCACTAACCAGCCCATCAATGAGCTAAAACCCATTGGGCCCACCAAGGCCCAATAATAGATGGGCTCTCCCAAGGCCCAACTCTCCATCTAAAAGGCAAGCCTAACTCAATGGTCCAAAGCCGAATATAATATTACTATGCTCAAAGTCACTAATACACAAGCCCAAAAGTCCAGGCCCAACCCTTAGGGCCCAATAATAAATTCAGCACAAAAGCTCATAGAGAGGTTACACGGGGCGTACCTCCCTTGGTACGCTCAACGTACACAAGTATGCACGAATCTGATCGGGGACACCAACCCAGTACGCGGAGCGTACTGGAATTACGTCGGGCGTACGCCCAGCTTTGCTTAGTCCATTCTCTTGGTCTTAACCCGTTAAGACCTTAGCTCATTTCTCAGATCTGGACTCCCTAATAGCACTTACTCCATAATGTCAGCGACTTTAAGCCTTTGCATGGCTGATTTGATCACAAATACACAAAACACCCAATCTCTTATCTCAAAAAGCTCATAACTCATGCATGGCTTGAAACCAACGTCCAAGACCTCATTTTTATGGATCCTCTTCACTAGAAATACTCTAAAGGACAAACATTAGGCTCTGGAGTGCAACAAATCATAAAGCTTCAAGCTTTGGGACCAAAAACCCTAAATTGGACCATAACATGCACAAATCAAAAGAGTGGTAAAGTTTGAAGCTTTATACCTCTATATGAAGCTCCCAACTCAGATTTGCTCAGATCCAAGAGCTTGGACTCCCACTCCTTCTTCTCCAAAGCTTTCTCTTCTCTTGAAGAACACACAAACACTCTCCAAGGCTCATAAATGCACTCAAAAGCTCTAAAACAAGGGTTAGGGCACACTTAGGGTTTGATATCTAAGAATGGTGGCCAGAAATGAGGCCATCATATCCTTTATATAGGGGACTCACCCTAAATTAGGGTTTTCACTCTAGGCCTAGTACGCCCAGCGTGCCCTCTGGTACGCCCAACGTACTAGGTGGATCTGCTTGAAACTCACGGACATGAATACGCTAAGCGTACACACATGTACGCCCATCGTACTCTGCTGCCACCCTTTTCAATTAAAGGACTTATCCTGCCATAACGTCAAACTTCCATTGCTTCCTCGATATAACTCCATTTCTAATGAATCTCAAACCCACGGGAAGGTGACGAGATGCCCTAAGCTTCTAGCAACTCATCGCAACCTCGAGACCTCCTCGTGCCCGGTTGCAGCCCACGAACCCTAATCACGGACAATCCGAAACAGGATGTTACAGGTTAACTGGTGATCCAAGAAACAGAACTATATTGCTCTCTTAATAGCTGAAGCAGAATACATCGTTGCAGCAAGCTGGACATCGCAAGTTCTTTGGATGAAATTTCAGCTTCTAGACTATGGTTATCAATTTCAACAGATTCCAATCTATTATGACTCTCAAAGTGCAATTGCGATTTCTCACAATCCAATCCATCACTCCATGACTAAGCACATTGATATTCGGTACCATTTCATTAAAGATCATGTTTTAAAAGGAAACATCGAACTCATTTTTCTTGCATCTAAGGATAAAATTGCTGATGTCTTTACTAAGCCATTAGACGAAACCAAATTTAATGTGTTTATGAACAAAATGGGAATGATGATGCCTGATCCATAATTCTTCCAAGAGGCTTGTACTCTCTAATGGAAACATTAGAAAGTAAAATAATTCCAAAGTCAAATTCATTTCTCCTCGGAATCGTTTCCTCTCGGAAAATATAGGATCATCATATGTATCTTTTTGTCTAACCTCTTCTTCTAGTTTTTAAGTTGTTCAACTTTCCTCATAACTTGAAGCTTCTGACCTATATAGTTACATCAGAGTACTTGCAATCATCCCATCTCAGAGTTTATGTCAAAAACAAGTGTGTTACGAAGTTCATCTTGGAATTCAAATCTGAAACGGTAATGTGAGTTCATCTCTTATCTTCTTCCGAGCTCTGTTCCTTCAGTTCTCGAAATCTCAAATCTTTTGAAACTGGTCCTCTAAGATCTTTATGCATTTTTACTTTTGATACTCAGTTTGATACTGTGCCATCTTGAACTCTTTATTATGTACTAATGACGTGTTTATTTTCTTTCCGAAGTATCTTATGACATCTTATCTCAGAATCTGACTATTCCGAGATCCTAAGCAATAAAAGAATTTTAAGGTTTTCATTAAAGTTTTTATTCCGACACGTTTATCTTTTTAATTCTCTATAAACGTGCTTTGGCACACGTTCCAATACAGCGCATTACAAAATCAGAACTGAAACGACCGTTTTCTCTTTTGGAAGAAACAAGCGTCTCATCTTTTGTGTGATACAGTTGTTCAGGATGCCGTTTTCGGCAATACATTAAATGCAGCCCATTCCGTGTTCGGGTGTCATCATTACTTTCATCGACCCGACCCGAAATATCCAACCTATAAAAGGATTTTGAATCCTAACTGTTCCCAATTTTCACTTTTACTATCATCTTCCTAGAGCCTTTCTTTCTATACTCTGTTCTTCGAGCTCTCAAACATTCATCAATGGCGTCCTCTCAAGCAGTTTCCAAAACCTCCAAGAAGAAATCCTATAAGGGATCTACATCATCTTCCTCAACTGAGTTTATACTTAGAGAGACCATTCAACTCTTTTCGCTTGATCCAATGGATTACGATGAATCCATTCTAGTAACGATCGAGTTCATCTCAAACCATCCTATCGCAGTTCCTCTCACAAAAATCCTAAACCATAACCTTCCCCTATGCATTCTTCACAAAGCTACTGAAAGGATCAAGATCGAAAAAGACATACTGGAAGTGAAGATCGCCGACGACAAGATTGTTCCTATTCACAAAAGTACCTTCCTTAAGGCTATCGGCATTCCAGAAAACCCCAAGGGTTTTCGTGTTCAAGAACCCTCAACTGAAGAGTTTTAGACGTTTCTCAATCAAATCGGATATAAAGGAGAATTCAAGGCAAATGAATTTAAGAAATATGTAGTTCCCGGGTTATGGACCGTACTGATGCATCTCATCCTCTGTGGATAGTCCGACAAGCATGGTGGCACAGACACCATGAGCAAGGATTGGTTGTACGTCGTGTACAACATCTTCTCTGGAAGAAACAACATTGTTGATCTGACCAAGGTGCTCTTGCAAGACTTTCAGAAGTTTGCCATCAAGAGGAAGCCAAACGAGATATCAAGTCCAAGATTTTGGGCTCTAACTCTGCAACAACTTTACCTTGAGAGACATGAAGCCATTCCTCCCAATTCCGACATTCCAGAGGTATGTTGCTCATTCAAAGCCATTAAAAGTTATAGGTTACCAAACCAATCCTCTTTCGGACATATCAGATAATTGCCAATTCATATGTTAGACGTTGTTCTATCAGACTCACGATATCTCAAACATCATCTTGAGACTTCGACTGTGTACAACCCAACACAATCTACCCTAGTCTCGGATGCTCAGCCCTCTGATGTGAAAAAACCAGTTTCGACTGGTGGCTGTAAGAAGAAAATGGCAAAACGAAAGGCCTCTCCCTCATAAGTCCGAACCAAAAGGAGAACCAAAGCCAATGGATCCTCTCAATAGAACTCACAGATTGGCATTCGATCTGACTCTGGATCATCGCCTACCCCTCCCATCCACTCATCTAAAGTACCCTTCGGAGTTTCAATATCACATGCACATACTCACGGCGAGTCTGCACATAATCTACCCCCATCTTCCCAAAAATATGGTGTAGGTATTGAAAATAGTCCATTGAAGCCCCATGGGACAAACCCACGAGTCTTTTTGGAAATCCATTCGTTTCTACACAAGCACAATCAGGGGCTCCTGCCTCTAATTCTAAGCTTTCCGAAGCTGGAGCAGTCCCTCCTACTTCGAAAGCCTCAACCAGTCTGATACCTACCTCAGGTAAAGGACGACCAGGTATGTTTGAAAAATACTGGTTTGATTTTGTTGATAAGGCTCACTCTAGAAATTCGGAGCTAACAAGAGCACAAGTGGAGTAAACGCTTATGTCCATGCGTCAAAGAGCTCTTCAAATTTGTCTTTCATTCACTTTTCCATCCAATGAAGAGACTGATCAGGTGTTCCATCCTTCCGAATAAGCTCAGCAAACCGCTACAGGAGATGTTTCTGATCCTACAAGTGTTTCAGATGATCCTCCTCCGACATTCACAAGCGAAGAAACTCCCAAGCCTTCTACCAACAATGATCTCTCGGATGATGTAATGTTTGAAGATGATAGCACATCTGTTGATGTCATTCCGATCCTCACATCCTTCAAGACATTAGAGAAACCTTCCTCCTCCAAACCATTGTATGATTTCTGTCTTTTCTCCTCCTCCGAGGAATCCAAAGAAGAAGAAGAATAACTAGATGTTGAAGCCAACAAGCAATCCCCTCCTGTTAAGGAAAGCAATCAAGGCAACGAGGATCAAGCCAATCCTGCTGATAATCCCAAGCCTTCCGAACCTCAAGATGATGCTAATGATGATGACGATGATTACAAGTCTGAGAGTTCTACCTCGGACATAGGATCGTTGGATGAAAACATTTCAAATCCTTTTTCCTTGTTAGAACTCCGAGACAATGTTAAATCTTTTGTCTCCAAAGTTGACTCCCTCAACAAGATAGTCGCAGGCCTTGATTCCACGAATGATCAGAAGGTTACAAGTCTCGATTCCAATTTAGAGCTCATTCTTAAATCTCATTCTGAGATCAAAGATGCTGCCCCCCTCTGAACTCGATCGAGCCAATCAACTTGACCAACTCATTTCCCTCTGGTTCAAGCACATTCTTGAAAAAGTAGAACATAAATATAAAGAAATACTCGATCATCACATCTCCACCACCACCACTATGATCAAGACTCATGACGACATGATTAGTTCTACCAACGAAATCATCAAGCAAACTCATGTTCTTCATGAGAAACAAATTCAAAGGCTGGAAAAGGAGATTCGAAAAAAGGATGAAATGAATATGATTATGCAACAAGTTCTTATCAAGCTTATCTGAGCCACTTGGAATATTGTTGATATTCCGAAAAATAAGTTTGATGAGATGCTCGTCATTATTGATGAAACATTTTCCCGTCTTAAAGCTCAAGCTCTTACAGCTGAAGCTTACGATGTTTTCTCCAAACAGATTAACATGAGTTTTCAAAGAGTGATCAAACGGTTGAGTGAACTCCAAGGTGATGCCAGACTTGCATCGGATGCAGGGCCTTCCAATGCAAGAGGGGGAGAAGAAGTGTGACAACTAGAAAATTTTGTGTCAAACCAAGTCTAAGGGGTCTTGTGTATAAGTGTATCCACAATGTATATCTATGTTATTTTGATGCAATAATGTTTATTGAAAGCCAAGAGGGCACCATTTGTATGATTAAAGATAATATACACTTGGAAATTCATGTTGAAATGAACCTTGAAAGGTCAATGCAAGTCAAACAAGAATCAAATGGCTTTAACATAAAAACATGTATTTATGCCATGACCTTAAATTCTCGATTCTAAGGCCACCATCCTTGTGATTTCTATTCCTCAAGGCCGAAAACACATCCATGATCTACAAGACCGAAATCACTAGTGTATGGCCCATTAAGTCCGAAAACTCTTCAATATAAAAACCAAAATCACTTGTTTGTAGCACTTTAGGACCGAAATCATCAATAGGAGTGTGTACCAAGGGATTTCGGCCATGCCTAGGCCAAAATCACCTTCTTTATGGCTAAAAACTCAAGGGTGATTCATCCTAGAGCGATTCCAGTGGGATACAAAGGATAAGGTTTGACTTTAAGATGTGATATCCCACCCTATTTCCCATGCAAACTCGGCAATATTCCAAGCAAAACATTCATCAAATAAACATATTACCCAACAGGTATTTAAGCAAAGGTCATATCAAATATCCTCCTTATAATGAATAAAATCACCACCCCAAAATCCCCATCCATTTCATTACTCTTTGCTGCAACTTCAAATCCTCTCAAAAGAAAATCAAAGCTTACAAATACCAAATCCTTCAAGTGGGTTCTTAAACATTAGTAAGTATTCCGTGATTTCCTAGTGATCATCCTATTTACACATATTAAAATGTGTTAAACGCTTAGGATAATATCACCTCCACAGAAGTTCATCAAACCCATTCAAGAGTTTAGGCTTGAAATCTTCACTTCATCACCTCACGCAACCCACCAAAACCACCCAAGGTGAGTTCATACCCCCACTTTTACGAGATTTTCATGTTTTTAGGGGGGGGGGAATACAAGTCAAAATTTATATGTTACATAAGTACTTGTTTGTTACTTCTTGATGTTGAAGTATAAACCATTATTTGCTCAAAGTTATGATTATCACTACTTTTTATACAATACTTGTGATATATTAGTTTTGATATGCAAATTTAACAAAAATATAACTCATTATATGATACAAATATCATCAGGAAAACATAATTTGTAAAACTACAAGGTTTTGACAACTTTTACCAGAAGATAGCTTTTCTAGCAAAAATGGTTACAATATAGTTATTTACTATTTTGGTGGGTTACAATCCGAAGACATTATATTTTTACTACATATTTTAACATTAGGCAAGATTACAACTTTATTTTTATATAAAATATTTTATAAATAGTCTCAACAAACATATAAGACAAACTATAATTGGTATAGTTTGAGAGTCATAAAACCACTTTCATTTCAGAAGAACCATATAATTATCCAAAGGTATAATTATTTCATTTTACAAGAAAAAGGAGTTATAATTCACATAAATCAGTTGATGCTCTTGTGAGACATTCTCTTCACCGTACCTACCTAGGGTACACCTTAAGTCCTACATTATAACCAGAGTCTCCTTGAGGGAGAGCGAGATAGTTGTGTATAGATCTATATGGGATTGACAACCTCGCACCTCAGCTGTTCGCTACAGTTAGACCGGCAAGTCTAGGGTGTCACACCCCCGAACCAGATGGCGGAAACGTCCGAGGGCTCGTGTGACTTTAATTGAAATATCATCACAATGAATATACATGAAACTAAACACATACATCACCAACATTACATAGTACAACTGTCATTGTTCACATCCAGTACATTGTATAAATATTACATATTCATAACAGGAATTGTTTGAGAGTCACAAAAAACATAATATCCTAGCACACTTGATGATTTTTCTTCAGCTTATCTATTACCTGAGAATACAATTTATTTTGAAAACGGTCAACATATACAATGTTGGTGAGTTCATAAGCATGTTTGATAAAAAAATAGTCTGTATTGTTTGTAAAACCCAGAAAATCCGATATTTTCTGTAACAAAAACTGTTTACGAAAAATGATGTGATAATCCCATAAGTGTATATGTATGTGATTTCAAAACATGTAAAAGTGAATGCATTTCGTAACTGTTCCTTGTATAGTAGTTGTTGTATGTAGAAGTGAATAATGTCGTTCCCTGGAAAACCCGATGTTTTCCAATAGTGTGATAGTTTTGTATTATTGTATGAACCGCTTTGCATCGACACAGTGTATGAATATGATTTCCCATGAATACTTAGATGGTAATGAATCTCTATGTGAGTCGTTATAACCATGCATAATAATGACTAATTCGCCTGTCGTGACATTTTTCCAAACGCCGGTTTTGATCAAGATTTTGTCACCCTAGACTGGCCTAGTCTAACTGTAGCGAACAGCTCAGGTGTGGGGGAGTCACCCCCGTATAGATCTATACACAAACTCTCGCTCTCCCTCCAGGAGAATCTGATTATAACTACAGACTACGGCCGACACTTAATGGTGCCACCCGTTATTTCTCACGAAATCCCAATGAATTTGAATAACCTTGTTTTACAACCCAAATGATGTTTACGTGAATATGAAGTAAGCCTAACAGACACGACAGAGGACAACGGTGGCCCACTAATCATGTATGTTGTTATAGGTTGTCGAGTATGCTACGGACACGTTATAGCCTGCTAAGCATATGATGAATGTTAGGGCCCCATTAGCAATGCAAATGGGCCACTAAGGCCCAATAGCATGTTAAAGCTGATAAAGGCCCATTGAGCATGTAATTGGGTCACCTAGACCCAATAAACATGTTTGAATATATTGGGCCCAATAATCATGAAATTGGGCCACAAAGGCCCAATAGCACGAACAGAAGATTTTTGGGCTCAATCATTGTATCGTTTATTTGTTTATCGATTTTAAGTTCGTAGTGTAGGTTTTGTTGTATACCAAATGTTTATTCGCGATGTTAAAAATACTTTGACGTTTGTTTTATAACGAAGCTTTGGTTATATATATGTGTATATATCTATATACATTTTTGAAACCATGCGTTATAAATTTAATATTCTTGGCCCAATAGTTTAAATATTAGTCTATTTGACCCAAAAATATTTATTTTGACCAATTCAGCCACTTTATTAGTAAAAATGACACTTTTAGTCTCTTTTGATGAAAATTGACATTTTTGGTCCTTAAACCATTTTTCTTGACATTTTCGGCCCAAACATAATTTAAATAATAATTTCAGCCCAAAACTATTGTATTTGTCCTTTCCAGCCCTTATTTGTAAAAAGTTTACACTTTTGGCCCAAATTCCGCAAGTTTTACATTTTTGACCCCAAAATCCAAAACTTTGCATTTTTAGTCCAATTTTTGCATTAAAGTCATTTTCAGCCCCTGAAATAGTTTATTTATGTTTTAACTCATATTTTGATAAATTTACAACTTCATTCCCCAAAACTCTACCTTTTTCGCAATTTTGGGCCCAAAACCATAAGGCCCAAATGTAAGCCCAATAAACTAAAATTTATGTTTTTGACCCTTTGAGAAGTATTCTTTCCATGAAATTTAGATTTTATTCATATAAATACCATATTATCCTTGTAAAATCGAAAATGACATTTCTTATCCAAATTTTTGTTATTTTTGCAAAAATGACACTTATAAAGAATCTTTGGCTTTGTTTTTCACTACTTAAACATAAAGACTCTTAGATCTTTGAAGTATGTTGTTTATTATCTATTTGTTTATGTATCCTTCACACTTGAACCATAGATCTAGAGATATAACAAATAATATCATATTTTCACAACACAAACCAAAGAAATCACATATAACATGCAAATACACATAGATCAACACATAGCACTTGTATTCCCCCCCCAAAGCAATTAAAAACCAAAAACAAGGGGGTATGAACTCACCTTTGCTTGTTGTTCTCGGTTTTAAAGAAAAATGGAAGAAGATGAGGTAGTTCTCGGCCCTAGTGATCTCCTTGAGGTGATTCTTGCACTTAGATGGTTCTAAGGAAGTATGATCATGAAATGAAGCCATATAAGAGAGTATTATTATCTTAAGAATAAAAATCAAGGCTTATGTATGATAACAACTTACCAAGGATGGTGATACTTGATGAAGAACTCTTGGGATCACACACCAAGATCACGAAAATGACAAAGAAAGAAGAGAGTTTTCCTTGATCTTGAAGAAGAGTATGAGTGAGTTTGAAAATGAATTGTTTGGTGTGTGTTTATGGAGCTCTCGGCCGAGAGTGATAAGAAGAGAGGGGAGAGAAGGTCTTGAGGTGATAGATGCATGGAAATATGAGAACATTGCCTTGTTATCCTACATACAAAAATGAGGTGTCAACCCCCCTAATCATCCATTAATCTCATTTCTTTTCTTTTACTTGCGCCGAAATGGGCCTAATGAAAGAAGATATGGATTAATTTGGCCCACTTCTAGCCTTGGTTCGAAACTATGAGGTTCATAGAGAAGGTTTTCGGCCCATTGGACTCTTTTGGATAGTTCACGGCCCAATTATCATAAAAGAATGGGTTTTATGGCCCATTAAAGCTAATTAGGAAAATGACAAAGAAAGAAGAGAGTTTTCCTTGATCTTGAAGAAGAGTCTGAGTGAGTTTGAAAATGAATTGTTTGGTGTGTGTTTGTGGAGCTCTCGGCCGAGAGTGATAAGAAGAGAGGGGAGAGAAGGTCTTGAGGTGATAGATGCATGGAAATATGAGAACATTGCCTTGTTATCCTACATACAAAAATGAGGTGTCAACCCCCCAATCATCCATTAATCTCATTTCTTTTTTTTTACTTGCGCCGAAATGGGCCTAATGAAAGAAGATATGGATTAATTTGGCCCACTTCTAGCCTTGGTTCAAAACTATGAGGTTCATAGAGAAGGTTTTCGGCCCATTGGACTCTTTTGGATAGTTCACGGCCCAATTATCATAAACGAATGGGTTTTATGGCCCATTAAAGCTAATTAGGTCAATTATGGCCCAATAAGGCCCATTAAGGTAAACAAATTCATTTTGGATCCATTATGGCTCAAAATGTTAAATGTTATGAAAGTGGGTCCAATTAGAGCCCATTTAAGGGTTCTAAGCCCAAAATAGTCAAATTGGAGACTTATTGGTCCATTAGGCCCAATAAGGAAATCCTAGTCCATAATGGACTTAAACCGGGATTTTCAGGGTTTTCCAATCTTTCGTTGACCATTTGAAGTGTTTGTATAGAGTGTTTGATGGAATTTTGTTGTCATTGAATAAACATCATGCATGCTTTCAAGTTTTAGTTACAATTTTCTCCTTGTTAATGTTTACAAAAGCATAGAATTTCCTGGTTGTGACAAGGGTGACAAAATTCTACCAGCTCCGATGCCTGAAGAACGTCGTTCAGGCACATCAGCCATATTAAGTATGGTTATAATAACTCACATAGGGATTAACAAAACTACTCGGTTTACGGGGTAACTTACACTTCGCTAGTTTTATAAGAAGATAAAACTACATACTATTTTTCAGTACAACATTTCTTTCATTTTGGTCTGGGGGTTAAGACTACAATTCATATTTAAGAAAATATTGGATTTTATGGAAACATAAACTATCATTTTTTAAGAAAGAGATACAAAGGAAATACATATATTCTAGTCTTGAGTATGAAACTTACAACTCGTCTTTAAAGAAAATATCGGATTTTCTAGAAGTATACAAAATCATTTTACACGAAACCGTTACAAATACTTCTCATACAAAATGCTTATGAACTCACCAACTTAATTGTTGACACTTTTCAAAATCACTTGTATTCTCAGGAAACCAGTAAACACGTATTCAAACCATTTTGAGAGCAGGCGTTGCTGCATCATGAATTATACTTTTCAGTTACTTGTATTTGACTTTTGGACAATCAACGTTTGTAAACAATGTAAACATGTAATCTTAATGTATGATGTTTTGGGTTGCTATGATTCATGTATATCCAATTGTTATGATACTGTGAAATGATGCCATCCATCCTCAGACGTTTCCGCCATTCCGGTTCGGGGTTGTGACAAATTGGTATCAGAGCATTGTTTATAGTGAACTAATATATCAAACCATACAAAGATATACAACTATAAATACAATGGGGGCTAAAACACTCTGACTACAAATATACTATTAAAAATATAATAATATTTTAAGTAAAGTATAAGTACATACAAGTTAGGACAGTGTCATAACGAAAGCATAATAAAAGTAGTATGATGAGTTGAAAACAACGAGTAGGCCTTGGGATATGTAATTAGACCTTGAATAAATATAGCCTGATAAACTATATTTAGCCTATGTGTGACTAACATATGCTGGGGAATGGTCGTGGTAAACAACGAGTCTAAAACTTACCAAAAATCAAGAACTATAGAATCGAACATAGACAATTAAGATACTATAGGAGTATTTTAGGATACATACACTTCAACTCTTCATGCATGTCTTACATCTCCATTCTCGCACTGGATAACATGGCAGGATTTCACCTACCTGGAGACCCGTACTTCCCCAAACAGGGAAATGGGGGATGGATCGAAGAGGATCACGAAGAGGATCCTGAGGAACTAATGGAGGAGGAACCCGAAGAGGATCCATAGGTGGAGGAAGAGGAAGAAGAGGAAGAGGAGGAGGACGAGGAGGAATCAGATGTGGAGTCCGAAGTCATAAATCCTCCTCACGTCGTTCGAGTCCCCGCACACCGCTAGAATACAATGGACCCACGCCTCGTTGGGCGGAAGACTTGGAGAGGTGGAGCCGGCAGCAACACCAGCGCCCGCCCAAAGGCATGCAACGAGGTTTCTATAACCTCAGAAATGGAGGACCGGCAGACAAGGCTCTTCCTATCATGATACAACGCATCTCCCACGTCGGAGATCAGACCAGGGCGTCGGCCAACCGGATCGTGGAGCTAGGAGCCATTACTGAGGCCACTGACGCACAAACTCGACTTCTGGAGAGGGACTACCCTCGGACATGTCATCTCATTGACAGTCTCTACGAGGACCTTACCACCACCCGATCGGAAGTGCGAGAGTATCAAAGAGGCATACAACTCTCGAGGAATGTGTGATTGCAGCTGAGCATCGGATAACAGAGTTACAGGGTGCCTCGACTTCATCCTTTAGCCCACAGAACACTACCTGCCGTGAGTAGGGCATGTACTACTCATATCTTGTTTTATTTACGAGTAAGAGTTAGCACTACCCTTTCATGTAGACCTTCTTAAAGGTCAAATTTTCACCAAAACTATGTACGAGAACCATATTATTAATGAAATAGTTATGCATTTTTATTTCATTGGATGTCACTATTTGTTATGCAATTGTTTACTTGTCATAGTAAATTTCCTTGTGAATTGCTTGCAAATTTCAAGAACAAGTAGAATTGATACACATACATACACAAGGCATTTCATGACGATAATGCCCGATCCATAACTTTTCTCATAAACTTATCGTCATTCTACATTTAAACTTTATGGAAGTAACATGCCACCAAGGAAGTCCAACAGGCGAAAGAACAACACATCAACAACCCCACCACTGCCGCCTCCTCCGCAAATGGATAATACAGTGTTTCAAGCTGCAGTGAAAGCTGTTGTGGCTCCTGTCGTGGCCCAAATCAGCAGTAGCAGCAATGGAGGCAGAAATGGGACAAACAGTTCCAATCAAAGTGAAAACCAAGGTCACCCAAGGGAATGCACTTATAAAGACTTTGCAAACTGGAAGCCCAAGCCCTTCAATGGAAGCGGTGACGTCATTGCTCTGACACGGTGGTTGGAGAAGACGGAATCAATATTTGAAATCTGTGCCTGCCTAGTGGAGAGAAAAGTCAAGTTTGCAGTCTGCACTTTTTCTGATAGGGACCTTTCATGGTGGAATGGCCACATCAAAGCCCTAACACTCCAGGTAGCAAAATCGATGAGCTGGGAGGATCTCAAAATCATGATGCTCGAAGAATATTGCCTAAGGGGCGAGGTACAGAAGGTAGAACAGGAGCGTTGGAATCTCACTATGAACGGCTCTGACATCGAAGCCTACACCGCCAGATTCAGCGACCTGGCAATCCTATGCCCTGGAATGATCACTCCAGAGAGCAAGAAAGTGGAACGCTTCATCTGGGGGTTATTTCCCCAGATTCAGGGGAATGTAATTGTTGTCCCCAGATTCGACAGCGCCAAGCGCCTCGCTCAAAAACTCATTGATCATGGAGTAAGACAAGGCATAATGACTCTCATCCCCGAACAGAAAAAGGGGAGTGATAACAAGAGGAAGTTCGGAAACAAGAAGAAGGGTCAACCAACCCAGGAGCCCGCAAAGAAATAGCGGATCGTGGCGGTTCATGCCGTTGCCGCCCCTGCCGCACCGGCACCTACCAAGCCATATGCCGATACACTCCCAAAGTGTGACAAGTGCCATTTTAACCACAATGGCGCATGTTGGGAAATGCACTATACAAACTACAACAGGAAAGGGCACACTGCCCGATACTGCAGAACATCCGCACGACAGGCAACCCAACCCACAAATGCTGGGGTGAGCCAAGCGTGCTATGGTTGTGGGGAAACGGGGCACTACAAGAGGAAATGTCCGAAGGCCAACAACAAAAATACTGGCGGAACACGAAAATTCCTAGCAATAGGACACGAGGAGGCGATGAAGGACCCTGCAGTGGTCACCGGTACATTCATCTTCAATAACATTTATGCATGAATACTATTTGATAGTGGTGCGGAGAGAAGCTTTGTGAGTCATAAGTTTAAACATCTACTCAAATAAAACCCTCAAACACTAAACGAAATATTCACCGTAGAAATGGCAAATGGAAAAACTGAAACAACAAATGATGTATACATCAGATGCACGCTAACTTTGAACAACCACTCCTTCCAAATCGACTTAATGCCAGTTACCATAAGGAGTTTTGATGTTATCATCGGCATTGACTGGCTAAGTACTCACCGTGTCTATATTATGTGTTACGAGAAGGTCGTTCGGCTTCACCTCCCAAGTAACGAAACCTTGGTCATATACACTGACAAACCCAATACAAACCTCCGAATCATCTCGTGTATCAAGGCCCAGAAGTGCTTACACAAGAAGAACCACGCCTTTTTAGCTCACATTGTCGATGAGAAGAAAGGAGAAAGGGACATGAAGGACATCCCAGAGGTCTGCAACTTACCCGATGTATTTCCCGAAGATCTCCCGGGGGTACCTCCCGAACGACAAGTTGAATTCAGAATCGACTTGATACTCAGAGCCACACCAATCGCCAAGTCGCCAAACCGCTTAGCTCCTGTGGAGATGCAAGAACTTTCCAGTAAACTGAGTGAACAAGGGGTTCATAAGGCCAAGTTTCTCGCCTTGGGGAGCTCCAGTCTTATTTGTAAAGAAGAAGGACAGATCGTTCCGCGTGTGCATCGATTACCTAGAACTAAACAAACTCACTGTCAAAAACCGATACCCTCTTCCCCGAATCGACGACCTATTCGACCAGCTACAAGGATCGAGTTACTTCTCGAAGATAGATCTAAGATCCGAGTACCACCAACTGCGGATCTGGGAGGAAGATATCCCCAAGACCGCATTCCGAACTCGCTACTGTCACTATGAATTCGTAGTAATGCCCTTCGGTCTAACAAATGCGCATGCGGCATTCATGGACCTAATGAACCGTGTGTGTCGACCTTACTTAGAAAAATTAATGATTGTATTCATCGATGACATACTCGTCTACTCACGAAGTAAGGAAGAACACAGTCAACACCTACGGCAGGTCTTGGACACATTAAAGGCGGAGAAGTTGTATGAAAAGTTCTCCAAATGCGAATTCTGGATCCGAAGAGTGGATTTCCTAGGTCACGTGGTCTGGGCACTTGGACCCTTCCAAAATCAAGGCAATCGCGGGCTGGGCAACACCAAGAACCCCAAAGGAGATCAGACAATTCTTAGGCCTCGCTGGCTACTACAGGAGGTTCATACAGAATTTCTCCAAGATCGCTAAGCCACTCACTGCCCTAACCCAGAAGGGTGTAGCCTTCAACTGGGAGAAGTAGTGTTTGCTCTGAAGATATGGAGGCACTACCTTTATGGTACAAAGTGCACCATTTTCACGGATCACAAGATCCTCCAGCACATTCTCAATTAGAAGGAGCTCAACATGAGATAGAGGCGATGGGTAGAGCTACTGAATGACTACGAATGCGAGATTTGATATCATCCGGGCAAGGCCAATGTAGTAGCAAATGCCCTGAGCCGAAAAGAATACTCGGGTCACCGACTAAAGTCACTAACCTTGACTATCCATTCCCAACTGCCTTCGCAGATCATAGAGGCTCAATTGGAAGCCTTGAAACTCCAGAATGTCATAAACGAAGCCTTGTGAGGGATGGATAAGAACCTTACAATCAAAGATGACGAAGCCTACTACCTCATGGATCGAATCTGGACACCGACGTTTGGTGGGTACAGAGACGTTGTCATGAACGAAGCCCACAAGACAAAGTACTCCGTCCATCCACGTTCGGACAAGATGTACCTGGACCTCAAGAAACTTTATTGGTGGTCGAACTTGAAAGCCGAGATCTCTACCTACGTGGGCAAGTGTCTGACTTGTGCTAAACTCAAGGTAGAATATCAGAAGCCCTTGGGTTTGCTACAAGAACCAGACATACCCGAGTGGAAGTGAGAGCGGATAACCACGAACTTCATAACCAAGTTGCTCAAGACAGCGGGCGGACTTGACACCATCTGGGTGATCGTTGACAGGTTAACCAAATCCGCCCACTTCCTGCCAATAAAAGAGATAGGCAAGATGTAGAAGCTAACCATGATGTACATAAAGGAAATCGTACGATTACATGGCGTGCCAATATCTATTATCTCCGACAGAGATAGTAGACTTACCTCACGGTTTTGGCAGTCGCTGCAAAATTCCCTGGGAACCAAACTCGATATGAGTACAACATACCATCCTCAAACAGACGGTCAATGCGAAAGAACCATACAAACGCTAGAAGATATGTTAAGAGCTTGTGTGATAGACTTTGGTAAGGACTGGGATACCCACTTACCACTCATCGAATTCTCTTACAATAACAGCTATCACACTAGCATCAAAGTTGCACCATTCGAAGCCCTATACGGACGCAAGTGTAGATCCCGTCTGCGCTGGGCCGAGGTGGGTGACACACAGTTAGAAAGAGGGCAAGTACCCGACAGCACTCTCACCGGTCCCGAGATCATTAGAGAGACCACCGAGAAGATCGTCTAAATTTAGGAACAACTAAAGGCATCCAGAGAACGATAAAAGAGCTACGCAGATAAACGACAGAAACCCTTGGAATTCCAAGTCGAAGATTGCGTGATGTTAAAGGTCTCACCCTGGAAAGGGATGATACGCTTTGGGAAGCTTGGAAAATTAAATCTGAGGTACATTGGACCATTTGAGATCCTCGCCAGGATCGGTCCAGTGGCCTATAGACTTCGGTTACCACAAGAAATCAGCAACATAGATCCTACTTTCCACGTGTCCAATTTGAAGTAAACGAGAATCTCCACTTCGTTGAGGAGCTCGTAGAAATAATGGACAGGGAGGTCAAGAGGACAAAGCAGAGCCGAATATCCATAGTGAAGGTCTGTTGGAATGCCAAACGGGGACCCGAATTCACTTGGGAGCGCGAAGATCAAATGAAACAGAAGTACCCACAACTTTTTCTCTAGTTGCAAGAGCCCGTCCAAGATGCCAATTTCGGGACGAAATTCCCTCTGACTGGGGGATGATGTGACAACTAGAAAATTTTGGGTCAAACCAAGTCTAAGGGGTCTTGTGTATAGGTGTATCCACAATGTATATCTATGTAACTTTGATGCAATAATGTTTATTGAAAGCCAAGAGGGCACCATTTGTATGATTAAAGATAATATACACTTGGAAATTCATGTTGAAATGAACCTTGAAAGGTCAATGCAAGTCAAACAAGAATCAAATGGTTTTATCATAAAAACATGTATTTATGCCATTACATTAAATTCTCGAGTCTAAGGCCACCATCCTAGTGATTTCTATTCCTCAAGACCGAAAACACATCCACGAGATTACTACAAGACCAAAATCTCTAGTGTATAGCCCATTAAGGCCGAAAACGCTTCCATATAAAACCGAAATCACTTGTTTGTAGCACTTTAGGACCGAAATCATCAATAGGAGTGTGTAACAAGGGATTTCAGCAATGCCTAAGCCGAAATCACCTTCTTTACGGCCAAAAACTCAAGGGTGATTCATCCTAGAGTGATTCCAGTGGGATATAAAGGATAAGGTTTGACTTTAAGATGTGATATCCCACCCTATTTCCCATGCAAACTCGACAATATTCCAAGCAAAACATTTAACAAATAAACATATTACCCAACAGGTAACTAGGAAAAGGTCATATCTAATATCCTCCTTATAATGAACGAAATCACCACCCCAAAATCCCCATCCATTTCATTACTTGTTGCTGCAACTTCAAATCCTCTCAAAAGAAAACCAAAGCTTCCAAATACCAAATCCTTCAAGTGGGTTCTTAAACATTAGTAAGTATTTCGTGATTTCCTAGTGATTTAATACATTTTCATGTCCATATCATCCTATTTACACACATTAAAATGTGTTAAACCCTTAGGATAATATCACCTCGACGGAAGTTCATCAACCCCATTCAAGAGTTTAGGCTTGAAATCTTCACTTCATCACCTCAAGCAACCCACCAAAACCACCCAAGCTGAGTTCATACCCCCACTTTTTCGAGATTTTCATGTTTTTAGGGGGGGGGGGATACAAGTCAAAATTTATTTGTTACATAAGTACTTGTTTGTTACTTCTCAATGTTGAAGTATAAACCATTATTTGCTCAAAGTTATGATTATCACTACTTTTTATACAATATTTGTGATATACTCCCTCCGTCCCAAAATTATTTTCCACAGACAAAAAACACACAGATTAAGGAAACATTAATTACCAGTAACTTAATACAATAAAATGACAGTTTTATCCTCACTTTGCATTTAATGTTCCATTAAATGCTTAGTTGGTTAAGTAATAATGAGGGGGTATTTTGGTAAAAATATTATTTATTTTTAGAAGCGGACTATTATTTTGGGACAAACCAAAAAGGAAAGATGGACTATAATTTTAGGACAGAGGGAGTATTAGTTTTGATATGCAAAGTTAACAAAAATACTAACTCATTATATGATACAAATATCATCATGAAAATATAATTTGTAAAACTACAAGGTTTTGACAACTTTTACCTAAAGATAGCTTTTCTAGCAAAAACGGTTACAATATAGTTATTTACTATTTTGGTGGGTTACAACCCAAATACATTATATTTTGACTACATATTTTAACATTAGGCAAGATTACAACTTTATTTTTATATAAAAGATTATATAAATAGTTTGAACAAACATATAAGACAAGCTATAATTGGTATAGTTTGAGAGTCATAAAACCACACTTTCATTTCAGAAGAACCATATAATTATCCAAAGGTATAATTATTTCATTTTACAAGAAAAATGAGTCATAGTTCACGTAAATCAGTTGAAGCTCTTGTGAGACATTCTCTTCACCGTACCTACCTAGCGTACAACTTAAGTCCTGCATTATAACCAGAGTCTCCATGAGGGAGAGCGAGATAATTATGTATAGATCTATAAGGGATTGACAACCCTGCACCTCAGTTGTTCGCTACAATTAGACCGACAAGTATAGGTTAAGAAAAGTCCACCAGCTCTGATGCCTAAAGAACGTCGTTCGGGCATATCAGTCATATCAGCCATATTAAGCATGGTTATAATAACTGACATAGGGATTAACGAAACTACTCGGTTTACGGGGTAACTTACACTTCGCTAATTTTATAAGAAGATAAAACTACATACTATTTTGCAGTACAACATTTCTTTCATTTTTGTCGTGGGGTTAAGACTACAGTTCACATTTAAGAAAATATTGGATTTTCTGGAAACATACACTATCATTTTTCAAGAAAGAGATACAAAGGAAATAAATACACTCTAGTCTTGAGTATGAAACTTACAACTCGTCTTTAAAGAAAGTATCAGATTTTCTAGAAGTATACAAAATCATTTTATACGAAAGCGTTACAAATCCTTCTCATACAAAATGCTTATGAACTCACCAACTTAATTGTTGACACTTTTCAAAATCACTTGTATTCTCAGAAACCAGTAAACAGGTATTCAAACCATTTTGAGGGTAGGCATTGCTGCATCATGATTTCTACTTTTCAGTTACTTGTATTTGAATTTTGAACAAACAACGTTTGTAAACAATGTAAACATGTAATCTTAATGTATGATGTTTTAGGTTGCTAGGATTCATGTATATCCAGTTGTTATGATACTGTGAAATGACGTCATCCACCCTTGGACGTTTCCGCCATTTCGGTTCGGGGGTGTGACAAGGCGTTAGTAAAAGAGAAAGACAACTTGAGTAGAAACCTGTCTCAGAGTTTGTGCTCAGAGATGAATCGTCTGATGAAGAAATATTTGAGGTTGAAACTCTTGAACCTCTTTAGTCAAATGATGAAGAGGATGAAGAACTGGTTGAAAATGGGATTTTAGGACTTCAAGCTATCAGGGAACAACCTGTGAAGGTCCTTTCGGATGCAAATAAGTTGAAATGGTCCTCGGTTACGTGGCCATCATCATTATCAAAAACATTCAGAAGAATTCGAGATATGGAAAAAATCAAGACAAAGCTAACCGTCGACGCTTTCCGAGCTACTCAATCTATGCTTTCTTCAATCCTTGCTCCGAGGATCACTCAAATTGATGTAGGTTCTCCAACCCGGAAACCTGATGATCTTCCTCCTTCACCGAAATTTATCATCACCGAATCGGGTCAACAAATCATCTCTAGCATGAACGTACCTCCACAAGACAAAGGAAAGCAGATTGTTACTGAATCGGACAACCCAGTGAAGACGTTGAAAAAGTCCGAGGGCTGGTCTCAAGAACAAATCGATCTAGCTTTGGAAGAAAGCATCCAAATTCAAGCGTTGAAAGACGATTTGAATCCGATTTTGGGCATATCTCCTCTTTTCGAGAAGGAGTAATTTACGAAATACACTTTGTGCCCTTCATGTATTATGATCTTCCAACACAGGATGCCGATCAACTTGACCTACCAATCTCTCCTCATAGTCACTTCTATATCAAGTATAATCCTCTTAATCCGAATAATGATCCTTAATTAATCATCAGGACAGAGCGTGAGCGATTGCGGACCTTTTACTCCGTCAATGCCAGACCTCAAAAAGAAGTATGGTCTCGGAATAGGATTACCAAGATCATTGGATACGGTAACAAGGTTCAGAGCAAGTTTGATCTTAACTGTATGTTGTACATATATTATGTCTCTCGGAACAAAGAATCAACCATCACCATCATGGATGCCCACTTTTCCTCAATCATCCCAAATGAAATTCTCACCATTTCTGCTCACTTCCGAGAATGCCAATCCAGTGACATGAGAATCGGAGCTTACAATGTTGCAATCAATTTCTTGAAGGACTATATTGCTGAGTTTTGTAGGTCCGACATTGAATTTGCTCACCTATTCGAAACCGAGAACATTTTGGCAAAAATCACTACCGAACTCCCTGAAGCACAAATCTTGGCAGAAGGCCCCATTGAAGAACCGGAACTCGGCTATGTCTATCTCAAAAAAAAGAATAACCGAAAAGAATTCTTTAGATTTCTTTACAAACATCTTGTTCTGACAAAGATCCTTCAAAAGTTCATTTCCAATGCTGCAAAAAGTGATTCTCCTGAGCATGTCAAGAAGAAGTTCCTCGAACATCTCATGTGGTACTTAGAAGTCTGAAGCTGGCTCCAAAGTGCCCATCCCTTTGTGTTTGATGAATCCAAGTGAGGAAGTTGATTGATTGCTAAGTTCACTTAGGGGGAGATTGTTGATACATGAAAGTGAACCTCCAGCAATCCGAAGCCAAACCAGAACCGAAGTCTAAGTGCATTCTGAGATGTGAAGAGTTCCGAAGTCAAGCTTCTTTCGAGATGAAGACTTATCCAAGACATTCCTAGTTTTAGATGTTATTGAGTCTGTAAAAGCATTTAATGCTTCTTGTCGTTTAGTACTTGTTGATTATACAGTTCATGGGACAAAATTGAGTAAATCCTGTGTGTCAGCTTTTCTGACTTATCATATTTACATTCTCCATGCAAGTCTTGTATTTTATCTTTTTATCACTCCTTTCCTATTTAAGGAGATGGGTCTTCCATGCATTGTAATCTTTTTAAGAAGCAATATTCTCTTCACATCAAATACTAAGTATCTTGCAAGTCAAATCTCTTTCTCCATTATTCTCATTGTTCTTAAGTTGTCTTTACTTTGCACGTACTCATTTTATCTTACTTAAATATTATTTTGAAAACTTTGTTGATCTTCTTAATTCAAGACAAGTCCGGTTTACCAGATTTGACTGGACCCAAATATTAGCAGCAGACATTGATCTTATGTTAATTCAAGGTTTCAATTTTCAAACCTTGTCCGCACACTAAGTCTTGCACTTTCAATTCCAAGGCTTCGTTCGCATCCCAAAACACTAGATTGTGATTTATTGCAATCATTCGCATCCAATCACATCCAACTCCCCGTTTGCATTCATTAACATTCCAAGGCTTGCATTTGCATCCCGAAACACTAGACTGCAATTCATTGCGACCGTTTGCACTCAATCGCAACTAAGGATTGGCTTGGAACTTGAACTCATTTTGGACATGGAATTCATCTCAGAATTGGAATTCATCCCAGAATTGGAATTCATCTCGGAAATGGAACTCATCTCGGATTTGGAACTCATCAAGGAATTTGAACTCATTTTGGTCTTGGAATTCATCTCGGAACTAGAACTTATCTTGGATTTGGAAATCATATTGGACTGTGAACACATATTCGAATCAGATACTCACTTACTGCTAATTCGAATCAGATACTCACTTACAATTTGTCTTCAAAATAGTATCATATCAGAGTTCCCAAAAATCATAATCATAAATCGAGGAACACTACGGTCACGCCTTTGCCTTCCCGCGACCATCCGATGTACTTGAAACAATAATCGATAGATGTAAGCTCAAGGCGTAGTGAGTTACCCCCAAAATACCAACCTCAACAATACCATAACCATATCATATAACAAACATAGAACATCTATGCATCTTGAGTCTACAGTGTGACTGGTCCGCCCGCACCGGGCCTTCAGTCCACCTGGTCCACTCTCTAAGTCTACAGTCTGAATGGACCGCCCGCGTCGGGCCTTCAGTCTATCTGGCCCACTCTCCAAGCCTCGGCACGTCTGGACCGCCCTCTCGGAGCCTTCAGCCTATCCGGACCGCTCGTCGGGCGTTGGGCCTGACTATGTGCCCTCCTGGGTCTGCAGTCTATCCGGTCCGCCCTGGGTATGTTGGCCTACAGCACAAAGCAGGACCCGCGTCAACCCAACCCCAATCAAACAACCATATGCACATATAACAGATAATCACATAACAGTCCATAGACAAACAAACTGATCTAGCAGATCATATAGCATAGCAACATCCTAACCAGGATACCGACCTAACTGGTCACTAACATAGCATCATCCTATATACCAGGATACCGACCTAACCCGGTCACTAAACATAATATCATCCTAACTACCAGGATGCAGATCTAACAGATCAATAAACATATCAAATACAACCAGTAAATGATCCGAGAAAGGGCTGGCCTTGGTGCCTTAGACCCTGTTGATATAGTGAGGATAACTCACCTCGCAAGTAGTGTTGCTGCACCAAAAACCTCTGATCGCTGTCTCACCGGAAAACCCAAACTATCACATATTAAATGCCGAGTCGATACAGAACATAACAGTCTAGGCTAAGGGTCCACTCAATCCATCATGTCCATTCTCTTTTATTGGGCCAAGGCCCAATTCCAAGTCCATAACCTTGAAAGTCTTTATGCAAGGCCCATTATTGGCCCAATTTACTAAATTGGGCCCAACTTCCTTATTGGGTTTAACCCCATGATCCACTATCACCAAAATTGGTCCAAAACATATCTACTCAGAAAGTCCAGTAAGGCCCAAACCCTACTAGCCCAAAAAGTAGCCCAAAGCCAAAGCCCAAATCACCAAAAGTCCACAGAAGGCGTATGATGGGCGTACCCCAAGGCTACGCGAGTCGTACATGAGTCTCGTATTGACTGGAAAACGGGGTCATTGACTCAGTATGCTGGGCGTACAGAACCTTACGCTGGGCATACGCAGGGTTTCACCAAAACCCTAATAAGTGCTTAATGGCTTAAGCATTTAATCCTAAACTCCATATCCAGTGACCAAATGTGCCTAGGACTCATAAAGTCTCAAACTTTAGCACTTTGGACGTCCAGAAAGCTCTTAATCCAAGGTCTTAATCCATTAAGACCCTTCTACTACATACATGGGACATCTTAAGCCATTGGAACCTCATTTTTATCACTTAAGACGTCTTCAAGGTCCAGAAAGGACAGCTTATCTCGTCCAAAATGCATCATTTACCATATTGGGGTTTTTGGGACAAGAAATGGTTTCATAATGCTAGAAAGGCTAGATCTATGACCTACAAGCATAAAGTTTAAAGCTTTTGACCTTCTGGAGCTTTTAGGGCACAACACAACTTCCGATTTACAAGCCAATCTCCTTCTTCAACTATTTGTTGCAATGGCTTCACCTTCAAGAGCTCAAAATACCCACCAACTCACTCTCACACACAAGAACTAGGGTTTGGGGACGTTTCTGGAAGATGGATGCTGAGAAGAAGGAGAGAAAATGAGCCATAAGGATGTTTATATAGCCCCCAACCCGAGATATTAGGGTTTCCTTCTGTTATGAGTACGCCCAGTGTACTAAGGCGCGCCTTAGTACGCTCAATGTAGCCTTATGTACGCGCAACATACTCCTCCTGGTCCCAAAATTACAATTTAGACCTTAGGCTCTTCATGGCTTTAACCTTCCATCTCCAGGGACTACAAATGACAAAACTTGGGATGTTACAACTCTCCCCCACTTAAATTCGATTTCGTCCTCGAAATCATTCCTTACCATCCATGGTAACCTGACATCCTGAGGGGCACCTCCACAACCATGACATCCAACAACTTTCGAAGGGGACTAAACCCAATGGGAATCTTTCCTTCCAGGGAAAACGAATCCATAAACCCATGCGGCACACAACCCTACTCCACCTAAAATCCGCCATCTGGAAACTTGAATTTGGTCCGTCTCCCTAACAGACCACACATACCAATCCTCGCTAGTTCCCTTCCCATTACTACTAACGAACTACTCAACCCTGGGAACCTGAGGTTTCTACCCATAAATAGAACCATGGGTCATATTCTGCTGAACCCCTGTGCCTACAACTTACCATTTGCCCGCGCTGTGTATCTTGGCCTAATGCATAGAGCAGGACCGCCTCAGTCCGATCAGCATACCTTGCCATCTAATAGACCATCAGGATAATATGTTCACATTATATCGACGATAATCCACCATGTCGCTCCTTGTCGCCCATCACTTCCATAGAATACAGTCCTGCAAGCAGTTACCACCAACAACATACCTACCTCTACCGGTCAACCAGTACGACACTCATAATAGTCCATATCACCCCTTCGGGTTGGAATACCAATTTGCCAAGTCAATTCAACCATCAGGTTGAAATTCTCAGGGTTTGTTGGCCTACCGCCTCAACCCTACCACTCCCCTTGAGCATTCGTGCCTACGACTTTCTGTCGGGCCACACCGGGTATCTTGGCCTACTGCATAGAGCAGGACCGCCTCAACCCTACCCACGTGCAATGTGTCCATAGACGATCAGGAGAAAGATCTAACCCGGTTCCCAGAACCTGACTGACAGGACATTCTAATTCCAAGCCTTCATAAAGCTGATGAATACCCATCCGGATCTACTCCCAGTCCCCAACTGGAGTATTACCCGATCCAAGAAGATGAAACCTCGGAGACATTCCGAACTGATGAGATCACCAAGATCCTCTGTACTCCATCCGATCTCTAATAACGACTTCCGATCAAACCAGAAATACACCGAAGTCTTCAGTCCACTCCAGCAGCATGCTCAATACCTGGGACAGTCCTACTAATTGCTATAGCATAACAGTTTACTCAATACCCGCACATAGATCTACAACACATACAGAGTCTGCATCATGACTGGACCGCCTCACCAGGCCTTCAGCCAATCTGGACCACTCTCAGAACCCTCAGCATGTCTGGACCGCCTCTCTGGGCCTTCAGCCTGTCTGGACCATTCTCCGAGCCTTCGGCCTGACTGGTACGCCCCACCAGCCTTCAGTCTATCCGGACCACTCTAAACTATTGAGCATCACACTGGCCCACCCCCTCCTGGTGCTCTCTCTCCTATACATCCTATTCGCACCCACTTGGGGCTACGAACTCCTGATCCATTCTGCGGACTATAACCCTTGCCTAACCCTCAGCCTCATGTCGATCGTCCACCCACTCAGAAAGCCGTGGTTCAATCCCTGACCCGCACATCTACCACATGCGCTAAGTACCCGCATACCTGTGCTGAAAGTACTGTCTAACCCCGGCAGCTAACAGAACCCTCAATGATCGATGCTCCATCTGAGAATTTACAATTCTCCGCCACTTGGGACACTAGCTACTACCTGCTGGCGGCGAAACCAACACAGCTTAACCGTCCCTACTAGGTATTATCATACTTAACTATGGATCGATTAACCCTGGAGTGAACAGCCTCCGCAGAATAACCCTTTCATCATGGTGCAACCGAACTTCAAAAGAAACCCGAATCCCAGCTGAACACTTATGCATCTCTGATTCACAGCTACTAGTCCTGGAACAGAGATCCTATATCCTAACTTCTGATCACCAACACCCCTGGATACTAACCGTCTACCACCCCTCGATACTAAATTCCTTAAACTCTCCAATGTCCCTATGTCATATGCAGAAAGGGATGGAAAAATTCACAATATAATAATAAACAATAAGATAAAAGATAGAAACATACCAGCAGCTGCATCTGGCGCTGTCATGACCTCTTCTGCTGTAAGCTGGAAGGCACGTCCCTGAGCCCTCAGAGGCTCTGCTCCACCCTGACCTCACCAGTAATCCTCAATGTAGCCGGCGCTGGAGCCTGCAACGATCTTGCAACAAGCTATGGACAGTTAGTCTTCACGTGACCAACCTGATGGCAGTGATAACAGATCCTCATGTTCTGAACCGGGGCCAACTGGCCACAATCCCTCGGATAATGCCCCTCCTTTCCGCACTTGCGGCACGCACCACCAGACCTAAAAACTCCGGAGTGACCCTTCCCGCTCTTCTTACATGTGCGGCCGCTCTGGCCTCAAAACCTAGAATCAGCGGTCTTAGACCGCTTTGGCACCGGCTGCGACTGCACCGGGGCCTGTCTCTACTTTCGCAACTGTAACTCAATCTCCAGCTCATGCCGCGTAGCGGCCTCCTATAAGTCCAGCAACGTATCATATCGCTGGGTAGTAACAAACTATCTAATGTCAGCCTTGAGCATGCTCAGATAATGCGTCATCTGAGCCTGCCTGGAAGCAAACTCCGGGCAGAACATCGCCCTCTCAGCGAACATACGAGTGATCTCCGTCACCGACTCCGTACCCTATCTCAACTCCAAGAACTCCTGAGCTAGCCGCTCACGCTCGAGTCGTGGAATGTAGCGGGAGCAAAACATCTCCCTAAACCGATCCCAATAAATTGCAGCTCTCTGCTCATCCGAATAAGACCCCGTCATCAACCTCCACCAGTCCTTCGCCCCGAACCTCAGCATGTTCAGGGCACACCTGACCTTCTGGTCAGTCGGGCAGGAACATGTGAAAAAGCATCCCTTGATGTCCGACAGCCACCTCATGGCTATGATAGGGTCCTGAATCCCATCGAAAGTCGGGGGCTTCGTATTATGGAAGTCCCGGTACTGGTAGCCTCGACTGGCTCCACCCCCTCCCGCCGCTGTTACAGCCGCGGTAGCTGCAGCGGCAGCCGTCTCAGCAAGGGATGCGTATCTGTCATTAAAGTACTCCATCATAGCAGACTTAATAGTCCCAAACAATTCCAGAATCTGACCCCCGACAATCTCGACCACCTCCTCGCGGATGATCTCCCTGACCCGATCCACTGTCAACACTGGCTCCTCCTGGCTGATAATCTCAGGCGCCGCTGGGGCCTCCTGATCACCCTGTCCGGATCCCGATCCGGATCTAGTCACAAAACGCCTCGTAACCACAATACTGAAAATATAACAGGAAGATATCAGACAATCCACATAAATAACCGGGAACCAACTCCCTGCTGAACCCTAGGGGTTGTGACTTCCTTGCTACGCATATGGGTCCTGTGCTTTCAGTAGTACGGGACCCATACTACCTTCCACACCTACCCATATTTGTCTCAAGTATCACCACAACACCCTAACACTATACATACACATGGTGGTCGCTCAACCTCGCCCCTAGAGGAAGGCTAACTGTCTCACACCTGATCTACCGGTCTCACACAACCACCCGTCTATGAAACTTCCACCAACCCTGCAGCATTAGTGTATGCTAGCCATACATAACGCTGGACCCCATACACTTTCGAATATCCAATCCTACCCTAAGCTCCCAATCAAACAAGAACATAACATAAGGCCAAATCAAACATTCTCAGGCTATAAGATCTTAATTATGTATAACCGTGATGCATTCACTAATAAGCTACAGTAATGATGTCAATCTCATATAAGGAAAACCCTAGGCTAGCAGGCATCATGTAATCAGGCAATTCTATCATGCAATTCCTGAAGATCCCTAGCCTAGTACTAGCATGATGTTCTATCATATCACAATATCAAATAACTATACGGTATTTTGGGGTCTACTTACTGGCTCCGGCTGATCGTACACTTGCATCCTCCTTTACTTATTTTGAAAACCATTAAAAATCATTTGAAAATCCTTTCCTTGATTTGAGAGTGGATTCACACTAGTGTTCCTCCAATTCACTCAAACCAAGGCTCTGATACCAACTTGTAACACCCATAAAATTCATGCCAATTTAAAACTTTTACAACCAATTAAAAACCATTAAGTTATTACAATTTGTCTTCAAAATAGTTTCATATCAGAGTTCCCAGAAATCATAATCATAAATCGAGGAACTGTACGGTCACGCCTTTGCCTTCCCGTGGCCATCCGATGTACTTGAAACAATAATCGTTAGATGTAAGCTCAAGGCTTAGTGAGTTACCCCCAAAATACCAACCTCAACAATACCATAACCATATCATATAGCAAACACAGAACAACTATGCATCTCGAGTCTACAGTGTGACTGGTCCGCCCTCACCGGGCCTTCAGTCCACCTGGTCCACTCTCTGAGTCTACAGTCTGACTGGAACGCCCGCATCGGGCCTTCAATCTATCTGGCCCACTCTCCGAGCCTCGGCATGTCTGGACCGCCCTCTCGGAGCCTTCATCCTATCCGGACCGCTTGTCGGGCCTTCGGCCTGACTATGTGCCCTCCTGGTCTGCAGTCTATCTGGTCCACCCTGGGTATGCTAGCCTATAACACAAAGCAGGACCCGCCTCAACCCAACCCCAATCAAACAACCATGTGAACATATAACATATAATCACATAACAGTCCTTAAAAAATTCGTAATACAGTTAGAAGTAGCATCTGCAAAAATTATTGCAGACATTACTAAAGAGTTATCTGAAAAGATTGACTCTTGCCCTTGTAATAAAGACATTCTTGAACACATCAAGAATATTCCCATCATAGAACAAAAAACCAAAACTGGAAAATATTCAGGTCTTAAGAAATACTCACCTCCCAATCCAAGTATTGGAAACCCTGACTTAGGAAGCTCAAAAGACTCCCAGAAAATCGATATTTTCAAAAAAGAGCTAAAATGAAAGAAACAATCTCTGAGAAACTTGAGAAATATTTCTTTAACCTTCAATATGAAGATTATGATAAGGCTGACCAAAAACTTATTCAGCTTTTATCTTTAGAAACTGAAGAATGCGAAGAATTGTATCAAAAAGAACCCAAACTTTTTGATCAATATTTTAGAATGACTAAAATATATGAACCTAATACTGAATCAGAACAAGAAGATAACTTTAAGACTAATACAAAAACTGTAAAGTTCGAATATTCAGATATGGAAGATGATGAAGCAGAATCTTCTTATACAGCCGCTAGAAGAAGCAATAAAAAGAAATATGAGTTCAAAATGCCTGTCCACAATGGTATTCCAAATAGTGGTCAAGGATCCAATACGATCAATGTACTCAATATTGATTGTATCCAAGATCTAAAACTCAGAGAAAGAGTTGTAGAAAAATGGGTTACTGAGATTTCACTAATCTTACAGACAAACCCAGATGAATTTGAAAAAGCAAAAAATGTTCTACTACTTTTAGAACACAAAACTGATGGAATTGTGCAAAAATTCCTAAGAAACAATAATTGGAATGAAGAAATGCATGGTTCAGATCTTTTTGATAATATCATAAATGTCATATACACTACTTTCTTAGGTCTTGATTATATTTCTAATAAAGACTTCACCATTAATAAGAAAGTTGACATAGCAAGAGTTTCAATGACAAAACTCCAATTACATGATATTAGTCTTCTCGACAAATACACATGTATGTATGAATCATATCTGTATGATATTCCACAAAGAAGTGAATATGCGCAATGGATATCTGCTTACCTCATGAAAATTCCAATTATTGGAGAAACCTGTACAGACAGATGGAAAAAAGAAGTTACTGGAGAAATCCAGCAAACCAGTCTTTCTTATGCAACAAAAATTGCAAAAGAAGAAATTGATAGAATCTGTCAAGACAGATATAAACAACAAAAACTTAAAACAATAAGCAAAGATTGTTGTAGCATGCTCTCTGATTTCAAAAACTTTGATATTGGAAAGAAAAATTATAATAAGAAAAAGTATAAAAACAAAAAGAAATTCAAATCTTTTTGGAAAAAGAAAAGAAGAAAATTTTCACCAGGAAAATACTTCAAAAAACCTTCAAAAGAAACACCTAAGAAGACTACTTCCTGTCCGCAAGGAAAGAAAAAATGTAGGTGTTGGATCTTCAATGAAGAAGGACACTACGCCAATGAATGTCCAAATAGAAAAAAATACCCAGACAAAGTCAAGGTTTTACAAACCGCTAACAATGGGGGCTATGAAGCTCTTGAAGAAGAGTATGATGGTACACAACATGTTTTTATATATCATGTTGAGACAGAATCTTCATCAGACACTGATGAATACGAATCAACAACGGATGACTCAGACTAGTCCCATACAAACCCCACTTTTCAGAGAGGAGGAGATTAACCATTTTTGCGTAAACCTCCAGAAGATTGATGATTCCCTTATCATGAATCTTACTAATCCAAACTCTATCTATGTTTCTACTTTCCTTAACTTTAAAGGATATAATTTTTTTTTTGTAGATACAGGTGCATCTTTATGTCTTGCAAGCAAATTCATCATTCCGGATGAACTCTGGGAAAACGCTCCCAAAGAAATTAGTGCCACTATTGCAAATGGTGAAACCATAAAAATTAATAAAGTTTGTAGAAACATTAATCTCGAACTTTCAGGAGAACATTTCAACGTTCCCACTATTTACCAACAAAATTCAGGAATTGATATCATAATTGGAAACAACTTCTGTCAAGTTTATGGACCATTCATACAATGGATAGATAGAATCGCCTTTCATCTTAATAATGATATGGTAATTATAAAAAAGGTTACAGAAGCCTATAGCAAAGGAAAACCAGGTTTTCTTGAAACTCAAGAAAAAGGTTCTAAAGAAAAACAAATTCCAGGTACTAATATAACCCATGAAGGGATTAATAAAGAAAAGATTATTTCTATTCAAACTACCAGGTTCAAACAGATTGAAGATCTTCTTGAAAAAGTTTGTTCTGAAAATCCTATTGATCCAAATAAAACCAAAGGATGGATGAAAGCTTCAATTAAGCTTATTAATCCCAAGACGGTTATTAGAGAAAAACCTATGGTTTACTCTTTACAAGATAGAGAAGAATTTTCCAAACAAATCAAGGAATTACTTGATATGAGACTAATTATAGAATCAAAATCTCCTCATATGTCTCCTGCCTTTCTTGTCAATAAAGAAGCAGAGAAAAGAAGAGGAAAGAAGCGCATGGTTGTCAATTACAAAGCAATCAATGATGCAACTATTGGAGACTCACATAATCTTCCCAATATGCACGAACTCTTGACTCTTCTACGAGGAAAAAACATTTATTCAAGCTTCGACTGCAAGTCAGGTTTCTGGCAAGTTCTACTTGATGAAGAATCGCAACTTCTCACTGCCTTCACATGTCCTGATGGACTCTTTCAATGGAAAGTACTACCCTTTGGGCTTAAACAAGCTCCTAGTATTTTTCAAAGACACATGCAGAACGCTCTTCGAGGCCTTGAAGGTTTCTGCACTGTATACGTTGATGACATCATGATCTTCAGCAAAAATGAACAAGAACACTATGTTCATGTCACACAGGTTCTCAGAACTATTTTAAAATATGGAATAATACTTTCAAAAAAGAAAGCTCATCTTTTCAAAACAAAAATCAATTTTTTGGGTTTAGAAATAAATGAAGGTACTCATTGTCCTCAAAAGCATATTCTTGAACATTTACATGACTTTCCAAATGTTTTAGAAGACAAAAAACAACTGCAAAGATTTCTTGGTGTTTTAACTTATGCTGAAACATATATTGAAAAACTTGCAGCCATGAGAAAACCTTTACAGGTAAAATTAAAAAAAGATGTCATCTGGAATTGGTCAAATGCTGATACAGACTACATCAAAAAGATAAAGAAAGTTTTAATCAATTTTCCAAAACTTTATCTTCCAAACATTGAAGACAGTTTAATTATTGAAACTGATGCTTCTGATGAATTTTGGGGAGGTGTTTTAAAAGCTAAAAACCCCAAAAACGAAGAACAAATTTGCAGGTACACCTCTGGCAGTTTCAAAGCAGCTGAGAAAAACTACCATAGCAATGAAAAAGAATTACTCGCTGTAAAAAGAGTTATTACAAAATTCTCTGTATATTTAACACCAGTAAATTTCCTGGTTCGTACAGATAATAAAAATTTTACTTATTTCCTCCGAACGAAGATTGCAGGAGATAACAAATTAGGCCGGCTAATACGATGGCAAGAGTGGTTCTCACGATATACTTTCGCTGTTGAACATCTCGCAGGAAACAAAAACGTACTGGCAGACTGCCTCACTCGTGACTTCAGGTATGCCTTACATCATCCATGATCTCACTCGCTCCTCTCGAGCCCTATAAAAGGATATGATCCTCATGACATATTTCCTCACAGAAAACTTCACCTACAAAAAAGTGAGGAGGAGATTAGAGAGAAAAGTAAACAAAAATTGAGTTTACAAAAATGGAAGACCTCAACATTTTGAGGATGAAGAAACAAATGCTCCTCATAGAGCTATCTGCAATTGAGCAGAAAATCAACTTGTATGAACAAGTAACAACGGTCACCAATGTACCGGAAATCGAAAGCTCAAAAACAAAGGCTATTCCAGTGCAAACGACACCTGGTAAAGAATCAACAAATCCGTTGAAAGCTGATGCTTTGCTAAAAAGCATAATAAAGGAGACAGCTACTCCTCTTCCTAATGGAAAAACTAGCTTATTGGTTGATCCCAATCCTTGTACTGAAGGAATCAGTAAAATGACAACTTTGTCACCCACTAACAAATCTGTGCAGGAGTTCACACCAGATTACAAAAAAGCTCTTAACAAAGAAGCTGAAAGATTTTATGTAATCTATAAAGGACCCCATGCCGGTGTTCATACTGACTGGGGAATTACAGAAACCTTCTGTAAAGTTGATAAAGTTACTTGCAAAAAATTCAGAAATGAAACATCTGCAAGATTAAGCCTTGCCACTTATCAAGATGATACAAGCAAGACTAACCAACCACTTCTTCGACCAAAAATTCAAAAAGTCAAAGAAGCCCACAGAGACCAAAGGTTTGACGTTCCAATTGACGTTCAACAAATGGTTAACTATCCTGAAATCTCTTTTGAAGATTTCAGAACAATCTGGAAGAAAGCAAGAGCTGCATGCCCAGAAGACCTTGTTCATGAAAAGTTTTTCACTACGGACAAGAAAACAAAAAGTCTGTTCAACTTTCTCGAAGGAGCAGATGCAAAATTAGTCTACCAAGCCTTTCAAGCTGGACTAATCGACAATATCTACCCAAGCTGCAACCTTCAAGAACTCAAATTCTTCCCAAGCAGCATGGTAGAATCCATTAAGAACTTTCGAAAGAAAGTACTTAAAGCAAAAGATAATCCGATCTACATCAGATGCATCTCTTCACTCCCAGAATGGATTCAAGAATCAACTCTTTCTCCATACCACTTTCTGGAAATTGGTCTTTCTAAAGCCAATAGAGAGATTGAACAATCTCAACCAATGGAAGATAAAGATCTACCTTTCACAGAAATTCTTCATCCTAACCGCATCAATGGTTTAAGAAGAATATCAGAAAAAATCATTGAAATTATCTCTGGTTCAAAAAAGAAGATTAATTATACCGATTCACATTGTATAATTACAAGCTGGAGTTACAACAACACCAGCCAAGAAGATCTTCGTCAAGCCTCCAAGTTTGGAGAAAAATTCATGAACAATAGCATGGAAGTATCTAATGCTACACGCCAACACTTCTGCCGACATGCAGAACAACTTTTCGAAGAACATCTTTGTCACTTTTGCGATTGCAAAGATTCGGAGACAAAGGAGGGACCCCCTCTGAAGATGACAAATCCTCATCATCTTAAAGAAAGATGCTTCACGTGTCAAATGGCCCCACCACTCAAAATAATAATGCCTTTTCTCCATTATTAAAAGCTTTCCAGCTGTCCACAATAATGTAATCTTTAGTGGATAAAAACGTCATGCCTGACATAATAGGCAAGGATCAGACCCTCTCAATATATCTATAAATTGAGAGTTATGTTTTGGAGAAAAGATCATCGCAATAACGAGTGCAACAAAAACACTCTCTATCTTGTAAATTTTCAGTTCAATGTCTTGTGAGTAAAAATCTCCCTTAGAAGGGAGAGATGTAAAATATTATAGGAGTACTCCCATTTCGGGAGCTCTTTTATCAATAAATCTTTGTTTTGTTATACTTGAGTGTTCTTACAAAATAGAGTCATGAAACCTGTAAGTGACAGAGTGTCAGGTCGACGATGGTCAACAGTACCACAGGCATGAGGCCAACAGGGAAAGCAACCACATAGACCAATGATTGACACAGGCTGGCTTGAATAGTTTCTATCTATGTAAGTAATACTCCTACTACAAAACACTTATTGATTAATGAGTTTTCTCTTTACAATTTTTTGCATCTATTTCCTTCTAAACATACAAAATATACAAAACAAATTCCGTACACCAGCACTGGTATTAGAGCCTTGTTAAAAAATGTTATATGTTCACATGGTTGTTTGATTGGGGTCAAGAGAATGAGAAATCTCATTCTCTGTATTACGAATTTCTTCAAATAATTCACTGTAAAGTGTTTTATTATAATGTAGTACCATTTTTTAACAAGGCTCTGATACCAGTGTTGTGTACGGAATTTGTTTTGTTATACTTGAGTGTTCTTATTATAATTTTTCTTTCCAATATCAAAGTTTTTGAAATCAGAGAGAATGCTACAACAATCTTTGCTTATTGTTTTAAGTTTTTGTTGTTTATATCTGTCTTGACAGATTCTATCAATTTCTTCTTTTGCAATTTTTGTTGCATAAGAAAGACTGGTTTGCTGGATTTCTCCAGTAACTTCTTTTTTCCATCTGTCTGTACAGGTTTCTCCAATAATTGGGATTTTCATGAGGTAAGCAGATATCCATCGCGCATATTCACTTCTTTGTGGAATATCATACAGATATGATTCATACATACATGTGTATTTGTCGAGAAGACTAATATCATGTAATTGGAGTTTTGTCATTGAAACTCTTGCTATGTCAACTTTCTTATTAATGGTGAAGTCTTTATTAGAAATATAATCAAGACCTAAGAAAGTAGTGTATATGACATTTATGATATTATCAAAAAGATCTGAACCATGCATTTCTTCATTCCAATTATTGTTTCTTAGAAATTTTTGCACAATTCCATCAGTTTTGTGTTCTAAAAGTAGTAGAACATTTTTTGCTTTTTCAAATTCATCTGGGTTTGTCTGTAATATTAGTGAAATCTCAGTAACCCATTTTTCTACAACTCTTTCTCTGAGTTTTAGATCTTGGATACAATCAATATTGAGTACATTGATCGTATTGGATCCTTGACCACTATTTGGAATACCATTGTGGACAGGCATTTTGAACTCATATTTCTTTTTATTGCTTCTTCTAGCGGCTGTATAAGAAGATTCTGCTTCATCATCTTCCATATCTGAATATTCGAACTTTACAGTTTTTGTATTAGTCTTAAAGTTATCTTCTTGTTCTGATTCAGTATCAGGTTCATCTATTTTAGTCATTCTAAAATATTGATCGAAAAGTTTGGGTTCTTTTTGATACAATTCTTTGCATTCTTCAGTTTCTAAAGATAAAAGCTGAATAAGTTTTTGGTCAGCCTTATCATAATCTTCATATTGAAGGTTAAAGAAATATTTCTCAAGTTTCTCAGAGATTGTTTCTTTCATTTTTGCTCTTTTTTGAAAATATCGATTTTCTGGGAGTCTTTTGAGCTTCCTAAGTCAGGGTTTCCAATACTTGGATTGGGAGGTGAGTATTTCTTAAGACCTGAATATTTTCCAGTTTTGGTTTTTTGTTCTATGATGGGAATATTCTTGATGTGTTCAAGAATGTCTTTATTACAAGGGCAAGAGTCAATCTTTTCATATAACTCTTTAGTAATGTCTGCAATAATTTTTGCAGATGCTACTTCTAACTGTGTAGTGGTTACGTATTTAATGGCCGTTAAGTCAAAGTTTATAATCAGCCCATCTATTTTTTCATTAAGGAGGTTGATTGATCTATTTAGCTCGGGTATCGAGGTCATCCTATCAGTTGTTTTAACTGCTCTTGTATATTAGTGATCTTAAGGTTGTTTTCTTTAAGAGTGCCTTCAATATTTGCCTTTTTGGCGACTTCTTCAACAAAATGGTTGTTTTTTAAAGAGTTTTCTAAAAGAATAGAATGTTTGTCAATAGACTGGGTTAGCTTGATAGTTAGTTTATTTTGTCTTTCAATAACTTCGAAGAATTTTTCAAAATTATTTTTATCAAGATTATTTTTATCAAGATTATTTTTAACCAAAATGGCTAAATCGTTTTTAAATTGGTTAAAAGGTATTTTATTTTTAGAAATATCTTTAGAAATATCTTTTGAAATACCAAGGTAATGGCATATTTTCGAAGTTTTTAAGAGACATCTTGCAATGATCTGGTTGAGATTATTGCAATGATTTACAATTGTTTGAATACCAGCTTTTCCAGAAGTAGAGAAAACGTATTCTTTCTTTTCAGTATTGTCGTCAAGGGTTTTGATTTTTACTATTTTACCTTTTTTATAAAAATGAGGAAAATCAATTTTATTACTCATTTATTATCTTAGAGATTTGTTTGATATTCTGACGTAGACTATCAATTTTTAAAGACATGTTTCTTATTAAGTTACTATCTTTTCTTTCTGAGCTTTCTCCTATATGGAGTGAATCCATAGAAATTCTTGGTCTAAGAGTTTCTCCTAGAGCTTTTTTGTTTCTAGCTATATTTAAAACCCAAGAGTTTTCTTGAGGATTTATGTCGCAGAATTGTTTATCTTTGACATGGCCTATTTCTGAAAAGACATCATCAAGTTCGATGTACTCGTCTTTCTTGTAGTCTATGCTATGGTGACTATTGGTCAGGGCATATCCTATGAGATAGGTTATGGTGAATGGTTTATCACCTGGGTTCATAAGGTCACTTCTTTCAAAGTGATGTATAAAAGATAAAGTTTTATCTATATTTGCAGATTTCAAATCTAGAGCAAATTTTGGATAGACTGAAAACATAAATTTTTGGTATGCAAGGTTTCCCCTAGCAGCACCTAAGATGCAGTCCTGTCTGTCAGTAATTCTGTTGTCAATTAAGGCCATTTTTATGGGAGAATTTATTCCTGCTTGGAATTGGGATTTTATCAAAATTTTTACAGCTCCGATATGGACCATTCTTACTTTTGATCTAATCTCAACTGGAATACTTTTTAAGTTATTGTTTATTTGTTCTTTAGTCAAAAGGGGTAGAAAGACAGCTCCTATTGTGTCTTTTATGTCTACAGACATTTCTTTAGTACTAACAAAGTAGAAAATTTCATTTTTCCTTTTAAGCGGATTTAAAATACTAAGTTTAGAAGGAACATTTTTGAAAATGTTTTCTTTCTTTATTTTTAAATCTGTTTTCTTGACCCGAGAGAGAAGATCTTGTTTTATTAAGAGGTTTGCATGAAAGCCGTCTTCATCCTCAACATAAGTTAGGATTTGTTTTTCTTCTGAATCATTTTCTTCAGAATTGTTGAAAATTTCTTTATTCATGTTTAAGAAATGTTAACAAGTTAAAATCCTTTTTCTGAGTTCTGAAACTGAGTTTAAAGCTTTATCAAGGTGTTCTTGATGCATTTTTTGCCTATGAAGGAGGTACTTACGTATATTAACCATGGTTGGTATATATTCGTGAGTATGTTTATTTTGTGCTTGTAGAATTCTGAAATTTATATGCACTAAATCTTTTTTATTACTTAAAAGTATATCTTTATGTTGAGAAATCTCATTCTCTGTATTACGAATTTCTTCAAATAATTCACTGTAAAGTGTTTTATTATAATGTAGTACCATTTTTTAACAAGGCTCTGATACCAGTGTTGGTGTACGGAATTTGTTTTGTATATTTTGTATGTTTAGAAGGAAATAGATGCAAAAAATTGTAAAGAGAAAACTCATTAATCAATAAGTGTTTTGTAGTAGGAGTATTACTTACATAGATAGAAACTATTCAAGCCAGCCTGTGTCAATCATTGGTCTATGTGGTTGCTTTCCCTGTTGGCCTCATGCCTGTGGTACTGTTGACCATCGTCGACCTGACACTCTGTCACTTACAGGTTTCATGACTCTATTTTGTAAGAACACTCAAGTATAACAAAACAAAGATTTATTGATAAAAGAGCTCCCGAAATGGGAGTACTCCTATAATATTTTACATCTCTCCCTTCTAAGGGAGATTTTTACTCACAAGACATTGAACTGAAAATTTACAAGATAGAGAGTGTTTTTGTTGCACTCGTTATTGCGATGATCTTTTCTCCAAAACATAACTCTCAATTTATAGATATATTGAGAGGGTCTGATCCTTGCCTATTATGTCAGGCATGACGTTTTTATCCACTAAAGATTACATTATTGTGGACAGCTGGAAAGCTTTTAATAATGGAGAAAAGGCATTATTATTTTGAGTGGTGGGGCCATTTGACACGTGAAGCATCTTTCTTTAAGATGATGAGGATTTGTCATCTTCAGAGGGGGGTCCCTCCTTTGTCTCCGAATCTTTGCAATCGCAAAAGTGACAAAGATGTTCTTCGAAAAGTTGTTCTGCATGTCGGCAGAAGTGTTGGCGTGTAGCATTAGATACTTCCATGCTATTGTTCATGAATTTTTCTCCAAACTTGGAGGCTTGACGAAGATCTTCTTGGCTGGTGTTGTTGTAACTCCAGCTTGTAATTATACAATGTGAATCGGTATAATTAATCTTCTTTTTTGAACCAGAGATAATTTCAATGATTTTTTCTGATATTCTTCTTAAACCATTGATGCGGTTAGGATGAAGAATTTCTGTGAAAGGTAGATCTTTATCTTCCATTGGTTGAGATTGTTCAATCTCTCTATTGGCTTTAGAAAGACCAATTTCCAGAAAGTGGTATGGAGAAAGAGTTGATTCTTGAATCCATTCTGGGAGTGAAGAGATGCATCTGATGTAGATCGGATTATCTTTTGCTTTAAGTACTTTCTTTCGAAAGTTCTTAATGGATTCTACCATGCTGCTTGGGAAGAATTTGAGTTCTTGAAGGTTGCAGCTTGGGTAGATATTGTCGATTAGTCCAGCTTGAAAGGCTTGGTAGACTAATTTTGCATCTGCTCCTTCGAGAAAGTTGAACAGACTTTTTGTTTTCTTGTCCGTAGTGAAAAACTTTTCATGAACAAGGTCTTCTGGGCATGCAGCTCTTGCTTTCTTCCAGATTGTTCTGAAATCTTCAAAAGAGATTTCAGGATAGTTAACCATTTGTTGAACGTCAATTGGAACGTCAAACCTTTGGTCTCTGTGGGCTTCTTTGACTTTTTGAATTTTTGGTCGAAGAAGTGGTTGGTTAGTCTTGCTTGTATCGTCTTGATAAGTGGCAAGGCTTAATCTTGCAGATGTTTCATTTCTGAATTTTTTGCAAGTAACTTTATCAACTTTACAGAAGGTTTCTGTAATTCCCCAGTCAGTATGAACACCGGCATGGGGTCCTTTATAGATTACATAAAATCTTTCAGCTTCTTTGTTAAGAGCTTTTTTGTAATCTGGTGTGAACTCCTGCACAGATTTGTTAGTGGGTGACAAAGTTGTCATTTTACTGATTCCTTCAGTACAAGGATTGGGATCAACCAATAAGCTAGTTTTTCCATTAGGAAGAGGAGTAGCTGTCTCCTTTATTATGCTTTTTAGCAAAGCATCAGCTTTCAACGGATTTGTTGATTCTTTACCAGGTGCCGTTTGCACTGGAATAGCCTTTGTTTTTGAGCTTTCGCTTTCCGGTACATTGGTGACCGTTGTTACTTGTTCATACAAGTTGATTTTCTGCTCAATTGCAGATAGCTCTATGAGGAGCATTTGTTTCTTCATCCTCAAAATGTTGAGGTCTTCCATTTTTGTAAACTCAATTTTTGTTTACTTTTCTCTCTAATCTCCTCCTCACTTTTTTGTAGGTGAAGTTTTTTGTGAGGAAATATGTCATGAGGATCATATCCTTTTATAGGGCTCGAGAGGAGCGAGTGAGATCATGGATGATGTAAGGCATACCTGAAGTCACGAGTGAGGCAGTCTGCCAGTACGTTTTTGTTTCCTGCGAGATGTTCAACAACGAAAGTATATCGTGAGAACCACTCTTGCCATCGTATTAGCCGGCCTAATTTGTTATCTCCTGCAATCTTCGTTCGGAGGAAATAAGTAAAATTTTTATTATCTGTACGAACCAGGGAATTTACTGGTGTTAAATATACAGAGAATTTTGTAATAACTCTTTTTACAGCGAGTAATTCTTTTTCATTGCTATGGTAGTTTTTCTCAGCTGCTTTGAAACTGCCAGAGGTGTACCTGCAAATTTGTTCTTCGTTTTTGGGGTTTTTAGCTTTTATAACACCTCCCCAAAATTCATCAGAAGCATCAGTTTCAATAATTAAACTGTCTTCAATGTTTGGAAGATAAAGTTTTGGAAAATTGATTAAAACTTTCTTTATCTTTTTGATGTAGTCTGTATCAGCATTTGACCAATTCCAGATGACATCTTTTTTTAATTTTACCTATAAAGGTTTTCTCATGGCTGCAAGTTTTTCAATATATGTTTCAGCATAAGTTAAAACACCAAGAAATCTTTGCAGTTGTTTTTTGTCTTCTAAAACATTTGGAAAGTCATGTAAATGTTCAAGAATATGCTTTTGAGGACAATGAGTACCTTCATTTATTTCTAAACCCAAAAAATTGATTTTTGTTTTGAAAAGATGAGCTTTCTTTTTTGAAAGTATTATTCCATATTTTAAAATAGTTCTGAGAACCTGTGTGACATGAACATAGTGTTCTTGTTCATTTTTGCTGAAGATCATGATGTCATCAACGTATACAGTGCAGAAACCTTCAAGGCCTCGAAGAGCGTTCTGCATGTGTCTTTGAAAAATACTAGGAGCTTGTTTAAGCCCAAAGGGTAGTACTTTCCATTGAAAGAGTCCATCAGGACATGTGAAGGCAGTGAGAAGCTGCGATTCTTCATCAAGTAGAACTTGCCAGAAACCTGACTTGCAGTCGAAGCTTGAATAAATGTTTTTTCCTTGTAGAAGAGTCAAGAGTTCGTGCATATTGGGAAGATTATGTGAGTCTCCAATAGTTGCATCATTGATTGCTTTGTAATTGACAACCATGCGCTTCTTTCCTCTTCTTTTCTCTGCTTCTTTATTGACAAGAAAGGCAGGAGACATATGAGGGGATTTTGATTCTATAATTAGTCTCATATCAAGTAATTCCTTGATTTGTTTGGAAAATTCTTCTCTATCTTGTAAAGAGTAAACCATAGGTTTTTCTCTAATAACCGTCTTGGGATTAATAAGCTTAATTGAAGCTTTCATCCATCCTTTGGTTTTATTTGGATCAATAGGATTTTCAGAACAAACTTTTTCAAGAAGATCTTCAATCTGTTTGAACCTGGTAGTTTGAATAGAAATAATCTTTTCTTTATTAATCCCTTCATGGGTTATATTAGTACCTGGAATTTGTTTTTCTTTAGAACCTTTTTCTTGAGTTTCAAGAAAACCTGGTTTTCCTTTGCTATAGGCTTCTGTAACCTTTTTTATAATTACCATATCATTATTAAGATGAAAGGCGATTCTATCTATCCATTGTATGAATGGTCCATAAACTTGACAGAAGTTGTTTCCAATTATGATATCAATTCCTGAATTTTGTTGGTAAATAGTGGGAACGTTGAAATGTTCTCCTGAAAGTTCGAGATTAATGTTTCTACAAACTTTATTAATTTTTATGGTTTCACTATTTGCAATAGTGGCACTAATTTCTTTGGGAGCGTTTTCCCAGAGTTCATCCGGAATGATGAATTTGCTTGCAAGACATAAAGATGCACCTGTGTCTACAAAACAATGTACTCTAAATTTTTTATATCCTTTAAAGTTAAGGAAAGTAGAAACATAGATAGAGTTTGGATTAGTAAGATTCATGATAAGGGAATCATCAATCTTCTGGAGGTTTACACAAAAATGGTTAATCTCCTCCTCTCTGAAAAGTGGGGTTTGTATGGGACTAGTCTGAGTCATCCGTTGTTGATTCGTATTCATCAGTGTCTGATGAAGATTCTGTCTCAACATGATATATAAAAACATGTTGTGTACCATCATACTCTTCTTCAAGAGCTTCATAGCCCCCATTGTTAGCGGTTTGTAAAACCTTGACTTTGTCTGGGTATTTTTTTCTATTTGGACATTCATTGGCGTAGTGTCCTTCTTCATTGCAGATCCAACACCTACATTTTTTCTTTCCTTGCGGACAGGAAGTAGTCTTCTTAGGTGTTTCTTTTGAAGGTTTTTTGAAGTATTTTCCTGGTGAAAATTTTCTTCTTTTCTTTTTCCAAAAAGATTTGAATTTCTTTTTGTTTTTATACTTTTTCTACCATTGTTGGTGTACGGAATTTGTTTTGTATATTTTGTATGTTTAGAAGGAAATAGATGCAAAATATTGTAAAGAGAAAACTCATTAATCAATAAGTGTTTTGTAGTAGGAGTATTACTTACATAGATAGAAACTATTCAAGCCAACCTGTGTCAATCATTGGTCTATGTGGTTGCTTTCCCTGTTGGCCTCATGCCTGTGGTACTGTTGACCATCGTCGACCTGACACTCTGTCACTTACAGGTTTCATGACTCTATTTTGTAAGAACACTCAAGTATAACAAAACAAAGATTTATTGATAAAAGAGCTCCCGAAATGGGAGTACTCCTATAATATTTTACATCTCTCCCTTCTAAGGGAGATTTTTACTCACAAGACATTGAACTGAAAATTTACAAGATAGAGAGTGTTTTTGTTGCACTCGTTATTGCGATGATCTTTTCTCCAAAACATAACTCTCAATTTATAGATATATTGAGAGGGTCTGATCCTTGCCTATTATGTCAGGCATGACGTTTTTATCCACTAAAGATTACATTATTGTGGACAGCTGGAAAGCTTTTAATAATGGAGAAAAGGCATTATTATTTTGAGTGGTGGGGCCATTTGACACGTGAAGCATCTTTCTTTAAGATGATGAGGATTTGTCATCTTCAGAGGGGGGTCCCTCCTTTGTCTCCGAATCTTTGCAATCGCAAAAGTGACAAAGATGTTCTTCGAAAAGTTGTTCTGCATGTCGGCAGAAGTGTTGGCGTGTAGCATTAGATACTTCCATGCTATTGTTCATGAATTTTTCTCCAAACTTGGAGGCTTGACGAAGATCTTCTTGGCTGGTGTTGTTGTAACTCCAGCTTGTAATTATATAATGTGAATCGGTATAATTAATCTTCTTTTTTGAACCAGAGATAATTTCAATGATTTTTTCTGATATTCTTCTTAAACCATTGATGCGGTTAGGATGAAGAATTTCTGTGAAAGGTAGATCTTTATCTTCCATTGGTTGAGATTGTTCAATCTCTCTATTGGCTTTAGAAAGACCAATTTCCAGAAAGTGGTATGGAGAAAGAGTTGATTCTTGAATCCATTCTGGGAGTGAAGAGATGCATCTGATGTAGATCGGATTATCTTTTGCTTTAAGTACTTTCTTTCGAAAGTTCTTAATGGATTCTACCATGCTGCTTGGGAAGAATTTGAGTTCTTGAAGGTTGCAGCTTGGGTAGATATTGTCGATTAGTCCAGCTTGAAAGGCTTGGTAGACTAATTTTGCATCTGCTCCTTCGAGAAAGTTGAACAGACTTTTTGTTTTCTTGTCCGTAGTGAAAAACTTTTCATGAACAAGGTCTTCTGGGCATGCAGCTCTTGCTTTCTTCCAGATTGTTCTGAAATCTTCAAAAGAGATTTCAGGATAGTTAACCATTTGTTGAACGTCAATTGGAACGTCAAACCTTTGGTCTCTGTGGGCTTCTTTGACTTTTTGAATTTTTGGTCGAAGAAGTGGTTGGTTAGTCTTGCTTGTATCGTCTTGATAAGTGGCAAGGCTTAATCTTGCAGATGTTTCATTTCTGAATTTTTTGCAAGTAACTTTATCAACTTTACAGAAGGTTTCTGTAATTCCCCAGTCAGTATGAACACCGGCATGGGGTCCTTTATATATTACATAAAATCTTTCAGCTTCTTTGTTAAGAGCTTTTTTGTAATCTGGTGTGAACTCCTGCACAGATTTGTTAGTGGGTGACAAAGTTGTCATTTTACTGATTCCTTCAGTACAAGGATTGGGATCAACCAATAAGCTAGTTTTTCCATTAGGAAGAGGAGTAGCTGTCTCCTTTATTATGCTTTTTAGCAAAGCATCAGCTTTCAACGGATTTGTTGATTCTTTACCAGGTGCCGTTTGCACTGGAATAGCCTTTGTTTTTGAGCTTTCGCTTTCCGGTACATTGGTGACCGTTGTTACTTGTTCATACAAGTTGATTTTCTGCTCAATTGCAGATAGCTCTATGAGGAGCATTTGTTTCTTCATCCTCAAAATGTTGAGGTCTTCCATTTTTGTAAACTCAATTTTTGTTTACTTTTCTCTCTAATCTCCTCCTCACTTTTTTGTAGGTGAAGTTTTTTGTGAGGAAATATGTCATGAGGATCATATCCTTTTATAGGGCTCGAGAGGAGCGAGTGAGATCATGGATGATGTAAGGCATACCTGAAGTCACGAGTGAGGCAGTCTGCCAGTACGTTTTTGTTTCCTGCGAGATGTTCAACAGCGAAAGTATATCGTGAGAACCACTCTTGCCATCGTATTAGCCGGCCTAATTTGTTATCTCCTGCAATCTTCGTTCGGAGGAAATAAGTAAAATTTTTATTATCTGTACGAACCAGGAAATTTACTGGTGTTAAATATACAGAGAATTTTGTAATAACTCTTTTTACAGCGAGTAATTCTTTTTCATTGCTATGGTAGTTTTTCTCAGCTGCTTTGAAACTGCCAGAGGTGTACCTGCAAATTTGTTCTTCGTTTTTGGGGTTTTTAGCTTTTAAAACACCTCCCCAAAATTCATCAGAAGCATCAGTTTCAATAATTAAACTGTCTTCAATGTTTGGAAGATAAAGTTTTGGAAAATTGATTAAAACTTTCTTTATCTTTTTGATGTAGTCTGTATCAGCATTTGACCAATTCCAGATGACATCTTTTTTTAATTTTACCTGTAAAGGTTTTCTCATGGCTGCAAGTTTATATGTTTCAGCATAAGTTAAAACACCAAGAAATCTTTGCAGTTGTTTTTTGTCTTCTAAAACATTTGGAAAGTTATGTAAATGTTCAAGAATATGCTTTTAAGGACAATGAGTACCTTCATTTATTTCTAAACCCAAAAAATTGATTTTTGTTTTGAAAAGATGAGCTTTCTTTTTTGAAAGTATTATTCCATATTTTAAAATAGTTCTGAGAACCTGTGTGACATGAACATAGTGTTCTTGTTCATTTTTGCTGAAGATCATGATGTCATCAACGTATACAGTGCAGAAACCTTCAAGGCCTCGAAGAGCGTTCTGCATGTGTCTTTGAAAAATACTAGGAGCTTGTTTAAGCCCAAAGGGTAGTACTTTCCATTGAAAGAGTCCATCAGGACATGTGAAGGCAGTGAGAAGCTGCGATTCTTCATCAAGTAGAACTTGCCAGAAACCTGACTTGCAGTCGAAGCTTGAATAAATGTTTTTTCCTCGTAGAAGAGTCAAGAGTTCGTGCATATTGGGAAGATTATGTGAGTCTCCAATAGTTGCATCATTGATTGCTTTGTAATTGACAACCATGCGCTTCTTTCCTCTTCTTTTCTCTGCTTCTTTATTGACAAGAAAGGCAGGAGACATATGAGGGGATTTTGATTCTATAATTAGTCTCATATCAAGTAATTCCTTGATTTGTTTGGAAAATTCTTCTCTATCTTGTAAAGAGTAAACCATAGGTTTTTCTCTAATAACCGTCTTGGGATTAATAAGCTTAATTTAAGCTTTCATCCATCCTTTGGTTTTATTTGGATCAATAGGATTTTCAGAACAAACTTTTTCAAGAAGATCTTCAATCTGTTTGAACCTGGTAGTTTGAATAGAAATAATCTTTTCTTTATTAATCCCTTCATGGGTTATATTAGTACCTGGAATTTGTTTTTCTTTAGAACCTTTTTCTTGAGTTTCAAGAAAACCTGGTTTTCCTTTGCTATAGGCTTCTGTAACCTTTTTTATAATTACCATATCATTATTAAGATGAAAGGCGATTCTATCTATCCATTGTATGAATGGTCCATAAACTTGACAGAAGTTGTTTCCAATTATGATATCAATTCCTGAATTTTGTTGGTAAATAGTGGGAACGTTGAAATGTTCTCCTGAAAGTTCGAGATTAATGTTTCTACAAACTTTATTAATTTTTATGGTTTCACCATTTGCAATAGTGGCACTAATTTCTTTGGGAGCGTTTTCCCAGAGTTCATCCGGAATGATGAATTTGCTTGCAAGACATAAAGATGCACCTGTGTCTACAAAACAATGTACTCTAAATTTTTTATATCCTTTAAAGTTAAGGAAAGTAGAAACATAGATAGAGTTTGGATTAGTAAGATTCATGATAAGGGAATCATCAATCTTCTGGAGGTTTACGCAAAAATAGTTAATCTCCTCCTCTCTGAAAAGTGGGGTTTGTATGGGACTAGTCTGAGTCATCCGTTGTTGATTCGTATTCATCAGTGTCTGATGAAGATTCTGTCTCAACATGATATATAAAAACATGTTGTGTACCATCATACTCTTCTTCAAGAGCTTCATAGCCCCCATTGTTAGCGGTTTGTAAAACCTTGACTTTGTCTGGGTATTTTTTTCTATTTGGACATTCATTGGCGTAGTGTCCTTCTTCATTGCAGATCCAACACCTACATTTTTTCTTTCCTTGCGGACAGGAAGTAGTCTTCTTAGGTGTTTCTTTTGAAGGTTTTTTGAAGTATTTTCCTGGTGAAAATTTTCTTCTTTTCTTTTTCCAAAAAGATTTGAATTTCTTTTTGTTTTTATACTTTTTCTTATTATAATTTTTCTTTCCAATATCAAAGTTTTTGAAATCAGAGAGAATGCTACAACAATCTTTGCTTATTGTTTTAAGTTTTTGTTGTTTATATCTGTCTTGACAGATTCTATCAATTTCTTCTTTTGCAATTTTTGTTGCATAAGAAAGACTGGTTTGCTGGATTTCTCCAGTAACTTCTTTTTTCCATCTGTCTGTACAGGTTTCTCCAATAATTGGAATTTTCATGAGGTAAGCAGATATCCATTGCGCATATTCACTTCTTTGTGGAATATCATACAGATATGATTCATACATACATGTGTATTTGTCGAGAAGACTAATATCATGTAATTGGAGTTTTGTCATTGAAACTCTTGCTATGTCAACTTTTTTATTAATGGTGAAGTCTTTATTAGAAATATAATCAAGACCTATGAAAGTAGTGTATATGACATTTATGATATTATCAAAAAGATATGAACCATGCATTTCTTCATTCCAATTATTGTTTCTTAGGAATTTTTGCACAATTCCATCAGTTTTGTGTTCTAAAAGTAGTAGAACATTTTTTGCTTTTTCAAATTCATCTGGGTTTGTCTGTAAGATTAGTGAAATCTCAGTAACCCATTTTTCTACAACTCTTTCTCTGAGTTTTAGATCTTGGATACAATCAATATTGAGTACATTGATCGTATTGGATCCTTGACCACTATTTGGAATACCATTGTGGACAGGCATTTTGAACTCATATTTCTTTTTATTGCTTCATCTAGCGGCTGTATAAGAAGATTCTGCTTCATCATCTTCCATATCTGAATATTCGAACTTTACAGTTTTTGTATTAGTCTTAAAGTTATCTTCTTGTTCTGATTCAGTATCAGGTTCATCTATTTTAGTCATTCTAAAATATTGATCAAAAAGTTTGGGTTCTTTTTGATACAATTCTTCGCATTCTTCAGTTTCTAAAGATAAAAGCTGAATAAGTTTTTGGTCAGCCTTATCATAATCTTCATATTGAAGGTTAAAGAAATATTTCTCAAGTTTCTCAGAGATTGTTTCTTTCATTTTTGCTCTTTTTTGAAAATATCGATTTTCTGGGAGTCTTTTGAGCTTCCTAAGTCAGGGTTTCCAATACTTGGATTGGGAGGTGAGTATTTCTTAAGACCTGAATATTTTCCAGTTTTGGTTTTTTGTTCTATGATGGGAATATTCTTGATGTGTTCAAGAATGTCTTTATTACAAGGGCAAGAGTCAATCTTTTCATATAACTCTTTAGTAATGTCTGCAATAATTTTTGCAGATGCTACTTCTAACTGTGTAGTGGTTACGTATTTAATGGCCGTTAAGTCAAAGTTTATAATCAGCCCATCTATTTTTTCATTAAGGAGGTTGATTGATCTATTTAGCTCGGGTATCGAGGTCATCCTATCAGTTGTTTTAACTGCTCTTGTATATTAGTGATCTTAAGGTTGTTTTCTTTAAGAGTGCCTTCAATATTTGCCTTTTTGGCGACTTCTTCAACAAAATGGTTGTTTTTTAAAGAGTTTTCTAAAAGAATAGAATGTTTGTCAATAGACTGGGTTAGCTTGATAGTTAGTTTATTTTGTCTTTCAATAACTTTGAAGAATTTTTCAAAATTATTTTTATCAAGATTATTTTTATCAAGATTATTTTTAACCAAAATGGCTAAATCGTTTTTAAATTGGTTAAAAGGTATTTTATTTTTAGAAATATCTTTAGAAATATCTTTTGAAATACCAAGGTAATGGCATATTTTCGAAGTTTTTAAGAGACATCTTGCAATGATCTGGTTGAGATAATTGCAATGATTTACAATTGTTTGAATACCAGCTTTTCCAGAAGTAGAGAAAACGTATTCTTTCTTTTCAGTATTGTCGTCAAGGGTTTTGATTTTTACTGTTTTACCTTTTTTATAAAAATGAGGAAAATCAATTTTATTACTCATTTATTATCTTAGAGATTTGTTTGATATTCTGACGTAGACTATCAATTTTTAAAGACATGTTTCTTATTAAGTTACTATCTTTTCTTTCTGAGCTTTCTCCTATATGGAGTGAATCCATAGAAATTCTTGGTCTAAGAGTTTCTCCTAGAGCTTTTTTGTTTCTAGCTATATTTAAAACCCAAGAGTTTTCTTGAGGATTTATGTCGCAGAATTGTTTATCTTTGCATGGCCTATTTCTGAAAAGACATCATCAAGTTCGATGTACTCGTCTTTCTTGTAGTCTATGCTATGGTGACTATTGGTCAGGGCATATCCTATGAGATAGGTTATGGTGAATGGTTTATCACCTGGGTTCATAAGGTCACTTCTTTCAAAGTGATGTATAAAAGATAAAGTTTTATCTATATTTGCAGATTTCAAATCTAGAGCAAATTTTGGATAGACTAAAAACATAAATTTTTGGTATGCAAGGTTTCCCCTAGCAGCACCTAAGATGCAGTCCTGTCTGTCAGTAATTCTGTTGTCAATTAAGGCCATTTTTATGGGAGAATTTATTCCTGCTTGGAATTGGGATTTTATCAAAATTTTTACAGCTCCGATATGGACCATTCTTACTTTTGATCTAATCTCAACTGGAATACTTTTTAAGTTATTGTTTATTTGTTCTTTAGTCAAAAGGGGTAGAAAGACAGCTCCTATTGTGTCTTTTATGTCTACAGACATTTCTTTAGTACTAACAAAGTAGAAAATTTCATTTTTCCTTTTAAGCGGATTTAAAATACTAAGTTTAGAAGGAACATTTTTGAAAATGTTTTCTTTCTTTATTAAGAGGTTTGCATGAAAGCCGTCTTCATCCTCAACATAAGTTAGGATTTGTTTTTCTTCTGAATCATTTTCTTCAGAATTGTTGAAAATTTCTTTATTCATGTTTAAGAAATGTTAACAAGTTAAAATCCTTTTTCTGAGTTCTGAAACTGAGTTTAAAGCTTTATCAAGGTGTTCTTGATGCATTTTTTGCCTATGAAGGAGGTACTTACGTATATTAACCATGGTTGGTATATATTCGTGAGTATGTTTATTTTGTGCTTGTAGAATTCTGAAATTTATATGCACTAAATCTTTTTTATTACTTAAAAGTATATCTTTATGTTGAGAAATCTCATTCTCTGTATTACGAATTTCTTCAAATAATTCACTGTAAAGTGTTTTATTATAATGTAGTACCATTTTTTAACAAGGCTCTGATACCAGTGTATATTTTGTATGGTGAATGGTATCAGAAAGTGCCCCTTGTATGGTGAATGGTACACAAACAAAATGATCTATCAGATCATATAGCATAGCAACATCCTAACCAGGATACCGACCTAACCGGTCACTAACATAGCATCATCCTATATACCAGGATACCGGCCTAACCCGGTTACTAAACATAGTACCATCCTAACTACCAGGATGTAGATCTAACAGATCAATAAACATATCAAATACAACCAGTATACGATCCAAGAAAGGGCCGGCCTTGGTGCCTTAGAACCTGTTGATATAGTGAGGATAACTCACCTTGCAAGTAGTATTGCTGCACCGAAAACCTCTGATTGCTGTCTCACCGAAAAACCCAAACTATCACATAATAAATGTCGAGTCGATACACAACATAACAGTCTTGGCTAAGGGTCCACTCCATCCATCATGTCCATGCTCTTTTGTTGGGCCAACGCCCAATTCCAAGTCCATAACCTTGAAAGTCTTTATGCAAGGCCCATTATTGGCCCAATTTACTAAATTGGGCCCAAATTCCTTATTGGGCTTAACCCCATGATCCACTATCACCAAAACTGGTCCAAAACATATCTACTCAGAAAGTCCAGTAAGGCCCAAACCCTACTAGCCCAAAAAGTAGCCCAAACCCAAAGCCCAAATCAGCAAAAGTCCACTGAAGGTGTACGTTGGGCGTACCCCAAGGCTACACGGGGCGTACACGAGTCTCGCATTGAAGCCTAAACTCCAGATCCATTGACCAAATGTGCCTAGGACTCATAAAGTCTCGAACTTTATCACTTTGGACGTCCAGAAAGCTCTTAATCCAAGGTCTTAATCCATTAAGACCCTTCTACTACATGCATGGGACATCTTAAGCCATTGGGACCTCATTTTTATCACTTAAGACCTCTTCAACGTCCAGAAAAGACAACTTATCTCGTCCAAAATGCATCATACACCATATTGGGGTTTTTGGGACAAGAAATGGTTCCATAATTCTAGAAAGGCTAGATCTATGACCTACAAGCATAAAGTTTGAAGCTTTTTTACCTTCTGGAGCTTCTAGGGCACAACACAACTTCAGATCTACAAGCCAATCTCCTTCTTCAACTATTTATTGCAATGGCTTCACCTTCAAGAGCTCAAAATACCCACCAACTCACTCTCACACACAAGAACTAGGGTTTGTGTTGGGGTGCAAAGTTATCCATGTTTGACTTTGTAATGTGTTGAATTTTGTAAAACCCACTTGCATGTGGTGCTTTAGCCTTGTGACATGAGAGATAGAGAGTGAGAGAGAGACATGTAAACACCTCTATATAAGGTGGGTTTAGTCCACTTGTAGAGGTGTAAAAGTTGAGTGTGTAAGTGTGTGTTATTTATGCAGATTTAGATCTAGATCCCTTTTTGTAACACCATACATATTCAATACATCTCTTAAACACCCAAATCACCGTGTTCATTGTGCAATCTTTAATTCCGCATGCCAAACCAATGTTCATAATTCACATCAATTGGTATCAGAGCGGGTCTTTAAAGATCAACGTGATTTTTTGAAGAACGATTCTCGGTTTGGCAAAATTTGTCACAATTGGAGCATTTTTGGTGAGTCTCTCTCTATGATCTCTCTTAATCTTATTGAATCATACGTTACGTTTTTGAATTTTTGATCGTTTTGATTCATTGGATCTAATTCGTTTCAAATCTCTTTGTTGATCTAATCATTTTTTTTAGATCAATGTCCAATCCAAAAGATTTAATTTCATTCATTCAAATCCAATTGATTCAAACTGTTTACTGTTCGTTTAACTGAGTTTTTAAGCCCAAATGATTTTCAGTTCCATACCGTTCATTGAGCCCAAACACTAAAATCAAATAATGATCAAGATTTGAGCCCATGTGTTAATTTGATCCAGTCTCTTAAAAGGTTAAATCGAAATTCATTAAAATCATTTTTTTTCTCGATGTTTTATTTTGTTCGTCACTGACTTGTTGGTTCACTCATGTTCGTGACTCAAGTCCGATTTCTTCTAATAATTCTGAGAAATTAATGATTTTTGATTGTTGAGATGTTCTTGTGAATCGATCATAAGTATTTAGTTTTATCTCATAGATCGATTATGATCAAGCCAATAGAAAATATCGGTAATCGAATTGAGTTTTTTGGGTTTGATGAAATTGATCAAGAACTTTTAAATTTTTGTGAAGAACATTGTTAGAACAGTTGTTTGAACACTTTTTGATCTGAAACTGGACATTAGATTCATCAATTTCTTGTTTGTTGATTATTGACTTCGAAAAGTCAAACCTAGAAAAAGTCAAATTTGATTTTCTGGAGATGAATCAATGAATTGGTGGCTGAAATCCATAGATATAAGTTGTATTGAGGCTATGGGGGTCGAAATAGAGTTTAATTTGGGTTTAATTTTGGAATTTATTGGGAGTGTGTTCTTGATGATGAACACTGTGAGTTCGTTCATATTTGCTTCTTGAACGAGATTTGAAAATTAAATGCATTGAAGTTGAATTCGTTTTGGAAAAAGGAATGATTCGATTTCAATGGATGAAGGAATCGATCTTGTGTGATGACTGATTTTGGGTTCGATGATTAAAGTCCTAACATGATGTCGATTGTTACACACTGAGAACAAAGGCTTGGTATGTAGATCGAAGGATGATGGATTGAAATCGAACAGTTATGTTGACAATTGAAGGTTGAAAACGTATTCGATATATAATCTGAGGAGTAGTTGATGTTGATTTTGGAGTCAATGCTCGATGTCGATGGTTTTTGGCTAACAACGATCGGCTTGTTAACGAAGCCTTAGTTTTCAATAAACTCGACTGTTAACTGAACGAGATGAACAATCGGAGGTTTAATATTGTTGGTTGTAAGTTCTTGATTTCGAAAACCTGTTGACTAAAAGCAAAACCTGGGTAGATGGTCGATGGAGATTTGTTAAAAGCGAAGATTGGGATTCGTTGATCGATACTCTGGTTGATTGCAGACAAAGGAAGACGAAATCGCGATTTGGTTTGAAGGGTAATAACGAAAATATGGGTTTGATGATAACGAAGATTTTGATGCTATTTTCGAAAGTTTGGATTTGGGTTCCTAAGTCGTTGGTCAAACAACGAAATCTATTACTCATGATGGTCGAAAATTTGGTTATACAGTCTATGAGTTTGATGTGCGAATGCTTGTTGTTGAAGATTCGTTAACTGGGAAACGAAATTGGGGAAGAAAGGATTTGATTGGGAAGGTCGAACTTTTGCAGATTTTCGTTACCTGGATTCACGAATTGAGGATGAAAGGAATCAAGTTTCGAAAGAAGTCCCTAAAGTTTCGACAGTTTGTCACATGTTAAATAATTTTGACAGTTGGGAGAAAATTTCGACAATTTAATGCAGGCAAAAGTTTCGACATTGGTCCTTAATGTTTCGACAATTTGGTAGTTTTTACCCACTTTCGAAAGTAGGGGTAATTTTCGACAGTTTGGAAGAAAGGAAACATAATTTTCGAAAGGAGTCCCTGAAGATTCAAAAATTTGGCTGTTCTTATCCAAATTCGAAAATGGACTGATTTTGCTGAAAAATTGAAGAATATGCATTTTAGGTCCCTGCAGTTAATGCAAATTGACGCTTTCTGCCCAGCTTCGGAAAAGTGGGAGAGTTTTGCACTTTTGGCTATTTTGGGCGCACCGGGTCACTGCAGAATTTTGAAATTGACAATTTTTACCCATTTTTGAGAAATTTTGTCAAAGGCGGTCCGTGAACGAAGCTAAAAATTGAAGATTTTTTGGATTTTCCGGATTTAAGAAAAACGTTTATGCTACATGTTAAGGGGGAGTTTTGACACGAAAAATTCTGAATAGAGCACGTTCTCTTTCCTTGATGGTTTTATAATCAAATTTCGATTATAAAAATGGGGAGAAATTTATATGAAAATTCGAAGTTGAATTTTTCATATTACGTGAACTTGAAGACCGAAGTGACCTTGAATTTTTGAAGTTTATGAAATGATGCGATTGGAGATTCGGAAGTGATTTCGGTTCGAGATGGGTTTGGACTAATTGAAGATTTTTGGGGTGTGTTTTTATGTTCAACTTTTGGATGATTATTTGGAGTTTGAGAAGCTCTTGATCATTCGTTGATGCTTGGTTTGTATGGTCTCGCATCCTAGAGCCCAAATTGAAGAATCATGGAAGAATTGAAGATTTGAAGTTCATTTCGATATGTGTCACCCTTGAGGCTCGGATCGCATAGTTGCTCGATTTTGGAAGATTTGAAGTGCGTCATTCATTCCTAACTTTGAGGGGGAGAATGTTGGGGTGCAAAGTTATCCATGTTTGACTTTGTAATGTGTTGAATTTTGTAAAACCCACTTGCATGTGGTGCTGTAGCCTTGTGACATGAGAGATAGAGAGTAAGAGAGAGACATGTAAACACCTCTATATAAGGTGAGTTTAGTCCACTTGTAGAGGTGTGCTTGAGAGGTGTAAAAGTTGAGTGTGTAAGTGTGTGTTATTTATGTAGATTTAGATCTAGATCCCTTTTTGTAACACCATACATATTCAATACATCTCTTAAATACCCAAATCACATTGTTTATTGTGCAATCTTTAATTCTGCATGCCAAACCAATGTTCATAATTCACATCAGTTTGGGGACGTTTCTGGAAGATGGAGGCTGAGAAGGAGGAGAGAAAATGAGCCATAAAGATGTTTATATAGCCCCCAACCCGAGATATTAGGGTTTCCTTCTGTTATGAGTACGCCCAGCGTACACAAGTGTACGCCCAGCGTACCCTTATGTACGCGCAGCGTACTCCTCCTGGTCCCAAAATTACAATTTAGTCCTTAGGCTCTTCATGGATTTACCCTTCCATTCCCAGTGACGACAAATGACAAAACTTGGGATGTTACATTTTTCATACAACAAATAATCTAGAAAAAAATAATTTCGATACAAATTTCCTTTAACGGGGAGGTAATGTGACATCCCGAAATTTAGGTCTAAAACTATAGACAATCAGTTCACCATGAACTTTTTTGTAATATGAACTATTGAGCATTAATGCATATTTTGAAAAATATATAGTGTCATTAGAACTATTATAAGATACCAGATGGTATCTTACTTCCAGTTGTGGAAAATCTCAACCGAATCAAACAGCTCATACTACAACCCAAGTTAATATGTCTGAAAAACTGAAATTTTATATTAAGAAGTTGTGAGCGAAGAAAACACTCTAGTCTCGTAGTACATGTTCAACTATTTTCGAAAATATAAAGAACGTCCAAAACGGAGTTCGTATGCAAAAGATACGACAATTATAAGAAAACAAACCATTATAACACTGATTTTCTTTAAACTGCTAAAACCGTTTCTATCCATTGAGGCACTTGAACACCTCAGATGGAAATTCCAAGAGTGCTTTTGAACTCTGACTATGCTCTAATATTTAATTCCATACTCAAAATATTTTTAGTACGAATATTTGCAAAAGTCGAAAAATCAGACGTTTCAGACCAATTAAATGTGAATCTTTAAACACAATTTCCCGGAGTTCTACAACTCAAAAAATTAATCCGTTCGGGTTTTTTGTAATCCTTGAACTCGGCTCTATCATTCACCACTTTCGAAAAAAATATTAGACGTCGGGATTTTGGCACACAAAACTAGGATGGTTTTTGGGACTTTTTGAGAAAGTGACATCACCATGACCACCTTTCTTGCATGAGGACCAAAGAAATCAACCACTTCTTCTCTCCCCTTATTACCCATGTGAGTATCCCCCCTCCCCTTCCCTCACCTTACCTCTTTGGCTATACACTTCTTCCAAACGTACAAAGCGTGGGAGTGTTGGGTGTTGAACTTTCTAGGAGTGTATGGTCTTCCATGGCCTTATGAGATACCCTTAAGGCAATAAATAGAACTCATCTATTCCCATTTCCATCACCAATTCAGCCACAGACACACACTCTCTCTCTCTCACTCACTCTCTTGCTCTTTCTCTTGGCTATAACTCCCCACCGAAGCAGCCCCCTTCCACCACCGAAAACCACCAGCCCTCCACCCCATTTTGTCAACTGACCACCCCCCAAACATCGCTTCCACCTGCCCTTTCCCCCTCCTCCACCTCCTTCCCTTCACTTCGTCATTCGCTGCCAAAAGAGAAAAGAAAACAGGAGCTAAAGGGTTGCCGAAAATAGCCCCACCGTCGTCACCACCTTCAGCCACCACCACCTTCCACCTTAGGTTGCAATCTGTTGTGGTGTTTTCCTAGTTCAACATTTGAGTTTTAATTATGTCTTGTGGGTTTATTTCAAGTCCAAAACAACCCTGGTTTAGGATCGTTTCTAGTTCGTGTTATCTCGCGGTGATCATATTCTTGAATCTAAACCAAGTTCATACATCTAAGGTGAGTGCTTATTGACCCATTTTAAATTTTATTTATATTTGGGGGGTGGGGGGATACATGTGCTCACATATTTCGTTTATGCAAAAACATTCTTGAAAACATACTATAAAATGCAGTGATTTTATGTGAAAAATTGTGGTCTGTTCAAGACCTATGTTTCCCATCTTAAACCCTATGGTTTTCAAAAATATTTTGTATTCAAGTATTTCAGCTCGATACCTTTTAAGGGACTACTCGCACATATTCGTACAATATGTATACAATATATTACGATTTTGCAAAACTACATATCATTGCAGTCCATTTCGGACCAGTCTGTAAAAATGGTCATTCCACCTTAGTTAGGGTTCATATCAGGCCAGGGAAAAAAATTATTGAGAAATTAGACTCAATTTCTAAAGATTGGGAGTTTATGGATCCTAATGATTTTTATAGAATTTTTCTAAAATAAGGACAAAATCGTCATTCTAGATTAATTTTCCTGTTTTATCTTTCAAATATATATATATATATATATATATATATATATATATATATATATATATATATATATATATATGTTTAAATACACACACACACACACACACACACACATATATATATATATATATATATATATATATATATATATATATATATATATATATATATATATATATAAGTTTTAAACATTATAACTTGCAATATATACATGTACTTGTGTTCACTACTATGAGATTTACCGTTTATTTAAGCGAGTATCGTACACTTTTACGCATACTTATCAATCATACTCGGCTTTTATAAAATCTATTCATCGTAAAAAAGTTCTCCTAGTGACTTATCCTTGTATAAGTTAGGGCTGAGAGTTATTCGTATACAACAGTTAAGGGATTTATAGTGAGAAAGTAGTCATTAACTAAGTATAAACACTTACCATACCCACACTACTATAATCGTTAATCTTCAGAGCGATATACATATGTGTAGATCTATACGTGTTGACATCTCCACCTACAACGTCCAATGAAGCAGGTGATATAGATATCTACAGTCATTACTAGAACGTCCAATGAAGCGTTTTAGGAGGTCACTTCAGTCACATAGCTCGGTTATAGAACACACTATAAACATTAACTGAATCTCTCTCTCTCTCTCAAGAAACCACAGATTCGGTTTCTCTCTTTACAAAACAGTTATAAGCATGGTCTTACATATGAAAAAACACCTTTTGGCTTTCACAGTTCTTTAAAATATCTTTCTAATACTCATTCATAAATATGATTTTACATACAAAGAAAATACTTTCGGTTTTACCTACAAAACAAATACTTTTTGGTCACTGTAAAAAATATCATTACTACACCAGTAGAAAACCTATAACTCTCACCAAACTTGTGTTGACCCTCAAAACTACTTGTATTCTCAGGGGATCACTAATCAAGTTTTCAGACGACATAATAGTCATGGATTTTAGGCAACATAGTTTTTCTAGTTTTTTTGTTATATATACCTGCCTGTTTAAGGCAACTCATGTACTCTATTATTATTTGTTAGAACTTTGTATTCAAACTTCAATATGAAATACAAAATTGTTTTGTTATTATTGTAATTGTGCTATATATTCAATTGCGTTTGATCCATGAACTAAGTCGCACAGTCCGGCATGTTCCGCCACCTCAGCCGGGGTGTGACACATTGCACTTTCCATATTTTTAGAAATTCATTTGTTTTATAATACGAATTTTTTGCCAATTGGTTCGTGCTTGGTGTCCCAAAATGAGCTGAAAAGACAAAGCTGATCTCATTTTCAGTTTTCTGAAAAAAAAATTAGAAGCAACATTTAGCGAAAAGTCAATTTTTGAAGCAACCCATGACAATTAGTTCGATCTCGCGACTACTATCCCAGTGGATTATATTCATTTTTCTCTCTTCTCTGTTCTTCAATTTTATTATGCATACAATGAGAAGATTCTATGGATCAAATATGGATTAGGGTGTCAAAAAAGAGAATGTAATTAAAGATAAATGTTCAAAAGCATGATTGATGAAAATTGGGTCTAATTTTTTTTTGTTGATAAAAATGTAATGAAATTAATTTTATTTGTGTCATATATGATAATGTGAAACGAATCCTAAAGTTTGATTGTGCTAATATGTTATAGTATATTTTTGGCTTTCTAGTTTTAGTGAAGCCAAGAGACAAAAATGTGAACTTGTGTAGTTTGAGGGATACGATATATTTTGCATTTTTTGCTGAAATAAACCCTTAAAATTTTATTTTAGTCATTAGATAGGAGACTATATCATTATCCAATAAAGTTTGTAGTTAATCTTCGAAGCATTAGTTTTTATGTTAGTTATGAAAAACTAAAAAAAGAAAAAAAGTTGTGAAAAATTTGCAAAAAAGTGTTATTGAAGAGTCAAGTAAAGATTCAATAAGTCAAAAAGAGTCAATAAGTGTGAAAAGTTCAAAGAACTGAAAAGAGAATATTTTATGAAGTCAAGTCAAAAGTATGCAAGAAAAAAGGGGGCCAAAGTTTGCCATATCTTTCATGGTTATAGTTGAAGTTTTTATTTCTTTGTTATTTTTATTTTTAAATTGATTATATGAGTTTGGAATTTTGGCAAACATACCTTGAGGCTAGGGAGTTTTGAAGAGTATATTCGAAGGGATGCAAAAGTAAGTATTGCTCACACTAAGTGGGGAACATTTATGAGGATTACGAGTATTTAAAACAAGGAAAGTTATTTAGATTTAGACACAAATATGCATATCGAATCTAGGTATGATTATTGGGTTTGAATTGGGTTATCTTGTCTGATGTTTGTAAATAAAGTTTTGGTGTGGTAATGTTGAAGTTGACTTGAATGATTCTATGTTTTTCTTGGAGACAACCAAACGATAAGTGTGGGGCATTATGATATGTCCTAAATTATACATGTTTTAAGGGATATTTCAGATAGTTTTCTATGTATTTTAATGATAAAATAGGTTATAGGTACTTAATACAGTTCAATTATTATTTTACAGATATAATACGTTACTGGAGCAAAACAAAGCGAAAAAGTCGGAGACAAATTTTGAATACAAGAAATACGAAATATTGTAGGAAGGTCTCCCACATGATGCTAGAGCTCATGCACGCACTATGTTATTTTAAAGATTTCTTGGAGAAAACATTGAAACATGTCTACACTCCGTGTATTGCAAAAAAGGATTATAATGCATGCCAATTTTGACCTAATTATGATACCATAGAGAATAACACACACACACACACACATATATATATATATATATATATATATATATATATATATATATATATATATAAGAGATGACCATAGATAATAACATAAAAAGAGTTATAAAGCATGCCAATTTTGACCTAACAAGGAGATAGCCAAGAATGGCTGTTTTGAGAGTCCTAAGGCTATATTAGTCGACGGACTGATATAAATGTAGAAATATAAAGACAAGAGAAGAATTGTTAAGCTATCAATTTGGTTACTTAGCTAACTCTTTTATTTCTTAAATGTTCTTGTTGAGATTTGGGATTATACCTTTTATGATTATTTGATATTTATGAAACCCTAGTTTTATTATTGATTGATATTTGCATATTAGAAGTGGCTTAATTTATTTTATTTTCTTAATTAAAGATCCATGAGTATAAATATTGGTATTGTTATGTCTATGTATCTGAGTGCATAATTTTATGATTGAGTTCGAATTATGTATCTTGTATATATTGTTCCCGATAATTAGTGGCCCAAAACTCCATTGATTGAGGTGTGTAGTTGTGATTGGAGGATGCATACCTAGGTTAGACATTATAGTATTGATTTAATCTTTGTGATTGCGCTATTGAATTCGACATTTTGAGAGGTTGCCACTAACCCTAGGACTGGTCATACCAATTGTCTTTCATAATACAAAGTAATAGACTGAACATAAGGGAGCCATCCTTGTTGGTAGAAAAATTAGAATCATAAGGTTAAGGATATGACCATTGCATTAATCAAACTAGGAATCGGTATACTTTTGGCCAATATCCATTGCACATAATAGAAATCATCAATAGAAGGAAGGATGATTAAATACAACACCTTCAAAGTTGTGATCTATAAAGTTAGCCATGCTTTATTTATATGGTTGATTCTACTCTTGTTTATTTAATTCTTTATTTGAAAGACTCTTATCATAAATTCTCTTTACATGCGTTCTTTTGAGGTTGATTAATAATTAGATTTAAAAATGGTATTACATCTCCATTTCCCATGTGTTTGACATCCTTACTTACCTAAGCTATGCTATTCATGATCATGTACACTGGGTGGTGTTGATATTCAATTTGGTTTGTTCGGTTCATAATTTTGTTATTGGATTTGTATTTCAAGTTTGTATAATCAAGTTTTTGGCTCTATTACCCAATGGATTGTCTTTAAAGTTATTTCAAATATAGTTTATATGCTATCTCATACACATCACAAGTCAAAAAGTTCTACAAGAAATACCTTAAGCATCAAATATCTCCAAAATCCCTAAAGTAGCTGACTGTCATTGCTTAATAAAGATCTTCCATTCAATTAATCAATATAAAGGTTATGGAGTCAATAACTTTCAAGACATACAATTTCTAAGGATATGGTAGCATACATTATTGAAGATTTATATATGTTCTTTGCACTATTTAAATTCGTGTTTGGTTTGTTCGGTTCACAAATGTTTTTTTACTGGATTTGTATTTCAACTTTTAATAATCAATTTTTAGGTGCCATTACCCAACGGAATGTATTTAAAGTTATTCCAAGTATATTTTATAAATTATCTCATACACATCACAAATCCAAACCTTCCACAAGAAATACCTCAAGCATCAAATATCTCCAAAATCCCCAAATTAGTTGACTATAATAAAGATCTTCCATTCAGTTGATCAATATAAAGGTTGTTCCATGGAGGCAATAACTTTCAAGACATATAATTTTTAGGGATACTGTAGCATAGATTATTGAAAATTTGTATATGTTCTTTGCACTATGAAAATTATTAGGCCCCTATACATGTATTTCACCATGGAGAGAGAGTGAACGTCAATGGCATAAATGAATAAACCCATTGAGTAATGCTAACACTAGTCTTATGTGATTGATCTTCTAATATGAGACCAAGTAACTAATGTATGTAGGTCTAAGTTCATGTTAAGCATAAGTGATCACCTCCAAATTGAGTGTGAGTAGACAATGAGCGATATCAATTAATTTTATCGATAATTAACATGTTCTGCTGCCAAAACAAACAAATACATTTATGAAATGTGAGTAGATATAGATCTGACTACCCTTCGTTAACTGAACACAATACTTTAATTCATAAAAAAACAGTCCCATCAATCTTTTTCAACACTTAAGATAAGTAAGATCAAACCATACTCTTTCAAATTGATTTATATGGTTTTATAAAGGCAACTCATATTGGTTTTCTCATTGTTATTTATTGTCAATTTCCTCTATATTACCAACTAAAGTTGATAGATCTTATCCATGCACCATACTTTCTTATCTGCATCCTTTTATCTACTTTCCTCTATATGGTTAGTTATTTACATGATTTACTTGTTAGTTCCCTTTATCTAGCTAGACTAGAAAAACTCTCTCATGTATTTAAATTCACAAAACACAAAAATAAAATAAGTCATCACTCTATCCTCATAAAATTCAAAAATTCAAAAATTCCAAAAACAAAATAAAATACAAAAAGTTAGAAAAAAAACAAAGATTTTTTTTCCATATCCCATATACGTCGTACACTTTACCCCCTCCCCCATGATTTCAAAAAACAAAAAAATCCTTAAACACACTCACAAATTTCAAAGAAATTAACATATAACTTTCTCCCATACATGCCTTACCTTCTCTCTCCTTTTAACCGTACACATGATATTCACCCACACACACATACATACACACCCCTAATTCTCCTTCTTTTTCACTACACCTATAAATGTTAATCCCCTTGTTAGTTTTCTCTCAACATTTAAATGAAACCCCAAACACAAAAAAAATCCAAATCATTGTTACATACTTGATAAGGAATTTTATGGGTTAAAGAAAGCACTATGATATTGGTATGGAACTTTAAGTATTTATTTAAAAAAAATTTGAAATTCAAACAAGGTTTTGTAGATCTCATGTTATTTCGGAAAAAAGATTAGTGATCATATGATGCTAGCTCAAGTTTATGTATATGGAATCTTTTTTGGGTCTAGGGATCCTAAATTAACCAAAAGTTTGAAGAATTAATGAAGAACAAGTTTGAAATAAGTGTGATGGGAACGGTTATTTTATTTCTTGGTATAATTATCAAACAAAGCAAGGAAGACATTTTTGTTACACCCCCGACCGGTGGCGGAATTGCTAGGAGGTGAGATGATGTTATGCATCACAATCATTGAATACATAGAACTAGTAAACCAAATAACATAAAAGTAGGAAATATTATTACTAAAATGGGATTACATTGATACTTTTCTAGACCTATAACAACTAAAAGTTCATAAGTATGCCTCAAAAAGTAGCCTAATAAAACTTTACTGCTAATCTATAGAAGACTGTGACTCTAAGACTTATTCCTTAAGATTCCTTCTCCTATCTTCCTGAGAATACATGTGATTTGAAGAGAGTCAAAATAATTTTGGTGAGTTCATAAGTTTCCGTATTTGAATTAAAGTAGTTTCAACTATAGTAGTTTTTCAACTCCAGATCATTTAACTTATATTGTATTACTGAATTAATCACACCTCAATGTTACAAAGAGTCCTTATAACCAAGTTGTGACTATGTAAATGTGCCTCTCCTGACGTTTCCTTGGACATCATAATAAGTAAATACAATTATCATGTATGGTGACTCGACCATCAAGGTTGTAGCTAGTAACCGTAGGTGGGGTTGTCAACCCGTATACATCTACACATAGTTCATTCGCTCACGAAGATTAACGGTTATAAGTCAGAGGACTTCTAAGTATTGTATGTGTCTTTCAACATCACCACACTTAGGTAATGAAAGTGTATCATGTATTTAAGTTAGAAGTTCGTAAGCATAAACTTGTATCTATAGAGATCGAAGAGCGATGGCTCGGCTGCATCGCGTATTACACCGTATTGCCCGAAGGGGGCATGCTGCAAGAGCGTAGATTAGTGATAAGCTTAGGAGGCATGCCAGAAGGGCAGCGGCAACAGTGTGGTTACAGATGTCGTCGCTAGATTGAGATCTGCAGGCTGGTGGGTACTTTGACTGAGGTGAAGAGAAGCCACTGGAGGTGAAAAGGTAGGATTAGTAGGGCTCGAACCTATAATATCACCGTTATGAGATATAAGTTCATAAATTCGCAGGCATAAACTTGTATGCAAAAGATGTTGGATTAATGTCTAAGTCCATAACTATAATTGGTAAGACTTGACCCGACCCGGCATGGTCCATTTGGGTTGCATGGCATCATGCATTTGGATAGACTATAATGAGAGAAATAACACTTAAGGTTGGTTAATATATTATAAGTTCTAATATATTAATAAGGTTATTTAATTAGTATTGATCAAGAATTAATTTGGAATTAATTAAGTGATCAAAAGGAGACTAATTAAATATATGGGTTGATTGTGTAAATCATTCATTCTTATATATGTGGGCTTGTGATCCAAGATTCCTTATGTTGGACTAAGTCCATGGGGTGACCCATGGATACTCCATGGAGGTTAAAATCCATGGAGCATAAGGAATGGGTAAAGTTATGAGTTACATGGTGTAACCCTAATAGCCATCATATAAAAGAATCCCATGGCTCAAGAAATCGTGCACTAATGTGTGAGTGTGAGGGCTAGACGATTTCAAGGAGTGTTCAAGTTTCTCTCAAGTTATTCCAAGTGTATTTGGTGTTGTGTGAACCATTTGAGGTGTCACACTTGGGGCACTAGGCACTCAAGCTTCATGAAGACATTCTACATCAAAGAGGTATGTATTCTATCTTGTTATATTTATTATTTTGTATGCTAGATTAGGATAATACCTTGGATGTTCATAATTGTATGTATAATAGAGAAAATATAGATCCAAGGTATTTAGGGGTGCATGTACACTTAGGAGTGTTAGAATGCTCATAACCCAACAGTGGTATCAGAGCCTAGGCTTGTTTTCTTGTTATACTTGCAAAAGTAGCTGAAAAATCGAGTTGGATGCATATATTCGATTGTTTTGGCTGGAATTGGACTAGGAACATTACCCTAAGATGTTTTTGGACTTATAAAATTGTTTTTGATGTGGTAATGTTCATGCTAATCCAATTTCTAAGATAATTGTCATAATTTCAAGATTTGTATTAGTTTGTATGTTCATGCTAATTTCTTGAAGATTGATGATTTGAATTATCTTGTTCTTATGAGGTTCTTAGATTAATAGAAAAGTTGTGTGAAATAGTTGTTTTCAATCCATTTTAATCTAAGAGTTGATTCCAAAGTGTGTTTTTGTAACTTGTCCTCAAGTTATATGAAAAGTCACATTTAAGAATCATAAAACTCATAAAAGTTGGCAAAGGTTACAAAATGAAGAGTCTAGTTCTAATTAAATGGTTTTATGACTCCATAACTTGTCCTCAAGTTATGGAGGTTCAAGAGTCTCTTCATTAAATTAAAAAAAAAGTGTAACCTTAATTAGTTCCATAAGTTACAATAAAAAAAAGTTATTTTTTTTTATTAATTAGTTTAAAGTCTTCCATAACTTGTCCTCAAGTTATGGAACTTGAAGAGTTTTTTTTTTTTAATTAATTAAAACTACTTTAAACTCATAAGTTATGGAATTAATTAGTTTTGAATAGTTTCAAAACTTGCCCTCAAGTTTTGGAATTTGAAAAGTTTTCACTTATGAATACTTTAATTCCAAGTTAGCCCTTAGAATTTTAAAAGTTAAAATTCAACCCTTATACTTTATAATATTATAAGTTAATAATATTTATATATATGTATAAGAGTAAAGTCAGTCTTACCGTTAGTAGGCCTCATTCACGAAGCCGGTCTATAAGGGAGGTATAAGGTTACTGCCTATAAAATGGCAGTTTAATGGGTGTCCACTCTCACCCACCGCTTCCTTGACTGGTGGAGGGTCGTTAGCCGAACAGGTAGGACAAGGACTATAATTCACCTTTCATTAAAAGTATTAATGATAAATACTAAGTAACTAAACTCTTATTAATACCCAATCTTAGTTACTTAGGAAAATGTGAATTTGGTGCTAACCCATGAAATTACACTTTGCACTTTGCTTAAGTCGTTAGTAGAGCGTGTGTGGTTAACCGGCACACTAACCTGGACTTAACAAGGTAGGCAAAGGGTAACTTAATATTTATCATAGTATCGGTGGAGCGTGTGTGGTTAACCGGCACACTGATTAAGGGGTAAATATTAAGGGTACCAAGTATATTTGCATGGTTATTCACACCTTGTTTTGTGATCCTCGGCATCCCAGTCACAAAACCTGAAGGGCACACTCGAGATTGAAACATGCCATTGAAAAGTTCAATGAATCTCAAAAGATCTAGGAGTTTCAAATCCAATTAAAAACCTAATTACATTATTTCGTTTTTCATGGTGGAAATTGGTAAATCGTCATTTACCTACCTTCAACTATTTTATAACTCGGATTACGGCATCCCTCTTCCAGTTATAAATAGGTTGTTGGATCCTAGCCTTAATATTTCATATTGGGTGTTATATTAAGGACTTTAGATCAACTATCTTGAATATCTCCCAAAAGATGTCTAGTTCAGACATCTATGATCTTCCCAAATCTCTTGGAACTTTACTTCCTCCACCTCCTCCAATTATTCTCCCTAACCCACAAGTTCAAGGTCACTCAAGCCCTAATGGCAAGCAAGATCTATGTGTGATCACATCTTAGAGATGAAGTCACATATTGACAAGCTGGGAGAGTTGGGTGTCAAAGTCTTGAGAAATTTGGATGTTCAATCACTTTCTAAGTCACATAGTGAGTTCCTTTGGGACTACTATGAAACAGACTATGACATGAACCTTAATGATCATATCTATTTGCTTGGTGCTGCTGAATCAGCAATGATTTGGAACGATAGTAAAGCAAATTTGATTAGAAGATCAACTTCCCAAAAACTTTATGGACAGTGACAATGGTGACACTGGAAATCCAGAAAAAGCATTCTCTTCCCAATGGAAAGGGATTGGCCATAGTCAACCCGGTTGACCAAATGGTAAGGAGAAAGGCTAAGTCTGAGATAGTCCCATTACCAAAGGGTCCATATGTTTATTTTGCCAAAGGAAGGGGCGTTGATTGCAAAGCTGCCAAGTTTACCTAAGGATGTTAAAGTCAATAAGTCTGACTCTACTTCAGGTAGAGCCCATTATCTAACTCTGTTAAGTTTCTATTCTAAGATCCTCATTACATGATGTGACTGGGTCACATGTTGATGTTTTAAGAATCAAAGAATAGAGAGAAAGCTTAAAGGAAGTAAATGCTGATTCTGATCGCGTAGGTGGATTTCGATCGCATCAGAATTTTGAAGCTGTTACTTAGGAGTTATGATATATTGCTTAGGAATAGATAACAACAAGTTTTTCCGTATGCATTTGCACTATAAGGATAAGTTTTTTCCGCAAAGTTTTGAAATAAAATAAAAGTTTTTAATTTTATATTTATTTTAAATATCCTTACAAGTGGCATTTGTGAAAAATGGTTGTTTATATGATTCCATTGATAGCAATATTTGAAAAAAAATGGACTTGATTCTTTCGTTTGTGGTAGTGTCATAATTTACCAAATAAGGAAAGATTCTCATTCCCAAGGCTTCAGTTGGATAGAAACTTGGAATCATGCAAGTTGAATAGTATGATGAATGAGAACTTTCAAGCATTGGAAAATTAAGACTTGTTCACATGGATGTGTGAGTCAAGTTAAGGACTAAAGGGATCGAGTACACATTTTTGTGCACTGGTCAAGTCCACCACAAAGCTCGTTAAGACTATTCGTCATGATTTACTAAATTTTAGTAAATATGGTTATACTTACAAGTTTAAGTATAATTCTGAAACATTGGAAAAGTCTCAATGTATTGCCGAACGAATGGGAAGAATCAAATTAGGCAGACAGATAAAATTTTCTCAAATCTGAAAAGATGGGAGAGTACTTTAGTATCATGTTTTGTGATCATCTTAATGATTAAAGAACCACATCACAATTGATCTTCTAAGGACATCTTAGTGCATTCTTATGACTAAGAAGAGGAGTCATGAATTGTTGAAATGGTTAAATCAAGAAGATGAGTCATACTTCGTTCCAAAACAATTCTTAGAGTCATACTCCAAGATTGTAACTTGAGTGACATATCTTAAAGAGGGTTTGTTAACACTAGTCAAATGTAAGAGTAAAAGGTTATCTACTCTTGTACATTTGAAATTGGTAAGTTGTGATGTTTTGGATAAAACAGAGACCAACTTAGGCCAATTGTGTAAAGTGTTAGTCTTGATAAAGAATCCGCACTATCTCTTGAATATTTGACAAGGGAGTCTTATATGTCAAGAGGACAGTGGGAGTCTTAAAGCTCTTGAAAGTTTCAAGACTTAATCAAGAATAAAACCTAAAGTCCTTCACTAGGACACGACTTGAGGTTTATAACCTATCGTGTTCAAATTTTTGTGCCTATTCAAGTTGGCTTTGCATAGGAGTTCTGAAAGTTCTCAATTGGTTGCATAACAACTTGGAAGCAATGGCAGGCCCTGTACTGCCAGGTGGCAAGAAGTTAAGATTGCATAAGTTCAGTCCATATGAGTTTGGATTTGTCATTATCCTTGTCTTGTGACTATGGTTTTGACGATTCACATGGATAAGAACACATACACCATAAAATCTAAGGGTCATAAGGTTTCTCTCCGATTCATGAAAATGATGGTGAGGAAACACTTCCACCAAGTAAATTTGAAGCAGATGGCAAAAGGTCTAAACAATTGAGACTATGATTACGGCATCCCTTTTCATAGTTCTGAATTGTTTAGACACACATGCATGCTATCCAAGGAAAGGTGTATGATTTTGATAAAGTTTTATCAAAGCATCTCGTATCAGAAATCTGAACTTTGGTAAGGAAGTCAATAAAGTATTGATTTCTAGAAGTCCAGCTGATTTCTGAGTACATGTCACAACTAGTGGGAGCATAAGTGTTATGCTAATAATCATCATGTTAGTGGGAGCATGATAATTATTGTTAGTGTTGCAAGTTAGCAATGTTAATTATAGAAAACAAAAGTTTCAATTCGTGAGGCTGCAGGGATTGAAAAAGTTGTTTTGCTATAATTAAGGGAGAGGATATACTTCATTTCAGTTCTAAAGGCTTAGATTGAGACCTTAATCATCTTTAGTCAAGAATATATATATGAATTTCATGTTGGATTGGTTCAACTTAAGGAAATTCTATATATTGCGTTCTCAAAATTCGATTATGATTACGGCATCCCTCTTCATAGTCAAATTTTGAAAACATGGCAAATAAAAATATTGTAGCAAAAGACTGGTCTAGAATCATCTCTTTATGTGAGACATCATCAATCGTGTACCATTTGCTTTGGGTACAGGATCGATTGCATGTGCTATAATATTTGTCATTTCTAAATTTTTCCAAATGCCCAGAGGCATTAAGAAGGGAAAAGGTCTAGAATTGGATATGACTAAAATGATTAAGCAATTGTCGAGGACAATCTGAGGTTTACCAAAGATTGGTTGCTCAGGGACAGTTGGAAGTATAGTGCTAATTTTGGAAGGACCATATTGACATATTCTGAAAAGAGGCATCTCTTATTTAGAAGTGATAGTCAAAATGAGAATATGGAGTTGTCTCCATAGGTGGAAGTTATCTGTGTAAGATTAGAAAACTTAATGCAAGAAGCATGTCCAAAGCAATGTACTTTGAATATGAGACTTAGTTTCCATGGAGTTGATCTCCATTGGAATACCTTATAATGACTGTTGACAAGTCTTTGTGACTTTGTACATATTCATTACAGGAGGGTCAGTGCATATAAGTTTAAAATCTAAACAGATTTCGATAAATGATAGAAATTTGAAATTCTCACATTTTTCGATAAGGATTTGGGAGGGTGAAATTAGAATCATTGAAATTATGTTCAATTGGTTTATTTCAAAAAGTAAGGATCATAGACAAACATAGAGTGCATACTTGGTGTATGGCAAAGCTATTGTTTAAGAAAAACATAGTGTACATGCTTGGAGCATGGGACAACTAGTGTTTTTAATTCAAGTATAAAGTTGATAAAACCGAAACAATGAATAATGAGTAATCAGTATGGTGATAAATAAAAGTGTTTATTTATATTCATAGGGTTTGATACCATATTTGATTCATTTATTCTTGTGTTTCACTTTGCATGTTTTGACTTCCAGAATAACTAAGTCGCTCTTCCTGAATGATTAAGTTATTCAAACCATCCACAGTCGGTCATATGTTGGAAGTAGATATGAATCAAGACTGTCATGGGTTGGTTTGTAGAGGTCCAAGTTGGTGGACAAAGTGGTGCTACAACACTCATGAGTGCTCATAAGTTCTGAGTATTGGATTCAACCCGCGCTCATTTGAATCACTTCATGGATTTTATCACGAGTGATCATGAGACGATAATATCTTATATTCTTCAAACCTAGAGATATGAGTTGTTACTATGAGTTGGTTGTACATTGATTGCACGAAAACGCATTCGGTAACTCGATGTTATAAAACGTGCCTTTGTGTATGATTCAACAAGTAGTAGAACAAGCCATATGAGTCGAATTTTATCCATTCCTTTTACCTTCGGGATAAAAGCGATATCTGTGGGCCCCTCGATGATTTAAAGATGATACATGTGAGTGCTTGGCCAAGCCAGGACTGATTTGATAATCCATGTCTCAGTCCATATGATATCTAGAATGGAGGAATATATGATCCCTTATCTAATGGACAAGTCATTGACAAAGGTCAGAGTTCATCGACAAGGTCAGAGTTCGACAGAAGCTTTTGAGAGCTACGATTGCTGATCGGTTCCTGAAGTCATACGCAATAATAGTTTTAGACTTATCCAAGTGGGAGACTTTTGGATTAATGTCTAAGTCCATAACTATAATTGGTAAGACTTGACCCGACCCGGCATGGTCTATTTGGGTTGCATGGCATCATGCATTTGGATAGACTATAATGAGAGAAATAACACTTAAGGTTGGTTAATATATTATAAGTTCTAATATATTAATAAGGTTATTTAATTAGTATTGATCAAGAATTAATTTGGAATTAATTAAGTGATCAAAAGGAGACTAATTAAATATATGGGTTGATTGTGTAAATCATTCATTCTTATATATGTGGGCTTGTGATCCAAGATTCCTTATGTTGGACTAAGTCCATGGGGTGACCCATGGATACTCCATGGAGTTTAAAATCCATGGAGCATAAGGAATGGGTAAAGTTATGAGTTACATGGTGTAACCCTAATAGCCACCATATAAAAGAATCCCATGGCTCAAGAAATCGTGCACTAATGTGTGAGTGTGAGGGCTAGACGATTTCAAGGAGTGTTCAAGTTTCTCTCAAGTTATTCCAAGTGTATTTGGTGTTGTGTGAACCATTTGAGGTGTCACACTTGGGGCACTAGGCACTCAAGCTTCATGAAGACATTCTACATCAAAGAGGTATGTATTCTATCTTGTTATATTTATTATTTTGTATGCTAGATTAGGATAATACCTTGGATGTTCATAATTGTATGTATAATAGAGAAAACATAGATCCAAGGTATTTAGGGTTGCATGTACACTTAGGAGTGTTAGAATGCTCATAACCCAACAAAAGAACGATAAGACTATTCGTTATGATTTACTAAAGTTTAGTAAATATGGTTATGCTTACAAGTTTAAGTAAAATTCTGAAACATTGGAAAAGTTTCAATGTATGGCAGAACGAATTAGAAGAATCAAATTAGGCAGAAAGATAAAAGTTTCTCCAATCTGAAAAGATGGGAGAGTACTTTAGTATCATGTTTTATGATCATCTTAATGATTATGGAAAACCATATAAAAATTGATCGTCTAAGGATATCTTAGTGCATTTGTATGGCTAAGAAGAGGAATCATGAATTGTTGAAATGGTTAAATCAAGAAGATGAGTCATACTTCGTTCCAAAACAAGTCTTAGAGTCATACTCCAAGATTGTGCCTTGAGTGACATAATCCTAAGAAAGGTTTATAACACTTATCTAATGTAGAGTAAAATGTTTTCTACTCTTGTACATTTGAAATTTGTAAGTTGTGATGTTTTGGATAAAACAAAGACCAACTAAGGCCAATTGTGTGAAGTGTTTGTCTTGATAAGAAACCGCACTAACTCTTGAATATTTTTTTGTCAATGAATATTTCTTGACAAGAGAATCTTATATGTCAAGAGGACAGTGGGAGTCTTAATGATCTTGAATAGTTTCAAGAACTAATCAAGAGTAAGCCTATTGTTAATCACTAGCACACGAATTGAGGTTGGTAACCTATCGTGTTGACATATTCTTGTTTCTGTGCCCATTCCAATTAAAGTTAACTATGCATGTGAGTTCTATGAGTTCTCAAATGTTTCCATAACAACTTGGAAGCAATGGTAGGAACTTTTACTGCCAGGTGGAAAGAAATAAAGATTGAACAAGTTCAGTCCATATGAGTTTGGATTTGTCACTAACCTTGTCTTGTGATTATGGTTATGACAAATTCACATGGATAGGAACACATATACCATAAAATCTAAGTGTCATAAGGTTTATCTCTAATTCATGAAAATGATTATGAGGAAACTATCACACCCCCAAACCAGAACGGCGGAAACGTTCGGGGGCGGAGGACGTCATGTACAGTATCACAACAATGCATAATAGTAAAACAAGCAACAACATCATCCATTGCATTAATAGTATAATTTAATACAAGTGTGTTCTGTGTAGTTTATAAGACACCAAAATATGAATCAAAATAAGAGATGAGTCTTGAACGTGCTCCATCTTCTCAAAACCTGGTCATCGGTACCTGTCTACTGGTGACCTGAGAATACAAGTCATTTTGAAAGCATAGATCAGCATTAAAGCTGGTGAGTTCATAAGTATTTTAGTGTCATTGTTTGTATAAGTTTGAAGAAAGTGTTTGTAAATGTTTGATGTAAAAGTTTGTAAGTGTTTGATGTAAATGTTTGTAAACTTCCTAGAAAATCCTATATTTTCTACTAACGTAGTCTTCTACCAAGACCCAGCTGTTCTTTATGTTTGTTCTTTTGTAAAAGTGAGTATTTTCCCAAAGTGTGACTATCATTAACAAAATATAGTTTTCATTACCGTTTATGTGAGAAGATCACAATGTGAATGAATGGGAAAAACACAGATGTACTATAGTTTTATCTAAGTAACTACCAATGTACTAACTACCTTAAACATGTTTGTTTAATTAAGGTAAAATGTGATAAGATTGTAACCATACTTGATCGACTAGTATAACACGACGTTCGAGACGTCGAAAATGGTATGACATTCGTCACCCGTAGACCTTCGGACATTCGGACAAGCAACCGATACCCTAAGTCCACAACCAAACAAGGAACAGGAAATAAGGCGAGTTATCACTCCTAAGCCCTTTCAATCCTACTTATATAACTATATCCATATAGACATGATTTTGACAAAACATAAGTTTAAAAGAGTTTAACATATAAAAGAGTTTATAAAACAATTTGAAGCAGTTTGTTTGATAATACAGTTTGAAGTATAAGAAATCCATTTGTTTGATAGTTATTAATCACATATGATTTGATACAATAATTATAATTATTCTACTTGTATTCCCCCCCCCCCCATAAAAGCATTTAAAATCATTTAAAAGATAAGTTAAGGGGTATGAACTCACCTACAGTGAGTGATACGAATGAAAGATCGATAAAAGGATGTTAAGTGTCAAGTGAAGCCTCGAGCACAACGGATCCTAATAAGCATATAATGACACATATATGTATATAACTAGTGTTTATACGACTAATCATGTAAGAAAAACACCTTATGGACTAGGAAACACTTATATTGAAGTGTTACAATCACATATGATTGCATCAAAGGGGTTTAAGGCCACACATGAGTGTGTACGGCCAAGGTGTGTATGGCCAAGGTGTGTACGTCCAAGGTGTGTACGGCCACCTAGGTGTACGGCCCTGGAGTGTACGGCCGTACACTCCTTGCAGAACATGCCAAGAAGGTGTTTAAAAGTCCTATCTAGCATCCCCTAAGTGTCCATGATCTTATGTTGGGACATAACATGAGTTGAAGGTATAAATATGCACTAAACAAGGGGTGTACGGCCACATGAGGTGTGTATGTCCGTACACTCCTTGAAGTTCTTTCCTTGGACGATTTTAAGGTGAATATCTAGTAGGTAACAAGCATAGGAAGAGGTACTTACGATTTAGAAGCCTTTAAGGGGTGTTTAAGGTCCAAGAACTAGTAGGTGTTCTTGGTGAAAGTGAAGAACACTTGAAGATCTACCCAAAAATAGTAATTTCATGGATGAAATCAAAGGGTGATATAAGATCATGAAGGATAATCACAAAGAAATGGAAGGAGTTCTTACATTATTGAAGATCTGGATGAAGAATGTTGATGATAGTTGAGAGAGAAATCAGTTTTCTTGGCTTGGAAGTGTGAGGAATGAAGAGAAATGAGGGAATCACTAGTATAAGGACATGAGTGTATGGCCCATATGGGTGTACGGCCGTACACCCAACCGTACACCATGTGTACGACCGTACACTCCCTATGAAGGAGTGTTTGGCGCGAATTTTGATACTATGAACTTTAGGAACTCATTTCTATACCCTATCCTTGAATGTACAAGACTTGGAACACTCAAATAGACTCCAAAAAAAATGCTAAAAGATAGCAGAAACGAGTCGGACATTGATTGAATTGAATAGTTGTACAAGATAGAAATTTCGGGTTGTCACATCATCCCCCCGTTAGAGAGAATTTCGTCCCGAAATTAAAGTTTAAGCAGTTACAGATAACTAAGTAAAAAGATGAGGATATTTCGTTTCATTTGATCCTCGCGCTCCCAAGTGAATTCAGGTCCTCGCTTGGCATTCCAGCGAACCTTCACTATCGGGATACGACTTCGCTTCGTTTGCTTGACCTCTCAGTCCATGATCTCTACTGGTTCTTCCACGAAGTTGAGGCTCTCGTTGATCTCAATCTCGTCGAGTGGGATTACAAGAGTCTCGTCGGACAGACACTTTTTCAAGTTCGAGACGTGGAAAGTAGAATGTACGTTACTAAGTTCGCAAGGTAGTTTGAGTTTGTAAACTACAGGGCCGATTCTAGCGATAATCTCGAAAGGCCCTACATATCTTGGATTTAGCTTTCCACGCTTTCCGAAGCGTATCAAGCCCTTCGAGGGTGAGACCTTCAATAGAACACGGTCGCCCACCTGGAATTCCAAAGGTTTCCTTCTCTTGTCTGCGTAGCTTTTCTGTCGGTCTCTAGAGGCTTTCAATCGTTCACGAATCTGAACGATCTTCTCTGTCGTTTCCTGAATGATATTCGGACCTATGAGACTGCTGTCAGGAACTCATCCTTTAGCCAACTGCGTGTTGCCTACCTCAGCCCATCATAGAGGGGATCTGCACTTACGGCCATAGAGGGCTTCAAATGGAGCATCCTTTATTCTCGTGTGATAACTGTTATTGTAGGAAAACTCGACAAGGGGTAAATGAATATCCCATGCCTTCCCAAATTCTATCGCACAGGCTCGCAACATATCTTCTAAAGTTTGAATAGTCCTCTCACTTTGTTTGTCGGTTTGCGGATGGTAGGCTGTACTCATGTCCAGCCTAGTCCCTAGGGAACTTTGTAGCGACTGCCAGAACCTTGAAGTGAATCTACTATCTCTATCAGAGATAATGGATATGGGAACACCATACAGTCGTACGATCTCCTTAGTGTATGTTCTCGTTAGTTTCTCCATCTTGTCAGTCTCTTTGATAGGCAGGAAGTGTGCGGACTTTGTCAACCTGTCTACGATCACCCAAATGGTATGGAGACCACCCGTCGTCTTGGGCAACTTGGTTATGAAGTCCATTGTGATCCGCTCCCACTTCCATTCAGGTATCTCCGGTTGCTGAAGTAAACCTGATGGTTTCTGGTATTCGACCTTAACCTTGGCGCAAGTAAGGCATTTACTTACGAAGGTAGCAATCTCTGCTTTCATGTTAGGCCACCAGTATAACTTCTTAAGATCCAGATACATCTTATATGAACCTGGGTGGACGGAATAGCGAGTGTTGTGTGCTTCGGTCATGACCAAGTCTCTGAAACCACCGTGTCTCGGTGTCCAGATCCGATCCATGAGATATAAGGCTTCGCCACCCTTGACTTCCAAGTTTTTATCCATCCCTTTCAGGGATTCACCCGCCACATTTTCAGGTTTCAAAGCTTCGAGCTGAGCCTCCTTAATTTGTGTGGACATGTGTGAATGGATATTCATAGTCAAAGATTTGACTCTGTGCCCAGAGTATTCTTTCTGACTTAGGGCGTCAGCTACTACGTTGGCCTTGCCTGGATGATAACGAATTTCGCATTCGTAATCACTGAGTAGCTCGACCCACCGTCGTTATCTCATGTTGAGCTCGTTCTGGTTGAATATGTGTTGTAGGCTTTTGTGGTCTGCAAAGATAGTGCTTTTTGTACCATACAGGTAGTGTCTCTAGATATTCAGAGCAAATATGAAGGGTCCAGTTAGTGGTTTGGGCTAGGCTTTTTATTGTAATAGTTATTTTGTGTTTTTATGTTGGTTTAGTGGGTTAATTAGTAGTTTACGGCCCAGTTGTATGTTTACGGCCGTAAACCCCTTTACGACCGTAAACCTAGTTTCCGGCCCAAGTTCCCTATATATAGAGGTGTTGTAGGTCATTATTGGTTGTTGATGCCACAGAGTTCACGGCCAAGTATATCGAGTTGTACCAGACGTTTTTCAGTAATAAACGTGTGCAAGCTTGATTTCTCTTCTTCTTCTACTCATATTCTAGTTTATTTTGATTGTTTGATTGCTTGATCATTGGTAAAGATCCGTTTTAGGAGCTTACAATTGGTATCAGAGAAAAACCGGTGTCCAAGCATCATTCAATCGAGTTTTCGGCCGTTTAAACTAATATTCTTCACTGTTCGAGATTGGGTTTGGTGTTTTCGTTGCTAAAGGGATCAAATCTGCTTTAAATTTGCGTTTACTGAAACTCTCTGGGAGTTTACTGCCAAGAGATTACGACCGTAAACCCTGTTTACGGCCGTAAACTCAAGAACATTCAAAGACCGTAAACTGTGTTCTTGGACCGTAAACAAAGCATCTTCAATAACCGTAAACTAAGCTTCAAAAACCGTAAACACAAAAACTGTAAACACAAGACCGTAAACACTCAGACCGTAAACTCAGTTTACGACCGTAAACCCATTGACCGGAAACTCAGTCTTAACATTCTTCTTGTTTTAAATTTTAATAATCAATGGATTCTCAAAGTCAAACACATCATCATGAACTGGATACTGTCATGGGCACAACCACACATATTCCAAGACTGCTGTCTGCAGATGGTTTTCCTGAATGGAAATATCGGTTTGAGAAGTATATTAAAATGAAAGACTTCAAACTTTGGAGAAGCATCATCAAGGGTCCTGTCCGAATTACCATCACTGTTGCAGGACAAGTGATTGACAAAGAAATTGATCACTATACAGATGAAGATTTTGAGAAAGTTGAAGAACAGGAAAGGGCTTTGGCCACTTTGAACTTGGCTTTATCTCCTGATATAGCTCAAGGTTTCAGAGAGTATACTTCAGCTAAAGCTTTGTGGGAAGCCTTGATTGAGGTGTGTGAAGGAAATGAAGACATGAAGGAAAGCCGCCAGGATATGTTGCGACAGAAATTCAACATGTTTAACTACATTCCCGGAGAAACCCTGGAGGCACAGCTGCAGCGATTCACAACTCTCACTACTGAAATGAACATATCTGGGATCTTTTTGACCAAGTCTGAGATAAATAAAAAGCTACTGAATGCTCTTCCAAAGTCATGGGACATGAATGTAGCTGTTATTAAGAAGACCAAGGATCTGAATCGTCTCACTCTTGCTGAAACAATGGCGATCATCAAAGCTTGTGATATTGATAATAAACAGCGAGAGATTAACCATGTGAACTCGTATTCGACTGAAAATCTTGGAATTTCTTCTAACAATGCCCTTTCATCAATCACTTCTTCCGCAGGTCAAGCATTTACTGTTCAACAACCTCAGATTCAAACCTTTACTACTGCGTCATCCATGCCTCATTCTCAAAGCCAGTCGTTTGTCACTCCACAAGTTGTTCCCTCCTCCAATGTGCCAGTTGTAGCCTCTTCCTCAAACACAAAGGAAAGTGATGAAAATCTTGCTCTCGCCACAGGACTTGTTAACTGCTATAATGCTTTTGTAGCTGGAGAGCTTCCACCTCAGTTGTCATTTGTTGATCTGGATCAGATTCATCTAGAAGATGTGGAAGAGATGGATATTACATGGCAAATTGCTATGGCAGTATTCAGGGCGAAGCAGTTTTCTAAAAAGACAGGGAAGAATAACTGGGGGGATGAATGCTGATAAGAAGGTAGGGTTCAACAAGGGGAAGCTGCGATGTTTCAACTGTCACGAGCCGGGTCATTTTGCTCGTGAGTGCCCAAAACCGGATCGAAGGTTGAACAATGACAGGACGATGGTTGCGATGGGAAAAAATCATGGAGGTGTTGCGGTCAATGGTGAGACTGCTATGGTTGCTCAGTCATTTGACTGGGAGGACCAGATTCAGGTTCTGAATATTTCAAGATCTGAAAATGCTCACCTAGTCCAAATCAATGATGATGCTTCCATGGAGAATTTTGCAGCTGATTCTGAAGAAAAGATGATGGAGCTGCAGTTTGCACTGATGGTATCTTCTACTTCCGAGCCCAAGAAAAGTAAGGTAAGTTTACCTTCTTGTTCTCAGGCATGTATTGATTATGTTAAAATTCTTCGTGACGAAATAGAATCATTACGTAGAGAAGTAGAGGACCTTAGATATGAGGGCTATCAACTTAGAAAAGGACAAAAACCCCTAAAGGCCCAGTTAGAAACAAAAATTAAGGACTTTAGGAGACTTCAGGAAGACTACAGTATCAAATGTGTACATCATGGTTATATCAAGAGACAAAATGCTGAGTTACTTACTGAGCTTGATACATTAAAAGGGCAATTTGAAACTGCAAATTTTGATTTTAAAAGGTTTGATGTATCAAGCGAGGTAGTTGCCAACATGATTGACCATTGCCTGCAGTTCAAACGAAACCCGCAAAAGGGTTTAGGATACGAGAATGTACCTCCTCCTTTTAATCATACATATCAGTATCACCCTTTGTCTAAAGAGGAGATTGCCAACGAACCTTCAATGGTGTATGGCAAGCCATCTGGTTTTGTTTCAGGAGGATTTATTAATGTTGAAAGTACTAACCTTTCTACTTCCCCTGCAGATCAATCCTTAGATCAGTCAAAGCACGAAGTTGAAGGATCTCTTTCTGATAACAAAACTGAGTCTGAACCTGATGTTTTTGTTTCCAATGAAAAACTTTTTGTTTCTGATGTTAAAAATGACAATGTTTTTTTTATACTTCCGCATCTGCTTCTGCTGAATTAAACTTTTTTGAAGTGTTTGATGAATTATTTGATAATCCTGATGTTTGTGATGCTTCTAATGAAAACACACCAATTCCACAGGTCACACCATCTGATGCACCCTCACTCATCTCACAACCTGTTTCTAACACATGTTCTTGTGGGAAAAGTAAGGGTGTCAGTAAAGAAAATAAATCTGAGACAGGCAGTACCAGTTTTAATAATAATAATCAGATTTGTTTTAATTGTGGTATTGGTGGTCATATAGCTAGGAATTGTCAAAATAGGATTTTTGTGCATTATATGTCACCAAGAGGGGAGAATGAATCTAGAGGAATGTCTTTAACTAGAAAGTCCTCAAGAAATCGTTCTCGGGATGATGATTGGAAGGATGATCGAAGTAGAAAAAGGGCGGTTTTTCATAAGAATAAAAAGGTTTTTCATAACAAAGTCTCAAACAGTTTGCCAAAACCGAACAAGGCTCCGCCAAGATCGGTTTCGTCAAAGAGCAATTCTGGATCTTCAACCACTTCTGGTAGAACTTCCAGATGCTCAATGCGAACTAATAAGAAACATAATTTAAAACCACCTGTGACTGTTAGAAAACCTAAATATCATTGGATGCCCAAATTAACTTCCAATCAATCATCAGCATCCTCTAAAAAGATTAGAAATGATAATTCAGAATTGAAGGCTTTGAAAGATCAATCATAGAAAGTGAAGAGGCAACCCAGGACAGTGATGACCTGGGTTCCCAAATCTAAATGATCCCGCTCATTTTGCAGGGACATTTGCGGAGGAATGTCGTCAGACCTTGGTACGTCGACAGCGGTTGCTCCCGGCATATGACAGGAGACATCTCCAAACTGAGCGACATTCAATCTTTTAATGGGGGATATGTTTCCTTTGCGGGCAGAGAAGGTGGCAAGATCACTCAGAGAGGAACCGTAACAAATGGAGTGCTGAGTTTTGAGAACGTCAACTTTGCTCCCGAGTTAAAACACAGTTTGTTGAGTGTGTCTCAGATTTGTGACAAAGGTTATTCTACACATTTCACCGACAAAGAGTGCATGATTCTCAAGCCAGGCATTATCATCCCAGAAGAGCGGATTCTTGTCAAATCAAAGCGGGATGGAAATGCGTATATTATTGATATGAACAGCAACATTCCTGAACAAGTCAGTTGCCTCTTTTCGAAGGTCTCAGAACAGAACGCAATGCTGTGGCACCGAAGACTCGGTCATGCTAACGCTAAGAACCTAAATCTTCTTGCAAAGAATGAGATGGTCCGAGGCTTACCTGTCAGAGACTTTATCACTTTTGAGAAGTGTGTGTCATGTGCCTAGGGAAAACATCATAGAAAACCACACCTGCCAAAACAAGTTAACTCAATCAGTCAGGTGCTCCAATTATTGCATATGGACTTATTTGGTCCGGTCAACGTCCTGAGCATCAACAGAAGCTCGTACTGTCTAGTTGTGATCAATGATTTCTCTCGTTTTACGTGGGTCTTCTTCTTATCCAACAAAGATGGGGTTGCTGATCTGATAAAGAAGTTCATTGTGATGATTGAGAACCAAACCAACAACCGGGTGAAGGCGCTTCGTACTAATAATGGAACAGAATTCAAGAATGCAATTCTTGATCACTTTTGCGCAGAAAAGGGAATTGTGTGTCAATACAGCTCTGCTCACACGCCTCAACAAAATGGTGTTGCTGAGAGGAGAAATAGAACATTAAAAGATGCTGCAAGGACAATGCTGTGTGACTCCAAGTTACCTGTTTTCTTTTGGGCTGAGGCGATTAACACTGCTTGCTACGTTCAGAATCGTGTTTTAATGAACAAAGCTCAGATGAAGACACCGTACGAGATTCTATATAGTGATAAGTCTTCAGTCAGTCATTTCTGTGTATTTGGCTGCCCTTGCACCCTTCTTCACCTGGAGTCCAACCCGAAGTTCAATGCCAAAGCCGATGATTGTTATTTCGTAGGATATGCTGCACGCACCGCGTATAGGGTTTACAATAAGAAGACGAAGCAGATTGTAGAATCCTTCGACGTGCGTTGGTTGGAGGAAAATGAGACGGATGCTCGAGTGGGCCCTGATTGGTTATTTGATTACACATCGCTCTTCAAGTCCATTAATGTGTCTTCAGATGGTTCATCTGGGTCTTCCTCTGGTTCGAATATTGTTTCTGAAGACGAAGACGAAGAAGTTGTCTACAGACCTCCAACGGTATCCTCTTCACCGCCTGAGGGGGAGTCATCTGTTCCACTTGGTAGTCCAGAGTCTCCAGTTCAAAATAATACTCCAGATGTTGATGCTACACCTCTTACTCCTGTTGAAAGAGAGTTCATGTCTAGAGATGCTTCCGCTGTCACTCTAACTTTTATGGAACTACTCTTTCCTGAAGAAATTGCTAATGAGTTTGTAGCAGATTCATCTAATGTGGATCAATCAGCAAATGATGGAGGTTTCAACATTCACACTCTTCCCGTTTCACTCAATGATATCAGCCAAGACATACCTTTAAGAATTCAACGCGATCATCCGATCGAAAACATCATTGGTCAGCTGGGTGATGGAGTTAGAACCAGAAGTCAGAGTGGAGATGTCAATACATGTCTCTATTCTTGTTTTATCTCTCAAATAGAGCCCAAGAATGTTGAAATGGCTTTGAATGAGCCCAGCTGGGTAGACGCTATGCATGAAGAGCTAAATCAATTTGAAAAGCTCGGGGTTTGGAAATTGGTTGAGTTACTAAAGGGCAAAAAGGCTCTTGACACACGCTGGGTCTATCGAAACAAGCAGGATGATTCTGGAGTTATAGTGCGCAATAAAGCAAGATTGGTGGTTCGCGGGTTTAGAAAAGTCGAGGGTCTTGATTATACAGAGGTTTATGCTCCAGTGGCTCGCTTGGAGGCTATTCGTATCTTCCTTGCATATACTTCCTACATGAACTTCACGGTCTACCAAATGGATGTCAAGACAGCCTTCTTGTATGGCAAGGTGAAGGAAGAAATCTACGTTGATCAGCCCCCTGGGTTCGTTAACTCAAAGTTTCCTAATCATGTCTACAAGTTGGACAAGGCGTTGTATGGGTTACATCAAGCTCCTCGAGCGTGGTATGCGACTCTCACAAAGCACTTGCTCGATCATGGATACTCTCGTGGCAATATCGATCAAACTTTATTCATCAAGCATGTTGGTAATGATCAGATTCTAGTCCAGATCTACGTTGATGACATTATCTTCGGGTCTACCAGTCCACAGCTATGCAAAGAGTTTGAAGGCGTGATGAAAAAGAGGTTTGAGATGAGTTTGTTAGGGGAAATGACCATGTTTCTGGGGCTTCAGGTCAAACAAAATTCAACCGGAATCCTGCTCCATCAAGCTAAGTATGTGGAGGATATTCTTGAGAAGTTCGGGTTTCAAGACGCAAAACCTGCATTGACACCAATGGCCGAAAGACCCCTGCTGAATCCAGATACTGATGGCGAATCCGTAGATCAGACACACTACAGATCGATGATCGGATCGTTGATGTATCTTACTGCAAGCCATCCAGACATCATGTTTGCAGTTTGTCAATGCGCACGTTATCAGGCTAATCCTAAACTTTCACATCTTATTGCTATCAAAAGAATTTTTCGGTATATCAAAAGCAGCCCAAAATTGGGTCTTTGGTATCCGAAAAATTCTGAATTTGATTTATATGCTTTTGCTGACAGTCATTATGGAGGCTGTGAGCTTGACAGGAAAACTACATCAGGAGGGTGTCAATTCCTTGGAGACGGGCTGGTGTCATGGCAGTGCAAGAAACAGCATACCGTCTCAACCTCAACAGAAGAAGCAGAATACGTTGTTGCATCTGCCTGTTGCTCTAAAGTTATCTGGATCCAACATCAGCTGTTGGATTACGGTTTGAATTATCTAGAAACCCCCATCTACTGTGATAATGAGGTTGCGATTCAAATTACTAAAAATCCTATCCAACATTCCAAAACCAAGCACATTGATATCAAAATTCATTTTATCAGAGACTGTTGTGAGCGTTCGCTCATCCGGCTGGAACAGGTTCCCTCTGCTAATAATGTGGCGGATCTATTCACCAAGCCTTTTAACAAAGCTCGATTCGATGTGCTTGTGGGATTTTTGAAAATGATTCGTTTTGAGGATTAAATTTTTGTTTTAGGTTAGGTCAGTTTAAATTTGCGCATTTTTATTTCATTCTCACCCATGCACAAATTTAGGGGGAGAAATAAACAAAAACCAAACAAAAATTTCAAAATTTTCAAAAATCCAAAAACATTAAAAAATCAGAAAAATCAAAAAAAATTGTTGCTAATAGTTTTGCTTGTAGGTGTTGTGATGGGAAGTGATATTATCAAGTGATAACAGACAATCTGAATCTGCGTAACGTACCAAAACTATATTGTCCAAGCTCTGTGTTCGATGCGCTGGTAGGCACGAAAGATTCTAAATGGACTTGACTAGGCAGAGTTGAACTTAAAGAATTCATAGACTTGACAAATCTTGACCTAGTTAGATCCGTTTAGTCTGACAATACGACGCTTGGATAGGTTGAGCAGGGAGATATACATGGGAATTTACTGGTCACATTAAAAAAACTGTACCTAGAACTGTGGATTAACTTTTCCTTGGTGTGCAGATTTTGTCCTTAATTTCGGTATTGATGGGGTGATTGTGGAATTCCGATAAGTTAGGTCTGTAGAAGATTATTTTCTTTCTCTCTATCTGTTAGTCATATGTTGCCTCCTTTGCACGATCGGAAGATCCGACCTGGACTGTAACATATGCAACTCTATCTTTATGCATCTTCTATCTATGCAATTCTTTCTATCTGTTAGCCATATACTGTCTCCTTTGCATGAATTACAATCCGACCTGGTACACAGTATATGCACCATTCTTCTTCTCAATCCCTCTAAAACTTCAGTTAGTCATATGTTTCACCCTCTACGTGATTGGAAGAGATCCGACCTGGGTGTATAGCATATGCATTCTAAATCTATTTTCTCTCTTAATAATTGTCTGCTCACCCGATGTAAGGAGTATTCTCGAAGTCCTTGATTACTGGAGCATATCAGGATGCGGGAAACATGTTCTAGTACAATTAAAAATTGAACAATTACAGATTGTCTGTAGATCTCGCTGCTCAATTTAAGTGGACAACAATATCCCTGGTCGTCGTCAGATAAATGGTCTTTGGGAAATATACTTGGGATCATAGGATCAAAATGTCTTATTATTCTTAGTCTGTCCAAATTTATCATAAATTTTTCGTGTTTAAGTGGACCACAATACCGGCGATCGACCAGACAAAAACGTGAAGATAAAGGAACCGACAAGTGGATTAAGGCTGTCTAACAACTTTGATCCTAGTGTCACAAAATTATATTCAGTGATTATTGAGATAAATTTTAGTCTGCATTTATTTTATCTTATTTTTATTTTTATTTTTATTTTTTTATTTTATTTTTATTTTATTTTATTTTATTTTTATAATTGTCAAAATTTAAATTTTTTAAATTCTTAAATTTTAGAAATTATTTTTATTTTTATTTTATTTTTAGTTTATTTTAATTTTAATTTTAATTTTTAAAATCCTCAAAAAGTTTTATTTTTGAAAAATATTTGGGATTTGGACTGTGCCTTATACTGTGTGGAAGACATGTAAAATCGAACAGGGTATTTAAGGAGAGCTTACAGCCGAAAACTCTCTCACCTCTCACTTTTCAATTTCCGGCTGTAAACTCTCTCCCATTCTCTCTCCTCTCGAAAAAAAATTCTCGTTTTTTGTGAAATCGTTCGGTTCATCTCAAAGGTATAACAAAATCGACCGTGGGAATGTGTTTTGTTCATCAAATCGACGGATTTTGGGGCGTAAATCGAAGAAAAACGATCTGTCGGAGCTTACGGCCAAGGAGCTTACGGCTGTAAACTTCGTTTACGGCCATGAGCTTACTGCCATGGGTTTACGGCCGTAAACCCCTAGTTGACCGTAAACTCCAGTTTGGTCAAAATAATTTCTTTTTTAAAGGCCAAAATTAAATCGATTAATTAAGAAAACTTAAAACATTGATTGCTCAAATATTTTTGTTTTCTTACTTGGCTTGTTTTAGTGCAGATCAAATGGCAAATTTGAAGTTCGATGACATGCACAACTTGGCAATCGTACTGGCTGATCCTCCTGCTGTTCATGGAGAATTCAGGTCGATGATCCACAGGCTGAGGGATTGCTGCTTGGCGTCTGCTATTACTGTGAATCTCGTGGTTTATCAGAATATCATCGGGGAATTCTGGAGGACTGCCAAACTGAAGACAGATAATGATGGAGTAGTTACTGTTGAAGCTGTTGTGAAGGGTTGCAAGATTGCTATTACTGAACAATTCATCAGAGAAGCGTTGATGATTGATGATCAACCTGGCTTTCCTACTGAGATTGGGATTGAAGATGCCCAGAAGGTTCTTAAGAAGATGGGTTACGAAGGCAACTTTCCTCCCACTGTGAAAAAGCTTCTGCCACCGTACTGGAGATTCTTGGCTCATGTATTTGTGAGCTGCATTTCGGGCAGAAGGTCTGGTGCTGATGAAATCTCGCTAATGGAACACTGGAGCCATTGCTTCTCTTGCTGCCGGAATAGACTTCAATTTCTCAAAGTTTATCTTAGACGAGTTCGTGGTGAACATCAACGCAATAACCCGAGATACTTTATTGATGTATCCTAGGTTCATCCAACTATTCATCAATATTCAATTTCCGGAGATGGTCAAGGAAGGAGATACCCTAGATATGAAGTCATTAGGTCCCCATACAGTTGGGCTTAGAAAGCAGAATCGCAAGGGAAAGGTCGTTTTCCAAGGACTGTATCCGCTTGTGAAGTTTGGAAAATTTGCTGAGCTAAACGAAGCATCCGAGTCTCATGGATTTTCAGATAAAGTATCCTCTGAGCCTACTTCTTCAGAGAGGGTGATTTCAGAAGATGATGTTATTGTTGGATTAATGTCTAAGTCCATAACTATAATTGGTAAGACTTGACCCGACCCGGCATGGTCCATTTGGGTTGCATGGCATCATGCATTTGGATAGACTATAATGAGAGAAATAACACTTAAGGTTGGTTAATATATTATAAGTTCTAATATATTAATAAGGTTATTTAATTAGTATTGATCAAGAATTAATTTGGAATTAATTAAGTGATCAAAAGGAGACTAATTAAATATATGGGTTGATTGTGTAAATCATCCATTCTTATATATGGGGGCTTGTGATCCAAGATTCCTTATGTTGGACTAAGTCCATGGGGTGACCCATGGATATTCCATGGAGGTTAAAATCCATGGAGCATAAGGAATGGGTAAAGTTATGAGTTACATGGTGTAACCCTAATAGCCACCATATAAAAGAATCCCATGGCTCAAGAAATCGTGCACTAATGTGTGAGTGTGAGGGCTAGACGATTTCAAGGAGTGTTCAAGTTTCTCTCAAGTTATTCCAAGTGTATTTGGTGTTGTGTGAACCATTTGAGGTGTCACACTTGGGGCACTAGGCACTCAAGCTTCATGAATACATTCTACATCAAAGAGGTATGTATTCTATCTTGTTATATTTAATATTTTGTATGCTAGATTAGGATAATACCTTGGATGTTCATAATTGTATGTATAATAGAGAAAACATATATCCAAGGTATTTAGGGTTGCATGTACACTTAGGAGTGTTAGAATGCTCATAACCCAATAGTGGTATCAGAGCCTAGGCTTGTTTTCTTGTTATACTTGCAAAAGTAGCTGAAACATCGAGTTGGATGCATATATTCGATTGTTTTGGCTGGAATTGGACTAGGAACATTACCCTAAGATGTTTTTGGACTTATAAACTTGTTTTTGATGTGGTAATGTTCATGCTAATCCAATTTCTAAGATAATTGTCATAATTTCAAGATTTGTATTAGTTTGTATGTTCATGCTAATTTCTTGAAGATTGATGATTTGAATTATCTTGTTCTTATGAGGTTCTTAGATTAATAGAAAAGTTGTGTGAAATAGTTGTTTTCAATCCATTTTAATCTAAGAGTTGATTCCAAAGTGTGTTTTTGTAACTTGTCCTCAAGTTATATGAAAAGTCACATTTAAGAATTATAAAACTCATAAAAGTTGGCAAAGGTTACAAAATGAAGAGTCTAGTTCTAATTAAATGGTTTTATGACTCCATAACTTGTCCTCAAGTTATGGAGGTTCAAGAGTCTCTTCATTAAATTAAAAAAAAAAGTGTAACCTTAATTAGTTCCATAAGTTACAATAAAAAAAGTTATTTTTTTTATTAATTAGTTTAAAGTCTTCCATAACTTGTCCTCAAGTTATGGAACTTGAAGAGTTTTTTTTTTTTTTAATTAAAACTACTATAAACTCATAAGTTATGGAATTAATTAGTTTTGAATAGTTTCAAAACTTACCCTCAAGTTTTGGAATTTGAAAAGTTTTCACTTATGAATACTTTAATTCCAAGTTAGCCCTTAGAATTTTAAAAGTTAAAATTCAACCCTTATACTTTATAATATTATAAGTTAATAATATTTATATATATGTATAAGAGTAAAGTCAGTCTTACCGTTAGTAGGCCTCATTCACGAAGCCGGTCTATAAGGGGGGTATAAGGTTACTGCCTATAAAATGGCAGTTTAATGGGTGTCCACTCTCACCCATCGCTTCCTTGACTGGTAGAGGGTCGTTAGCCGAACGGGTAGGACAAGGACTATAATTCTCCTTTCATTAAAAGTATTAATGATAAATACTAAGTAACTAAACTCTTATTAATACCCAATCTTAGTTACTTAGGAAAATGTGAATTTGGTGCTAACCCATGAAATTACACTTTGCACTTTGCTTAAGTCGTTAGTGGAGCGTGTGTGGTTAGCCGGCACACTAACCTGGACTTAACAAGGTAGGCAAAGGGTAACTTAATATTTATCATAGTATCGGTGGAGCGTGTGTGGTTAACCGGCACACTGATTAAGGGGTAAATATTAAGGGTACCAAGTATATTTGCATGGTTATTCACACCTTGTTTTCTGATCCTCGGCATCCCAGTCACAAAACCTGAAGGGCACACTCGAGATTGAAACATGCCTTTGAACAGTTCAATGAATCTCAAAGATCTAGGACTTTCAAATCCAATTAAAACCTAATAAATTATTTCGTTTTTCATTGTGGAAATTGGTGAATCGTCATTCACCTACCTTCAAATATTTTATAGCTTGGATTACGGCATCCATCTTCTAAGTTATAAAATAGTTTGTTGGGTCCTAGCCTTAATATTTCATATTGGGTGTCATATTAAGGACTTTAAATCAACTATCTTGAATATCTCCCAAAAAGATGTCTGGTCTAGACATTTATGATCTTCCCAAATCTCTTGAAACAAGCTTTCCTAAATGAAGATGATGTCCCATGGATATCATACTTCTTTCACCTCCTCCAATTATTCTCCCTAACCCACAAGTTCCTAAAAAGTTTAAGGTCACTCAAGCCCTATTGGCAAGGCAAGGTCTAGGTGTGATCACATCTTGGAGATGTAGTCACATATTGACAAGCCGGGAGAGTTGGGTGTCAAAGTCTTGAGAAAGTTGGTGGCTCAACTACTTTCTAAGTCACATAGTGAGTTCTTTTGGGAATCCTATGAAACAGACTAAGACAAGACCCTTAATGATCTTATCTATTTGCTAAGATCAACTTCCTAAAACGCTATGGACATTGACAATGTGATATTTGCATTCTCAAAGTCGTTAGTGGAGCGTGTGTGGTTTACCGGCACACTAACATGGACTTGTGAGAAGTGGCAAAGGTCTAAACAATTGAGACTATGATTACGACATCCCTTTTCATAGTTCTAAAATTGTTTAGACATACATGTGAGCTATCTAAGAGAGGTGTATGATTTTGATAAAGTTTTATCAAAACAATCTAGTATCAGAAATCTGAACTTTGGTAAGAAAGTCAGCTGATTTCTGAGTACATGTCAAAGCTAGTGGGAGCATAAGTGTTATGCTAATAATCATCATGTTAGTGGGAGCATGATAATTATGACAAAGGTTGCAAGTTAGCAATGTTAATTATAGAAAACAAAAGTTTCAATTCGTGAGGTTGCAGGGGTTGAAAAAGTTGTTTTGCTATAATTAAGGGAGAGGAAATTATACTTCATTTCAATTCTAAAAGCTTAGATTGAGATTTTAATCGTATTTAATCAAGGATATATATATGAATTTCATGTTGGAATGGCTCAACATAAGGAAATTCTATATATGGGTCCATTATTTGCGTTCTAAAATTCGATTATGATTACGGCATCCCTTTTCATAATCTGAATTTTGAGAACTTGGCAAATTGAAATGGAAATATTATAGCAAAAGACTGGTTTAGTCTTTATGTGAGACATCATGAATCGTGTCCCATATGCTTCGGATATAGGATCGATTACATGTGCTATATTCATCCTTTCTAAAATTTTCCAAATGCCTGGGGCATTATGAAGGGAAAAGGTCTAGAATTGGATATGACGAAAATGATTAAGCAATTGTCGAGGACAATCTAAGGTTTACCAAAGATTGGTTGCTCAAGGACAGTTGGAAGTATAATGTTAATTCTGGAAGGACCATATTGACATAATCTGTAAGGAGGCAACTCTTGTTCAGAAGTGATAGTCAAAATGGAATATGGAAATGTTTCAAAGTTAGAAATTATTCAATCTGTGTAAGATTAGGAAACTTAATGAAAGAAGGATGTTTCCAAGGAGCTGATCTCCTTTGGAATGCTCTGTAATGATTGTTGTCAAGTCTTTCTGACTTTGTGCATAATCATTAAGAGGATCAATGCATATAAGTTTAGAATCTAACAGATTTCAGTAAATGGCATGAATTTGGAATTCTTGCATTTGCAGTAAGGATTTGGGACTGTGAAAAGAGGATCAGTGGAGTGATGTTCAATTGATCTATTTTACAAAGTAAAGATCATAGAAAAACATAGTATGCATACTTGGTGTATGGCATGACTAGTGTTTAGAAAACATAGTGTACATGCTTGGAGCATGGGACAACTATTGTTTTAAATTCAAGTATAAAGTTGATAAAACCGAAACAATGAATAATGAGTAATCAGTATGGTGATAAATAAAAGTGTTTATTTATATTCATAGGGTTTGATACCATATTTGATTCATTTATTCTTGTGTTTCACTTTGCATGTTTTGACTTCCAGAATAACTAAGTCGCTCTTCCTGAATGATTAAGTTATTCAAACCATCCACAGTCGGTCATATGTTGGAAGTAGATATGAATCAAGACTGTCATGGGTTGGTTTGTAGAGGTCCAAGTTGGTGGACAAAGTGGTGCTACAACACTCATGAGTGCTCATAAGTTCTGAGTATTGGATTCAACCCGCGCTCATTTGAATCACTTCATGGATTTTATCACGAGTGATCATGAGACGATAATATCTTATATTCTTCAAACCTAGAGATATGAGTTGTTACTATGAGTTGGTTGTACATTGATTGCACGAAAACGCATTCGGTAACTCGATGTTATAAAACGTGCCTTTGTGTATGATTCAACAAGTAGTAGAACAAGCCATATGAGTCGAATTTTATCCATTCCTTTTACCTTCGGGATAAAAGCGATATCTGTGGGCCCCTCGATGATTTAAAGATGATACATGTGAGTGCTTGGCCAAGCCAGGACTGATTTGATTTGTTCAATCAGTCAGTCATCATGAATCGGAAATCAGGAAACAACAAATGGACAGAGAGAATGATTGATAATCCATGTCTCAGTCCATATGATATCTAGAATGGAGGAATATATGATCCATTATCTAATGGACAATTCATTGACAAAGGTCAGAGTTCATCGACAAGGTCAGAGTTCGACAGAAGCTTTTGAGAGCTACGATTGCTGATCGGTTCCTGAAGTCATACGCAATAATAGTTTTAGACTTATCCAAGTGGGAGACTGTTGGATTAATGTCTAAGTCCATAACTATAATTGGTAAGACTTGACCCGACCCGGCATGGTCCATTTGGGTTGCATGGCATCATGCATTTGGATAGACTATAATGAGAGAAATAACACTTAAGGTTGGTTAATATATTATAAGTTCTAATATATTAATAAGGTTATTTAATTAGTATTGATCAAGAATTAATTTGGAATTAATTAAGTGATCAAAAGGAGACTAATTAAATATATGGGTTGATTGTGTAAATCATTCATTCTTATATATGTGGGCTTGTGATCCAAGATTCCTTATGTTGGACTAAGTCCATGGGGTGACCCATGGATACTCCATGGAGGTTAAAATCCATGGAGCATGAGGAATGGGTAAAGTTATGAGTTACATGGTGTAACCCTAATAGCCACCATATAAAAGAATCCCATGGCTCAAGAAATCGGGCACTAATGTGTGAGTGTGAGGGCTAGACGATTTCAAGGAGTGTTCAAGTTTCTCTCAAGATATTCCAAGTGTATTTGGTGTTGTGTGAACCATTTGAGGTGTCACACTTGGAGCACTAGGCACTCAAGCTTCATGAAGACATTCTACATCAAAGAGGTATGTATTCTATCTTGTTATATTTATTATTTTGTATGCTAGATTAGGATAATACCTTGGATGTTCATAATTGTATGTATAATAGAGAAAACATAGATCCAAGGTATTTAGGGTTGCATGTACACTTAGGAGTGTTAGAATGCTCATAACCCAACAGTTATCACCGTGTCAAATCATGAAGAAGGAGAAGAAACAGCAGCTCCAAATGCACTTGTGGCAGAGGAACATAATCTAACATCAGTTCCAGTCCAAAGTGATTATGATGAAGGGTCTTCAAAGAATGTGACTGAAACTGATTTGTACGAAGATCTTGATCTTTCTGGCTTCGATAAGGATGAAATTCCGCTGAATTTTGGAAGTAATGAAGATTTCTTGTCAAGTGAAAATCTCAACTCACTGCTTGACAATATCAATGATGTTGCTCATCCAGCAACGGAGATACGGGAAACTGAAGACGTTCTTGAATCTACGCCTCCTACTACCAAACAAGTGGCTGAAACAGCAAATCCTATGGTGACAGTGTCAGGGATTCCTCCCTTGATATTGTTTCTCCTACGTCTGAGCCGCTTGAGAGTGATCGCACAACAACACAGACCTCTCAACCTCCTCTGAAAAGAAGAAAACGTGACCCTAGACTGGTAATTCCTGTTTCTGGTGTACTTCAAGGCCTTTCAACACCACCGATAACCACTCCTGCCATTGTCTCATTAGAACCTTTCAGTGAAGGTCCTAGCACCACTTATGAAGCTGGTGGTTCTTCTATCCCCGTAGGATTTTCTCCTCCCAGGCCCGATCATGATGTTGCTTCAGTGAGGCTGGCCATGCATTTGGCTGAAGAACAATTCTCAACGCCTCCCTCCCGTGGTAAAGGAATATCTTTTGGGGAAGGCAACTCTGGAGAAGAGAATCCTACTATTCTTGGACTACAGAAGGAGATCAACGTACTAAATCAGAAGAATATAGAGCTTGATATCCGGGTTACTGACCTTCAGACTGAAAACACCAAGCTCACCATTAAAGTTGCTGATCTTCTAGAAGACAAAGCTCTGAAGACTAAGCAGATCACTGATCTTCAGACTCACTTTGGTCTGTTGACTGCCAGTTACTATGACTTAAAGAAGAAGCTGGAAGAAGAACTTGGTGAAAAATTTAAGACGTCTGTCGATGAGCCAAGGATCTATATTCCTAATCAAGCTGCTCCCATAGTTCCACCACCTGTAAGAACAACCCGAGTTGTAGATCGTTTTGATAAAGAACCAGCACAGGCTCCGAATGTTGTGGCTTTGAAACGTGCCAAACTGGCTAAGTCTGCTGAGAAGAGACAGCTGTTGTTCAAAAAGAGCTCTGATCAGAATGCTGCTGGGGATCAACCCGAAATCACCATCACAGACCTTGAGAAGAAACGGTTCGGAACCGAATATGGTGACAGGTCAGGAATTGTCTCTTGGGGCTTTCACGACACACAAAATATGTGGTATGTGAGACGGAAGAGTGGCAACACATAACTGTATAAAGATGCTCATGACTTCCACTCCTGGACCAGAGTTGATCTTACAGAACTATCCAATGCTCCTTTTGAAAATCTTTCTGGTAATCCGAAGGCAACACACCTTAAGATGTTTCTGGAAGATCAAGTGAAGAAAGGCTTTACTACGATGAGGACTGCAGAGTCAATTGTCATAGAACACCCTGACATACTTGATCCCAAGACAAACCTTCCTATCCAGACGGTGATGTGGCCTCCCACAAATCAAGTGAAACATATACCTGTATTGAAGAGGCTTGGTGATGGAGTTCTAGAGAATATGCTTTACTGGGTATTTGATGATGCTACAGCTTCTGCTGTCATCAAACTCCCAAATGATTGCATTCGATTATATCACAAGTATGATCTTCTACAGTTTGGGAAATGGGATATACATCAGCTTTCTCTTCATCAGATCAAGGTCGCTGAAGACATCTTTGAGCCTGCTGCTAAGGAGTACACATCCATGGTTGCAGAAATTATCAAAAAATGAATGTGGTATGGAGCTATGGGGAAGGCGGACGTGCTGGTGGTTGATAAAGACTAAGTCCAAGCTATCACCAAACCAAGGGGGAGATTGAAGGGTCCAGTTAGTGGTTTGGGCTAGGCTTTTCATTGTAATAGTTCTTTTGTGTATTTATGTTGGTTTAGTGGGTTAATTAGTAGTTTACGGCCCAGTTGTATGTTTACGGCCATAAACCTAGTTTCCGGCCCAAGTTACCTATATATAGAGGTGTTGTAGGTCATTATTGGTTGTTGATGCCACATAGTTCACGGCCAAGTATATCGAGTTGTACCAGATGTTTTTTAGTAATAAACGTGTGCAAGCTTGATTTCTCTTCTTCTTCTACTCATATTCTAGTTTCTTTTGATTGTTTGATTGCTTGATCATTGGTAAAGATCCGTTTTAGGACCTTACAAAATACCACTGCTCCCAACTCAAGATCGTGTGTGGTGTAGTGACCTCGTGTGTCTTTAGCTGTCTTGATACATAGGCGATGACCTTACCTCGTTGCATCAGAACACAGCCGAGCCCTTGGTTGGATGCGTCGCAATAAACCACGAAGTCTTCTATCCCTTCTGGGAGGGATAGTATCGGTGCGGTGCATAAGGCTCGCTTCAGCGTTTGGAACGCTTTCTCTTGCTTCTCTTCCCAGTCAAAGGCCACACCCTTCTGGGTCAATGTCGTAAGCGGTTTCGCAATCTTTGAGAAGTTCTGAATGAACCTGCGATAGTAGCCAGCGAGGCCTAGAAATTGACGAATTTCTGTAGGCGTCTTCGGTGCTGACCAGTTCTCAATGGCTTTGATTTTGGAAGGGTCCACGTGAATTCCCTCTTCGCTAACCACGTGACCCAAGAATTTGACTATTCGGATCCAAAATTCACATTTCGAGAACTTCGCATAAAGCTTCTTTGATCGCAGTGTTTCCAAGACCTGTCGTAGATGTTGACTATGCTCCTCCTTACTACGAGAGTAGATAAGTATGTCATCGATGAAGACAATGATGAACTGATCCAAGTAAGGACGGCACACCCTATTCATTAAGTCCATGAATACTGCGGGCATATTGGTCAATCCAAATGGCATCACTACAAACTCGTAGTGTCCATAACGAGTTCGGAAGGCTGTCTTCGGAACATCCTCTTCTAGCACTCGTAACTGGTGATACCCGGATCTCAGATCTATCTTTGAAAAGAAGTTCTCCCCTTGAAGTTTGTCAAACAAATCGTCTATGCGAGGCATAGGGTAACGATTCTTTACGGTCAGTTTGTTAAGTTCCCGGTAGTCGATGCACATACGGAACGATCCGTCTTTCCTCCTGACGAACAAGACCGGTGCTCCCCAGGGTGAGAAGCTGTTGGATAAGGTGTCTAAGTCCATAACTATTTCTGGTATGTACTTGACCCGACCCGGCATGGTCCATTTGGGTTGCATGGCATCATGCATTTAGATAGACTAAATGAGAGAAATAACACTTGTGGTTTATTAATATATTATAAGTTCTAATATATTAATAGTATTATTTAATTAGTATTGATCAAGAATTAATCTAGGATTAATTAAGTGATCAAAAGATGACTAATTAAATATATGGGTTGATCATGTAAATCATCCATAACTTGTATAGTGGGCTAAAAGGCTTCATGGATAATCAAGTTGGGTTAAACCCATTGAATGCTCCATGGAGGCTCCATGGGAGTTACAAACCCATGGGTCATGGAAATGAAGAGTCATGCCACATTAGGGTTTACATGGTGTAACCCTAGATGTGACACACTATATAAGCAACATGTTCTCCACCAAAATCGGCGACACTAAGAAACAAGAGGGCTAGAGCCGATTTTGCAAGTGTAAGATTCTCTCAAAGTTTACTCCCTTGCATTTGGTGTTGTGTGAAGCATTTGAGGCATCACACTTGGGGTGCTAGGCTCACAAGGTTTCAAGGATCATAATCAACAACAAGGTAAGTTATTCTATCTTTCATTCAAGTTAAAAATGTTCCCCATGTATGCTAGATAGGAATATAACCTTGGAATTCAACTTTGCATGATTATTAGACAAACATAGATCCAAGGTTATTAGGGTTGCATGTACACTTAGGAAGTGTTAGAATGCTCAAAACCAATCAGTGGTATCAGAGCCTAGGTTTGTTTGTTGTTTTTTTTTTGTGCAAACAGCTTGAAAAAAAAAATCGTTTTTCTGTTTTCTGCTCGTATGAAAGTTTGCACATTTGTTGCTGGAAATGGACTAGAAACATTACCCTAAACTGTTTTGATGTTTTAAAGCTTGTTTTAGATGGTGTAATGTTTATGCTAATCCATTTACAATGGCAATTATTAAAATTACAAGTTTTTTTAAGTGTAATTTTTTATTCTTGAAAGTGTTCATATTCATGTTCTTGAACTTATGAAGATTAGATGATCATAGGAATTGTTTGTAACCTTCATGGTAGTTTAATTCATGATCATAATGTGTTTTAATGGAGTCCATAACTTGTCCTCAAGTTATGGAAAACCAAAAGTCTCACTTTTATTAAAGCCATTAAAAGAACACAAGAGTTATAAAAATGAAGAGTCTTCATTTTTATTACTCAATTAATTCATAAGTTATAAGAAATAAAAAGTTTTGGAAGTTTACAAAACTTGCTCTCAAGTTTTGGAACATGTAAAGTCTTGATTAAAACTTTAGTTCCAACCCTTAGAATTTTAAAAGTTAAAATTCAACCCTTATACTTTATAATATTATAAGTTACTAATATATATATGTATAACGTCAAGTCGTCTTACCGCTAGTACGCCTCATTCACGAAGCCGGTCTATAAGGGGGGTATAAGGTTGTTGCCTATAAAATGGCAACTTAATGGGTGTCCACTCTCACCCACCGCTTCCTTGATCGGTGGAGGGTCGTTAGCCGAACGGGTAGGACAAGGACTTATAAATTCTCATTAAAAGTATGATGAATATTATAAAGTAACTAAATGCTTTTATTAAATTCCCAATCTTAGTTACTTTAGGAAAATGTGAATAAGGTGCTAATCCATGAAATTACACTTTACACTTTGTTTAAGTCGTTAGTGGAGCTCGTGTGGTTAACCGACACACTAACTTGGACTTAACAAGGTAGGTAAAGGGTGACTTAAAGTTTATTATAGGTCGGTGGAGCTCGTGTGGTTAACCGGCACATCGATTGAGTAATAAACATTGAGTGTACCAAGTGATTTGCATGGTTACTTCACACCTCGTTTTGTGATCCTCGGTATCCCAGTCACAAAACTTGGAGGGCACACTCGAGATTGAAACATGCCTTTGAAAAGTTCATTGAATCTCAAAAGAATCTAGGAATTTCTAAGAACCAATTAAAAACCTAATATCTATATTTCTTTTTTCATGGTGGAAATTGGTGAATCGTCATTCACCTACCTTTCAAATATGTTATAGCTTGGATTACGACATACCTCTTCTAAGTTATAATATATTGTGATTGGATTCTAGCCTAAATATTACATTTGGGTGTTTTATTAAGGACTCTCTTAATATCTAAACTAATCTTGTTCTCTTCTTTCAGATGTCTTCAAACAATGCTGCTTCTGGCTCTAATCCTAATGGCTCCTTTACCCTTATGAACTTGTGTGGGAAATTCACTTTTGATGGATCCAACTTCAATGAATGGATCATAAACATCAGGATGATTACCCGCTACGAGGACAAAGAATATGTCCTTGACAAGGAGCTTAAGGAGATTGATGAGACCACTGCAACTCCCCAGGAGATCGCTGACTTCCGGGCACATGAAAGGGATGCTACAAAAGTGGCATGCATCATGTTGGCCACCATGACAGCGGAACTCCAAAAGTCCTATGAGGACTTCTACCCTTTTGAAATGCACCAAGATCTGATGGAAAGATACCATCAAAGTGCACGACAAGAGAGGTATGAAATCATATGCTTTATCATAACAACCATGATGAAGGACGGGGAATCCGTCACGAGCCACATGCAGAAAATTCAAAGGTATGTGGATCGGTTGCTGAAGCTTAATGTGAACTTCCCTGAGGAGCTTGCAATAGATATCATTTTGCACTCCTTACCATCATGCTATGATCAATTCCGCATGACATATCACATGAATAAGGAAGAGGTCACACTCAGCAAACTTCAGGGACTCCTCAAGACCGCAGAAATAGGTCTTAAGGGTAAGTCGGTTGTTAACACTCCTACTCCAAACTCCGCCCCGGTTTTGGAAATCGAGAAAGGTAGAGGGAAGAAGAGGAAGAGCTCTTCAAAGGGTACCAAGGCTAGGACCCTTGATGGCTCTTCTTCAAGTGGAACCAAGAAAGGTTTTGTCACTCCTTCTTCTGACCCTAAAGAGGCTGAATGCTTCTATTGCCATGAAAAGTCACATTGGAAGCGGAACTGCCCAAAGTACCAGCAAGATGTGAAGGATGGGAAAGTTAAACCCAACCATGCAGGTATTTACACTATCTTATCTATTAACTCACCCCATTCTAACTCTTGGGTCCTTGATACCGGTTGTGGTATTCATATCTGTTCTGATTTGCAGGGACTAAGAAGAAGTGAGAATGTGGAGCATGGAAGAATAAACTTAATCATGGGGAATAGGAAAGCTTTACCTGTCACCAAGATTGGAGTTTATACTTTATCGCTAAGTAGTGGGTTTAGTTTAGATTTGAATAAATGTTGTTATTCGCCAGAAATGGCAAGAAATATTATTTCCTTTCATGCATTGTATAAACAAGGTTTCACCTTTTCATTTGATAATGAAGTTGGTTCGATTAATGCTTTCTTTAATAATGTTCTTTATTTTAAAGCATTACCTTGTGATGGTGTGTATGAAACTGTATATGTGGTTGATAACTTAGGAAATAATGTATTGTGTATTGATTCTGTTAATGATAATAACTTGGATAAAGCATCATTATGGCATTGTCGTCTTGGACATATAAGCAAGAAACGCATAGGCCAACTCCAAAAGGATGGAGTATTGGAGTCATTTGACCTAAAGTCAGATGATAGTTGCGAATCATGCTTACTTGGAAAAATGACAAAGTCACCCTTCACAGGTTCTTGTGAGAGGGGTGAAGGTTTGTTGGATCTTATACATACGGATGTGTGTGGGCCCTTCAAACATGCCACAAGGGATGCTAATCGTTATTATTTGACTTTTACTGATGATTACAGTAGATATGGATATGTCTACTTAATCAAGCATAAGTCAGAGACTTTTGAGAGGTTTAAAGAGTTTAAACAGGAAGTCGAGAATCAATTGGGTAGGAACATTAAGATGCTTCGATCCGATCGAGGTGGTGAGTATCTTAGTACTAAGTTCCTCGACTATCTGAGGGAATGTGGGGTTGTCTCACAATTGACACCTCCCAGGACACCACAAATGAATGGTGTAGCTGAGAGGCGTAATCGAACCTTGTTGGACATGGTTTGTTCCATGATGAGTCGAGCTACGCTACCAATCTTATTTTGGGGGTATGCCTTAGAGACTGCCGCCCATATCCTTAATCTGGTCCCAACAAAGAAGGTTGCCAAAACACCTCACGAGATGTGGACTGGAAAAGTTCCTAGTCTAGCCCACATCAAGATTTGGGGTTGCGAGGCTTTCGTGAGACGCGAGACTCACGACAAGCTCGAACCTCGAAGTGAGAGATGTATAATCATCGGTTACCCACAGAAATCCTTTGGTTACCTCTTTTACAGACCTAGTGAGAATGTGGTCTTTGTAGCAAGGAGGGGTGTCTTTCGAGAAAGAGAGTTCATAAGCCAAGGAAACAGTGGGAGGCAAATTGACCTTGAAGAAATTCAAGAGTCAAGTGGTGAAGGAACCTCAAACCCTAGCAGTCAACTTGAGGAGGAAACTCCTGTTGATCCAATTGTACCTCCAATTGTACCTCTTAGGCGTTCCACAAGGGTTAGGAATGTACCTGAGCATTACTATGGTTTCCATATTACTGCGGAAGGTGAGACACTTATCAGTGATGAGACATTGGTAAGTCTGGATGAACCTAACAGCTATGCGGAAGCCATGGCAGGCCCCGAGTCTGCTAAATGGAAAGAGGCAATGGACAGCGAGATATAGTCCATGTATGACAATCAGGTCTGGGACTTGGTTGACAATGTACCAGGTCGTAAGACAGTTGGGTGCAAGTGGATCTTCAAGAAGAAGACCGACATGGATGGTAATGTACACACTTATAAGACACGACTGGTTGCAAAGGGCTTTTCTCAAACTCCAGGAGTTGATTATGATGAGACCTTCTCACCAGTAGCCAAGATTAAGTCTATTAGAGTATTGTTAGCCATAGCTGCATTTCATGACCATGAAATATGGCAAATGGATGTCAAAACCGCTTTCGTTAATGGAAAATTGGCTGAGGATGTTTACATGAATCAGCCAGAGGGTTTTGTAAGTACAGAATACCCTAATAGAGTGTGTAAGCTTGAGAAATCCATCTATGCATTAATGCAAGCACCTCGCAGATGGAATCTTTGCTTTGATGAGAAAGTCAAAGAGTTTGGTTTTTCGAGGAGCGAAGATGAATCTTGTGTATATGTCAAGGCTAGTGGGAGTATAGTTAGCTTTTTGGTATTGTATGTGGATGGCATAATACTCATAGGAAATGACATCCCAACCTTGCAGGAAGTGAAGTCCTGGCTTGGGAAGTGCTTTGCTATGAAGGACCTTGGAGAAGCTGCCTATATCCTAGGGATAAGGTTTCTGAGAGATCAGAGTAAAAGACTAATTGGGCTTAGTCAGAGTACTTACTTGGATAAGGCGCTGAAGAGGTTCAGCATGCAAGATTCCAAGAAAGGAGAGTTACCCATCCAGAGTAACGCTAGACTGAGTAAGACTCAGAGCCCGAGTACCGAGGTTGAGATAGCATAAATGAGTCAAGTACCTTATGCTTCTGCAGTAGGATCGATCATGTATGCTATGACCTGCACTCGTCCTGATGTAGCCTTTGCTTTAAGCATGGTTAGCAGGTATCAGGGGAACCCTGGTAAGGCTCACTGGACAGCGGTAAAGAATATTCTCAAGTACCTGCGGAGGACTAAGGACTGGGTCCTTACCCTTGGTGGGAGTGATGACTTGAGAGTTATAGGGTATAGTGATGCTAGCTTCCAGACTGATAGGGATAATTTCCGCTCTCAGTCGGGCTGGGTATTTACCTTAAATGGAGGAGCAATCTCTTGGAAAAGTTCCAAGCAGGAGACAGTGGCTGATTCAACTTGCGAATCAGAGTATATAGCGGCAAGCGAGGCAGCAAAGGAGGCTATATGGCTAAAGAACTTCATTGGAGACCTTGGAGTTGTACCAGCTATAAAGGAGCCCATAGAGATTTTCTGTGATAGTGAAAGTGCAGTTGCCTTAGCAAAGGAACCAAGGGATCACGGGAGATCCAGACACATTGACAGAAAATATCATTTCATCAGACATCGTATAGAAGAAGGACTCCTCGTAGCAAAGAGGGTATCATCGGATGAGAACCCGGCAGATCCCCTCATGAAGGGACCGGGTAGGGTTAAGCATCTCCAGAATGCAAGGAGCATAGGGTTGAAGGATGATATTAGTTTTAGTAGTTAGATAATTTTGAAATATGTAAAGTGTAATTGACATTTGATGATGAATAAAAGTTGTGTTTATTTATGAGTAAAGTGTTGCTATCTTTTGTCAATCGTTTATTATTATTTCTTTTTGCATGTTTTGACTTCCAGAATATTTATGTTGTGTCTACATATTATTCAAATTATCCACAGTCAGTCATATGTTGGAAGTAGATATGAAGTAAGACTGTCATGAGTTGGTTGTAGAGGTCTAAGATGTTGGACATGGCCTCAACACTCATGAGTGCTCATAAGTTCTGAGTATTGGATTCAACCCACGCTTGCTGGTATCACTTCATGGAATTTATCTCGAGTGATCGCGAGACGGTAATATCATATAAGTATTCAAACCTAGAGATATGACTTGTCGACTATGAGTTGGTTATGCATTGATCGTGCGAAAACGCATTGGTAACTTGATGTTATAAAACGTGTGTTTGTGTGTAATTTAACAAGTAGTAGAACAAGCATATGAATCGAAGTTTATCTTTTTCTTCTTGGATTAGAAGCGATATCTGGGCCCCTCAATGATTTTGTTTTGACCCATGTACCGGGCCCGGTCAGAACTAAGTTGATGTTTTCAATTAAGTTCTATGTCAAACAAATCGGAAATCGGGAAACAAACTGCTGGACACAAAGTAAGACACTGCTCCATGTATTTGTCCGGCTGATATCTAGAACAGAGGATTATATGATCACTTATCTGAAATGGCGTATCATCATCTTCTCAGTTCCGAGAAAACTTGAAAAGAGCTACGATTGTTGATCGGTTCCTAAAGTCATACTTGCAGTTATAGTTATTAGACTTATCCAAGTGGGAGACTGTTGGATAAGGTGTCTAAGTCCATAACTATTTCTGGTATGTACTTGACCCGACCCGGCATGGTCTATTTGGGTTGCATGGCATCATGCATTTGGATAGACTAAATGAGAGAAATAACACTTGTGGTTTATTAATATATTATAAGTTCTAATATATTAATAGTGTTATTTAATTAGTATTGATCAAGAATTAATCTAGGATTAATTAAGTGATCAAAAGATGACTAATTAAATATATGGGTTGATCATGTAAATCATCCATAACTTGTATAGTGGGCTAAAAGGCTTCATGGATAATCAAGTTGGGTTAAACCCATTGAATGCTCCATGGAGGCTCCATGGGAGTTACAAACCCATGGGTCATGGAAATGAAGAGTCATGCCACATTAGGGTTTACATGGTGTAACCCTAGATGTGACACACTATATAAGCAACATGTTCTCCACCAAAATCGGCGACACTAAGAAACAAGAGGGCTAGAGCCGATTTTGCAAGTGTAAGATTCTCTCAAAGTTTACTCCTTTGCATTTGGTGTTGTGTGAAGCATTTGAGGCATCACACTTGGGGTGCTAGGCTCACAAGGTTTCAAGGATCATAATCAACAACAAGGTAATTTATTCTATCTTTCATTCAAGTTAAAAATGTTCCCCATGTATGCTAGATAGGAATATAACCTTGGAATTCAACTTTGCATGATTATTAGACAAACATAGATCCAAGGTTATTAGGGTTGCATGTACACTTAGGAAGTGTTAGAATGCTCAAAACCCAGCAGAAGCTTCGTCTGATAAAGCCCTTGTTGAGCAGCTCGTTAAGTTGACTGGATAGCTCCTCCATCTCGGCTGGTGCTAGATGATAGGGCAATTTGGCTACTGGGGTAGCCCCAGGAACTAAGTCGATTCGGAATTCGACTTGACGTTGCGGAGGTAATCCTGGGAGTTCTTCTGGAAAGATGTCGGGAAAGTCGCATACCACTGGGATGTTCTTTATGTCCTTCGTATCTTGGCTCACATCGACAACATGAGCAAGGAATGCGCGACATTCCTTTCGCAAGTACTTCTGGGCTTGAATGCTCGAGATGATACGAAGGTTCGTGCCTGGTTTGTCGCCATAGATAACTAGAGTTTCGTCGGACGGTAGATTAAGGAGAACGGCCTTTTCGTAACACATGATATCGGCACGATAAGAACTCAACCAATCCATGCCGATTATGACGTCGAAACTTTTAATTGAGACCGGCATGAGGTCGATTGGAAATGAAGGCTATCTAGTGTTAGTGTACATCCTATGTATATGCAGCTAGTGCTCTCTGTCTTTCCGTTATCCATTTCTACAGTAAATAGTTCTTTAAGTGCACGTGATTTTTGCTTAAGAAAGTGAGCAAATTTCTGGTTCACGAAACTCCTCTCCGCTCCACTATCAAAAAGAATGCATGCATATGAGTTATCGAGGAGAAACGTACCAGTGACCACTGTGGGGTCGGCAACTGCTTCCTCGTGGCCTATAGCCAAAACTCTTCCCACTCCGCCGGCATTCCCTGCCTTCGGGCAGTTTCTATTGTAGTGGCCCACCTCGCCACATCCGTAGCAAGTCTGACCTACACTAGCGTCGGGGACTTGGGTGATTGGCCTTGCCGGAGCCTTGCAGAAACAGGCAGTGTACCCCTTCCTGTTGCAGTTAGTGCACAGCATTTCCCGACAGGGTCCGTTGTGGTGGAAGCTGCATTTGTTGCACTTTGGCAAGCTTCCAGCATACTGCTTTGCCGACGCAGCAGCAGTAGGTGCTATCGCAGCATGAACAGCCACGACCTGCTGCTTTTTGGTTGCCCCTTACGCATCGTTCTTCTTTTTGTTATCCTAGAACTTCCGCTTGTTGTCAGCGGCTTTGGAGGGTTATGAGATAGCTAGGGTTGTTGTTGTTGATGGGGTGCGGACTCCATGGTCAATGAGCCACTGTGCCAACCGTTTGGAACTGTTGAAGGTAGTGGGGTTCGAAGCTAAGACATTCCCCTGAAATGGAGGCACCAGCCCCCAGATATACCTTTCCACCTTCTTCGCTTCAGAAGGGACCATTCCCGGACATAGTGCTACCAGATCGCTGAACCTGCCAGTGTAGGAGACTATATCGGAGCCCTTCATGGTTAGGCTCCAGAGTTCCTGTTCAAGTTTCTGAACCTCGCCCCTCGGGAAGTATTCTTCGATCATAAGCTACTTCAGAGCTTCCCAGCCCATAGCATTTGCCACTATAAGAGTTAGTGACTTGACATGGCTATTCGACCATGTCAGGGCTCGGTCCGCGAAGGTGCAGGTGGCAAATTTTACTTTGCTCCCTTCCGGACAGGAGCAGATCTCGAAGATCGACTTCGTTTTCTCGAACCACTGCGAGACGGAAATGATTCCGCCAGTCCCATTGAAGTTCCTGGGTTTGCAGCTGGTGAAGTCCTTATACGAGCACTCCCTAGAGCGCACTGGAGCATCACCATGAGTGGAATGCACAACAGTTCCACTCCCGCTAGTACCGGTAGTGGTGAATTGTGTTAGGGCTGCCGTAACAGCTGCATTTACCGCAGCTTAGATAGCTGATGGGTAATATTGAGGAGGAGGAGGATGTGTTTGATTCGGAGTTATTAGAGTAGCGTGCCGGTTCGACCTGCGAGGAGGCATCTTGTAGCTATAAAATCACAAGATGAAGATATTGGTAAGCATTCAATAGAGATAAGGATGAGAGTGAATCATGGACTAACTCTCCATAGCCTAACATAACAGATGAGAGTATGATTGAAATAGAGATCTAGCAACAGAAAGATGAAAGCATTTGAATAAAGATTTCCATGAGATTAGATATCTGTCAATAATATTGGTATTATAGATGTAACAAGTTCGGGAAAATGACCTAGGAGTAGGTCTTACATCAAACAAGGATAAGAAAATTTTGACAGAATAAAGACCTAGTAGACTGAAAGCCTAACGTTTTTAAGATAAATAGGAAATTACAGGGAAAAGTGCTACTTAGAGCATAGATAAGAAGGCTATTCCTTTATCCAAAAGAAGGGATGAGCAGAGCATCTCCTACTGGCGACGGGAACCCCTTGGGCGAACCCTTAAATCAGCCAGTTGACGCTCCATGTCGACAAGGCGTCGCTCATACACTCGCTGGCGTACTCGGTGTTCTATGACTTCAGTTCGAGTCACAGCTAGTTATTGCAGTAGAGACTCATTGTCTCTCACAGCTCTCTCACGAGCATCTTTTAGACGACGAATGCGGACAGTATTGACTCCCGCATTGGCATCAACTGCATGGTTCGGTTGAGGGTTGTCCTACCCTGTATTTCATTACGAGCAATCCTACGGACCAGAATAGGCAGGACTCTGTCCGCTGAGCCTCCTTCGCTCAGGTTGTAGAAACTTTTGTCTCCGTTGTAGGGCATGGGTTGACCCTGTTCTTGACTCCACGTTTCCAAACTTTCCACCCATAGAGGCATCGGGCCTTGAAAAGCCGGACGAGGGTTAGGATTTGGGATCAGAGCTAACAGGGGTTGATCATTGACTTTAGGCTCTGGGTCAGAATCTTCGGTAAAGTCTTCTGCAAAGTCATCGTCCAATGGAATTGCAGGTTCCTCTTCTGGCTCATCGTCGAGCCATCCACCGTTACCTAGATTGGGAAAGTACGGGTCGCCAGGGAGATTGAATCCAGCCATGTTATCTAAGCGAGAAAAGGGGTAAAAGAAATAATTAATAGACGTACTAATTAAGATAATTATAAGATGATCCTTACCAGTTACTCCAACATTTGTGTAGTGCATACCAGTCATATGTAACCAAAACAGGATAGACCTTCGAATAAGTGATCCTAACTCTAAGTCCACAACCAAACAAGGAACATGAAGTAAAGCAAAGATCACGGATTTTAAGTCTATGACACCTTAGTTACATATAACCTTCGCGTATCCACTCAGCAACTATTGACATACTAGTAAAGATCTTTTTAGTTTGCACATAAGTAATTATAGTAACACAAAATACTCCTATAGTATTTTAAGTTCATGTTATGTTCTAATGTTTTCATTGTAGTAGTGTTGGTAAGTTTTTAGACTTGCTGCAACACCACAAATATTCCTAGGCACATGCTAATCACTTCTTGGAAATATATATTTGATCAGGCTATATCACTCCCAGATCTGATTATATGTCCCCAAGCCTACTTGTGCTGTGCAACAATCGTAATACTTTTGTTCAGTCCTAGTGGCACTGATTTTAGTATGAATGCATGTATGTATACTTTGGTTAAATATTTTATTATTTAAAAGTATAAACTCTTGATCAGAGTATTTTAATCTCGTTGTGTTTATAGTTGTATATCTTTTATAGGTTGATATACTCAATTCACTATAAACAATGCTCTGATACCAATCTGTCACACCCCCAAACCAGAACGGCGGAAACGTTCGGGGGCGGAGGACGTCATGTACAGTATCACAACAATGCATAATAGTAAAACAAGCAACAACATCATCCATTGCATTAATAGTTTAATTTAATACAAGTGTGTTCTGTGTAGTTTATAAGACACCAAAATATGAATCAAAATAAGAGATGAGTCTTGAACGTGCTCCATCTTCTCAAAACCTGGTCATCGGTACCTGTCTACTAGTGACCTGAGAATACAAGTCATTTTGAAAGTGTAGATCAGCATTAAAGCTGGTGAGTTCATAAGTATTTTAGTGTCATTGTTTGTATAAGTTTGAAGAAAGTGTTTGTAAATGTTTGATGTAAAAGTTTGTAAGTGTTTGATGTAAATGTTTGTAAACTTCCTAGAAAATCCTATATTTTCTACTAACGAAGTCTTCTACCAAGACCCAACTGTTCTTTATGTTTGTTCTTTTGTAAAAGTGAGTATTTTCCCAAAGAACAAAATATAGTTTTCATTACCGTTTATGTGAGAAGATCACAATGTGAATGAAATGGGAAAAATAAAGATGTACTGTATTTTTATCTAAGTAACTACCAATATACTAACTACCTTAAACTTGTTTGTTTAATTAAGGTAAAATGTGATAAGATTGTAACCATACTTGATCGACTAGTATAACACGACGTTCGAGACGTCAAAAATGGTATGACATTCATCACCCGCAGACCTGCAGGCCCCACTGTAGCTAGCAGCAAGGTGTAGGATGGTCAATCCCGTATAGATCTATACACAAATTCACGCTCTCCCTCAAGGAGACTCTGGGTACAAAACGTGACACAGCAGTATATTGTCGCGCCATGAAGTAGTAGCTCACATTAATGTTATAGTATTCTTGTATTTGTATAGTATGTTCTCTCTGTCTAGTGTGTAGTATGTTCTCTCTGTCTAGTATGTAGTATGTTCTCTAGTGTATAGTATGTGTTGTTTCTCGTTATAGTAAGTATTATTTCTCGTTATAGTATGTATTGAACTGACTCATGTATGAACTGACTCTTGTATGTTTCATTGTTCTAGAAATAGTAAGCAGTGACTTCCTAAACTATACCTGTTATAGTTTACTAGCAATGTTATTTGTATGATTGAACATGTCTGTTATACCTTTGCTACCCAAAGGTATTGAACTGAACGAATAACTTTTATATCTATATACATATACATAATATATAACTAAGATTCAAACGACATTCGGACAAACAACCGATACTCTAAGTCCACAACCAAACAAGGAACAGGAAATAAGGCGAGTTATCATTCCTAAGCCCTTTCAATCCTACTTATATAACTATATCCATATAGACATGATTTTGACAAAACATAAGTTTAAAAGAGTTTTGATAAAAGAGTTTAACATATAAAAGAGTTTATAAAACAATTTGAAGCAGTTTTTTTGATAAAACAGTTTGAAGTATAAGAAATCCATTTGTTTGATAGTTATTAATCACATATGATTTGATAGAATGATTATAATTGTTCTACTTGTATTCCCCCCCCCCCCCCATAAAAGCATTTAAAATCATTTAAAAGATAATTTAAGGCGTATGAACTCACCTGCAGTGAGTGATACGAATGAAAGATCGATAAAAGGATGTTAAGTGTCAAGTGAAGCCTCGAACACAACGGATCCTAATAAGCATATAATGACACATATATGTATATAATTAGTGTTTATACAACTGATCATGTAAGAAAAACACCTTATGGACTAGGAAACACTTATATTGAAGTGTTACAATCACATATGATTGCATCAAAGGGGTTTAAGGCCACACATGAGTGTGTACGGCCAAGGTGTGTACGGCCACCTAGGTGTACGGCCCTGGAGTGTACGGTTGTACACTCCTTGCAGAATATGCCAAGAAGGTGTTTAAAGGTCCTATCTAGCATCCCCTAAGTGTCCATGATCTTATGTTGGGACAAAACATGAGTTTGAAGGTCTAAATATGCACTAAACAAGGGGTGTACGGCCACATGAGGTGTGTACAACCGTACACTCCTTGAAGTTCTTGCCTTGGACGATTTTAAGGTGAACATCTAGTAGGTAACAAGCATAGGAAGAGGTACTTACGATTTAGAAGCCTTTAAGGGGTGTTTAAGGTCCAAGAACTAGTAGGTGTTCTTGGTGTTCTTGGTGAAAGTGAAGAACACTTGAAGATCTACCCAAAAAGAGTAATTTCATGGATGAAATCAAAGGGTGATCTAAGATCATGAAGGATAATCACAAAGAAATGGAAGGAGTTCTTACATTATTGAAGATCCGAATGAAGAATGTTGATGATATTTGAGAGAGAAATCAGTTTTCTTGGCTTGGAAGTGTGAGGAATGAAGAGAAATGAGGGAATCACTAGTATGAGGACATGAGTGTACGACCCATATGGGTGTACGGCCGTACACCCAACCGTACACCATGTGTACGGCCTTACACTCCCTATGAAGGAGTGTTTGGCCCGAATTTTGATACTATGAACTTTAGGAACTCATTTCTATACCCTATCCTTTAATGTACAAGACTTGGAACACTCAAATAGACTCCAAAAAATGCTAAAAGATAGCAGAAACGAGTCGGACATTGATTGAATCGAATAGCTGTACAAGATAGAAATTTCGGGTTATCACAGAAACGCTTTCATTAAGTAGAGTTTAAACAGTTAGCAATTGTGATATTTGCATTCTCAAATTCGATTATGATTACGGCATCCCTCTTCATAGTTCGAATTTGGAGAAATGGAAAAGGTCTAAACATTTGAGACTTATTGATGTAAGTTCTAAAATTGTTTAGACACACATGTGAGCTATCTAATGAAAGGTGTATGAGTTTTGAGAAGCCTAGATAAAGTCTTATCGAAGCATCTTATATCAGAAATCTGAACTTTGGTAAGAAAGTCAATAACTATTGATGTAACATCCATAAAATTTACGCCAAATTTAAACTTTTCAATCATAAATAAAACCCAATAGTATTGTTTACAAAAATGTTTTCAAATCATTATTCAATCAGAGTGTCCCAAAAGCCAGATCATAAGGATGAGGAGCGGTATTGTCACGCCTTCGCCTTGCCATGATCTCCTAAAGTACCTGAAACAATAAACTGAAAACTGTAAGCCCGAGGGCTTAGTGAGCTACCCCCAAAATACCAATACTCCACCGATAATATCATATCAATAACAGATAAACAACAACAGGCATACTAGGCCTTCGGCCTGAGTGGACCGCCCTGCAGGTCCTACAGTCTATCTAAATCTGTCCTGAGCCTTCGGCATAACTGGACCGCCACGTGGGCCTACAGTCTCCCCGGAGCGCTCATAGGGTGTATTGGCCTTCTGCACAAAGCAGGACCGGCTCAACATCAACATATCTCTCTCACTGATCACAAATCATAGCAATCTCGCATAACTAGAGCACTGACCTAACAGGTCACTAACATATCAATCCCTACGGATCATAAGAGCATAACATACTGTCTATCCTGATTCCGATCTAACAGATCATAACCACATGTAGCATACCATACAATAACAACTAAAGGGCCGGCCTTGGTGCCTTAAACCCTATCGATATAGTGAGGATAACTCACCTTGCAGATGTCGACTCGGTAGATAAACTCCAACTCTCGGATCACTTGCTAAAAACTCCACCACCTATTACCATAATACGAATATACCCATAAGTCCTCAACCTTACAAGGTACTCCATAAACCAACTAGTCAACCCTTGGTCAAAGTCAAAGTCATTAGTCAAGGTCAACAGTCCATGTTGACCCTAGCTCGCCGAGCACCCTCGACTACTCGCCGAGTTCCCTGAAGTACTTGACCACTCGCCGAGTCACCGGAGTGACTCGTCGAGTTCCTTTGGTTTATGATCGAAACCCAAGTCCACTCGTCGAGTTTGCTTCTTGCAACTCGACGGTTACACACGTGTACATAAATTGGGGAAACCTCATCCGACTCGCCGAGTTGTTCATCCACTCGTCGAGTCTACAGCAATCTTCATCGGACTCACAAAGTTGTTCATCCAACTCGTCGAGTTCAATGCATATCTTCATATGACTCGCCGAGTCGACTATGCGACTCGCCGAGCCTCTTCAGCCCTTTTTCCATGCAGACACTTTCTAAGCCATGCCAAGGCCCCAAATTGCATATCCAACTTCCTTAGGCATGCTTATCATGTAAAGTTGCAAACTTTACGTGCATGTAAGGCTTTAAGACCCTAAGATGGCACATCTAAGCTTGCAATGAAGTCAAATTCCTTGAGAGAAGGCTCATACTAGACAAGGCTGATGGCTTTATGAATCTAGAAGCCAAGGAGAGTCCAGATCTGAAGTTACAACTTCAGATCTTGGCTTAGACACAAGAATCCTTTCCTAAACTTATGCACAAAAGGGTTTAGGAGAAAATGAGCCAAGGGAGAAACGATTTAATACCTTCCAAAGAGCCCTTTCTGATGCAGAACTTGAAAACCACCAGCTATTGCTTCAACTAGCTTGCTTCCCAAGAGATTCCCTCACCAACAATCTTCCTCCAAGCTAAATATTTCCAAAGAAAACACAGACACTCGAGTTAGGGTTCTTCTGGACTCTCAATGGACTGCAAAGAGGCCAAAGGAGGCTTATGTTTCTTTAAATAGGGTGCAAAACCCCGGGATTTAGGGTTTCATCTACCAGCTCCTACTCGTCGAGTCCCTTTATGGACTCGGCGAGCAGGCCACTAAATACGCGTCCCCAACCCACTGCTACTCGGCGAGTAGAACAACCAACTCGTCGAGTACACTTCAAGATTAAATAAATTCATAATTAAACAATACCTGAGGATCGGGGCGTTACAATTGATTTCTAGAAGTCCATCTGATTTCTGAGTACATGTCAAAGCTATTAGGAGCATAAGTGTTATGCTAATAAGAATGTACTTATTATGCTAGTGGGAGCACAATTATTATGTTAAGTGTTGCAAGTTAGCAATGTTAATTATAGAAAACAAAAGTTTCAATTTGCAAAGATGCAGGGTTTGAAAAGGTTTTTTGCTATAATTAAGGGAGAGGAATTCATACTACATTTCGAATCTAAAATCTTAGATTGAGATTTTAATCAAATTTATTCAAATATGTATACGAATGTTATGTTGAAAATATTTGACATAAGGAAATTATATATATGGAAATGTTATAGCAAGAGACTGGTAAAGTATCATGTTTTTATGTGAAACATTATGTATCATATCCAATATGCTTCGGGTATAGGATTGATTACATATGCTATAACATTAATTTGTTCAAATTTTCCAAATGCCTAGGGCATTAAGAGGGAAAATAGACTAGAACGAGATATGACTAAAATGGTTAAGCAATTGTCGAGGACAATATGAGGTTTACCAAAGATTGGTTGCTTATGTACAGTTGGAAGTATATGGATGTGAAAAGTCTTTTTTTAAAAGTTAAGATCTTAAGTGTTTTGAAACTTCCATAAGTTATGGATGTGAAAAGTCTTATTCATTAACTCTTTAAGTTATGAATTCCAAGAGTCTACAAAGGTTAAAAAATTTGTTATAAATGGCTTTGAAGAGTTTCATAACTTGCCCTCAAGTTATGGAACTTGGAAAGTCTCTTTTATAGAATTCTAAAAGTTTTCAAGAGTTACAGAACTTGCCCTCAAGATTTGGAATTTGAAAAGTTTTTTTATGAGACATTGAATTCTAAAACTAAAGTTATTTGGAAAGTTTTCAAAAGTGTAACTCATGGGTTCATAACTTAATAATAAATTAAATAGTTTTAATTTTGTTTTAGCATCTTGATGTTTTGAATAATTTATATTAGATCTTTATGGAGTTTATTAATAATTAATTAAAGTGTTTAATTAAAAGAGAATTAATAATTCCATAACGACATGGTTAAGTTTAATTAAATTAAGAGTATAGTTTAATTAATAGATTAAACCATTTAGTATTTTAAAAGTTTAAAATACACCCTTATACTATTATAATATTAAAAGTTTAATATATTATATGTATAAGTAAAAAGTCGGTCATACCGTTCGTAGGCCTCATTCATGAAGTCGGTCTATAAGGGGGGTATAAGGTTACTGCCTATAAAATGGCGGTTTAATGGGTGTCCACTCTCACCCACCGCTTCCTTGACTGGTGGAGGGTCGTTAGCCGAACGGGCAGGATAGGACATTAATTCTCATTAAAAGTATAATGAAAATACCAAGCAACTAAACACTTATAAATTCTCAATCTTAGTTACTTAGGAAAAATGTGAATTTGGTGCTAACCCATGAAATTGCACTTTGCACCTTGTTAAGTCGTTAGTGGAGCGCGTGTAGTTAACCGGCACACTAATCTGGGACTGATAGTGTGTGGCAAATGGTAGCTTGATGTTAATCATAGATCAATGGAGCGTGTGTTGTTAACCGGCACATTGATTAGGTGATCTGTAACATTGAGTGTACCAAGCTAATTTGCATGGTTATTCACACCTTGTTTGTGATCCTCGGTATCCCAGTTACAAACTTGAAGGGCATAATCAAGATTTAAACATGCCATTGAAAAGTTCAATGAATCTTAAAGAATCTAGGAATTTCAATTCATTTAAAACATAATAATCAATTTCGTTTTTCATGGTGGAAATTGGTAAATCGTCATTTACCTACATTCAAATATTTTGCAATTGGATTACGACATCCCTCTTCCGAATTGTAAAATATTGTGTTGGGTACTAGCCTTAATATTTCATTTGGGTGTTATATTAAGGACTTAAATCAACTAAACTTGAATTTCTCCCTTGTAGATGTCTAGTTCTGACAACTATGGTCTTCCCGAATCTTTTCTTTATAAAGATGATATTCCACAAGATGATCAAGGTGAAATATTCATCCCTTCTTCGTGCTGTAGTGGAACTTCTCTTCCTCCACTTCCTCCAATAATTCTCCCTAACCCACAAGTTCAAAGACTTGAAAGTTTCAAGTTCACTCAAACCCTATTGACTAGCAAACACAAGATGGAAGGTTTGTGTGTGCACATGTCTTGGAGATGAAGTCACACATTGACAGGCTGGGAATGTTAGGAGTCGATGTCTTCAGGAAGCTGGTTGTTGGTTTGGTTCTTCAGTCATTCCCTGAGTCGTATAGTGAGTTCATTAAGGACTACTATATGACAGATACCCACATGACCCTTATCGATCTTGCCTATTTGATTGTTGATGCTGAATCAGCAATGATTTGGTGCACTGGTAAAGCGAATTTGATTGGAAGATTTGCTCCCGAAAATTCCATGGACAATGACAACATTGGAAGTCCAGAAAAGCTTTGTCTTCCCAATGGAAAGGGATCGGCCATGGTCAAGCCATTTGACCAAATGGTAAATAGAAAGGCTAAATCTGAGATAGTCCCATGTACCATTCCCAAAGAGTCTATATGTTTCTGTTGCCATATTTACCTGAAAGATCGCAAGGATGGTAAAGTCAAAAAGTTTGACTCTGCTTCAGGTAAGTCCATTATCTAACTCTATTAAGTTCATATTTGGAGATTCTTAATACATGATGTAATGTAATTACATTTTGATGTTTTGTAGAATCGAATAAATGAAAGGAAACTTAGAGGAAAAGTAAGTTGATTCATTATCGTGAAGAGATGGATTTCGATTGCATGGTTCGATGATCATAATTTTGAGCTGCTGCTTAAGAGTTATGATTGATTGCTTAGGAATAGATTACAACATAGTTTTCATATGTATTTGCATTGTAAGGACAAATTTTCTGCACTTTTATAAATAAAGAAAAGTTTTTTATTTTATCTTATTTTAAATTCCTTACAATGGCATTTGTGAAAATTGTTGTTTATATGTTTCCACTAATGGCAATATTGGAAAATGGATTTGATTCTTTCGTTTGTGGCAGTGTCAAGATTTACCAAATAAGGAAAGATTCACATCACCCAAGTTTCAGTTGGATAGAAACTTGGAATCAAGCAACTTGTATTGTGTGATGAATGAGAACTTCATCTTTAGGAAATTAAGACTAATTCCTTGTTCACATATATATGTGAGTCAAGTGAAGAACTAAGGGATCGGTTACACTTGGTTGTGTGCTGGTCAGGTCTACCACAAAGAATGATAAGACAATTCGTTATGATTTACTAAAGTTTAGTAAATATGGTTATGCTTACAAGTTTAAGTATAATTTTGAAACGTTGGAAAAGTTTCAATGTATGGCAGAACGAATGAGAAGAATCAAATTAGGCAGAAAGATAAACGTTTCTCCAATCTGAAAAGATGGGAGAGTACTTTAGTATCGTGTTTTATGATCATCTTAATGATTATGGAAAACCATATCACAATTGATCCTCTAAGGATATCTTAGTGCATTTGTATGGATAAGAAGAGGAATCGTAAATTGTTGAAATGGTTAAATCAAGAAGATGAGTCATACTTTTTTCCAAAACAAGTCTTAGAGTCATACTCCAAGATTGTGCCTTGAGTGACATAATCTTAAGAAAGGTTTTTAACACTTATCAAATGTAGTGTAAAATGTTTTCTACTCTTGTACAATTGAAATTGGTAAGTTGTGATGTTTTGGATAAAACAAAGACCAACTAAGGCCAATTGTGTGAAGTGTTTATCTTGATAAGAAACCGCACTAACTCTTGAATATTTTTTTGTCAAGGAATATTTCTTGACAAGAGAATCTTATATGTCAAGAGGACAGTGGGAGTCTTAATGATCTTGAATAGTTTCAAGAACTAATCAAGAGAAACCTATTGTTAATCACTAGCACACGACTTGAGGTTGGTAACCTATCGTGTTGACATATTCTTGTTTCTGTGCCCATTCCAATTAAAGTTAACTATGCATGTGAGTTCTATGAGTTCTCAAATGTTTCCATAACAACTTGGAAGCAATGGTAGGAACTTTTACTGCCAGGTGGAAAGAAATTAAGATTGAACAAGTTCAGTCCATATGAGTTTGGATTTGTCACTAACCTTGTCTTGTGATTATGGTTATGAAAAATTCACATGGATAGGAACACATATACCATAAACTCTAAGTGTCATAATGTTTCTCTCCAATTCATGAAAATCATTGTGAGGAAACGCTTTAACTAAGTAGATTTTAAATAGTTAGCAATTGTGATATTTGCATTCTCAAATTCGATTATGATTACGGCATCCCTCTTCATAGTTCGAATTGGGAGAAATGGAAAAGCTCTAAACATTTGAGACTTATTGATGTAAGTTCTAAAATTGCTTAGACACACATGTGAGCTATCTAAGGAAAGGTGTATGAGTCTGAGAAGCCTAGATAAAGTCTTATCGAAGCTTCTTATATCAGAAATATGAACTTTGGTAAGAAAGTCAATAATTATTGATTTCTAGAAGTCCATCTGATTTCTGAGTACATGTCAAAGCTACTGGGAGCATAAGTGATATGCTAATAAGAATGTAGTTATTATGCTAGTGGGAGCACAATTATTACGTTAATTGTTGCGAGTTAGCAATGTTAATTATAGAAAACAAAAGTTTCAATTTGCAAAGATGCAGGGTTTGAAAAGTTGTTTTGTTATAATTAAGGGAGAGAAATTCATACTTCATTTTGAATCTAAAATCTTAGATTTAGATTTTAATCAAATTTATTCAAATATATATATATATATATATATATATATATATATATATATATATATATATATGTGTGTGTGTGTGTGTGTGTTTGTGTGTGTGTGTGTGTGTTATGTTGTAAATATTTGACATAAGGAAATTCTATATATGGAAATGTAATAGCAAGAGACTGGTAAAGTATCATGTCTTTATGTGAAACATTATGTATCGTATCCCATATGCTTCGGGTATAGGATTGATTACATATGCTATAACATTAATTTGTTCTAATTTTCCAAATGCCTAGGGCATTAAGAGGGAAAATGGACTAGAACGAGATATGACTAAAATGGTTAAGCAATTGTTGAGGACAATCTGAGGTTTACCAAAGATTGGTTGCTTATGGACAGTTGGAAGTATATTCTAAATTTTGGAAGGTCCATATTGACATACTCTGAGAAGAGGTAACTCTTGTTCAGAAGTGATAGTCAAAATTGGAATATGGAAATGTTTTCATAAGTGGAAGTTATTCTTTAAATCTATGTCAGATTAGAAAAATTAATGCAAGAAGGAGGTTCAAAGGAATGTACTTGGAATGTGAGACTTCGTTTCCATGGAATTGTTCTCGTTTGGAATACTTTGTAATGTCTGTTGCAAAGTCTCTGTGACTTTTTTGCGTAGTCATTACAAGAGGATCATTGCATATAAGTTTAGAATCTAACAGATTTTGGAAAATGGCAAGAAGTTGGCATTCTTACATTTACGGTAAGGATTTGGAATTGTGAAATGAGTATCATTGAAATGCTTTCAATTGATCTATTTCACAAAGAAAGGATCATAGGCAAACATAGTGTGCATGCTTGGAGCATGGCATAACTGTTGTTTTAATTCAAGTATTAAGTTGATTAATCGAAACATTATACAATGAATAATGTGTAATCAATATGGTGATTAAGTAAAAGGTGTTTTATTTATATTCATAAGTTCTGAGACCATATTGGATTCGAATATTCTTGTGTTTCACTTTGCATGTTTTGACTTCCTGAATAACTAGGTCATTCAAACTATCCACATTCGATCACACTTTGGAAGTAGGTATTGAAGCAAGACTGTCATGAATCTGACTCTAGATTGTCTAGGTGTTTTAGACATATCATAAGTTTACCGCAATGTTCATGAGTACTCCTGGAATAAGATTCGAGTATTGGATTAAACCCACGCTCATCTGAATCACTTCATGGATTTTATCACGAGTGATTAGTGAGACGAATATCTTATATTCTTGAAACCAGGATATGTGAGTTGTAATTTACAAGTCGGTTGCACATTGACATATGTAAACGCACCCGTAACTTGGTGTTATAAAACATGTTGTTGTGTGTGATTTGATGAGTAAGTACAAGCAAGCATTTGAGTCGAAGTTTATCCATTTCTTTTACCCTTAGAGGGATAAAAGTGATATCTGTGGGCCCCTCGATGATTTAGTGATGACAAACCTAAGTGTTTGGCCAAGCCTGGACTGATTTGATTAGTTCAATTAGTCGGTCGTCATAAATCGGAAATCGGGAAACAATAGATGGACAAAGAGAATGATTATAATCCATGTCTCATGTCCATATGATATCTATAATGGAGGAATATATGATCCCTTATCTAATAGACGTTTCATTGACTAAGTCAGAGTTCTTCAGCGGCTTTTAAGAGCTACGATTGCTAGTCGGGATTTTGGAGTCGTACTTGCAATAATAGTTATTAGACTTATCCAAGTGGGAGACTGTTGGATTAGGTGTCTAAGCCCATAACTATAATTGGTATGTACTTGACCCGAGAGTAGCATGGTCTATTTTGGGTTGCATATCACTAGGACAATTTGATAGGATGGATACTTGAGTAAGAGGTTACATATGATTTATTAATATATTATAAGTTCTAATATATTAATATGAAATCATATTAATTAATTAGTATTGATCAAGAATTAATTTGGAATTAATTATGTGATCAAAAGAGACGAATTAAATATATGGGGATTGATTTGGTAAATCAATGATTCTTATAGTGTGGGCCAATTGTTATTTAGGATGGGCTAAACCAATATGGTAGTCCATGGATAGTCCATGGAGGTTTAACCCATGGAGCCTAAGTAATATGAAAGGTCATGGGCATTAGGGTTTGCATGGATGTAACCCTAGACTTTGCCACACTATAAAAGGACTCCCTTACCACCCACAATCGGGCACTAGAGTTCTTGGAGTTCATTAGAGCCGATTTTGGAGCTAGCAACATTTCTCTCAAATTCTCCTTTGTCCTAGCTGTGTTGTGAACCGTTTGAGGCATCACACTTGGGATGCTAAGTTCTTAAAGGCCAAATACAACAAGTTCAACAAGCTACATAAAGATGTAAACTCCTAACTAGTATTTTATGTTGTTTATGTAAATTGTATGCTAGTTGTAGGCTTAATGCTTTGGAAACAATATTGCATGTATAATTAGAGAAAACATAGATCCAAAGCATTTAGGATTGTATGTGCACCATAGGATGTTGTAATATACAAAACCCAACAGTGGTATCAGAGCCATGGGTTGTTTTCTGTTATATTAATGCAAATGTTTGATTTTCAAAGTTGAAAAAAAAAACATGAAGTGTGTCAAAATTTAAGATAGTTACTTGATATTATGAAAAACTAATTATTTTTAAAATTTTAGTCATTTTACTACAAGAGTTGAATTAGGTCAATTTATTAAAAGATAGAATGATATGATTATTTTATTTGTTTTAAAAGTTTGATCTAAATGTTTTGAAGGAGTTACAAATTGTGTCATAAAATTTTGGAACTCAAAAGTCTTTTTTTAACAGTTATGATCTTAAGTGTTTTGAAACTTCCATAAGTTATGGACGTGAAAAGTCTCATTCATTAAATCTTTAAGTTATAAATTCCAAGAGTCTTCAAAGGTTACAAAATTTGTTATAAATGGCTTTGAAGAGTTTCATAACTTGCCCTCAAGTTATGGAACTGGGAAAGTCTCTTTTATGGAATTCTAAAAGTTTTCAAGAGTTACAAAACTTGCCCTCAAGTTTTGGAATTTGAAAAGTTTTTTTATGAGACATTGAATTTTAAAACTAAAGTTATTTGAAAAGTTTTCAAAAGTGTAACTCATGGGTTCATAACTTAATAATAAATTAAATAGTTTTAATTTTGTTTTAGCATCTTGATGTTTTGAATAATTATTATTACATCTTATGGAGTTTATTAATAGTTAATTAAAGTGTTTAATTAAAAGAGAATTAATAATTCCATAATGACATGGTTTAAGTTTAATTAAATTAAGAGTATAGTTTAATTAATAGATTAAACCACTTAGTATTTTAAAAGTTTAAAATACACCCTTATACTATTATAATATTAACAGTTTAATATATTATATGTATAAGTAAAAAGTCGGTCTTACCGTTAGTGGGCCTCATTCACGAAGCCGGTCTATAAGGGGGGTATAAGGTTACTGCCTATAAAAGGACGGATTAATGGGTGTCCACTCTCACCCACCGCTTCCTTGACTAGTGGAGGGTCGTTAGCCAAACGGGTAGGATAGGACATTAATTTTCATTAAACGTATAATTAAAATACCAAGTAACTAAACACTTATAAATTCTCAATCTTAGTTACTTAGGAAAAATTTGAATTTGGTGCTAACCCATGAAATTGCACTTTGCACCTTGTTAAGTCGTTAGTGGAGCATGTGTGGTTAACCGACACACTATTCTGGTACTGGTAGTGTGTGGCAAAGGGTAGCTTGATATTAATCATAGATCAATGGAGCGTGTGTGGTTAACCGGCACATTGATTAGGTGATCTGTAACATTGAGTGTACCAAGCTAATTTGCATGGTTATTCACACCTTGTTTGTGATCCTCGGTATCCCAGTCACAAACTTGAAGGGCATAATCGAGATTTAAACATGTCATTGAAAAGTTCAATGAATCTTAAAGAATCTAGGAATTTCAATTCATTTAAAACATAATAATCAATTTCGTTTTTCATGGTGGAAATTGGTAAATCGTCACTTACCTACATTCAAATATTTTGCAATTGGATTACGACATCCCTCTTCCGAATTGTAAAATATTGTGCTGGGTCCTAGCCTTAATATTTCATTTTGGTGTTATATTAAGGACTTAAATCAACTAAAATTGAATTTCTCCCTTGTAGATGTCTAGTTCTGACAACTATGGTCTTCCCGAATCCTTTCTTTATAAAGAGGATATTCCACAAGACGATCAAGGTGAAATATTAATCCCTTCTTCGTGTTGTAGTGGAACTTCTCTTCCTCCACTTCCTCCAATAATTCTCCCTAACCCACAAGTTCAAAGACTTGAAAGTTTCAAGTTCACTCAAACCCTATTGGCTATCAAACACAAGATGGAAGGTCTGTGTGTGCACATGTCTTGGAGATGAAGTCACACATTGACAGGTTGGGTGTCACAACTAGCATTTTTAGCTAGGAGATTCTATTTTCATGTAAACATCAGCTATTGCATGACTTGTACTCTAAGTGAATATCATGCTATATGCTAAAATGAAACCATCCATTTGAATCCAAAATCCTGAGTGAAGTTCAAAACCTAATACAATACATCCCATATATTCAACTATGGGTTGAAAACCCTAAAAATCCTGGTTCAAGTTTATTATGGACTAGGATCCTCTTATTGGGCCTAATAGACCAATAAACTTTCAATTTGACTATTTTGGGCCAAGGAACCCAATTAGGGTTCTAATTGGACCCACATCCATGAAACTAAAGTATTTTGGGTCATGTGGGCCTAGAATAATTCATCTTATCTCTAATGGGCCATGATGGGTCGTACATGGTTTCATAAGCCCTAACAGGCCGCAAACTATATTTTTGGGCTTCATTGGGCCGTGAACCCTCATAAGGGTCCAATGGGCCAAAAATTCTCATCTTGGGCCTCATAATGTCAAACATGAGCTAATATGGCCCAAAGTTTTTCTCTCTTCTTTTCCTTTCCCCATTCTCGGCCCACAAACAAATAAAAAAAGAGATTAAACATGCATGTGCCACCTAATCTTTGCATGGTGGACTTCCATGCTTAAACACATCAAATAACAAGAAAATCACACACGCCCATGCAAAATCACTTCAACATTTCCCTCCTTTTTCTCTCTTCATTTTAACTCTCGGCCAAGGGTGTTTCACCACCCTCATTTTCTTTCATTTCAACTCCACCAAGAACTCTTCATCAAAGCTCATCACTTTTGGTAAGTTTTTGTTTGACTCCATAGTTTTAACTTCAAGTTTACACCAAAAATCTCTTCTTAACCCAAATCATTTCATGATCTATGCTCTTAGAACATCTAAGAGCTCGAAAATCTTCTCAAGAACACATTTAGGGCCGAGATCTTCTCATTCCCTCACCAAAAACTGAAAACTTCAAATCAATGTGAGTTCATACCCCTATTTTCGATTTTTACTTTGTTTCAGGGGAGAATACAAGTTGTTTTTTGTAGATCTATGTGTGTATGCATGAGTTTGTGTGTTTTCTTTAGTTACATATGTGTTTATGGGTTGTAAACTTCATAAACTTAAAGATCTACTAAAAGATGATGATATTGGTATAACATAACACTTATTTCAACTTATCTTACAAGAAAAGGATTTAAAATACATATAAGTTACTTAAAGTTAGGAAAAACTTCATAAAATTGGCTAAAATCGACAAAATGACAAAAGAATGGACTATTTATGTAACTCACGGCTAGTAAGGGGCTCAAAAGGAAATTTTGCTAAACAAGGCTAATCTCGACATTTGAGACCTTAAAAGGACTAAAAATGTAAACATTTTCATAAATGGGCCTTATTTGGGCTCCTCACGGTTTTGGGCCCAAACATTGTAAATTTTAATCTTTTGTGGGCTTAAATGTCATTTTCAAGAAAGTTGTTCCAAAAATGTAAGTTTTTTATAATAAGGGTTAAAGTTGCTAAAATATAATAATTTGGGTCAAAAAGATAAAATTTTCTATAATGGACTGAATATGTATATTTTTATAAAAATCAAGCTAAAATGATATTTTTGACAAAAGTGAGTTAAAAATGTTATTTTTACAAAAACTAGCCTTAAATACAAGTTTTGTCCAAAAAGGGGCCTAAAATGTTATTTTTACTAAAATTGGGCCTTAACTGTAAATTTTTGGCTTAATGGGCCAAGAATGTCATTTTTACAAAAAGTGGGCCCTTTATGCCATTTTAGTAAATAATTGAGCTAATACTAGCAAAATAATAACAAACGGGCTAATTTTTACCATTCTCAGGTTATTGGGCCTTAGTGGCCCATTTATATGCTTGATAGGTCCTGAATACTCTTTATATGTTTATTGGGCCTCATTGACCCATTAACATGCTCGACGGACCTTGGATACTACTTGCGTGCTATTTGGGCCTGTAAATACCTTACATGTGAAATGGGCCTTAGTTGTCCTTTTACATATATTTTGGGCCCATGTTATATAATCTCATTCCTTTCGGGCCTGAAAATGACTTACATGTTTAGTGGGCCTTAGTTGCTCACATACATGGTTCATTGGGCCTGGAATAAGCTTTATATGTTTCTCTTCGTGTAAATTTGATTAAGAATCTAGTGAGACGTGTCGGTTGACACCTATTGAGTGTACGATCGTAGCCTGTAGTTATAACCAGAGTCTCTTGGAGGGAGAGCGGGGGTTTGTGTATAGATCTATACGGGGATGATACCCACACCTGAGCTGTTCACTACAGTTAGACTAAACCAGTCTAGGGTGACAAAAACCTTATTCTATTTTCCGTTGGCATTCAACAACTCCAAGACAGGCGAAATTGTCATTATTTAGTATGGTTATAACGACCCACTTAGAGGAATTAACATTATAAATTTACGGGATACCATTCTCTTTTCTCTTGGGATTACTCGGGAACATACTCACGCCGGTACTCGACCTCGGGGGTTGACTTACCAGCATTCTCTTTTTACAGGCAACATAGGGTTGTCTGGGGGCATTCTCTTACATTCTCTTTACATTCTCTTCATTCACTTTTGGCATTCTATTAAACAATAACACACATGCATTAATACAAGATCAGACACAAACCTACTAAACTATTTTAAGAAAATACAGGATTTTCTTGTGATTACAAAGTTGTACAAATCATTTTCTCAAACATGCTTATGAACTCACCAACATTTTTATGTTGACCTTTTTAAATCAACTTGTATTCTCAGGAAACCATTGAAGCAAGTTGAGCTGAACAAACTAATGGATGTTTTGTTATACTTTGTTTCATCATACTTATATTATTTTGGCATGTAATATTTAAACACAATACTCGATGTAAACAATGTATGTTGTTATATTACATGTGTGGTAACGATGATCTTAAGTTTCAATTATATACTATGTGATGATACTACAAGGATGAAGTCACGCACAAGCCCCCGGACGTTTCCACCGTCTGGTTCGGGGGTGTGACACTGGGAATGTTAGGAGTCGATGTCTTCAGGAAGCTGGTTGTTGATTTGGTTCTTCAGTCACTCCCTGATTCGTATAGTGAGTTCATTAAGGACTACTATATGACAGATCACGACATAACCCTTATCGATCTTGCCTATTTGCTTGTTGTTCCTGAATCAGCAATGATTTGGCGCACTGGTAAAGCAAATTTGATTGGAAGATCTTCTCCACAAACTTCCATGGACAATGGCAACATTGGAAGTCCAGAAAAGCTTTCTCTTCCTAATGGAAAGGGATCGGCCATGGTCGAGTCATTTGACCAAATGGTAAAGAGAAAGGCTAAATCTGAGATAGTCCCATGTACCATTCACAAAGAGTCCATATGTTTCTGTTGCCAAAAGAAGGGGCATTAGTTGCGAAGCTGTCACATTTACCTGAAAGATCGCAAGGATGATAAAGTCAAAATGTTTGATTCTGCTTCAGGTAAGTCCATTATCTAACTCTATTAAGTTCCTATTTGGAGATTCTTAATAGATGATGTAATGTAATTACATTTTAATGTTTTGTAGAATCGAAGAAATGAAAGGAAACTTAAAGGAAGAGTAAGCTAATTTTGATCGTGAAGAGATGGATTTTGATCGCATGGTTTGATGATCAGCATTTTGAGCTGCTGCTTAAGAGTTATGATAGATTGCTTAGGAATAGATTACAACATAGTTTTATATGTATTTGCATTGTAAGGACAAGTTTTCTACACTTTTATAAATAAAGAAAAGTTTTTTATTTTATCTTATTTTAAATTCCTTACAATGGCATTTGTGAAAATTGTTGTTTATATGTTTCCACTGATGGCAATATTGTAAAATGGATTTGATTCTTTCATTTGTGGTAGTGTTAAGATTTACCAAATAAGGAAAGATTCGCATCACCCAAGTTTCAGATGGATAGAAACTTGAATCATGCAACTTGTATTGTGTGATGAATGAGAACTTCATCTTTGGGAAATTAAGACTAATTCCTTGTTCACACACACATACACACACACACACACACACATATATATATATATATATATATATATATATATATATATATATATATATATATATATGTGTGTGTCAAGTGAAGGACTAGGGGATCGGGTACACTTGGTTGTGTGCTGGATAGGTACACCACAAAAAACGATAAGACTATTCGTTATGATTTACTAAAGTTTAGTAAATATGGTTATGCTTACAATTTTAAGTATAATTCTGAAATGTTGGAAAAGTTTCAATGTATGGCAGAACGAATGAGAATAATCAAATTACGCAGAAAGATAAAGTTTTCTCTAATCTGAAAAGATGGGAGAGTACTTTAGTATCGTGTTTTATGATCATCTTAATGATTATAGAAAACCATATCACAATTGATCCTCTAAGGATATCTTAGTGCATTTGTATGGCTAAGAAGAGGAATCATGAATTTTTGAAATGGTTAAATCAAGAAGATGAGTCATACTTCGTTCCAAAACAAGTCTTAGAGTCATACTTCAAGATTGTGCCTTGAGTGACATAATCTTAAGAAAGGTTTATAACACTTATCAAATGTAGTGTAAAATGTTTTCTACTCTTGTACATTTGAAATTGGTAAGTTGTGATGTTTTGGATAAAACAAAGACCAACTAAGGCTAATTGTAAGCATAAGTTTGTAAGCAATTTACATGTATTCTCCCCGGTAAGTATAAAACATAAGAAAAAGGGGACGTGAAACACACCGTGATGTTCACATAGATTTATAAAAAGACTAAGCAGAGAAGCCCAAAGATGGTTTCGAAACGTTCATTGGAAAATATGTCGTCGTGAAACGTTCGTTCGAAATGTTAGTTGTGAAGATATTCACTTTCGAAGTCTTATGTTCTATATATCGAAGTAGTGTCTTGTAGTCTATATTAAAGGTTATGCACCTTCGATATATATATATATATATATATATATATATATATATATATATATATATATATATATATATATATATGTATGTATTTTAGAGAGCATATATGTTGTAACACTTGGAATGTCGAAGTATCTCTATGCATTTTGTGTTTGTTGAGGGTACTATAAATAGTACTATTGTATAGATTATCAAAGAGATTTTTTCTAGTATTCTCATGGTACCTTGTAATTTGACAGGAATTGATGAAGATTTGTGTCGTCCAACAAATGATGGTCCATTTCGTGCGAATGCTATTGAAGCAGTTGGAACAACTACTTAAAAGGAAAACATGTTTGCAACGTGAATTAAGAAAGAAGCAAGTGACAAAAGATGTGTTCAAGAACTAAGGGATACATTACCTCCAGTGGTTTATGTTGGATTAGGTGTCTAAGCCATAACTATAATTGGTATGTACTTAACCCGATAGTAGCATGGTCCTTTTGGGTTGCATTCACCAGAGCAATTTGATAGGATGGACATTTGAGAAGGAGGTTATTTGTGATTTATTAATATGTTATAGGAATAATATATTAATTTAGAAATCATATTATTTAATTAGTATTGGTCAAGAATTAATTTGGAATTAATTTAGTGATAAAAAGAGACTGATTAAATTTACAGGGACTGATTAGGTAAATCAGTAATATTTATAGTTTGGGCTAATGATCCATGTTGATTAGGGATGGGCTAAATCTATGTGAAAAGCCATGAAGAGTTAGTCCAAAGGGCCTATCATATGGATCATTGGAATACCAAAGGTTTTAGGGTTTTATGTATGAATCCCTAAGGATTCCACACTATAAATTGAATCCCTAGCTTCCTAAAATCGGTCCCAAAAAGACTTCCAAGAAGAAACCCTAGCCGTTTTGGGTGCCTCCTAACCTCTTTCTCATTATCCTCCATTGTTGGTACTGTTTTGTGACACATTAGAGGTATCACACTTGAGGTACTAAGCTCTTGAAAGGTCAAGTTCTACAAGCTACAACAAAGAGGTATTCATCTAACAAGTTTTTTTATGTTGTATATCTCCAATTGCATGCTAGCTAGGGTATATGCTTTGGATAAAATGAAATTGCATGTATAACTTGAGAAAACTTAGATCCAAAGCATTTAGGGTTGTATGTGCACCATAGAGATGTTACAGTGCTCAAAACCCATCAGTGGTATCAGAGCCTAGGGTGTTTTCTGTTATATAGATGCATTGGTTAATTGTTCAAAGCTGAAGCAAATTGAAATCTTCCATCTGCAGGCTGAACTCGACGAGTCCATAATGGAACTCGACGAGTCCATTGCCAGATTCGATGAGTTAGACAGTCCGATGGCATATTTTCGGGTTTTTTTTGCCAGAATTGGATTAGGATCATTGCCATAAACTGTTTTGTATCATAAAATCTATTTTTCCATATGGTAGTGACTATCCTCATCCAATCAAAAGATAAATTGTCAAATTTTAAGATAATTACTAGCTTATACGATAGACTAATTATTTGTATTATTTGATTTGAAATTATCTTGCTATATGAATTGAATTAGGTCAAATTGGTAAAAGATAAAATTATATGATTATTTTATTAGTTTAAAATTTGATCTAAATGGTTTTAAAGAGTTTCAAAACTTGCCCTCAAGTTTTGGAATTCAAAAGGTTTTGAAGAGTTTCAAAACTTGCCCTCAAGTTTTGGAATTTGAAAAGTATCATTTATGAACCATTAAATTCTGGAACCCTAGTAATTGAAAAGGTTTCAAAAGGTGCGACTCTTGGTTTCGTAACTTAAAAATTAATTAAATAGTTTTAATTTTGAATTTTCATATTTAGAACCTTGATTTTTGAATAGTTCAAATTACACCCTTATGGTTTTATTAAATTAATTAAGTGGTTAATTAAAAGAGAGAATTAATAAATCCATAATGACATGGTTTAAGTTTAATTAAATTAAAAGTTTAATTTATTAATAGATTAAACCACTTAGTATTTTAGATGTGTAAAATACACCCTTATACTATATAAAATTAAAAGTCTAATATATTATATATGTATAAGTTAAAGGTCAGTCTTACCGTTAGTAGGCCTCATTCACGAAGCTGGTCTATAAGGGGTGTTTAAGGAAGCAGCCTGTAAAATGACCGTCATTGGATATACACACTTACCCACCGCACCCTTGACTAGTGGAGGGTCGTTAGCCGAACGGGTAAGATAGGACACAAACTTCCATTATAAGTATAATGAAATACCAAGTAACGAAATGTTTTATAAATTCCCAATCTTAGTTACTTAGGAAAAATGTGAAGTTGGTGCTAATCCATGAAATTGCACATTGTACCTTGTTGGTCGTTAGTGGAACGTGTGTGGTTAACCGACACACTAATATGGGACTAATGAAGGATAGCAATGGGTAGCTCGTAGGTTATCATAGAGCAATGGAGCGTGTGTGGTTAACCGGCATATTTATTATGTGATAAATGACTTCGAGAGTACCAAGCTAATTTACATGGTTATTCACACATTGTTTGTGATCCTCGGTATCCCAGTCACAAACTTGAAGGGAATAATCGAGATTAAACATGCCATTGAAATTTTCAATGAATCTCAAAAAATCTAGGAATTTCATTTAAAACATAATTCGTTTAAAATTTCGTTTTCGTGGTGGAATTGGTAAATCGTCATTTACCTACCGACAAATAATTCACAACTGGATTACGGCATCCATCTTCCGAATTGTGAATTATTGTGTTGGGTCCTAGCCTTAATATTTCGTTTGGGTATTATATTAAGGACTTAAATCAACTAACTTGAATTTCTCCCTTGTAGATGTCTAGTTCTGACAACTATGGTCTTCCCAAATCTTTTGGAAAAAGTTTTACTCATGAAGATGATACTTCACTTCCTCCTCCTCCTCCAATAGTTCTCCCTGACCCACGTGTTCGTCGAATTGAAAAGTTCAAGGTCACTCAAGCCCTATTGGCAAGCAAACATGAAGATGGAAAGTCTGTATGTGCTCACATCTTGGAGATGAAGTTGCATATTGACAAACTGGGAATGTTGGGTGTCGTTTTCTCGAGGAAGTTGGCTGTTGACTTGGTTCTTCAATCACTTCCTGAGTCGTATGGTCAGTTTGTTAAAGACTACTATATGACAGATCACGATGTGACCTTTATTGATCTTACATATTTTCTAATTGCTGCTGAATCAGCGATGGTTTGGCGCACTGGTCAAGCAAATTTGATTGGAAGATCAATCTCCCAAACTTCCATGGACATTGATAATGGCAACAGTGGAAGCCCAGAAAAGATTTCTCTTCCCAATAGAAAGGGATCGGCCAAGGTCAAACTGTTTGACCAAATGGTAAAGAGAAAGGCTAAGTTTAAGATTGTCCCATGTGCCATTCCAAAAGAGTTTGTTTACTTCTATTGCCAAGAGAAGGGGCATTGGATGTGAAGCTGTCGTATCTACCTGAAAGATCGCAAGGATGGTAAATTCAAAATGTATCACTCTACTCCAGGTAGTCCATTATCTAACTCTATTAAGTTCCCATTTAGTGATTCTTATTACATGATGTAAAGTTACATTTTGATGTTTTGCAGAATCAAAGAAGGAAGCTTAAAGGAAATACCATGTTGAGTCTGATCATGAAGAACTGGATTCCGATCGCATGGTTCGATAATCAGATGTTTCGGCGGCTGCTTTGGAGTTATGATAGATTGCTTAGGAATACCTAGAAACATAGTTTTCATATGTATTTGCATTGTAAGGACAAGTTTTCCGTATTTTATAAATAAAGAAAATTTTGATTTTATCTTATTTTATGTTTCCTTGCAATGACATTTATGAACATTGTTGTTTATATGTTTCTATTAATAGCAATGTTAAAAATGGTTTGATTCTTAGTTATATCAATTGTGGTAGTGTCGTAATTTTCTAAGTAAGGAAAGATACTCATCGCCCAAGTTTCAATTGGACAGAAACTTGGAATCATGTGATTTGAATTATATGAAGTATGAAAATCTTGGTACTTGAGAAAATTGAGTCTAATTCCTTGTTCGCATATGTATGTGAGTCAAGTGAAGGACTAAAGGATCTAGTACACTTTGATGTGTACAAGTCAAATCCACCACAAAGAATGATAAAGGTTAGTCGTCATGATGGATCAGTAAATATGGTCATGCTTACAAGTTTAAGTATAATTCTAATACCTTGAAAAGTTTCAAAGTATAAGCAGAACGAATAAAAAGAATCAATTAGGCAGAAAGATAAAAGTTTCTTCAATCTGAAAGGAAAGGAGAGTACTTTAGTATCGTGTTTTATTACCATCTTAGTGATTATGGAACCATATCACAATTGATCCTCTAAGGAAACCTTAGTGCACTTGTATGGCTAAGAAGAAGAATCGGTAATTGTTGAAATGGTTAAATCAAGAAGATGAGTCATACGTCGTTCCAAAATCAAGTCTTAGAGTCACACTCCAATATTGTGCCTTGAGTGACATAATCTTAAGAAGGTTTATAACATTCATCAAATGTGGAGTAGAAATGTTTCTTACTCTTGCGCATTTGAAATTGGTAAGTTGTGATGTCTTGAATATGACAAAGACCAACTAAGACCAATTATGTGTAGTGTTTGTCTTGATAAGAACCCACACTAACTCTTGAATATTTATTTATCAAGGAATGTTTCTTGACAAGAGAATCTTATATGTCAAGAGGTCAGTGGGAGTCATAATGATCTTGAATAGCTTCAAGAACTAATCAAGAATAAACCTATTGTTTATCAGTAGCACACGACTTGAGGTTTGTAACCTATCGTGTTGACATATTCTTGTTTCTGTGCCCATTCCAGTTAAGTCGACTATGCATGTAAGTTATATGAGTCCTCATTTGATTGCATAAGGAAAAGCACCTTGATTAGTGAAAGTACATTGATCAGAGTGCGTGAGCTGCTCAATAACTTAGAAGCAATGGTAGGCCTTGTGCTACCAAATGGAAAGAAATTAAGATTGAACAAGTTCAGTCCATATGAGTTCGGATTTGTCACAAACCTTGTCTTGTGATTATGGTTATGACAAATTCACATGGATAGGAGCACATGCACCATAAAATCTAATTGGCAATGATTTCTCTCCGCTTCATAAAAGGATTGTGAGGAAACGCTTTCACTAAGTAGATTTAAAGAAATAGAAGTTGTGTTAATTGCATTCTCAAATTCGATTATGATTATGGCATCCCTCTTCATAGCTTGAATCGTGAGAAATGGCAAATAGTCTGAACATTCGAGACTTACTGTTGTAAGTTCTGAAATAGTTTAGACACACATATGGACTATCTAAGGAAAGGTGTATGAGTTTGAGAAGCCTAGATAAAGTTTTATCGAAGCATCTTGTATCAGAAATCTGAACTTTGGTAAGAAAGTCAATAAGTATTGATTTCTAGAAGTCCAGCTGATTTCTGGGTACATGTCAAGGCTAGTGGGAGCATAAGTGTTATGCTAGTAAGGACATAATTATTGTGCTAGTGGGAGCATAATCATTATGATAGGTGTTGCGAGTTGGCAATGCTATTTATAGGAAACAAAGTTTTATTTGCAAAGTTGTTTCTCTATAAAAGGATTTAAGGGAGAGGTAATCATACTTCATTTCGAATCTGAAAGCTTCGATTGAAATTTTAATAGACTTGGTCATAAATGTCATGTTGAAATGTTTCAACATAAGAAATTCTATATATGGCAATAATATAGCAAAGGACTGGTCAAGTATCATGTCTTTATGTAAAACATTATGAATCGTATTCCACATGCTTCGAGTATAGGATCGATTGCATATGTTGTAATATTCGACCGTTCTGTCTGTTCCAATTGCCTAGGCCATTAAGAGGGAAAAGGACCAGAACCATATATGATTAAAGTAGTTAAACAACTGTCAAGGACAATCTAAGGTCCGCTAAGGATTGGTCTCTTATGGGCAGTTCGAAGTATAGTAAATGAAGGGATCATATTGACATTATTATGAATAGATAGGATTCTATTAAGAATGAGTTGTCATATGGTAAATATGGAAATGTTTCCATAATGGGAGTGAGATATTTGTGTGAGTTAGAAACTTTAATGCAAGAAGGATGTTCAAGGAATGCTCTTTGAATGTGAGACTTCAATTCCATGGAATTGTCTTGTAACATTCTCAAATGGAAAACTTCGTAATATCATTGGCCAAGTCTCTGTGACTTTAGTGCCTAGACATTACAAAAGGATCATTGCATGTAAGTTTAGACTTGAACAAATTCTAGTAGTGGCAAGAATCTGGTATTCTTACACTTGTGATAAGTATTAGGGAATTGTGAAATGAGCATCATTGGAAATGTGTTTGACTGATCTATTTCACAAGGTAAGGACCATAGGCAAACATAGTGTGAATGCTTGGAGCATGGGATAACTGGTGTTTTAATTCAAGTATTAAGTTGATTAGTCGAAACATTATACAATGAATAATGTGTAATCAATATGGTTGAGACCATATTGGATTGGATTATTCTTGTTTTTCACTTTGCATGTTTTACTTCCCAAATAAAAAAGATTATTCAAACATCCACAGTCAATCATACTTTGGAAGTAAGTAATGAGGTAAGACTGTCATGAATCCGACTGTAGATTGTCTAAGTGTTTAGACATAGCACAAGTTTGATGCAGTGTTCATGAGTACTCCTGTAATAAGATTTGAGTATTGGATTAAACCCACGCTCATCTAAATCACTTCATGGATTTTATCACGAGTGATTATGAGACGATAACATCTTATATTCTTGAAACAGAGACATATGAGTTGTAGTTTACAAGTTGGTTGCACATTGATGATACGTAAACGCATCAGTAACTTGGTGTTATAAAACGTATTATTGTGTGTGATTTGATGAGTAAATTGAGCAAGCATATTAGTTGACGTTTATCCGTTCCTTTTACCTAAATTGGGATAAAAGCGATATTTGTGGGCCCCTCGATGATTTAGTGATGACACCCTAAGCGCTTGGCTAAGCCTGGACTAAGTTGAAGTGTTCAATTGTAGTCTGAATGTCAGTCGTTATAAGTCGGAAATCGGGAAACAACACATGGACAGAGAGATTGATTATAATCCATGTCTCAGTTCATACAATATCTTGTAGAATGGAGGAATATTTGAACCCTTATCTAAAGGACGCGGTTCTGATATGATCAGAGTTCAACAGTGACTTTTCAGAGCTACGATTGCTAATCAGATTTTGAAGTTACATTGGAAATTATAGTTATTACACTTATCCAAGTGGGAGACTGTTGGATTAGGTGTCTAAGCCCATAACTATAATTGGTATGTACTTGACCTGATAGTAGCATGGTCCTTTTGGGTTGCATTCACCGGAGCAATTTGATAGGATGGACATTTGAGAAAGAGGTTATTTGTGATTTATTAATATATTATAGGAATAATATATTAATTGATAAATCATATTATTTAATCAGTATGGTCAAGAATTAATTTGGAATTAATTTAGTGATCAAAAGAGACTGATTAAATTTACAGGGACTGATTAGGTAAATCAGTAATATTTATAGTTTGGGCTAATGATCCATGTTGATTAGCGATGGGCTAAATCTATGTGAAATTCCATGAAGAGTTAGTCCAAAGGGCCTATCATATGGATCATTGGAATACCAAAGGTTTTTGGGTTTTATGTATGAAACCCTAAGGATTCCACACTATAAATTGAATCCCTAGCTTCCTAAAACCGGTCCCAAAAAGACTTCCAAGAAGAAACCCTAGCCATTTTGGGTGCCTCCTAACCTCTCTCTCATTATCCTCCATTGTTGGTGGTGTTTTGTGACACATTAGAGGTATCACACTTGAGGTACTAAGCTTTTGAAAGGTCAAGTTCTACAAGCTACAACAAAGAGGTATTCATCTAACAAGTTTTTTATGTTGTATATCTCCAATTGCATGCTAGCTAGGGTATATGCTTTGGATAAAATGAAATTGCATGTATAACTTGAGAAAACTTAGATCCAAAGCATTTAGGTTTGTATGTGCACCATAGGGATGTTATAGTGCTCAAAACCCATCAGTTTATAACTATAATCGAGGTTGTAAAATAGCACAAGAAATCTGGAATACTTTGAAAGAAAGGCTTCAAGGGAATAAGAAAACCAAGAAGATCATAGTAACTCAATATTTATCTGAGTTGTATGAATTTAAGCAAAAAGAGACGGAGTCCATTGAATCCTATTATGATCGATTCAATGATTTGATATAAAAGTGTTCGCAGTACAATGTTGTTTGATCTATCCTGGAGTTCAACATAACATTCATTCAAGCTTTGAGGAAGGAATGGAAAAAAGTTTGCTTGATGTTCAAAAATTAGGAGAATTTTTATTCATACTCTTTGTCGAACTTGTACAACATCTTGAAAAGCACATGAAGTTGAAGTCAAGGAAATCACAGATGAAAAGGACAAAAATAAGTTTTGGTGGTCCTTTAGCTCTCATTTCAAAAACCAATGTCAATGATGTTTGTTCTGATGTCGAAGATGATGAAAGTGAAGATGGTTTGATTGTGAAATATGATGATGAAGTTGTGGCATATTATTCAAATAATAACGTGAATGAGTTTTACAAGTAACCAGTGAAAGGAAACTTCAAGAATAACTCATTCAAGAAAACAACTTTGACATCCAACTCTAGTGTTCAGAACAAGAAAGATGAAAGTTTTGGTTAGAAGAAGTCAGAGAAAAAGCTTGTGGTGACATTGGATACGATTGCAACTATTGCAATGGTAAACATCAGTTGGCAAGGGATTGCATGCTTAAGAAGAAAGAGGAGAAACAATAAAAGGTCAAAGATGAAGCGTATTACGCTTTGAAGATTGTAGAGCTGAAGGAAAAATCATAGAATTTGTCAATGGTAGCAAAGGGTGTGGAAGAGAATGATGGCACCTATTATATTTGGCCATCCAGACCTAATGATGAGAATATGCATCATCTGATGCATGATGCGATGTTTGCGAGACATACAAGTGATCAAACTTTTGAGGACTTTTTGAGAGAAGATTTTGATTCAGATAGCAAAGGTTGAAGTGATGATGGAGAGAATGTTGAAGGTCATTGTTTCATGGCTACAACTTCCAAATCTCCAATGACTGAGAAGGTACATGATCTCTTAATCTCACTTAATATTTCTTCGAAACCATATAATTCAATCTTATATGATATAGATGATGCTTGTGTTTACTTGAATGATTTGTTGATTTCTATGAGTAGTGATTTGGAGAAAGCTAAGGCTGAGTTATATGACGCTAGGAATAAGATCGAAGAGAAAAACTCTAGGATATAGAGTTTAAACTCGAAGCTAAATAATATCACAATATATATGGACTCTGTTAGGATGGAAACATTTTATTAATCAAACAGAGGAACATTTATTGTAATATGGCTAGGAATTTGTATGGAAAACTCACTCTTTTATATCACTCTTATGATATTTGCAAAGAGAAACATAGGAAACTTTTTCCTTTTATCACATTCAAAAAGGACATGGTTGATGAAATTTTATTGGATTGTGAAAGTAGGGTTTCTATGTTTGATTAGGTACCAAATGATTCATATGCTTATTTTGTTGTTAATATTGATGAATATTTGGATGTTGATGATTTGATGAATATTGTTAATGATACTTTGAGTAAAAATGAACAGATGAAAATTTTAAACAAAACTGAATCTGCGACACAAAGTTCTCACGAAAATTTTGCTGATATCGAAGATGGTTCTGACAATATCAGTGAAATCGAAGAAGATGAATGTGTTAATTGTTTGAATTTATCAGTCACAAAAAATAATTCATTACCTAATTGTGAAGAAAATATTGATTCAGTGTTGAAGCTTAATAATGATTCTTCTTCGACAACTGATAACAATGTTTCTCAAGAGAAAATCAATATCGAAGATATAACAAACAATGAAAGTGACTTTGATGATGTTTCTAATGAAGAGGAACGTCCTCGTGTTATTGAAGCACAAGCTTTTAAGTATATAAATTAGTATACAAAAGTTTTGAATGAAAAAGGAAAACATTTTCTTGAACAAAATGTTATGTTGTATCTACAATTCAAATATTTTCCAAATCAAGTTTGTGACGTTAGGAAATTGAGAGAATATTAATTCGAAGTTGAAGGATTTGTTGGAAGAAGATAACAATAAAGTAACTTATGAGGCTTTTTACTCAATGAAAATGTTGAGGAAACTAATTTGAATCAAATATCAAATACTTTTCAAAAGAAGAAAAATCAAAGGTCGAGTTTTAAACATAATAAGAAAAACAAAACAGGTGTTTGGGTTGTGAAAGGAACCGAATATCCTGTTAAAGACATGTCCAAACCTATTGATGTGTCTATTCCAGAAGAGTCAAAGTTTCAAGATACAAAACCAAATGAACAAAAATCTCCTTTAAAAAAGGCTCAAACCAATCAAGATGTTAGATATAATACTTACTGGAAGAATACATGTAATCTTCAAAAACAAAATCGTTTTCAACAAGGTCATCAAAATATTTTCAAAATAACTCTAAAAATAATTTTCAAAGCCATTCTCAAAATCATTTTTCAAACAATTCACAAAACCATTTTCAAAAAGGTTTTCCAAATCATTTCCAAAATAATCAAAGTCATTATTCACAAAGTTTTCAATTTGGTTTTCAACAACGATATCAAAATCATTTTCAACAAAGACCACGACAATCTTTTCCACAACCAAATCAAGCAAAAATAACAATCGATGTTGTTAATAAAAATGTGCCTTTTACACCTAATGATCTAAAATTTTCAAATCCAAATCGAAACAAAATTCGAAAGTTTCTTATTCTAAAGGTAAAAGTGATGTCGATAATTTCAATCATTGGTTTGAAAATAAAGGCAAAATATATCAATCCAAAGAATTTTCTCAAGATCAAGTGAAAGAATCTTATGAAAATTATTTTTGTGAATCGGCTAATGAAAGTAATTCTTCACAAGAAACATTATCGAAGCCATAAAAAGGGAGAGAAGTAAAATGTTTCTTGTGAAGTTGATTTTGATTTTGATTGATCGAATTAAATTCAAAGTTCAAAATTGGATTTGTAATTCCACATTTCACACTACATTCCACACTAATGTTCAAGGGACCAAAAAACCATGGGTACCTAAATCTCTCTAATTGATTGCATATGCTATGTGACGAGCAATATGATAAAAATTGGTATATCGATAGTGGTTGCGCGTGTCACATGAGTGGAAGAAAGGAATCTTTGTGAGACTTTAGGAAACTTACAAATGTCGAAGTAATGATGTTTGGGAAAAATAATAAGTGCATAATCAAAGGCTATGGAAAAATAACAAATGGAAATTTTATTGTAAATCGAGTTACCTATGTCAAAGGTCTGAAACACAATCTAATAAGTGTGTGATAGTTGGTTATAGGAACTGGGAATCAAGTGTTGTTTGGTGAAAAAGGAAGTGTCATGTCCAACGAAGTAACAAAAGAAGTGTTATTAAAATCCAAAAGAAAAGGAGATATGTTTACATTAGATATGAAGCCTATTGCTTTGGTTTACCTTCAATTTGCTGACTACCAAAGGCTTCTTCAGATCTAAGCTGACTTTGGAATCAAATAAGTGTGTCATAGTTGGTTATAGGAACTGGGAATCAAGTGTTGTTTGGTGAAGAAGGAACTGTCATCTCCAATGAAGTAACAAAAGAAGTGTTATTAAAATCCAAAAGAAAATGAGATATGTTTACATTAGATATGAAGCCTATTGCTTTGGTTTACCTTAAATTTGCTAACTATCGAAGGCTTCTTCAGATCTAAGTTGACTTTGGAATCAAAGGCTATCTCACTTGAATTTCTAAAATCTTTATAAGCTTTTTTGAATGATTTAGCTCGAGGTTTACCTATACTATTGTTTGATAATGATTCCTTATGTGCAACTTACGAACAAAGAAAACAACATCGACAAGGACATCCAATTTTCATCGACTCAAAGATAGCCGAACCCTTGGAACTTCTACATATTGATTTATGTGGACCATCGACAATTGAGTCACTTGGTGGGAAGAAGTATATTTTGGTCAATGTCAATGACTTCTCGCGTTTTACTTGGGTGCATTTTCTTCGATAAAAATCTGAAATTTCTCAAGTGATGATAGACTGTATCAAAAGCATCGAAGTAAGCTTGAAGAAGATAGCTTGCAGAATCAGAAGTGATAATGGAACAGAGTTCAGAAGTCATGTTCTTGATTCTTTCTTGATCAATCATGGAATTTCTCATAAACTTTCAGCTCCATATACACCTTAATAGAATGTAGTAGTAGAAAGAAGAAATCGATCCTTATGTGAAGCAACAAGAGCAATGCCTACATATGCAAATCTACCTAAATATTATTGAGCTGAAGCAATTTCTACTACTTGTTTCACTCAAAATCGTTCTTTTATACATTGAAGATTTGATATCACTCCATATGATATATCAATAAAAGGAAACCTAATGTCAAATTTTTCCATGTTTTCGGTTGTAGGTGTTTGATCATGAATTTGAAAGATTATCTTTCAAAATTTCAAGTCAAAGCCGATGAAGGAATATTTCATGGATATTCACAAAATTCAGTTCCATATAGGGGGTGAACAAAAGAACAATGAGGATCGAAGAAACATTTAATCTAACTTTTGATGACTATTATGTCAAAAGACTTGAGACTGTTTTTCCTCATAATCCAATTATTTCTACTTCTCAAGACGATTATGATCTAGTGCTTACTTTTGATGTAGATTTTAACATGATTTTTGGTATTCCTGATAGGGCATTCAATATTCAAGAGAATATCAAAGATAATCAAGTTCCCGAGGCATCTAAACATTCTTATGATTTCATGTCACTGATGAAAGAAATTATAACTGTGTTAATTCGATACCTAGTGCTCAAGTCGAGGGGGAGAAATCCACACTACATGTTCTTGTCGAGGGGGAGCAACTACCTATATCTGCTCATATTTAGGGGAACCAATGTTGAATGCTTATGGTGATGGGGGAGAAACATAGAGTGAATGTACATGCTCAGGGGGAGCAGTATCGAACACATGTCGAAGATGAAAATCGAACACATGTGGAAGTTAGAAATGATGGAACGGGAAATATAAATTTCAATGAGGATGTTAATGATTTTTTTTTGTTGAAGAAGAATTTTCTAAAGTGGAAGAAATCTTTGAGGATGTAGCTCTAGACTTTGATCCATCATATCCTCTAATGGATGAGTGGACACGAGATCATCCGAAAGAGCAAATTATTTGTAATCCTAAATCTAGTGTTTTGACAAGAGCTCAAATAACAGCTAGAAATAAAGTTCTTAATGTCTATCAAGAACTTTGATCTTTTAATGTTTTTTTATCGAAAATCGAACTTAAGGTTGCATTAGAGCATCCTGATTGGGTTGTTGTTATGCAAGCTGAACTAGCTGAGTTCGATAGAAATAAAGTATGGAGAATAATACCAAAACCTTGTTGGGTTTTGAGCATTCTAACACTCCTAAGGTGTACATGCAACCCTAAATACCTTGGATCTATGTTTTCTCTATTATACATGCAAACTTGAACTTTCCAAGGTATTACCCTAACTAGCATACAAAACTTTGATACTTGGGTAATAAAACAAGTTAGACGACATACCTTTTGTTGTAGTTGGAAGCCTTGGACCTTTAAGAACTTAGTGCCCCAAGTGTTTCACCGCAAATGGAATCACACAACACCACCAACAATTGGAATAACTTGAGAGAAGAACACTTGTTTCACAAATCGGCTAGCCCTCACTTCTTGTCCCTTAAAGGTGCCATTTCATTAACTATGAGGCTTCTTATATAGTGTGCACATTAGGGTTACACCATATAACTCATGACTTTCTACATTCCTCATGATCCATGGGTTTTAACCTCCATGGAGTATCCATGGGTCACCACATGGGTTTAGCCCAACATGAAGAACTATGGATCATAAGCCCACTTTATAAGAATGAATGATTTACCAAATCAATCCCCATTTATTTAGTTAGTCTCTTTTGATCACAAAATTAATTCCAAAATAATTCTTGATCAATACTAATTAAATAATATGATTTCATATTAATATATTAGAAATTATAATATATTAATAAATCATAAATATCCTCTTCTCACAAAAGTCTATCCAAATTGCTCCGATGCCATGCAACCCAAATGGACCATGCTACTCTCGGGTCAAGTACATACCAATAATAGTTATGGGCCTAGACACCTAATCCAACAGTGTCCCACTTGGATAAGTCTAATAACTATTATTGCAAGCATGACTCCAACCCGACTAGCAATCGTAGCTCTTAAAAGTCGCGGTCGAACTCTGACCTAGTCAATGACGCGTACATTAGATAAGGGATCATATATTCCTCCATTCTAGATATCATATAGACTGAGACATGGATTATAATCATTCTCTCTGTCCATCTGTTGTTTCCCGATTTCTGATTTATGACGACTGACTAATTGAACAAATCAAATCAGTCCAGGCCCGTTGTCATCACTAAATCATCGAGGGGCCCACAGATATCGCTTTTATCCACATGGGATAAAAGGAACGGATAAACTTTGACCCAAATGCTCGCTTGTACTTACTCATCGAATTACAAGGAATGATATGTTTTATAACACCAAGTTACCGGTGTGTTTACATATGTCAATGTGCAAACGACTAGAAACTACAACTCACATGTCTCCGTTTCAAGAATATAAGATATTATCGTCTCACAATCACTCGTGATAAAATCTATGAAGTGATTCAGATGAGCGTGGGTTGAATCCAATACTCGAATCTTATTCCAGGAGCACTCATGAACACTGTAGCAAACTTGTCCTAGACAAACTACAGACCCATTCATGACAATCTTGCCTCAATACCTACTTCCAAAGTATGATCGACTGTGGATGGTTTGAATAACCTAGTTATTCGGGAAGTCAAAACATGCAAAGCGAAACACAAGAATAAAACTAATCCTATATAGCCCAAAAACTTTTGAGTCATATTGATTACTCATTATTCATTGTATAATGTTTCGAATAATCAACTTAATACTTGAATTAAAACAATAGTTATGCCATGCTCCAAGCATGCACACTATGTTTTTCTAAACAATAGTTATGCCATGCACCAAGCATGCACACTATGTTTGTCTATGGTCCTTACTTTGTGAAATAGATCAATTGAAAAACATTTCAATGATGCTCATTTCAAAATTCCAAATCCTTATTGCAAGTGTAAGAATTCTAAATTCTTGTCACTGCTAGAAAGTGTTAGATTCTAAACTATCATGCAATGATTCTTTTGCAATGTCTAGGTTCCAAAAGTCACAGAGACTTGACCAACGATATTACAAAATATTCCTTTGGAGATTGTTACAAGACAATTCCATGGAAATGAAGTCTCAAATTCAAAGTACATTCCTTTGAACATCCTTCTTGCATAAAAGTTTCTAACTTTTTCATCTATTCTTCAACTCCCAATATGGAAACATTCCATACTTTCCATACGACAACTCATTATAAATAGACCCCTGTCTATTCATAATAATGTCAATATGGTCCTTCCATTACTATACTTCCAACTGTCCTTAAGCGAGCAATCCTTGGCGAACCTTAGATTATCTTTAATAGTTGTTTAACCACTTTAGTCATATTCGGTTCTATACTTTTCCCTCTAAATGCCCTAGGCATTTGAAAAATTAGAACATGAGAATATTATAGCATATGCAATCGATCCTATACCCGAAGCATATGGGACACGATTCACAATGTCTAACATAAAGACGTGATGCTTAATCAGTCTTTTCCTATAATATTTCTATTTGCCATGTTCTCATAAATTTGATTATGAAGAGGGATGTCGTAATCATAATCAATTTTGAGATCGCAATTAACATTTCCATATATAGAATTTACTTATGTTGAACCATTCCAACATAACATTCATATATATTTGACTAAATTTAATTAAAATCTCAATCTAAGCTTTTAGATTTTGAAATGAAGTATAAATTCCTCTCCCTTAATTATAGCAAAACAAATTTTCAAACTCGGCAACTTTGCGAATTGAAACCTTTGTTTTCTATATTAACATTGCTAACTTGCAACATTTACCATAATAATTATGCTCCCACTAGCATAATAATTATTATTAGCATAACACTTATGCTCCCACTAGCTTTGACATGTATTCAGAAATCAGCTGGACTTCTAGAAATCAATACTTATTGACTTTCTTACCAAAGTTCAGATTTATGATACGAGATGCTTCGATAAGGCTTTATCTAGGCTTCTCAAAATCATACACCTTTCCTTAGCTCTCATGTGTGTCTTAACAATTTTAGAACTTACAGCCATAAGTCTGAAATGTTTAGACCTTTGCCATTTCTCACAATTCAAATTATGAAGAGGGATGCCGTAATCATAAGTGAATTTGAGAATGCAAATATCACAATTCCTATCTACTTAAAATCTACTTAGTGAAAGCGTTTCCTCACAATCATTTTCATGAATTGGAGAGAAACCTTATGACACTTAGATTTTATGGTATATGTGTTCCTATCCATGTGAATTTGTCATGACCATAATCACAAGACATGGTTAGTGACAAATTCAAACTCATATTGACTGAACTTGTTCAATCTTAATTTCTTGCCACTTGGTAGCACAAGGGCCTACCATTGCTTCCAGGTTGTTATGCAACCAATTGAGAGCTCTCAGAACTCACATACATAGTCAACTTTAACTAGAATGGGCACATAAACAAGAATATGTCAACACGATAGGTTACAAACCTCAAGTCGTGTGCTACTGATAAACAATAGGTTTTATTCTTGATTAGTTCTTGAAACTTGTCAAGATCCTTAAGACTCCCACTGACTTCTTGACATATAAGTCTCTCTTGTCAAGAACCATTCCTTGACAAACAAATATTCAAGAGTTAGTGTGGATTCTTATCAAGACAAACACTTCAAACAATTGGCCTTAGTTGGTCTTTGTTTTATCTAAAACATCACAACTTACCAATTTCAAATGTACAAGAGTAGATTTTACTCTACATTTGATAAGTGTTTTGAACCTTTCTTAAGATTATGTCACTCAAGGTTACAATCTTGGAGTGTAACTCTAAGACTTGATTTTGGAACGAAGTATGACTCATCTTCTAGATTTAAACCATTTCAACAATTCACGATTCCTCTTATTAGCCATACAAATGCACTAAGATGTCCTTATAGGATCAATTGTGATATGGTTTTCATAGTCGTTAAGATGATCATAAAACACGATACTCAAGTACTCTCCCATCTTTTCAGATTGGAGAAACTTTTATCTTTCTGCCTAATTTGATTCTTCTCATTCGTTCTGCCATAAATTGAACCTTTTCCAATGTTTCAGAATTATACTTAAACTTGTAAGCATAACGATGTTTACTAAACTTTAGTAAATCATGACGAATAATCTTATCGATCTTTGTGGTGGATCCTGATCATCGCACACCCAGTGTACTCGATCCCCTAGTCCTTCACTTGACTCACATATACATGTGAACAAGGAATTAGTCTTAATTTACCAAAGATGAAAATTCTCATTCATCATACAATACAACTTGCATGATTCCAAGTTTCTGTCCAATTGAAACTTGGGTGATGAGAATCTTTCCTTATTTGGAAAAGACCCGACACTACCACAAACGAAAGAATCAAATTCATATTGCTAACATAGAAACATACAAACATCAATTTTCAAAAATGTCATTGCAAGGAGATATAATAAAATAAAACAAAATTTTATTTATTTATAAAATGCGGAAAAAAACACTTTTCCTTACAATGCAATTACAAATGAAAACTATGTTATTACATATATCCTAGAAATCTATCATAACTCCTAAGCAGCAGCTCAAAAATCCGATCTTCGAACCATGCGATTGAAATCCATCTTCGCGATCAAATTCAACATACTCTTCCTTTAAGCTTCATTCCCTTTGCATGATCCTACAAAACATCAAAATGCAACCTTGTTACATCATGTATTAAGAATCAACAATTAGGAACTTAATAGAGTTAGACAGTAGACTTACCTGAAACAGAGACAAACTTTTCGATTCTACCTTTTCTCAGATCTTTCAGGTAGTCAGCGCAGCTTCGCAACCAATGCCCCTTCTCTTGGCAATAGAAACATATAGACTCTTTGGGAATGGCACACGGGACAATATCAGACATAGCCTTTCTCTTTCCCTTGGAAAGAGAAATCTTTTTTGGACTTCCAATGTTTCCATTGTCAATGTCTATGGAAGTTTGGGGAGTAGATCTTCCAATCAAATTTGCTTTTTCCAGTGCACCAAATCATTGCTTATTCAGCAGCAAAAAGCAAATAGGTAAGATCAATAAGGGTCATGTCGTGGCCTGTCACATAGTAGTCCTTAATGAACTCACCATATGACTCAGGAAGTGACTGAAGAACCCAGTCAATAGCCAAATTCCTCGAGACTTCAACACCCAATACTCTCAGCCTGTCAATATGTGACTTCATCTCCAAGATGTGAGTACACACAGGCCTTCCATCTTGATGTTTCATTGCAAGTAGGGCTTGAGTGACCTTGAATTTTTCAAGTCTTTGAACTTGTGGGTTAGGGAACATTATTGGAGGAGGTGGAGGAAGTGAAGTATGACTTCCACGATCCAACCGCGGGACATCATCTTCAAGAGGAAAGCTTGTTCCAAAGGATTTGGGAAGACCATAGATGTCTGAACTAGACATCTACAATGATAGAAATTCAAGTTAGTTGATTTAAGTCCTTAATATAACACCCAAATGAAATATTAAGGCTCGAACCCAACACAATATTTTATAATTTGGAAGAGGGATGCCGTAATCCAAACCGCAAAATATTTGAAGGTAGTTAAATGACGATTTACCAATTTCCACCACGAAAAACGAAAAAGAGTTTTAGGTTTTAAGTGAATTAAAACTCCTAGATCCTTTGAGATTCATTGAAACTTTCAATGGCATGTTTAAATCTCGATTATGCCCTTCAAGTTTGTGACTGGGATGCCGAGGATCACAAACAAGGTGTGAATAACCATGCAAATTAGCTTGGTACACCCAATGTTACAACCACCTAATCAATGTGTCGGTTAACCACACACGCTCCATTGATCTATGATTAACATCAAGCTACCTTTGCCACTCACTGTCAGTCCAGATTAGTGTGCTGGTTAACCACACACGCTCCACTAACGGCTTAACAAGGTGCAAAGTGCAATTTCATGGGTTAGCACCATATTCACATTTTCCTAAGTAACTAAGATTTGGGAATTTATAAGTGTTTAGTTACTTTATATTTATCATTATACTTTTAATGAAGGGAGAATTAGAGTCCTATCCTACCCGTTCGGCTAACGACCCTCCACCAGTCAAGGAAGCGATGGGTGAGAGTGGACACCCATTAAACTGTCATTTTATAGGCAGTAACCTTATACCCCCCTTATAGACCGTCTTCGTGAATGAGGCCTACTAACGGTAAGACTGACTTTGTTCTTATATATAGATATATATATATATATATATATATATATATATACATATATTAAACCTATAATATTATAATAGTATAAGGGTAGAATTTTAAACTTTAAAATTGTAGGGTTTGGAATTAAATGTTTCAAAAGTTAGACTTTTACATTTACAAATTCCAAAACTTGAGGACAACTTTTGAACCTTTCAAAAAAACTTTTGGAATCCATAACTTATGAGTTTAATAAAGATTTTATGAAAAGACTTTTGACATTCCATAACTTGAGGACAAGTTATGGAGTTCATAAAAAACCATTTATGAGAAAAAGACACTGCAAGTTCATAATCTATGACTTGAATGATTTCTTTAAAAGAAAACTTTTTATTTTCCATAACTTGAGGACAAGTTATGAAATTCATCAAAATCATTTAGATCAAAAATTCTAACAATAAAATCAAACAATTTATCTATGATCTAAATTAAACTCATAAGAACAAGACAATTCACATCAAACAAATTTCATGTAATTAGCCTAACCATATAAACTAATACAAAACATGAAACTTTGAAAATTATCTTATAAATTGGATAAGCATGATCATTACCACATCAAAAACAGGTTTATAAGATCAAAAATAGTTTAGGGTAATGATCCTAGTCCAATTCTAGCCAAACCCTCAAAAATCTACATTCTGGAGCATCAACTCGTCGAGTGTAAGAACAAACTCGGCGAGTTGGATGACTTTGTACTTGGACTCGGTGAGTCCCCAGTGGAATCGGCGAGTCCACTGCCCAGAACAGTACAAAAACGATTTTTAAAGCATTTCCAAGCAAGTAGCATCAAGTATAATTGAAAACAAACCTGGCTCTGATACCACTGTTGGGTTTTGATCATTCTAACACTCCTAAGATGTACATGCAACCCTAAATACCTTGGATCTATGTTTTCTCTATTATACATGCAAACTTGAACTTTCCAAGGTATTACCCTAACTAGCATACAAAACTTTTGATACTTGGGTAATAAAACAAGTTAGAAGACATACCTTTTGTTGTAGTTGGAAGCCTTGGACCTTTAAGAACTTAGTGCCCCAAGTGTTGCACCTCAAATGGAATCACACAACACCACCGACAATTGGAATAACTTGAGAGAAGAACACTTGCTTCACAAATCGGCTAGCCCTCAGTTCTTGTCCCTTAAAGGTGCCATTTCATGAACTATGAGGCTTCTTATATAGTGTGCACATTAGGGTTACACCATTTAACTCATGACTTTCCACATTCCTCGTGATCAATGGGTTTTAACCTCTATGGAGTATCCATGGGTCACCACATAGGTTTAGCCCAACATGAAGAACTATGGATCATAAGCCCACTTTATAAGAATGAATGATTTACCAAATCAATCCCCATTTATTTAATTAGTCTCTTTTGATCACAAAATTAATTCCAAACTAATTCTTGATCAATACTAATTATATAATATGATTTCATATTAATATATTAGAACTTATAATATATTAATAAATCATAAATATCCTCTTCTCACAAAAGTCTATCCAAATTCTTCCGATGCCATGCAACCCAAATGGACCATGCTACTCTCGGGTCAAGTACATACCAATAATAGTTATGGGCTTAGACACCTAATCCAACAAACCTAAGAATGTTTATGTTGTTAGACTTAAATGGGTTTTCAAAAAAAAGTTGATGATGATGAATCTTTTGCTCCTGTCGCAAGACTCGAAGCTGTTAGAATCTTTCTTGCTTATGCAGCTCACAATAACTTTGATGTTTACCAAATGGACGTCAAATGTGCCTTTCTTAATTGAGTACCTGAAGAGAATGTGTATTTGTTAATACTGCTATCGCGTACAATTTAAACAAATAAAATATCACTGCTTAGTTGCACTAATGGGTACCATACGGAAGCATGGTTGAATCCTCAGGAACACAGCCTAATGGTCAATGCTTCTTTGCGTAAGGTACATACTAGTCATTAAAGCAGAAAAATATAAAAAGGTTTTGGTTATCAACTAAAGACTAAAATTTCAGTGAAATAAACTAAATGAAATCGGTAATTAAAACGAATTCAATTTTGCTGCAACTTTCCTAGTCATGCAATCCGCCCAGATCTGGTTATTCAAAATGAGTTCTATCTAAGCTGCTACTGAGAAAAACTAACAAGCTCTAGTATAATCTCTTTTACCTAGTTAAATGAACCAAAATAAGCTCTTCGTTTAAACCTAACTATTTACTGATCCGTAGGATCCCAATGAAGATGACAAATGTGGAATTGAAGAATCAATGCATAATCGATAAGACCCGATCTAAAGTTTAAGCAAAATTTGTACGGATAAAAGAGAAGTAAAAAATGTAGAAGCATGTGCTTGCTTACTACTCTACTCTCTCTCTCTCTCTCTCTCTCTCTCTCTCTCTCTCTAGAACTACACTAGAAATCTATACAATGGGTGTGCTCTCAAACCTATACATTAAAACTAGACAAGTATATGTAGGCAAGCTCTAACCAAAATACCATATCGTAAAGGGAAAGCCTAAGACACCATCCAATGAAGAGCTTTTCACCCTATCATTCTCCACCATCAAAGCTTGGAATGGATGACCCGGCTTCAATTTCCAAAAAGAGAAACTTTGCGAACTAGACCTCAAACGTGACAAATGAAGAAGCAATCAACAAATCTTCAAGTCTTCAATGAACTTCTAATCTGGTTTCTAGAATGTGAAAAAATACAATCCAAAGCAACAAGAACCAAGAGGTAATTTAAAGGTCCATGAGTATCCAAAACCCATGGCAAACTACCCACCCTCGAGCTTAAAAATCACACCCCAAAAATCTTCATCAACTCCCCCTCAAGGTCACATCTGTCTTCAATCATAAATGATCATTCACCAAATATGAATATCCAAAAACTTGAAATTTAGAATACCCATATCATAATCAATCCCCCTTTTTATAATCAAAATATGATTATAAAACTCCAAATGGGAATGAGAAAGTGCTCAATATGGATTTGGCAATATAATCCTCCCCTTTGATATGAGACAAAAATGAAACATCAAATCCGGAAAAGCCGAAAAAAATGTCAATTTCCGAAACTTTTACTTCCCAGACCACTTTTCACCCGAAAACAAACAAAATCTATTCATGTTGCTGGAAAACGTATTAAAAAAATAACACTCTTGAAATCCCTCAAAAAAATCTCCAAATTTTGGAAAGATTTAAGTTTATGGGTAAAAAGTGTCATTTTTCTGAAATAGCAGGGACCAAATGTGAAATTCCGAGATTCTTCCCCAATACTAGATGCAAGAAACGAATGAGCAACAACAATAGTGAATCAAATCATCCATATGTAAATCTCAGCTTCCAATATGCGAAAATCGACTTTCTTCTCGAAACTTGAACTTTCATTCTCAACCATAGTCCAGGGAACCACAATGCGAATTCAAACATTCGATCATTCGTATCAAACCTCAACTTTTGATCATTCGCACCTAACCTTAACTTTCTCCCATTCACACGTACAAACGTTTAATATTCGCATTGGTATCCTTTCGTTCGCGTCAGCATGGTCCCGTTCGCATCTGAACCCACTCGAATTGCGACTCAATGCGTTCGATCGCAACGGATCACATTTTAATAGTAACACATTTCAACAATGCGAATTGCATTCATACCCAAAAAACATTAAACTTTCGAATTCAACCTTTGTAATCTATTTTTTCACAGTCGAAACATAAATTTCGTCTTTCCCAAAAAGATTCAAACTTTCGATTTCTAGTTCTTCTTCACATTCTACCATCTGTTAATGAAAATCGATCACTTGAAACGAAAATCGATAACCCATCTTCAACCACTTGATATCGATCAACCTTCACAATATTTCAACCATTGGCACTCAACCAATCTTCCCAACTTTCCAATGAAAATCAAAACTTTCGTTCTTAAAACCTTCCTGGCGAAAATCAATATTTGTTATCAGTCATCAAATACTCCAAATTGACACTCGTTACGAGCACACAACAACCTCATTACAATGATGAATATCACCTTTTCGTATCGTTATCGAGCATACTTCAACTACTCGATATTTGACTATTTGCTTATTTCAAAAGCGAATCATCTTCATCTTCAAACCATCGATGTTGACATTTCTGATTTCCAGTTTCGACATCAAAATCATTCATGGAACCACAATCAAAAACTCAATTTCAACACTGAAATCTACCATCAAATTCCCCATCCTCACATCGGAAACATCACAAACAACGAATTTTTCCACTTTCCAACTCTTATTCAGATCAAAACGCCGAACTTTGTTATGTTCTTCATCGTCTTCAACTGTTCTTGAGTGTTCATCAAACTCAAATCAATCTCATTTCAAATCATCTTCATCCATCACCAATTTCAATTATCATTTAAGCACATGACTTCATTTACCAAATATTTAATAGATTTACAAGAATATTGTTCAGATGAAAAATCGAATCGACTAACAGAGATTCAATGAAGATGAATCATACAATGAATGACAATAATGAATTCATAGAATCGAAATGATAACAACTCAAATCGAAATGAATCGTTCTAATAAATCAAGTATTTCAAATAAATCGATTAATCAAGTAGTCAAATCGATAAATCACAGAGTTTGAATGACCAGAAACCACGATCATATCAAAAGACATCAACGAAAAAAAATGTGGGCTCAAAAATCATCTATGAACAGTATTGGACAGATTGTTTGTGCCAAGAAGATATAACGATGAAAAGTAAAAGAATAAAAAATTTTGGGCTTAGTTTTTGAATAAAACAAGTTGAGTCATCAAAATAGAATTGAAATAAAATTTTATTCAATCGAATTCAAAATGAATCATAATCGATAATCAAAACATGATTCCAAGAGATTTCGATAGATTTTGAATTTCAAAGATAATTGGATCAACAAATTTATAATAGAAAGCAAATAGATCCAATGGAGAGACTCACTAAAAAATTCGAATCTTCAAGTCGATTACACATGAAAATATTGCCATATACGATCGTTGATCTTGAAAAAGTTGTCAAACCTTCAAGATTAAGCTCTGATACCACATGTGGGATCCCAATGAAGATGACAAATGTGGATTGAAGAATCAACACATAATCGATAAGACCCGATCTAAACTTTAACCATAATTTGTATAGATAAAAGAGAAGTACAAAAATGTAGAAGCATGTGCTTGCTTGCTACACTAATCTCTCTCTCTCTCTCTCTCTCTCTCTCTCTCTCTCTCTCTTATAACTACACTAGACATTTATACAATGGGAGCTCCCTCAAACCTGTACATGAAAACTATACAAGTATATATAGGCAAGCTCTACCCAAAAACACATATCAAAAAAGGAAAGCCTAAGACACCATCCAATGAAGAGCTTTGCACCCTAACATGATCTAGTTAAACAAGCTCTTAATTAAATTCAGAAAAGTTGCATTAAGATCTGTGTAAAATTCACAACAAAACCCAATACTTCTCACAAGCTCAGGAGTGTAAAGATATGATTTTTTTTAGTTTATATCAGATTAAAATCCCTACACATAACCAACTTAATTATTTTTACTTAATAAAAATCAAACATTCATTAAGCTCAAAAGTAAAACAACTAGATTGAAGCACACAATGAAAACCAAATCTGATAACTGATCACATGAGAAGTACTACTCAATTACATAACTGAAAACTAGGGTTTTAGCCATACATGGATAATATCTTATCAAAACCAATAAAAAGAGATACTAACTTATTAATCTTGCTAAACTAAATGTAGGATATGATCCACAGCCTTCAGATCTTCAGAAAGAGATGAAAAGTAGCAAAAATCGCCTTCAGAAGGGTTTTTTGTCGTCTGAAATCGCCTGGGGTTCAATTTGATCAAAGGGGTCATATTTATAAGCTAGTCAGAAGCTTTCATAGCAAGAAATCAAATACCTCGATCGCATATGTCAGAAAATGTGATCACATTTTTAACAAAATTTCCAGAATTGTCGGTGAATGAAGTATGCTGCTATTTTTTATCTTTGAGCTTCGCGGTGGAAATGCGATCTGTCACACCCCCAAACCAAGGATGGCGGAAACGTCCGAGGGTGGAGGACTTCATGTATAGTATCATAACAACAATTGTAATAGTAATTGAAGCAAACACAACCAACATATATATAATTGAAAAAGTGACATCATTGTATGAATTACATGTTTACGAATCAATTACAATATGTTGACAAAATATGAAATAGTAGACGCCTTAGCGCCCCATCCTCAAAAGCACTTGGTTACCTGTTTAATGATTTCCTGAGAATACAAGTTGTTTGAAAAAGTGTCAACACAAAGGTTGGTGAGTTCATAAGTTTTTGTTTGGTATTATTAAAAGTCTTTCGTTTGTAAAAGTAGTATTTGTGTTAGAAAATCCAATATTTTCCTTAATGTGTAAATGTAGTCTTAAAACCCAAAGACCGAAATGTACAAGTAATTTGTCATATTTATAGTAAAACAATACAAGTTTAAATCGACATAAACTCGTTAAATTTTAATGAAGTTCCCGTAAATTCCAATGTTTATTAATACTTTATGTGAGTTTATTATAACCATACTATGACCAAGGTTGCCTAAAACGACGTTCTTCAGGCGTCGGAAATGTTATGACATTTGTCACCCCAGACCTATCGGTCTAACTGTTGCATGCAGTTTAGGTGTGGGTTTGTCAAACCCAATATAGATCTATACACAACTATCACGCTCTCCCTCAAGGAGACTCTGGTTACAATACAGGACTTAATGGTAATTTGAAGTAAATGTCTCACAAAGTCATTAACGGAATTACGTGTTATGAAAACTTGGTACCGTATGGCCGTACCTTGCTTAATGAAAATATCCTTTGTATAAATGTACCCTTTTTAAATGTATGTGTTATGTAATGTATCATAAACTATACCTATTATAGTTTATCAACCAAGGGTAGTACGTAGTAATGTATGCAAACTATATTCAAAATAGTTTATTAAATGTTTGAATGTATCGGTTGTACTTTGATTATAATCACTTGTTATTCTTTATATTTTATATGTCCAAATCCATTTGTAAACTGATGTGTGTCAAAATATTAAGATAAAATGTCATATATTGCAATAACATATAATCACATAAAGATATACACCTTGCTCAACATGTTACAAGGTGAAATGAAATTGACAGCAACTTTTCGTTGAATACAGTTTCTGTTACTGTTCTTAGAAAATTTATAGAAAAATCATAAAAGTTCCAAATCCAAATCCACAAATTATGAGAGTTTGTAATATGAGTCTAGTTTGTTCATAAATTTTATCATGATTTTTAGTGATCTCTAACAGAGGTCAAAATGTCCATAATCACAGGCTGGTCCAGGTTTGCCTCTGAAATGATAGGCAGTTTTGTAAAAATCACCATAAATTTTAGAAACATCATATGGAGATGTGCAAGTAGCCATTTCAAAGCTAAGAGTTTGACCTACTTGCACCTGGAACAGTTTTGAAAACTAAAATATTTAAGTTGACCAAAACAGTGCGTGATTAAATTCCATCTTTTCTGATGTAATCTGTTAGAAAAAGTTTAATTGTGTTCTTGATGATTTTACTTGTATTCCCCCCTTAAAACTTAAGAAAACGTGTAAATGTAGGGGTATGAACTCACCTTATGTGGTTTCAGTAGATGAAAGTGAGAGAGAGGAAGTATTCAACCCAAGAACACTAAGAAGATGTCTTGATGATTCGACAATCTAACACCGAATAAGATGGAATTTGTGTAAGATATCAATGATTTGAGTAGAATGGAGTTTAATAATTATGTGAATGATGAAGATACTTACTAATTGAAGAAAGAAATCCCTGGAGAAAGCCTTGAAGTTCTTGAAGTTGAGAGAAAAGATGAGAGAATTTTAGAGAGTGTTCTTGGTTGCTAAGTGTAGAATGAAAGAACTTTATGGAGAATGAGGAGAGAGGATCAATCCTCCAGCTCTTAGAACGTGGGAAGAGCTGGAGATTGGGTGTAAATGTCCACTAAGGAGACAAGGGGTAGTGGGAAAGAGTGGCTAATCATAGAGTGAGGTGGTGGTGGTTTGCTTTTGCCATAAATTAAGGAAAAGCAAATATTCTCTCAATAATTAGTTCAACCACTAATTCTTTTAATATATTTTTATAAAAACCCTGGAGATTTATATATTTTGGGGCCTTAGTTTATAAAATAAAGTTTTGGGTGAAAATCCCACGTTAAAATAATGAAAAACGGAGTTAAAACGAAGTCGTAGTCGAAAAACCGGTAAAAAGGGGCCGTCTTTGGGAGAGATTTGGGAGAGATTTCAAATAGAAAGAGATAGAGTGAAAACGATTTAGAGAGGTTTCGTTTGTGATTAATTTGAGTGTCCGGCTTCACAACGCAAGGTTCGTAAACCCCGTTAAACCGTGTTTTAGTGTCGTACACAATCCCGATGATTGTGCAATAGTGTTTTATCGCTTTGGTTCGTTGTTTAGCACTGTTAAGGCTAAGGAAAATCAAACACATGAACTTTCCAAATGATGATTTCTCATTAAAATAGTGAATTGTATAGTGATTACATAACATAAACCCTAACATACAAGGGTTATTGGAGTTGACCGGTTTGACTTGTTGACTTTGTTTGACTTTGACTTGACCGAAATTTGACGGTTGTCACATCATCCCCCCGTTAGAAGGAATTTCGTCCCGAAATTTTCATTTTGACTGGGATTTCAAGAGTTTGGGAAGAGATGTGGATACTTTTGTTTCATCTGATCCTCGCGCTCCCAGGTGAATTCGGGTCCTCGTTTAGCGTTCCAACGGACCTTCACGATGGGAATACGACTTTGTTTCGTTCGTTTGATTTCCCGATCCATGATTTCGACTGGTTCCTCCACGAAGTGGAGATTTTCGTTAACTTCGATTTCGTCGAGTGGTATTACGAGTGTCTCATCAGACAAACACTTCTTTAGGTTCGACACGTGAAATGTGGGATGTACTTTGTCGAGTTCCTGAGGTAATCAAAATTTGTATGCTACTGGCCCAATCCTAGCAAGGATTTCGAATGGCCCGATGTACCTTGGATTTAGTTTCCCGCGTTTGCCGAATCGTATCATTCCTTTCCAAGGGGAAACTTTTAGTAGTACACGATCACCCACCTGGAATTCCAAGGGTTTGCGTCGTTTGTCTGCGTAACTCTTTTGCCGATCGCGAGACGCTTTCAGTCTTTCTCGAATTTGAACGATCTTTTCTGTGGTTTCCCTTATGATTTCAGGGCCAGTGAGGGTGCTATTAGAGACTTGCCCTCTAGCTAGCTGTGTATCCCCCACCTCAGCCCAACACAGGGGTGATCTGCATTTGCGACCGTAAAGAGCTTCGAATGGAGCCACTTTGATGCTAGTATGATAGTTGTTATTGTAGGAGAATTCGATAAGCGGTAGATGGGTATCCCATGCTTTACCGAAGTCTATCACACAAGCTCTTAACATGTCTTCCAACGTTTGAATGGTTCGTTCGCTCTGTCCGTTGGTTTGTGGGTGGTAGGCCGTACTCATGTCAAGCCTAGTTCCCAATGATTTTTGTAGAGACTGCCAAAACCGTGAGGTAAATCTACTATCTCTATCGGAGATAATGGATATCGGCACACCATGGAGTCGTACAATCTCTTTGATGTACGTTCTAGTCAGCTTCTCCATCTTGTCGGTTTCTTTTATCGGTAGGAAGTGTGCTGATTTGGTCAATCTGTCTACGATTACCCATATGGTGTCAAGCCCGCCCGATGTCTTAGGCAGCTTGGTTATGAAGTCCATGGTTATTCGTTCCCACTTCCACTGAGGTATATCTGGCTGTTGTAATAGCCCGGATGGTTTCTGGTATTCGATTTTGACCTTGGCGCAAGTCAGACACTTGCTCACATAGGTAGCAATCTTAGCTTTCATGTTCGGCCACCAGTATAATTTCTTGAGGTCCAGATACATCTTATCTGACCCGGGATGGATGGAGTATCGAGTCTTGTGTGCTTCATTCATGACGACGTCTCGGAGTCCACCGAACTTCGGTGTCCAAATCCAGTTCATGATATAACGTGCTCCATCATCCTTGACTTTTAAGTTTTTATCCATTCCCCTTAATGTCTCTCCTGCCACCTTTTCTGGTTTCAAAGCTTTCAGTTGAGCTTCCTTGATTTGTATGGTCAGGTGGGAATGGATTGTCATTGTTAAGGATTTTACTCGGCGGCCCGAGTACTCCTTCCTGCTTAGAGCATCGGCCACTACATTGGCCTTGCCCGGATGATAACGAATTTCGCACTCGTAGTCATTCAGCAACTCTACCCATCTCCTCTGTCGCATGTTGAGCTCTTTCTGATTGAGGATATGCTGAAGACTTTTGTGATCAGTGAAGATAGTGCATTTCGTGCCGTAGAGGTAGTGTCTCCAGATCTTCAAAGCGAATACTACTGCTCCTAATTCCAGGTCGTGGGTAGTATAATTAACCTCGTGCGTCTTAAGCTGTCTTGATGCATACGCGATAACCTTCCCTCTCTGCATGAGCACACATCCGAGGCCTTGATTCGAAGCATCACAGTACACTACGAAGTCTTCGGTTCCCTCTGGGAGAGACAAGATCGGCGCGCTGCATAGGGCTTGTTTTAACGTTTGGAAAGCAGTTTCTTGTTTATTTTCCCACTTGAATATCACACCTTTCTGCGTCAAGGTGGTGAGTGGTTTCGCAATCTTGGAGAAGTTTTGTATAAATCTTCGGTAGTAGCCAGCAAGCCCAAGGAATTGTCGAATTTCGGTTGGCGTCTTGGGTGCTGACCAATTCTCGATTGCCTTGATCTTGGAGGGATTCACATGTATGCCTTTCTCACTTACTACATGGCCAAGGAAATCCACTTCTCTAATCCAGAATTCACACTTAGAGAACTTAGCATAAAGCTTCTCCGCTCTTAGTGTCTCTAGCACTTGGCGTAGATGTAGGCGATGCTCTTCTTCGCTTCGCGAGTAGATCAAGATATCGTCGATGAATACGATTACAAACTTGTCTAGGTAGGGTCGACACACTCTATTCATTAGGTCCATGAATACCGCAGGTGCGTTTGTTAAACCGAAGGACATCACCACAAACTCGTAGTACCCATAGCGAGTTCTGAATGCAGTTTTGGGTATATCTTCTTCTTGAACTCGTAGCTGATGGTAACCTGACCTTAGGTCGATCTTTGAGAAGAAATTTGCTCCTTGGAGTTGGTCGAAAAGGTCGTCGATTCGGGGTAGAGGATATCGGTTCTTGATGGTGAGTTTGTTTAGTTCCCGATAGTCGATGCACATGCGAAAGGATCCGTCCTTCTTCTTTACAAAAAGGACTGGTGCTCCCCAAGGTGAGAAGCTTGGTCTGATGAACCCTTTGCTCAAAAGCTCGTTCAACTGACTGGACAACTCTTGCATTTCTGTTGGTGCGAGGCGGTATGGAGCTCTGGCTACGGGGGTAGCTCCGGGTATTAAGTCAATTCTGAAATCGACTTGTCGTGCGAGTGGTACACCAGGAAGATCTTCTGGGAACACATCCGGGAAGTTACACACTTCGGGGATGTCTTTGATGTCTTTCACGTCTTGATTCTTGTCTACTACGTGGGCCAAGAAGGCGTGGTACTCCTTCCGGAGATACTTTTGGGCTTTGATGCATGAGATGATTTGTAAATTCGCACTAGGTTTGTCACCATAGATGAGAAGGGTTTCGTCATTTGGTAGATTGAGGCGAACGGCCCTTTCGTAACATAGAATGTCGGCACGGTGAGGAACTAACCAATCCATCCCGATGATTACGTCGAAGCTTTTTATGGTGACCGGCATCAGGTCAATTTTAAATGTATGGTTGTCTAGAGTGAGAGTACACTCTGAGTATATATCGCTAGTGCGTTCTACTTTCCCATTTGCCATTTCTACTACATAAGTATCCTTTAGTGCTTGGGGATTTTGTTCAAGTAATTGTTTATATTGGTGGCTCACGAAACTCCTCTCCGCTCCACTATCGAATAGTACGCATGCATAAGAGTTATTGAGGAGAAACGTACCGGTAACCACCGCGGGATCCTCAACTGCTTCCCCATGTCCTATTGCCAGAATTCTTCCTACTCCACCAGCATTAGGGGCTTGTGCTTTGGGGCAGTTTCTTTTGAAGTGACCGGCGTCTCCACAGTTGTAGCAGGTTCGGGTTGCCACCGTACTGGCGACTTGGTTGATTGGTCGAGTCGGCGCTTTACAGAAATGAGCAGTGTGCCCCTTTTTGTCACAGTTGTTACAGTGCATCTCCCTACAAGCATCATTGTGGTGAAAGTTGCACTTGTTGCACTTAGGTAGGGTTCCAGCATATGGCTTCGGTGGTGCTGGAGTGGTAGCAGTAGTGGCAGCATTAGTGGCAGCATGGACAGCAACAGTTTGTTTCTTCTTAGCGGGGTCCTGTGCTGGTTGGCTCTTCTTTTGGTTCCAGAACTTCCTTTTGTTGTTTCCCCCTTTTGATTGATCAGTGGTGGTGGTTGTAGTATTATGACAGGCTCGGTGGTCAACAAGTTGTTGTGCCAGCTCCCTGGCACTGTCAAAAGTAGTTGGCCTTGAAGCCAGGACACTACTTTGCACTTGGGGAGACAGTCCCCAAAGGTATCGCTCCACCTTTTTCTCCTCCGGAGTAACCATTGTTGGGCAGAGGAGAGCCAATTCATTGAATCGGGTGGTGTAGGTTTCAAGGTCGGAGCCCGTCATCCTGAGGTTCCAAAGTTCTTGTTCCAGCTTTTGAATTTCACCTCTCGGGCAGTACTCCTTCATCATCAAGGTTTTTAGTTCTGCCCAGGATATGGAGCTAGCCACTTCGAGAGTAAGTGAATTAATCCGACAGTTCCACCAAGTAAGGGCCCGGCCGGTGAAAGTGAAGGCTGCGAACTTAACTTTGCTCGCTTCGGGGCAAGAGCACACTTGAAAGACTACTTCAGTCTTTTCAAACCATTGCATTAAAGTGATGACTCCCCCGCTCCCATTGAAGTTGTCGGGTTTGCCATTGGTGAAGTCTTTGTAGGAACACTCTCTTGTACACCACGTACTGTCTCTGTGGTTAGAGTTTGTAGCACCCGATCCAGAACCACCAGCTCCGTTTGTCCCTATCTGCGATATTGCGGCCGCTACGGCTGCTGTTACTGCAGCCTGGAACATCGCAGGATCAAACTGTGGAGGCAGCGGCGGAGGAGGTGTTGCTGTGTTGCCGGAAGGTCTTGGTCTTCTCCTTGGCGGCATGGTTCTGTCATAAGTCGTAAACCAATGTACTTTTAGTAAAAGTATATTTATAGGAAGAGAAATCTTTTATACATAAAGTATATTATTACGTTGTTTTCCGGTATGTTTACGATACATACGATTTTATACTTTTAATTGACCCAATACATTGGGTTATGAGGTAAAATGAAAATATAAAATATTTTATTTGAGTTTCCTTGTTTCCAAGTATATGACTGTTTGTAAAAGTTTTACATATACTAATTTAGTCGGGACATAATTAATATATTATATTTTAAAATGATCTTTATCGGTTACTTAATTAGTTGCAAAGTGCATACCAGTCATATGTGATTAAGATATAATAGTCCTTCAAATAGATGACCCTAACTCCAAGACCACAACCAAACAAGGACAGGAAGTGAAACAAAGATACATAAATTCTAAGTCTATAGCATCTTAGTTACATATGACCTTAGCGCATCCACTTAGCAGTTATTGATCTATAAATAAAGACCTATTTAATTCTCAGATAATTTATTATAGTAACACAAAATACTCCTATAGTATTTGTAAATGTTTAGTTTTGAGTTCTTAAAGTATCCTTTTGTAGTGTGTTATTAGGTTTGTTAGATTTGTTGTCCATCCTGACCATCCCCCGGTATATGCAAGTCAATTCCCGGACAGATATAGTTGATCAGGCTATATCCTTCCCAGATTTAATCTACATATACTAAGGCATACTCAAAATGTTCAACTCTTCTTCTTTTGCTTTATGTTTTCGCTAGTTATGATACCATGCGAGCATGTAATGTATGTATGTATACTTTAATCAAGAAAATCATTTATTTTCTAAGAGTATATTTATTTGAAAAATGCACAAATCAGAGACTATTAGTCCCAATTGTGTTTATAGTTTGTATATCTTATGTGGTTTGATATACTTAATTTACTATAAACCTGGCTCTGATACCAATCTGTCACACCCCCAAACCAAGGATGGCGAAACGTCCGGGGGTGGAGGACTTCATGTATAGTATCATAACAACAATTGTAATAGTAATTGAAGCAAACACAACCAACATATATATAATTGAAAAAGTGACATCATTGTATGAATTACATGTTTACGAATCAATTACAATATGTTGACAAAATATGAAATAGTAGACGCCTTAGCGCCCCATCCTCAAAAGCACTTGGTTATCTGTTTAATGATTTCCTGAGAATACAAGTTGTTTGAAAAAGTGTCAACACAAAGGTTGGTGAGTTCATAAGTTTTTGTTTGGTATTATTAAAAGTCTTTCGTTTGTAAAAGTAGTATTTGTGTTAGAAAATCCAATATTTTCCTTAATGTGTAAATGTAGTCTTAAAACCCAAAGACCGAAATGTACAAGTAATTTGTCATATTTATAGTAAAACAATACAAGTTTAAATCGACATAAACTCGTTAAATTTTAATGAAGTTCCCGTAAATTCCAATGTTTATTAATACTTTATGTGAGTTTATTATAACCATACTATGACCAAGGTTGCCTAAAACGACGTTCTTCAGGCGTCGGAAATGTTATGACATTTGTCACCCCAGACCTATCGGTCTAACTGTTGCATGCAGTTTAGGTGTGGGTTTGTCAAACCCAATATAGATCTATACACAACTATCACGCTCTCCCTCAAGGAGACTCTGGTTACAATACAGGACTTAATGGTAATTTGAAGTAAATGTCTCACAAAGTCATTAACGGAATTACGTGTTATGAAAACTTGGTACCGTATGGCCATACCTTGCTTAATGAAAATATCCTTTGTATAAATGTACCCTTTTTAAATGTATGTGTTATGTAATGTATCATAAACTATACCTATTATAGTTTATCAACCAAGGGTAGTACGTAGTAATGTATGCAAACTATATTCAAAATAGTTTATTAAATGTTTGAATGTATCGGTTGTACTTTGATTATAATCACTTGTTATTCTTTATATTTTATATGTCCAAATCCATTTGTAAACTGATGTGTGTCAAAATATTAAGATAAAATGTCATATATTGCAATAACATATAATCACATAAAGATATACACCTTGCTCAACATGTTACAAGGTGAAATGAAATTGACAGCAACTTTTCGTTGAATACAGTTTCTGTTACTGTTCTTAGAAAATTTATAGAAAAATCATCAAAGCTCCAAATCCAAATCCACAAATTATGAGAGTTTGGAATATGAGTCTAGTTTGTTCATAAATTTTATCATGATTTTTAGTGATCTCTAACAGAGGTCAAAATGTCCATAATCACAGGCTGGTCCAGGTTTGCCTCTGAAATGATAGGCAGTTTTGTAAAAATCACCATAAATTGTAGAAACATCATATGGAGATGTGCAAGTAGCCATTTTAAAGCTAAGAGTTTGAACTACTTGCACCTGGAACAGTTTTGAAAACTAAAATATTTAAGTTGACAAAAACAGTCTGTGATTAAAGTCCATCTTTTCTGATGTAATATGTTAGAAAAAGTTTAATTGTGTTCTTGATGATTTTACTTGTATTCCCCCCTTAAAACTTAAGAAAACATGTAAATGTAGGGGTATGAACTCACCTTATGTGGTTTCAGTAGATGAAAGTGAGAGAGAGGAAGTATTCAACCCAAGAATACTAAGAAGATGTCTTGATGATTCGACAATCTAACACCGAATAAGATGGAATTTGTGTAAGATATCAATGATTTGAGTAGAATGGAGTTTAATAATTATGTGAATGATGAAGATACTTACTAATTGAAGAAAGAAATCCCTGGAGAAAGCCTTGAAGTTCTTGAAGTTGAGAGAAAAGATGAGAGAATTTTAGAGAGTGTTCTTGGTTGCTAAGTGTAGAATGAAAGAACTTTATGGAGAATGAGGAGAGAGGATCAATCCTCCAGCTCTTAGAACGTGGGAAGAGCTGGAGATTGGGTGTAAATGTCCACTAAGGAGACAAGGGGTAGTGGGAAAGAGTGGCTAATCATAGAGTGAGGTGGTGGTGGTTTGCTTTTGCCATAAATTAAGGAAAAGCAAATATTCTCTCAATAATTAGTTCAACCACTAATTCTTTTAATATATTTTTATAAAAACCCTGGAGATTTATATATTTTGGGGCCTTAGTTTATAAAATAAAGTTTTGGGTGAAAATCCCACGTTAAAATAATGAAAAACAGAGTTAAAACAAAGTCGTAGTCGAAAAACCGGTAAAAATGGGCCGTCTTTGGGAGAGATTTGGGAGAGATTTCAAATAGAAAGAGATAGAGTGAAAACGATTTAGAGAGGTTTCGTTTGTGATTAATTTGAGTGTCCGGCTTCACAACGCAAGGTTCATAAACCCCGTTAAACCGTGTTTTAGTGTCGTACACAATCCCGATGATTGTGCAATAGTGTTTTATCGCTTTGGTTCGTTGTTTAGCACTGTTAAGGCTAAGGAAAATCAAACACATGAACTTTCCAAATGATGATTTCTCATTAAAATAGCGAATTGTATAGTGATTACATAACGTAAACCCTAACATACAAGGGTTATTGGAGTTGACCGGTTTGACTTGTTGACTTTGTTTGACTTTGACTTGACCAAAATTTGACGGTTGTCACACGATCACAGAAAGGGGAAATTGTGATCTCATTTTTGGTCATTTTGCCTGAGACTGGTATTTTTGACCCTGCTAATCATCGACAGATTAATGCGATGACATATAGGGAAAAATGTGATCGCATTTTTGTACTTTTTCGTTGTTCGGGCGCGAACTCTTCAGTTTTAGTGAATCCAACCCAACTTCTAGCTTCCTCGGGTGTTTTAGCTCCCTTAAGCTCCAAATATGCATCCAAAGCTGCTCCTAAAGTACCACTCCATTCGAACTATCTGAAAACGATATAAAAACATGAGCAGTACGGAAATTCTGACGATAAACATGAGTTGAGCATTATTTAAACTAATGACATGCAAATGTGTAAAATATGATGCTAAATGATAATTAAGACTACCCTAAAAGATGCATAAAATGAAATCTATCAAATCTCCCCAAGCTTGAACCTTACTTACCCTCAAGTAATAAAAAGATTAAACATTATAACTGAAATGGAAAGATGTAGACGACATAAAAAGAACTTAGAATAAAATAAAGGAAACTAAAAACTTGAACTAAAAGCACTTCAATCTTTTTTTTTCACATGATCAGAATGAAGATCGAGGGAAGATCCAATAGAATCACTACCTAGAAGCTGATCATAATGCCTTCCATCTTTCATAGATTCCGAAAGTCAGGAAGAAGCTTGACGGTGTGAACCAATAAACCAATTGTGGCTTTTATGTAAACTTTATACCTTAGTTAACCTTGCAAGAGAAAATAACATATTTCAAAATTTCATGTCCTCAAGACTAGATAATTAACAACACATAAAATATTTTTATTTTTATTTTTTGGATTTTTTTATGAAAGTGCAATGCAAAAAATAAAATGCAAAAAGAAAAACTGAAAATTTTAACTGAAAAACTGAAAATTTTAAAATTTTTAAACAAAATGCAAATTTTTGACACTAACCCTCTCCCCAAGCTTAAAATGATGCATTGTTCTCAATTCCCAGAGAGGAAGTAACAACTCAATAAAGCATATAAAAGCAAAAGGTTGCAGCTATGAAAGAATGTACCTGATAAGTTTGTAGAAAATCTAATTTTTAACGAATTTGTTGGCGAAAAATCTGAATTTTAGCAACTTTGAAAATCCTCTGATTTCCCCAAACTTGCTTGGGACTGCGACCATCTCTTATTGAATGCGGGAAAAAATAAACTAAAATTATGTGGGTTGCCTCCCGAAAAGCTGCCCTTTTTTTAAAGTCGTTGGCTCGAATTTGCCCAACCAAATTTTCAACTGGTTTGGTTGGGACTTCTCTGTAACTCAATTCTCTTCTTCCTAACTCCAGATCCCTTCAAATGTGACATAATGGGTGGATTTGGTGTCTGTACAACAGACTGGAAAGACTTTAGATTTTTATCGGCAGACTCGTTTTTCAGATTTTTGAGTCTTTTTTGTTTTCTGGTCTTCTTCTCAGAAGTCTTCTCCTTCTCTTCTGGTTTTCTTCTTTTCAGATTTTCTTAGCATTCACCACCTCCTTTTCTTTTTCCAAAAGTTTTTTTCTTTTCATCTTTTTCTTTAATTTTTCCTCAGCAGAAATCATCTTCTCCTCCTCCCCAAGCTTATTAGCTTTTGGCAACTTCTTTTCAATAACCATTTTCTCCTTTATTTCCCAAAACTTTCCATTTTCCAACTCTTTTTATGTGTCAGATAATTTTCTATCTAAAAATAAATCTTGCACAAAAGCATTAGAAAACTCACAACAGTCCTTAGATAAAAGACTGCTAGTACCCAGATAATTAACAGAAAAATTATCAGAAGTAAAATCAGCATCATTAATTTTAAAATTAACCACATCACAATCAAATTCCATTGAAAATGTACCATCAAAAACATCGATTTTTGTTTTAGCAGTTTTTAAAAAGGTCTTCCCAAAATGATTGAAATTTTATATACGTCCAAATTTCCCATGTCCAAGATGTAAAAATCAGTGGGAAAAATTAGCTCATTTACTTGGACGAGAACATCCCCCAATACACCTTTTGGGAGTACTGTCGAGTCATCTGCCAACTGAATGAGTGTCCTGGTCTTTTCTAAAGATCCTAATTTTAATTTTTCAAAATCTGATAGTGGGAGGACATTGACTAATGCACCCAAATCAAGCATGACATTTAAAAAATTAAGGTTTCCCAATTTACATGGAATCGAGAAAATTCCCGAATCCTTTCACTTTGGGGACAAGCCTATTTTTCAAAATGGCAGAAATATTCTTGCCACCTTTTTTGGTTTCGTTAATTTTTAGTTTTTTCTTAGATGCACACAAATCTCTAAAAACTTAACATATCTAGGACCTTATTTAATTATATCTAAAGGATGAATATTTACCTCCACTTTACGAAATGTGTCCAAGATTTTCTCATCTTTCTCGCTACCACTTTGTGCTCCTCAGTCAGGATGGGAAAAAGCTCGATCAGTTTAGATTCACACTGTGAATCTGACTTACTATTATGCACACTATGAATCTGAGAAGGTTCACAATGTGAATCTGAACAGGTTCACAATATGAATCTGAACAGGTTCACAATGTGAATCTGAACTGAAACATAGTTTTTTTTATCCGAATATGAATCTATGTTTAAAAAGTATAAAAAAAACTTGAATTTTGATATATTTATTATTTTTTTCTATAAAAAAATAGACCTTAACTTTTCAACAAAGAAAATGAAGTGAGTTTTTTTCGAAAAAAAAAAAGTTCGTTTTTTATATATCCTCATGGATCTCTTTGGAAAGAGGACGAAAAATCGTGAACAACGGTATACTCGGTTTTTTTTCGATAAAAAACATTGCCTAAAAAAATTTTAAACGAAAAAAAAGGAAGTGAGTTTTGTTATAATCCGGTGTATGTACGTCCATTGTAAAAGTCTACAACCCTTCCTTTTGCCGTTGATCGCTTTAAATTTCGACGCTTTGGATTGGTTACTTGGTTCTTTAATTAATAATGGTTCTCTATTGAACTTTCCATATATATATATATATATATATATATATATATATATATATTGGGAATAAGGATTAAAAATTTGAAATTTTACCGATGGTCAAACGGTCAACGAGAGATAGAGAGAGAAAGAGAGAGAGAGAGAGAGAGAGAGAGAGAGTAGCAACGATTTACATAACATGGCTTCTCTTTCAATTGGCGGTACCACAGAAAGAGTTGTTGGCGGTACCAACAGTACCGCCTCCGACCTATGGCTCATGCCGTTCCACGACATTCACCCTAAAAGAAACTTAGCGGCCACTGCCTAATTAAATATAATATAATTAAAATAATATTTACACATCGACATTTTAAAGGTAGAGCAACCTTTGAGCCAAAGACCATAATGCTTTAATTGAAGGTTTGATCAAGATAAACATTTCCTTGATATCTACCTTGGTTGATTTCAACCTCCTAAAAACTTCTTGCTGATACAATTTCTCTTATAATACTTGCATTGACACCATGTTTTCATGTTGGTCGATACATCGTTTATTATGTAGTCACATACACCCACCTCAACATTCCTAATGAGGCCCTATTTTCATAATTGCGCCCTTATTGGCAGTACTATAAATGTCAAATTATAGTACTGAAGATTATGATCAATCTGGGAAATTAAAGAAATTTCACTTATTTAAATGAAAGAGACTTTTGAAAATTAATTTAAATCGATATCGATATGGTGTTTGTGTGTGATGTTACAGGAGAATGTTTGGGGTTTTACAATTACAACAATATACATAAACTCATGCAAGTGTCACAACTTTCAGAGACATAAGCTTTTTGTGATTAGGACAAACAATATTTAACACCATGATCAAGCAACACCACCCAATCTCTGCTTTCAACTAATCACCGAGAATCAAGATCCAACAAATCATTATCAGGGCATGAAGATGATGTAACATCAGGAAGCTTCATATTTGATGGAAAAGTGAATCCTTTAACCTCCAAACGAGAGAGAACCTATCAAACACTCAAATCAACAAGTTTATCAAAAGATAATCAAGAAGTACTACAAAAGGTAATGATTATATGATTTTTACAAAAAGGAAAAGAATTTTACATTAGAACAGAAACCTCCAATTTTAAGGTCCTTAACATGGTGAAGGTTTAGTATAAAGCCTTTAAGCATATCTTCTTCAGCTTCATCACGCGTTGTCTCCCTATACCCAAGCTTTTCATAATCTAAGTTAGCTTCGACTAAAGAAGATACATTTAGCAAAATGTCATATAATCATTACCTTTTGTAGTACTTCTTGATTATCTTTTGATAAACTTGTTGATTTGAGATATTGCTTTATACTATAGATGAATTTCGAACCAAGCTTGTTGATGCTTAAAACATGAAAATTTGTGTATTGCGTGCTAAATGTCAAAAAAAGTTTCATCACCTTTCCATCCTTCAACACATGAAAAATCCTTTTCTCCCAACCTAATCTATTTATTTATTATTTTAAATTAAACCTTTATAATTTGAAATTCAAAAGATAGAATTTAAAAATACAAATTAGATTTCCTTTTAATAAAAAAAACATTAATACTACAAACGGTAAATAAAATGACAAAATGACAATTAAACTTCAAGGATAATAATAATAATAATAATAATAATAATAATAATAAGTGGGTTTTTAAAATATCACACACCGCATCTTGTGGAAAATTATTCATATGGCGTTCGCGACACTTAGTTTTTGTTGCATTTAAAACATCACCGTCAAATATTTCCGCATTTATTTTCCAAAGTGTCAAAGTAAGTTTTCACCAACGCCTTTCTTCCTATTCGGACCATTGTTTGCATCTTTGGGATTGGCTAGGAGTAGAATCCATTTAAAATGAAATTAGATTGGAATTGGAGAAAATGATAATGGAATTGGCACTAGAGAGAATTGGAATGGAATGAAAGAAAATATGTGATTTTTGAAGTGGTAGAATATTATATATATATATATATATATATATATATATATATATATATATATATATATATATATATATAGGGCTTTTGACATAAAAGTCCTTAAGTTTGTCAGGTTTTGTTGGTTTTGTCCCTGTGACGAGTTTTTGTTCGTCAATGTCCAAAATTTGCCAAGTTTTTTCATTTTTGCCCTTGCTACCTATAATAGTAGGTGTACAGGGACAAAACCGACAAAATTTAACAAAATTAAGGACTTTCATGTCAAATTTTGAGAACATAATTAGGATAAAAAACATATAAGATTTGTAAACTTAAGGTTTTTTTTACAAATTTGAAAAAGATACTTAGGATAAAAACATAAAAGATTTGTAGAAATGACAAAAATGAAAAAAAAAACTTGGCAAATTTTGGACATTAATGAACAAAAAATCGTCACAGGGACAAAACCAACAAAACTTGAAAAACTTAAGGACTTTTATGTCAAAAGCCCTACATATATATATATATATATATATATATATATATATATATATATATATATATATATATATATATATATATATATATTGTAATGCCCGTGTTTCTAGGCTAGGCATTAATATTGACGTTATAGTCTAGGTTAACCTTTGTAACTCATTTTGAAGAAATGAAAAGGAATTATGTGAATATTATGTGAAAATTATGTGTTTTATGCTTAATTATTAGGTTTTAATTAATTAAGAATAAAAATGAGCGTCAAAAATAAATATTAGATAAAGCTGATATCTATTAAGAAAGTTGTAGTGGTCGTGACAAGGATTACGGATATATAAAGAATACCAAAATTCGAGTTATAACGAAGAAGTTATGACCTGTCAAAGTTTCGCGACAAAACCGGCACGGTGCCGAATGTCGTAAAAAGTGAGTTTTTGGTAAACTACTTTTTAGCCTTAGTGATCTAAACGAAAGTTGTAGTGTTCGTTAAACCGAGAGTATGTAGAAAAAGAACGCCCAAATCTGACTTCGTATGAAGAAGTTATGATTTTTCGAAGTTTCAGCTTACCAGTAGACAGTTAAAAACTCGAATTTTAGATCGAGTGATTTTTAGCCGGCACAACCTAAAGGAGAATCGAAGGTTCAATAGTAGCACAACGGTAAAAAGACAGACGAAAACGGACGTCGGATGAAGAAGTTATGAATTTTTAACTGATTTCTGTCCCGGTCTGTTAAAAATAATAATATAAAAATTAAAGTCAAAATTAGCCGACGAAGACTAAACGAAAGTTGTACATCATAATTTTACCTACGCGTGCATATAAAGAACGTCAAAAACGGAGCTCGTATGCGAAAGTTATGGATTTTAGAAGTTTTGGCACGAAAATCGAGAAAAATTGCCAAATCCGAGGAATTTCACATGGCTGATGTTCGGCCACGTCACCCTCGCTCGCGGCATGCCGCGTGTCCGATCTGCTGAGTCATCCGAGGCCACCTGTCGACACGTGTCGCATTCTCTTCGGACCGAAGGCTCGGCCAATCAGAAGCTGCCTCGTACCCCTTTCTCGCGTGTCCGACCCTCGCATACAGTGCCACGTCCGAAGCCTCGGACCTAGACTCTGGTCCACTAAGAAGCTGCCACCAGGACCTCGCATGCGCAACCAATGTGCTCCTCGCTCCGGATCTGCTGACGCGTGGAGGCTTCTCAGCCCTTGGATCAGGAGCCTCGCCCCTATAAATAGAAGGGTGCGAGACCTCCCGGGGAATATTTGGAAAATTGTCACTTTTAGCCCCTTTTTCAATATTTCATTCATTCTAACTTCCCCCAAAGCCCCAGTATTATACCAAACACCCGGAATACGCCCCGAAGTGCCCGAGAAGCCCGAGAAATTTATCTTTTCGGTTTCGAAGCCCAACCTTCGCAAAGCCCGGTTTCTCAATAAAACTCTCGGTTTTATTATAAACGATCGTTTTAGGAAACGAAGTGCTGGCCGATTATCAGTAAATCATGTGAGTGTATAGTCAACTTCATCTTACACCTAGATATAAAGTATTTTCTATAAAATACGTGCTATGTGTAATTATATTAATTGTTTAATTGAGGTGACTGTTGAATAGATGTTTTATACAAGTTTTAGACTGTATATGTATTTTTATCTACAAATATGTTGGGTAAAACATGGGTAGATAGTTGATGTGTGATGAAATAAAATGATGAGAGGCCTCGATGTGATTGTGATCCGGTCATCTAGCGGAATTTGGATGACGACCACGGACTTTTCTAGACAGTCCAGTGGAACGCTGGCAGGCCCGCAACCTGTAGGTGTTAATGAACTTGGGTGTTCATTTGCTGTACTCCATCCCCCTCATGGTTGCCTTTAGGAGATGTATGGCTGAGGAGTCCCCTTAGCAGTAGTATCCATCCCGATGATATTCTTTAGGCTAGGTCCCTTGTGATAAGTGTTTAGGGACGTAAAGTGAGGATAACGGGAATGGGTAATCAGGGTTATTGGTGATTGATGAACTTAATAAGTTTATTATTATTGTGGGTTGAAAACCCTATATGCTCACCAGGCTCCCAAGCCTAACCCACTCAGGTTTTTATGTTACAGGTAGTGGACCCCGAGCATAGTCAGAGGATGATGAGAGATTTTTGGATTATAGGCCAGTAGTTGTAAATAACTGTTGAAAGGCTTATAATGTCTTGTTTATTCTTTTGATCTGTATCGGAACATGACATCCCGAGGTTTTGATATGAAATGAAATTATATATTTCTTAAAGAAAGGTTTTGACAAACTTTTATCATGTTTTGTTTTGGGGACCAATTCCGCAACATCTTTTAAAAGGATTTCTCTGACTTTATTTTAAAAAGCATAAATTAAATCGGTCTTTTCTGGCCGAGAAATTAGGGGATGTCACAGTTGGTATCAGAGCATTAGTTTAAGCGAACTAAGAAATTTTTAGGATTTCTAGACTTAAACTTAGAATGCTAAGTGATGATTGTGAGATGAGTGTCTACCATATTTTAGACACGAGCACTAGTTTATTTTAGGAAAGATGCCTAAAATGCTTTTATGTGATAAATGCTATATGTTTGCCATATATTCCATTATTTGTTCGGATCTATGGTCTGTTGCTTACCGGATCTGGAAACCTTATGTGTGTAGGATTCTAAGCGTACGATTACGATATTAGAACTAACATGTAAACGTGTCGGAGTGATAAGGGAATTTAAATACCTATCGAGGATAAAGACCTAAATTCGCCTTATTCGGTATATAGATTATAATGGCAAGAACTCGCAGTGGAGTTGCAAATGCAAACGAAAACAGGAATCAACAACCTCAACCCCAAGTAGTTGAGCAAGTACCTGTTGTAGGAGTTGCACCTGAGCCAATGACGATGGCTGGGGTACAAGCAATGATGCAGATGATGTTAGATCGCCAAATGGAGGAGACAATGCGATTACTACAACAGAATAGGGAAGAAACTATGATACCTGTTGAACAGCCCGAATTGAATGAAGGGCAATCAGTAGGAGGGAACTACAGTGGGACTCTTGGTCAAGCCAACCCACCGATAGTTAGACAAAACAACCAGGATGGAGGAGTTGATGGACGCGGATGCAAATACAAAGATTTCATGGCATCTAAACCACCGTGTCTATCTGGAAGTCCGACACCGGTGGAAGTCATGAATTGGATCTCCGAAATGGAGACGATGTTTGAAAGTTGTGAGTGCAGCAACAAACAAAAGACCGCACTTGCAATTCCTCTGTTAAAATCTGGTGTATTGAGCTGGTGGAAGTTACTAGCTGATTCGATGCCCAAGGGAGAAGCTAGCAAGATGTATTGGGAAGACTTTATGGTACAACTGAAATTGCAATACTGCTCTGAGCAGGATCTTCTGGAAATTAATAATGAGTTCCAGAATTTGAAGAAGGGAAAGATGAGCGTTACTAAATACGCTGCTAGTTTTACGGAAAAGATAAAGCTTGTTCCTCATTTAGTTCCAACTGAACTCTCTAAGGTCAACAAGTTTGCCCTCGGATTACCAGCGGACTTTGGTCCGATGGTCAAGCAAGCAACCACTTTGAAAGCCGCCATCTGGGCTGCTAAGAATGTTGAGATTCAGATCAGAGAGAAGGGTCTGGAGAGGGCAGAAGTTGGCGAAAAGAGAAAATTTGAAGGAACTTCAGGTTCCGACCAAAAAAGCAAATTTTCAAAGTCCAAGAAGTTTGGAGGAGGAGGAGGAGGCGAAGTGAAATGGTGTGAGAAGTGCAAGAAAAAGCACTCTGGGAAATGTAGTGAGGGGGTGACTTGCTACAAATGTGGAAAGACTGGGCATTATGCCAACGAGTGTCCGTCCAACTAGAGGGTATGCTTTGGATGTAACGAAGAAGGGCACGTTTTGAAAGACTGTCCGAAGAAGAAGGATGCAGCAAAGCCCAATCTTCCACCAAAGCTGAAGGCGAGAGCCTTTCAGATGACACTTGAAGCTGCAAAAGAAGAAGTCGATGTCGCTTCAGGTACCTTTCTCGTAAACGAATTGCCTGCCTAAATTTTGTTTGATTCTGGAGCCAATTACTCCTTTATATCGCATGAATTTGGTAGAAAACTAGCTTTGCATGTAGATAGACTAGTTAATGCTATAATAATCGAGATTGCTAGTGGCAAGTTTGTACCTGTTAGCCATCGTATGAAAAACATCCTCATTGACTTGAATGGGAATAAGTTCCACGAGGAATTATTACCTATCGAGTTAAATGGTTTCGACATAGTTTTAGGAATGGATTGGCTTAGCGCCAATGATGCCGAAATATTGTGTAGGAAGAAGATAGTAAAAGTAAACCCGCCAGGGAAATAGTCGTTTATGGTGTATGGAGACAAACACAGAGTAAACTCTGGAATCATTTCCCTAATGAAAGCCAGAAAGTGTTTGGCCAAGGGATGTACATCATATCTAGCGTTCGTGATCGATGCTAAGAAAGAAAAGAAGGAGGTGCAGAATATTCCGGTGGTGTGTGATTATCCGGAAGTCTTTCCCGAAGATCTTCCCGGATTGCCCCCTAATCGACAAGTAGAATTTTGAATCGACTTGTTACCATAAACGAAGCCGATAGCAAAAGCACCGTATTGATTAGCACCAACAGAGATGAAAGAACTTATGACACAACTTCAGGAGTTATTGGACAAAGGTTTCATTCGACCTAGTTCATCACCCTGGGGAGCCCCGGTGTTATTTGTAAATAAGAAAGACGGGAGCATAAGAATGTGCATCGATTACAGAGAGCTGAATAAAGCGACAATAAAGAACAAGTACCCGTTGCCGAGGATCGATGACCTGTTCGATCAGTTGCAAGGATCGAGCTATTTTTCGAAGATCGATCTTAGGTCAGGATACCATCAACTAAAGGTGAGAGAGCAGGATATCGAAAAGACTGGGTTCAGAACAAGATATGGACACTATGAATTTTTGGTTATGTCGTTCGGACTAACCAATGCCCCAGCAGCTTTCATGGATTTGATGAACAGGGTTTGTAAACCATACCTTGATAAATCTGTGATAGTATTCATAGACGATATCTTGATTTATTCGAAAAGCAACCAGGAGCATGAAAAGCATCTGCGTTAAGTGCTAGAAGTTCTGAAAAAGGAGAAGTTGTATGCAAAGTTCTCCAAATGTGAATTTTGGATTCAAGAAGTCCAATTTTTAGGTCATGTGGTTAACCGAGAAGGAATAATGGTTGACCCAACAAAGATTGAAGCTGTGATGAAGTGGGAACAACCAAAAAGTCCTACGGAGATTCAAAGCTTTTTAGGATTAGCCGGATATTATCACCGATTTATCCAAGGCTTTTCTTCGATTGCTACTCCATTAACAGCTTTGACCCACAGAGGAGCTACTTATACTTGGAATGAGAGGCATAAGGAAGCCTTTGAGAAGTTAAAGAAGAGATTGTGTGAAGCACCGATTCTTTCGTTACCTGAAGGAGTTGATGACTTCGCAGTTTATGGTGATGCCTCTGGAGTTGGGTTAGGTTGTGTTCTAACCCAAAGGGATAAAGTGATCGCGTATGCATCAAGGCAATTGAAGGAGCATGAAAAGAACTACCCCACTCATGATTTGGAGTTGGCAGCGGTAGTATTCGCCTTAAAGATATGGAGGCACTATCTTTATGGTACTAAATGCAAACTTTTCACTGATCATAAGAGTCTTCAATATCTGTTTAATCAGAAAGAATTGAACATGAGGCAACGGCGCTGGCTAGAGTTACTCAAGGACTACGACTGTGAGATACTTTACCACCCTGGTAAAGCAAATGTTGTTGCTGATGCTCTCAGTCGGAAGGTAAACCTTGAAAAGAAAAGGCCAAGAACGTTGAGAATTGAAGTTGTCTCGACAATTGTGGAAAGTATAAAGAAAGCTCAAGAGGAAGCTTTAGAGAAAAATGACCGAAAGGAAGAACGTTTGGCCAAAACGTTAGTATTCGGTACAAACAACCAAGGGTTGAAGGTATTCCAAGATAGGATTTGGGTACCTAAGACGGGAAGAGTAAGAGATGTTCTGATGGAAGAAGCTCACAAGACCATGTACTCGATTCATCCCGGCAGTACGAAAATGTATAGGGATCTAAAACCCTATTACTGGTGGCCGACGATGAAGCTCGATGTTGCTAAGTATGTGGCCGAGTGTGTAACTTGTGCTAGGGTTAAGGCACAACATCAGAAACCGTATGGGAGTTTAGAACCTTTACATGTACCCATGGGTAAATGGGAAGACATCACCATGGATTTTGTGACTAAATTGCCCAGAACAAGGAACGGTCATAACATGATTTGGGTGGTCGTTGATCGCTTCACTAAGAGTGCGCATTTCATAGCAGCCAAAGAGAAATGGTCTATGGATAAACTTGCGAATTATTACGTGAAGGAAATTGTGAGGCTTCACGGTGTTCCATTAACGATTGTATCCGATCGTGACAGTCGTTTTACCTCAAGGTTTTGGAGGAGTCTACAAGAGGAATTGGGTACCAAGTTGTGTTTGAGTACAGCTTACCATCCTCAAACCGATGGTTAGAGCGAACGAACAATTCAAACATTGGAGGATATGCTGAGAGCATGTACCCTAGAATTCCAAGGTAATTGGGATGAACACTTACCTCTAGTAGAATTTTCCAATAATAATAGTTTCCACTCGAGCATCAAGATGGCACCTTATCACGCTTTGTATGGGGAAAAGTGTCGAACGCCGTCATGTTGGCTGGAAGCTGGGGAAAAGCAGTTTATGGGACCTGAAATAGTCCATCAAACTGCTGAAAAGTTGAAAGTGATTAGGGAAAGGATGTTAGCAGCTCAAGATCGACAAAAGAGTTATGCTGACAAGAAAAGACAACCGATATCCTTCGAAGTTGGAGATTCGGTTTTACTTAAAGTCTCGCCGTGGAAGGGACTTATAAGATTTGGTAAAAGGGGAAAATTGAGTCCAAGGTTTATTGGACCATTTAAAGTTCTTCATAGGATCGGGAATCAAGCTTACAAGCTAGAGTTACCGAAAGAACTAGAGGGTATTCATAACACCTTTCATGTGTGTTATTTGAGAAATTTCACGGGAGATGTGCTCGACATAATTCCCATTTCTGAATTAAGGTTGGATGAAAACAAGAGGTTGATTGAAGAATCTGAGTCAATCGTTGACCGTAAGACTATGAAGTTGCGACGCAAGATGGTCGATTTAGTGCTGGTGCGATGGAAACATACGAATGGGCCAAATCTCACCTGGGAAACGGAGAGTGACATGATGAGTCGCTACCCGCATTTGTTTGCTGATGTGTGATTCCGGGGACGGAATCATCCTAAGGGGGAGAGAATTGTAATGCCCGTGTTTCTAGGCTAGGCATTAATATTGACGTTATAGTCTAGGTTAACCTTTGTAACTCATTTTGAAGAAATGAAAAGGAATTATGTGAATATTATGTGAAAATTATGTGTTTTATGCTTAATTATTAAGGTTTAATTAATTAAGAATAAAAATGAGCGTAAAAAATAAATATTAGATAACGCCGATATCTATTAAGAAAGTTGTAGTGGTCGTGACAAGGATTACGGATATATAAAGAATACCAAAATCCGAGTTATAACGAAGAAGTTATGACTTGTCGAAGTTTCGCGACAAAACCGGCGCGGTGCCGAATGTCGTAAAAAGTGAGTTTTTGATAAACTACTTTTTATCCTTAGTGAACTAAACGAAAGTTGTAGTGTTCGTTAAACCGAAAGTATGTATACAAAGAACGCCCAAATCTGACTTCGTATGAGGAAGTTATGATTTTTCGAAGTTTCAGCTTAGCAGTAGACAGCTAAAAACTCGAATTTTAGATCGAGTGATTTTTAGCCGACACAACCTAAACGAGAATCGAAGGTCTCGTCAATAGTAGCACAACGGTAAAAAGACAGACGAAAACGGACGTCGGATGAAGAAGTTATGAATTTTTAACGGATTTCCTGTCCCGGTCTGTTAAAAATAATAATATAAAAATTAAAGTCAAAATTATCCGACGAAGTCTAAACGAAAGTTGTAGAGCGTAATTTTACCTAAGCGTGCATATAAAGAACGTCAAAAACGGAGCTCGTATGCGAAAGTTATGGATTTTAGAAGTTTTGGCACGAAAATCGAGAAAAATTGCCAAAACCGAGGAATTTCGCATGGCTGGTGTTGGGCCACGTCACCCTCGCTCGCAGCATGCCGTGTGTCCGATCTGCTGAGTCATCCGAGGCCACCTGTCGACATGTGTCGCATTCTCTTCGGACCGAAGGCTCGGCCAATCAGAAGCTGCCTCGTACCCTTTTCTCGCGTGTCCGACCCTCGCATACAGTGCCACGTCCGAAGCCTCGGACCTAGACTCCGGTCCACTAAGAAGCTGCCACCAGGACCTCGCATGCGTAACCCATGTGCTCCTCGCTCCGGATCTGCTGACGCGTGGAGGCTTCTTAGCCCTTGGATCAGGAGCCTCGCCCCTATAAATAGAAGGGTGCGAGACCTCCCGGGGAATAATTGGAAAATTGTCACTTTTAGCCCCTTTTTCAATATTTCTTTCATTCTAACTTCCCCCAAAGCCCGGTATTATACCAAACACCCGGGATACGCCCCGAAGTGCCCGAGAAGCCCGAGAAATTTATCTTTTCGGTTTCGAAGCCCAACCTTCACAAAGCCCGGTTTCTCAATAAAACTCTCGGTTTTATTAGAAACGATCGTTTTAGGAAACGAAGTGCTGGCCGATTATCAGTAAATCATGTGAGTGTATAGTCACCTTCATCTTACACCTAGATATGAAGTATTTTCTATAAAATACGTGCTATGTGTAATTATATTAGTTGTTTAATTGAGGTGACTGTTGAATAGATATTTTATACAAGTTTTAGACTGTATATGTATTTTTATCTACAAATATGTTGGGTAAAACATGGGTAGATAGTTGATGTGTGATGAAATAAAATGATGAGAGGCCTTGATGTGATTGTGATCCAGTCATCTAGCGGAGTTTGGATGACGACCACGGACTTTTCTAGACAGTCCAGTGGAACGCTAGCAGGCCCGCAACCTGTAGGTGTTAATGAACTTGGGTGTTCATTTGATGTACTCCTACCCCCTCATGGTTGCCTTTAGGACATGTATGGCTGAGGAGTCCCCTTAGCAGTAGTGTCCATCCCGATGATACTCTTTAGGCTAGGTCCCTTGTGATAAGTGTTTAGGGACGTAAAGTGAGGATAACGGGAATGGGTAATCAGGGTTATTGTTGATTGATGAACTTAATAAGTTTATTATTATTGTGGGTTGAAAACCCTATATGCTCACCAGGCTCCCAAGCCTGACCCACTCAGCTTTTTATGTTACAGGTAGTGGACCCCGAGCATAATCGGAGGATGATGAGAGATTTTTGGATTATAGGCCAGTAGTTGTAAATAACTGTTGAAAGGCTTATAATGTCTTGTTTATGCTTTTGATCTGTATCGGAACATGACATCCCGAGGTTTTGATTGAAATGAAATTATATATTTCTTAAAGAAAGGTTTTGACAAACTTTTATCATGTTTTGTTTTGGGGACCAATTCCGCAACATCTTTTAAAAGGATTTCTCTGACTTTATTTTAAAAAGCATAAATTAAATCGGTCTTTTCTGGCCGAGAAATTAGGGGATGTCACACACACACACACACACACACACATATATATATATATATATATATATATATATATATATATATATATATATAAGGTCAATAGAGAACCATAATTAACAAGGAACCAAAGAACCAATCGTGAGCATCGGAAATCATAATGATCAACGGCCAAGGAAATGGATGTACACTTTTATATTGGACGCACACACACCGGATTATACCAAAAAATTCACCTCTTTATCAAAAAACTCACCTCTTTTTTTCATTTAAAATTTTTTTAAGGCCACATTTTTTATCAAAAAAAAAATCGAATATACCGTTGTTCTCGATTTTTCGTCCTCTTTCCATAGAGATCCATATTGATATATAAAAAACGAACTTTTTTTTCAAAAAAACCCCACTTCATTTTGTTAGTTTTTTCAATATTTAAGTTTATTTTTATAAAAAAAACTAATTATACCAAAAATATTAATTTTTTGTACTTTATTAATAAACATCAACATCGACAAAAAAAAATCTCGAAGAGTGTAGATTCACACTGTGAATCTAAACTGTAAATATTTCAATTTTCAACATTCACAATGTGAAAAAGATCGATCAGTTCAGATTCACATTGTGAATTTGACTTACTATTATACACACTATGAATCTGAGAAAGTTCAAAAAAAAACGTCGATCAGTGTAGATTTACACTGTGAATCTAAACTATAAATATTTCAAATTTTAACATTCACAATGTGAAAAAGCTCGATCAGTTTAGATTCACACTGTGAATCTGACTTACTATTATGCACACTATGAATCTGAGAAGGTTCACAATGTGAATCTGAACAGGTTCACAATATGAATCTGAACAGGTTCACAATGTGAATCTGAACTGAAACATAGTTTTTTTTATCCGAATATGAATCTATGTTTAAAAAGTATAAAAAAAACTTGAATTTTGATATATTTATTATTTTTTTCTATAAAAAAATAGACCTTAACTTTTCAACAAAGAAAATGAAGTGAGTTTTTTTCGAAAAAAAAAAAGTTCGTTTTTTATATATCCTCATGGATCTCTTTGGAAAGAGGACGAAAAATCGTGAACAACGGTATACTCGGTTTTTTTTCGATAAAAAACATTGCCTAAAAAAATTTTAAACGAAAAAAAAGGAAGTGAGTTTTGTTATAATCCGGTGTATGTACGTCCATTGTAAAAGTCTACAACCCTTCCTTTTGCCGTTGATCGCTTTAAATTTCGACGCTTTGGATTGGTTACTTGGTTCTTTAATTAATAATGGTTCTCTATTGAACTTTCCATATATATATATATATATATATATATATATATATATATATATATATATATATATATATATATATATATTGGGAATAAGGATTAAAAATTTGAAATTTTACCGATGGTCAAACGGTCAACGAGAGATAGAGAGAGAAAGAGAGAGAGAGAGAGAGAGAGAGAGAGAGAGAGTAGCAACGATTTACATAACATGGCTTCTCTTTCAATTGGCGGTACCACAGAAAGAGTTGTTGGCGGTACCAACAGTACCGCCTCCGACCTATGGCTCATGCCGTTCCACGACATTCACCCTAAAAGAAACTTAGCGGCCACTGCCTAATTAAATATAATATAATTAAAATAATATTTACACATCGACATTTTAAAGGTAGAGCAACCTTTGAGCCAAAGACCATAATGCTTTAATTGAAGGTTTGATCAAGATAAACATTTCCTTGATATCTACCTTGGTTGATTTCAACCTCCTAAAAACTTCTTGCTGATACAATTTCTCTTATAATACTTGCATTGACACCATGTTTTCATGTTGGTCGATACATCGTTTATTATGTAGTCACATACACCCACCTCAACATTCCTAATGAGGCCCTATTTTCATAATTGCGCCCTTATTGGCAGTACTATAAATGTCAAATTATAGTACTGAAGATTATGATCAATCTGGGAAATTAAAGAAATTTCACTTATTTAAATGAAAGAGACTTTTGAAAATTAATTTAAATCGATATCGATATGGTGTTTGTGTGTGATGTTACAGGAGAATGTTTGGGGTTTTACAATTACAACAATATACATAAACTCATGCAAGTGTCACAACTTTCAGAGACATAAGCTTTTTGTGATTAGGACAAACAATATTTAACACCATGATCAAGCAACACCACCCAATCTCTGCTTTCAACTAATCACCGAGAATCAAGATCCAACAAATCATTATCAGGGCATGAAGATGATGTAACATCAGGAAGCTTCATATTTGATGGAAAAGTGAATCCTTTAACCTCCAAACGAGAGAGAACCTATCAAACACTCAAATCAACAAGTTTATCAAAAGATAATCAAGAAGTACTACAAAAGGTAATGATTATATGATTTTTACAAAAAGGAAAAGAATTTTACATTAGAACAGAAACCTCCAATTTTAAGGTCCTTAACATGGTGAAGGTTTAGTATAAAGCCTTTAAGCATATCTTCTTCAGCTTCATCACGCGTTGTCTCCCTATACCCAAGCTTTTCATAATCTAAGTTGGCTTCGACTAAAGAAGATACATTTAGCAACAAAAGCTTCCACAACACCAAGTCATTTCGGATTGTTAGTGATAAAATATTAGGAGCATTGATTTCAATAATATCATCAAGATAATACCCATCCTCAGGAGCACTGTATCCAGAGAACACCAAGTTCTTAACACTCTTTGAGGTTATATCAATCTTCCTATAACCATAGCAAACACCCAACTCCAAAGTTTCCAATACAGGGCTCCCGGATAACATATTTTCAATAAAGTCTTCATCTAATTTCGCATTGAAAATAGACAAATTCCTAAGATTCTTCCAAATAATCGGTCCAGTTGGATTCAATATGCAGCCTTCTAATGTTAGATCCCTAAAACATGAACTGATGAAAAAATTTTGATCTAACAGAAACTCAGCTTCCAATCCCCTATACCAAAACTTCAACTTAAGCTCTTCAACGCTACGACTTATAGCATAACGAATCCAATTATTGAACTGTGACTCAAATCGAATATCATAAGTGATATACACTTCGAATTTTTTGAGCTTCAATTGGCGACATTGAGTTAGGGTTTTGTCCATAAATGAAATGAAATCGGACATAGAGTTAAGGTTTTGGCGAGATTGAGTCAGGGGATCATCTGAATGTTTAAAAATAAGAGTATGTACCGAAGTCCAAAGATGCTTCCATCGCTTGGAGAGTGTACATGTTCTAATGGCGTCTTTTGTAGAGGGTAAACGAGAGAGGACTTCAACAAGCAAATAATCTGGCAAAGCACTGATTCCATCCTCTTCCCCCGTATCCATGATTTAGTGGAAGTTTATCCGTGTCGGAGCAATTTTAGGTTGATTTTGTCTTTCTTCCTCATGAAAAACTACAGAAAACTCACGCTAGGCGGAAATGTAAACAAACGGTGATTTGAACTTCAACAAGCAAATGATCATAGCCCCTAAGCTTTGAAAATATATTAAAGGTGGGACAAATCCAACATTTATATTGTACTAAACAAACTTTTTCATTTCTTAGTTTAGAATTGGTTGACACTTGACGTCACAACCGTCGCACCATCGTTGGACCGCTGCTGAATAAACACCAAATTCATTGACATTTTTCTGATCGTATTCACAACTTAATAAAACAAACATTATAGCTTCCGTTTCTTTGGAAAAACTTTTAACACATACAACTTCATTTTTGCAGCCAAATATAGAAAATTAAATAAAAAAAATAGAATTATACTTTGAAAAATTCAATTTTCTATATTTTAAGTTGTAAATTTCTTTAAAAAAATGTATCGTTTATAAGACATATTCATAGTTTAAAATATCATATGTACAGTTTAATAGACATAAGAATCCACTGATATGCAATTTAATTTTTTTATGCACACATTCATTCATATTTTAAAACAAATTTATATAATATACATAAGTTAATACAGTCCATTTTTAGTTTAATACATAAAATCCACAACATAATACAATCAGTTATACACTAAATCACAAATTCAAATAAGTTAAACCCAAACTCTACCACCACCACCAACTACCACACACCGCCAACAACTACATGTGTCACTTTCGCAACCATTCTTCCTTTCAAATCAGATCTGTATACAAAATCATGGATTCATAGCTTAAATATTATATTTACAGTTTAATAAACCAATTAATTTACTAATTAAGAGTTTAATGCAAAATAATTATAAAAACTAATATATTCTTACATATTTATACATCACAAAAAATAAATATATTCACAAAAAAAATTAATACAAACAGTCTTACATAAATTGGTCATATTTTAATATAAAATTCATAAAAAAATTCACAGTTTAATACATTTAATTTACAACTTAATACATTCAATTCGTAGTTTACTTTTAGAACACAAGATTCACAACTTAATATAATAAATTCACTATTTAATACACAAAAATTATATATTCACATCCATATTTTCAACTTAAAACTTACATTTATACATTTAAATCTATAGGCTAGTGCTTCTTTCAAAGTTTATTTACACAATTATTCACAGTTTAAATTTTACATACTTTATTCAAAATTAGACAAAATCATATATGTATATAATGTTTATTTCATCTCATATTTCATAAGCAAACAAAAAATTTATAAAAAAATTCACAACTTAGTACAGTCAATTCACAACTTAATACAATCAATTTACAAACTTAATACAGTCTATTCACCACTTAATATAATCAATTCACAGTTTGATTCGGTCAATTTACAGCTTGATATAATCAATTTACAATTAATAGACAAAAATCACGGCTTAATAATATATAAAAATTATACATGACGAGAGTTTTTGTAAAAAAATATATATTTACAGAAAAATATTATATCAAAATACATAATTATTTATAGAGAATAAAATATTGCAAAAAATTAAGTGGTCAGAAATCGTTATCGCATCCTCTGCTTCTGTTTTTGTTCTCATTTGAAGCTTCCATAACTTATGATCGATCCTTAGTATTTCGGTTACCACCATAAACACTCTGATGTACTAAAAAAATCTAATTCTTAACTAGAGGGTTACCCCCGCTTTGCGGGGAGCGGAATGTCAAAATATTATTTCCTTTTGAGTTTAAGCCGCTTAAAAACTTACATTTTTTTTTCTTTTTACTTTTTAAGCATCTAATATGTATGAGTAGTTAGATGCTATAAATTTTTCAGCAACTGCTGCTGCAAGTTCAAAAGCCCCAACAAATAGATAGTTTTTGATGATATTTCTTCAAATGGGCTTATCTGCAAAATAAAACTTACTTAGAATGGCAAGAAACTATGTGACTCGTTCAAATTCATGAAAGTGACAAAAGTTGAAGGTGCAAAATTGGATTTTTCACTTCAAACTAAATAAAAACAGGGTGTGAGAGTCGACTTTTGCAACAAAAGTAGGGTAGATGCTTACAAATTCCCAGATACTTACATAAACATCAAAAAAAATTGCAATGAATATATCAAATTATGAGAAAAATATTGTATTTCAATTATTTATGTATAAAAGGCATGCTTGGACAATAGACTTTGGAAATGGAATTTGATTTCCATTCCATTGGGTGTTTGGTTGTCAAAATAGATGGAATTCAATTCTGTGAGAATGTCAGGAGTCCCTCATTTTAAGATTGGGAAAACTACAATAAAGTCCCTACATATTGGCCTCATAATCGATTTAGTCCCTATATATATTTTTTTATTCAATTAAGTCCCAAATACCGGTAATCGTATTCAATTTAACCCTTTGACCCGGTCAACAGGTCATCCAACTTTCAAAAATTACATTTTTGGCCCAGATTTCAAAATTTATTATAAATTTGGTCCAAAATTTACACTTTTGGCCCAGACTTTAAATTTTGTTACAAATTTGGTCCAAACTTTACCCTTTTTACCCAAATTTTAGAATTTTATTATAAATTCATCCTAACTTTAGTCTTTTTTACAACTTTTTTTCTCAAAGAATTGTTTCTAATATGTTTTTTCTTTATAAAATCATATTTATACAAAAAAAACGTATTTTCACATAAAAATCTTATGTTTTCTATATAAAAACTTTTTTTAAAAACTTTTTTGTATATGAAATATCTAGTAATAAAAATAGGTATTTATTAAGTATATAAATATATACAAATCCATTTTTATAAAAAAATGTATACAAAAAGATATTTTACAAAAAAAAATGTATACAAACACCTATTTTATCTATATTTTTCTATAAAATTGTGTTTGTTTACATTTTCTTTATAAAAACGTGTTTGAACAATTTTTTATATGATACGTGCTTGTATACATTTTATAAAATGTATACAAACACGATTTTATAAAATATATACAAACACGTATTATATAAAAAATTATTCAGACACGTGTTTATAAAATGTATACAAACACGATTTTATAAAATGTATACAAACACGTATTATATAAAAAATTATTCAAACACGTTTTTATAAAAAAAATATAAACAAACACGGTTTTATAAAAAAATATAGATACACACCTATTTGTGTGCATATATATATATATATATATATATATATATATATATATATATATATATATATATATATATATATAAGGCGATAGGTGTTTGTATACATTTTTTTTTTGTAAAATACGTTTTTGTATACATTTTTTTATAAAAACGGATTTGTATATATTTATATACTTAATAAACACATATTTTTATAACTAGATATTTCATATACAAAAAACTTTTTAAAAATTTTTTTTATATAGAAAATATAAGATTTTTATGTGAAAATACGTTTTTTTTTTGTATAAATATGATTTTATAAAGAAAAAACATATTAGAAACAATTTTTGAAGAAAAAAAGTTGTAAAGAAAACTAAAGTTACGATGAATTCATAATAAAATTCTAGAATTTGGGCAAAAAGGGTAAAGTTTTGACCAAATTTGTAACAAATATTAAAATCTGGGCCAAAAGTGTAAATTTTGGACCAAATTTGTAATAAATTTTGAAATCTGGGCCAAAAATGTAATTTTTGAAAGTTGGATGACCTGTTGACCGGGTCAAAGGGTTAAATTGAATACGATTACCGGTATTTGGGACTTAATTGAATAAAAAAATATATAGGGACTAAATCGATTATGAGGCTAATATGTAGAGACTTTGTTGCAGTTTTCCCTTTAAGATTTTACAATTCCTTTAATTTTTTTTGAAACCGCAAACAATTATGTATCAAAGAATGTTTTTTTACAATTCCTTTAATGGTCAGATAGTTGGAGCTAATTCAATTCAAATCTTTTCCTTTGTTTGTTAAAAGACGAAAACACCCCCAACATATATAACCAAGTATCTTACTCATTTTGAATCCAAAGTTTAATATATATATATATATATATATATATATATATATATATATATATATATATATATATATATATATATATATAGGGAAAAGTTGAATAGAGAACCATAATTATTGGTTCTTCAAAGAACCAAATCTTTTTTTCAATTTCTAGAGCTTATTCTTTATCGAAAAAAATATCTAAATTCATATATTAACATTGTGAATGTGAAAAATATTTTTCGGATTCACCGTGTGAATCCGGATTCACGTTCTGAATTTTCAAAGATTCACATTGTGAATTTGACGTAAAAAAAAAAAAAAAAAAAAAAAAAAAAAAAAAAAAAAAAAAATCGAAATTGATATCATTGGAAAAAGGATAAAAAGTTATGAATTTCTGTATTTTTAGTTTTTTTTTTTGATAAAAAATAAGTTGTAAAAGTTGAAAAAAAGATTGGTTCCTTGGTTAATTATGGTTCTCTATTGAACCTCACCCTATATATATATATATATATATATATATATATATATATATATATATATATATATATATATATATATATTGCAAAGAGCCCATTTTACATATGTGTTTGTGCCAAAAACGGATCATCATCTATATGTGATTCTTTTCCAGTTTTTGTCCAACCCTTTAATAACAACATAATTTATAAAAAGGAAAAACTCTTCAAATAAACCAACATAAAAAGGGCAATTTTTTTTTGCACCTTTTTACACCCATCTAGTTTCTTCTGATGTAGATTTCAATTTCCATACTGATCTTGTGGTAATATGCTTACTATTCATAACATATCCATGAACCGGGTGTTGAAATGACAATGATATATTACTATCGAATGTATTAGCTTTAGTTTTAACCAAATCAAACAATATCCGACCGTCAAAATTAGGCAGAAGTAGTAAACCTAAGTTGTTAAACTTTGGTCTAACATAGGTGTTAATTCCATTACTCAACTGACATAACCCTCCATACATAAAATAACAAAGCTAATACTTTCTTTGAAAAATTTTCACCCTGCAACTGATGGATTTTTTGAAAGTAGAACAAAAAGAAATTCTTTATATCACAAAAAACCGTCACTAATAACCCTATAACCAACAATTCCGCTGAGAGGTTAACCCATCCGCGGAGCCCTCGTCACAAGCTACGTGGAGGATTTAATGAACGACAGAACCAACACTCTGCGGAGGGTTTAATGTGTCCATGGAGGTAGCTCTGCGGAGCCCTCTAGGGTCCATACAATATCGTACAAATTCAACGATCCGCGGAGCCCGTACAATATAGCCGGTATTTTCTCTTTTTTTTTAATAGTAATTTTTTTTTTCAAAAGTTACCCAATTCTGCGTCAAGCCGGCGTTACATGAGCCGTTTGCGGGTCTAACGAAAATAGAATTAAACAAGAGGAGAACAAAAAATTACGAAATAAAGCCCTAATCCTATTCAATTGCTGAATTCCTGTAAATCAAAGAAGCAAATATGCTGAGAACGAGATTGGTATGGTTTACGTTTGGTTTCGCTTCCACCGCTGCTATCATGTCTCAGTTTGTCTACAAAGATCTTTTGCTCGATCGTCACTCTCTTTCTCTCCAGGTACTTTTTTTTTTCTTCAACAACTTCTCCATTTTATGCCATTTTTGTTAATTTTTGATCTTGTCCAATCGCAGTTGAAGCAGCAGTTTGATTCTTTGGAGTCCCGTGTCTCAAATCTCGAATCAGCATCTCCCAAGGTATTCTTACCTTTATTCATTAATTTTGATATATTTCCACCGAATCGTATGTGAAACTGTTAGTTTGCTCCAGTGTACTGTCTATATCACAAATTGATATTTCCTATAAGAGATTAAAGGGGGGTATTTGGATGTGTATCGCAATGATATCATGATTGCAGTTTAGGGTTGTTTGGTAAAGGGGTGTTTGGATGTGCCTTTGAAAAAGTTGTCTAATGACGAGATGTAATCTATGATGATGCACAAAACAGTACTCAGTGTAGTTTGGTTATCTAAGGAATGCCCTTTAATCATACGTTTTGTTATTGTTAGTATCCTAATCCAACTGATTATTTGACATCTAATTAATTAGATATCAAGTAGGTTACTAAAAAACTAGAAGCTGATTTTTATGACTTTCATTTAGGATCAAGATAGAGCAAAAATTGGATAAGCAGAAAACTGATTATTGAGATACATGTAAATTACCTAACTGTCCTTGGGGGTGCATGAAACATTTTGCCTTCTAATGTTGGTCCAAGAATGGCTATTGTGGGCATATTACAACTGTCTAGAATTTTGAAGCAAGCGGAGCCCATATATGATATATCATTTTCATACTACAATCAAATTGGGTTTAGTTTTCAAGATTCATGATGATTTGACTGTGATCTGTCATGGAATATGTAGAACATTATGTAGTTTCTAACCTAATAAATTCCGACGCAATACAATAAATAAACAAAATACTTGGTGAGCTATTTACCTCACTGATAAATCTAACATCTAAATGGTAGAACTTGGTTATTCCAGTAACGACCAAGGTGATTATCCCTAAATGTTTACTCCTCCCTATTTAATATTTCTTTTAATCAACCCGTGTAATATGCGGGTATCTAACCTAGTACACAATATATTGGTATCTCACTGTGTGTCTACTATATTGCAGGGTTAACAAATCCAAATTTTGAAGACCCTGCTTTTTTGGGGCGACGGTTTTTTATGCTTTTGGTTTCCTGTTATCTTGTGTGTAACTTCCTAATCTGCCAAGTAGACATGTTGGCACTTGCGTTTGGCATATTTGTGTTCCTCACTGAGAAAAACATAGCAATATTCTACAAAAATATAAAAAAGATAGGTGTGTTGGAGAACTGACTGTGATCAAGAAATCATCTCCTTGAAATATGTTTCTGATTTCATCATATGTAGGATTATGTCCTATATGATTATGGTGATTACATGCATAAAGAATTCAGCTATTCTTTTTTAACCTAATGGACTCGGACGCCTCATAACCAATCCCATTTTACTTGAGAAACCGTCCTCAGGAGCGACATAATAACAATGCCATGGGTACTAAGTATGACACAGTAAACCCACAAAAACATGTTGAAACTAAACTTAGAATACAATTAGGTCCACTTTATATCAATCAATAACCAAAAGCCACACATTCAATCCAAATGTGAAGAAAGTGTACACAATTTCCATGTTTAACAAGTAGACAATGCTACTAACTATTGCAACCAACAGTCATTATTTTTCAATAGAGAACACATGCTCGATTCAGTTCTCTTGAAGATTCTCTGGCTCATCAGAATGTAATTACAAGATCCTTATTTATAAACCAACCAAAACAGATGCATCACATGAAATCAAAGTCATCATATCCAGCATTTACAACTGCTTCATCATACGGCTTATCCACCAACACCAACACCAACACTTGCTTCTTCTTTCCCATGTTACATCGAAACATAAATAACAAAATACAGAAGATGCTAAATGATTTTGAGAAGTAGAATAAATCTACCAGAATAGCAATACATGTCTTATTTTTACCAACAACTTCTTTCCCTGCTTTTAGCTTCTCATTTGTAATGGAAGTTACAGAAGAAACAACTTCTTCCACATCTGCAACTTTTAGACTCTCATTACATGCTTCAGCAATCCAATATAATGAAAGATTTTATGCATTCAAAGGTCCACACACTTATTACGTTCTCCATTCCATTCCTTCCATCATACCAAACATACCTTACTTTTGTGGTTCATTAAATCCAGAAAACATGTTGCGATTAATCTCCATAAAAAATAAATAAATAAATAAAGCTACTCTTTGTGAAACAACCATTGATCATCTCCCAACTGTAGCCTTCACCCTTTGATCGATCCTCTAGTAAGACAGTAGCCAAGAACTTCTGAAAAAACACCATGCTCAAATGAAAATCTTCACCCCAAAGTCTCTAATACCAATTTGTTGTGTGAAAGAAAAATTAAAGGAAATAACAAGAAAAATGACTATCAGTGGCTTTATCTATTTACTGTTATGAAAGTATACGTTCAGGGCAACACAACAAGAAACTATTAAGGCTATTGGGAATGGGAGTGGCAAAGAGCTCGACATTTCTGAGGTGGCACGGAAAACATCGCGTCTGGTGCTTGACGAGAATTGTGCTGACCTTGGCAGCCCACTGGCGATTCTCTCTATTCTTCAAACAACCACCTCATTTACACCGTTTGAATGTTTTTAATTTGAAAAAATAAATTTTTTTCCCAATATAAATACATCCATACACATAAGTTTACCACGTACCCCAATTTACATTATACTCTCTCTCTGTTCAATCTTTGTATAGCCCAAATTTCTTCTTCAAACTCTCCAAACAAGCAAAAGACACCAACTAGAAACAATCCACACCCTTCATCACTCTACCGCCCACAGATGGATCGACCTATTTTTCACATGTATTCCATTATATATGGCGGTATGACACCAGTTAATATCCATTGCAAGTCGGGTTCACACTCATCGAATTCACAGCTGGGCATGCCGCTTTGAAAGCCGCTGCGTGCAAAGTGGTAAAGCACGAGAATGCATGTATAGAAAATCAACATGTGTTTGTACCTTTTGCATTCGATACATTTGGTTTTCTCGCACCAGAGGCGGTGAAGCTCCTCAATAGAGTCCAACGGGTCATGCATTCTAATGTCATATCTCCTAGATCCACAAATGTAGTTTTCAAAAGAATTGGTTTTGCCATCCAAAAAGGGCTAGCGGCACAGCTTGTTGCCCGTTTGCCTTCAATCGATATGTATTGAACCTTTTGTAATGGAAAATTATCAATATGTTCCATAAACTGAACCTGAAGTCGGAACTTAACCCGAGTCTAAAAAGGGAAAGCCCCTAATAAATATGAAAGAAGAGGAGATGTTGGTCCAATTATCGATCGGTATATCGGAGGACCCCAAGGTTGGCAACTATAAAAAATGTCCAACTTTTTGGAATGGAGTTATATTTTCCTCAATGAAAATAAATAAATAAATAATAAAGAGACCACCTAACAAAAAACCAAATCTACAAGGAAAACAAATAAAGAGGTAATGATATTTAATGATTTGTTTAAAAGCTTGAAAAAACATTGGCAATTAGTCGAAGTGATGCCACCTTTGCTTGAAATGTTCTAGTTAGGCCGGACAGAGCATCACAGGAAGGGGGTGCGGGAGGCGTTCCCACACATTGGAACACGGCACCGTCCTTGCGAGAAAGGAGGTGCGTGAAGGGAGTGGGGGGATAGAAACTCTGCATTCTCTCTCCTATTTTGATTGGTTATGTTTTCCTTTTTATTTTATTTTTTTCATTTTTTTTATATTTATTAAATTATATACCTACTAAAAAATTATAAAAAATATATCAAAATTCATGGTTTTTAATTCCCTACAAAATGTGTATAATATTTATATGAAATATATTTTTTTTAAAAAAAATAAAAAAAAAATGAAAGATCTTTCCCATACACACCCTTGATTTTGATGAGGAAAAGAAAAGTAAGGAAAAGACTGGCGTGGCAGACAAAAAGTGAAGGATCCTCCCCCACACACCCTCGGGTCTTAGAACAAAGGGAAACCCTTTGGTGGCAGAGGTGTGACTTTGGTGGATTTGAGATGGAGAGGGCGATGGAAAATGAAAAGACATCAAAGGGCAATAAAGTCGTTTTCTTTTACTTTTATATCCTATGACTATGAGATGGGTTTTCATTTTAAATATCTTGAGGGTGATAGAGGTTTTAAGAATCCTTTAAACAAATTATTTATTTAAGATCATAAAACTATGAGACAAAATAGCCATTTTTCTTAAGATTTGTATAATAAAATAGCCAAACATTAACGTTTTATTTTTGAAAATAACTACCTATTTTGCAGGGGCTACGGTGAAATCGGCATGAACAACGCAAAACTGGTCGAAATTGGTCACCCATATTTAAGACCATTGTTTTTTCACTTTTCCTCATTTTTTATACAATTTTTGTAAATCTCTTTCAACCCAAGACTTATTTATTTATTTATTTATTTGCGAAGTTTCCTTTTGCTGTGAAAATGGTGTTTTTAAGCTCCCTACCAGAAAAAAAAATCTTTAAAATAATGTTTTCTTGATAAAAATATGAACAATTTCGCAATACAAAACATTTTTTTTAGTGAATAGTACATTTCTTAGTCCTCACTAAGAAAATGGTAATTGCTCAACGCATTTTTAAGGTCTCATTTTGCACTGGCAATACAAAACATGCAACTGACATTTTGTATAAGGTAAAAACACCATCGTATAGAGGCAAAAATGTATTTTGTAGTGGCTACACCATTTCTCCAATAAGCCATAAACGAATTGAACGTTCAACAAACTGTTCGTGAACCGTTCGGCGGGAAGTTCGTTTATTTAATAAATGAATGAACATGAACACAAATTCTCGTTCATTTAGTTAAACGAACGAATATAAACAATGGTCTCGTTCATTCAATTATGTCCGTGAACATGTTCATATATGTTTAATTATGTTTGATTACATTACTATATTATATGTTCATATATGTTCAATTATGTTTGTTTATCTTTGTTTATTTATGTCCGTTCGTTTATGTTCATTTAGCATGTTCACGAATATGAACAATGTAATTTGTTAAATAAAGGAACATGAACAAGAAAATTTATTCGTTTATCTGTTCGTGTTCGTTCATTTGTTCGGCTAACTTAAAAGAACGAATATGAACAAGCCTCCGTTCGTATTCGTTCAGTTCGTTTACAGCCCTAATGACCGAGAAATAGCGTGACTACTGCAATATATGTTTTAGGGCTTATTTCATAGTGAGGAATGTAAAATATAAAAACCATATGTACATAGGCAAAACCATATTTTGTAGTGGTCACACCATTTCTCAGTGTTGACCGAGAAATAGTGTGGCCACTACGAATGTGGTTTTAAGGGCCATTGTGAGCGGTAAATATAAAACTTAAAAATAATATTATATAGAAGCAAAACGTATTTTGCAGCGGTCACACCATTTCTCAGTCCTCATTGAAAAAAAGTGTGGCCACTACGAAATGCGTTTGAATGGCTCATTCTCAATGGGAACATACAACATAGAAACATCGTACATAGGCAAAAATACATTTTGCGGTGGCATATCATTTCTCATTCCTTGCTGAGAAATGGTATGACCACGTTTGTAAGGACCCATTACACATGCGGAATGTAAGCATAAAAACAACATCGTATAGGAAATAAAATGACATAGTATAGAGGCAAAAAGAAAACAACGACAACAACGCAGGGTCCATTTTGCAGTGGAAATGTAAAACATAAAAACGACATAGCATAGGAACAAAAGCGACATCCTAAGAGGCAAAAACACAGGGTACATCTTGCAATGGGGAATATAAAACAAAAGAACAATCACATAGTGACAAAAACTACATCCTATAGAGGCAAAAAAAAAAAACCACAACGCATTTTGCGGTACTGTTTTTTTTTTTTTTTTTTTTTCCATTTAAGTGAACAGTAGTATTTCGCATTACGGTTTCTTTCTAAATTTATTTTCTGAAACTACATCACATAATGCAGTGAGGACTGTGAAGTTGGTTATACGGGGAAACTTGAATTGTTTTTTGATAAAAAGAAGCTTAACCATTTTTAGCTATTTTGTCTTTCTTCTCATTATAAAACCAACAACTTTCAAATATAGGATCTGATTGGATATAATCCCAAATTCTATCAAATCCCTACAAATCGATCAAACCAAACCAAATCAAATCGTCCTTACGGTGTTTATGAAGCCGTTTTGTTGCTGATATAATTCATAATGCTAAAAGTGTTATCTTTAAAGAATTTGAAAAATATGACAATTTTGGTCGTTTCGTGATTAGCTCTTTTTCTAAAATAACAATTTATGTTCATCAGTTTATATTCATTTATGTTTTTCGTTGTACAATTGAAACATTTAAATCTTGTCCTTCAAACCTGAGATGAACATTAAACGTAATTACCACTTGATTACCTTTTTCTATTTATTGGGTTCATGTGTAATTTTAGTATATCAATAAATACATAAATTCTATATGATCTAAAAGGAGAAGTGAGCTCTACAGGCATGAAACAAACAAAAATGCATTCAGAATGACACCAAACAAATGTTGAAAAGTAGACGTAGAATACAATCAGGTTCATTTGTGTTTTATATCATCGACAGACAATTCACCAAATGAAATATGCTAACAGATTTAATCCAAGTATGGAGAAGAAAGTATATGCAATTTCCAAGTTTTATAAGTAGACAATGCTACTGCAACCGACACTCATTCAGCAAAATACAAAACCACTCAGAGAACCCAATTCCAAGTGCAAGAGCTCAACTCATTTTTCTCAAAGGAAAAGGAAAAGGATTCCCTGCCTGCCTGCCTCATCAAACTGTAATTACATGATCCCGATGTAGAAACCAACCAATCAAAACATCACATGAAGTCAAAGTCATCATATCCATCATATCCAGCATTTACAACTGAATCATCATCCGGCTTATCCACCAGCAGCTGTTTCTTCTTCCCCCCTGTTACAATGATACATTAATATTATAAAAAAGGATTGTTAATGTCATAAAACAGAATCCATGGAAGATAACTATTGAGTTTATCATCAGAATTAGAATAGCACCTGTCTTCTTTTTACCAGCAGCAGCTTCTTTCTCTGCTTTTAGTTTTTCATTTGCAATGGCAGTAACTGAAGAAGCAACTTCTTTTGCATCTGCAGCTTTTAAGCTAGTCATTGACAGTCTCATCACATGCTTCAGCAATCCAATATAATGAAAGCTTTTCTGCATACACACACAATTATTAATTTCATTTCATTTCTCTTGTATACACAAATAGCAACCTACTATTATTACAGCAAAAATGTACTTTGAAGAATCTACCAATTATGTCATTTTCAGCGGAGCGGCATTCAAATACAAAGCAACTATCACTGCTATATATGGCTAGAGATTTTTCACATTATACAATGCCTTAATAATAATAATACAAAAACTGAAACTACACTCATGCAATAAGAAAATGACGTTATTACATATAGCAACATTCGTTCATTAATTTGTTTAATATAGCAATTTACTTTCGTTTCTTCCCATACCAACTATATATAATTGGGGGTTGATTGCTGTAATAGAAACAACAACAAGTAGGATGCTATAATAATACCTCGAAGGGGCGGAGTTTACTAGAGATGAGTTCTGCATATTCTGTAAAGTCACTCTCTGATTTCGGGATGAAATTGTCAATTGTCTTATCATCAGCCTTTTTAGAGGCAAAAAGTTCTGCTGTGTTCTTGTAATCAGCTTCTTCCACAAGCCTGTTACTCAATATTTTACCATAATAAACTAACACTTCAAATATGAATGAATGCAAGTAAGTAGTAGCTAGTATTTTCAATTTTCAAAAACAATCAACCAATCCAAACTAGGATTGCTACTTTTACTGTAAAAAAACATGAAAATGGTTGATTCGATATGATTGATACTAATAGAAAGAGGTAACATTATAATTATTAATACCTTTGTTGTCTGAGCTTTTCTGCTACAGGATCTAGTGGGGGCTCCTCTTTTGGTGGTTGAACAGCAGCCTTCCCTTTTTCTTGGGTTGCTTTGGCTGTCGACTTCTTTGGGGCCTTCTCCACAGGAGGTGCTGCTGCTGTCACTGGTGGCTGATACACATACATACAAAAACAGAATAATGGCAATGAGTAATCAGTAATGACTATTACAGACTACAATAAATGAAAAATAATATCATCCATTTGAGGTTTGTTTTAACAGCTATGAAAGGCTGACAATCTAAAGTAACTGGATATAATACTTTCTAGTCGAATGTAAGCTCTTGAGCTTTATATGAACAAAAGAAATGAGAAATGATCCCTTCTGTTGGTTGGATGGAATCACTCATAATATTCCATCAGTAGTTTGGTCGGCCTATAAAAGTCTAAATTTTTTATGCTATATGTAATTACAATGTATAGTTTCGATTCTACCCTACATTATTTGATTACAACTAAAGATTTTTTTATTTAAAAAAGTGTAAACACAAACCTTATAAAAGTTCGTTAAAACTCAAATAAGGAGGTGTTTTATTTAATTCAATAAACACTTTGATAAAAGTGTATATTAGCTTATTTGATGACAAAAAGGAGTTTCTAGAAAGTGTTTGGATTAGTATGTGGTAGCAACAAGCTATAAGTTGATAAGCCTTTTTTAAAAAGTGTTTGGATAAGCTTATAGTCATTTTGGGTGAAGATGTCATAAGCACTTTTCAAAAGTCAGAAGTGTGGCTTTTTATAAACTCCAAAAAAGCTGTTTTCAAAATCACTTTTCTATTTCGCAAAAAAATTTAAGCTTATTGGTTTTTTTGAAAAGCTAACAAGTCAATAAGAACTTTTCAAACTCAATCCCAAGATTATAACAAAAAAAATATACTTTTTAGTTATCTTTAGACAATACGATTGTCATTCAAACAAAATCGTGAAGCTTTTAAAATGATTTCTCACTGAAAACTACATAAAATATTGGGTAGTTTTCCAATTCATTCCATGATGGATTAAAAGAAACCACCCAATGGCTAGTGAATGAAAAATAAAAAATGGAAGAAATCACATTCCTTCAAGAATAAACAAACAACTTCTTTTCATTCCAACAGAATGAACCATTCTATTTTCTTTCCTGATTCCATCATACCAACCACTACCTAGATTTTAATGATTCAAACAATGCATCAACAAATAACAAGGTGAAATGAATTCAGAAAGGCTGGATACACAAGATTGCAAGTTTAAGGTCAACATAAGTCAAATAAATTCTCACAATAAGCAATCAAAGCAAAAAGCTTAAATAAAGAAAAGAGAAAATGTATGCATGCAATCAATATAAAACATAAACAAAACTGAGATAACATGCACAGGGCTTGAAACAGAAAATAGAAGTATAGAACATTACAGAAAGAGATCAAAGGGCGATCCTTTTTTCTAATCTTTTCTTATTTGATTTTGGACTACAGCATATAGCATTACACTATCATGGGATTGACGAACTATACTGAACTTGAAAAAAAAAAAAAAAAAAGTATAGAGTGTACCGGAGCAGGCTCATCTTCATCTTCCCATGAATCTTTTACATCATTTTCATCAGCATCCTCATCATCCCACATGCTTTTAGGCTCCTTTTTGATAACAAGTGGGGCTGGCTCATCCTCTGACATATTCAATAGAAAATAGTTCAATAAATAGTTATGAAACCCCTCTATGATTTTTAACATGAAGAATGTAAAACATTGCAAAGTGCAACATTTTATACAAGATGATAATCTATTATAAACGCTAATCCAACACCAAAGAACAGAGAGAGAAAGAGTAGGTCTACCCCAATCCTCCATCTTTTGGGCTTTCTTTACTCTTGACAAAAACTTTGGTTTACTGAGGATGATTTATAGATGAACTAAGACTGCATAAAAAGGTCAAAAACGAGGTTAATGTAAGTTGATACAAAAAAAGATTTATTTCGTAGGGAACAAGATTCACAGTACTAATGCAACTATCATCGTATATTGCCTCCGATATCATGTTGCAGCAATCAACAACTAACTTATCACTCGACAGAACTCTTGGATGCTTACGAAACCACTCACTCAACTCAGTCGGAATCAAAACCTACTTGAAAAATGTCTAAGTAGGCAGAGTATCTATTACACAATCGATTTTTAGATAGAACGGGTAAACTGTAATGAATTTATTATAAATTTCAATCAATTACCGGATTCTTAAATTAGGGTTCGCCACTTTAATTTACATCTGATGCTTGATTCTTTTAATGAGATTAGATATATGATGGAACAGAAATCGGGATCTTTTACTTTACCTGTCAAAGATCGAACCCGAGACAGGGATATAATACTCGGTCCACATTAAATTTACTGAATTGTACCAATCCAGTTTATGTTTTAACTTTTTTTATCACTGATTTAAAAGCACAAGACGACATAAGAAGAAAGATGTAGTACCTGAAGGAGATGCGGTGAAGGCGGCGCTGCAACGATGGCGATAAGGGGTTTACGGCGAGGTTTCCAAGGATGCGTGAACAGCGAGAAGATCAGTCGGGATTATGATTTTAGCCTTAGGGTTTTAAGTTTGGTCGGTTACGAAGCCCTTTAAGCAAACGCTTATCACTTTCTTATTATTCGATTCGGGCACGAACCGGTAGAAATCTGGGTCGGTCAAAAAGAATGTTTAAAAAGGTCTGAATTGGTTCGGACCAGTCTGAATCAAAATCCTAACCCCAGACTAGGCTTGCACAAAAAAACCGGTTCAGGATCCGAACCGGTCACTGAACCGGTAAACCGGTTCACCATGAACCGGTCCACTATGAATCGAACCGATTCAAGAACCGAACCGCCGGTTTGAACCCGTTCGAGATTTTAGACATTGAAACCGGTTTAGAACCGGTTTAATAACCGTGAACCTGTTTAGAACCGGTAGTCAAACCGATCAAACCGGTTTAGAACCGATCGAACCGGTTTAGAACCGGTGTAACCGGTTTAGATAGGTTCGAGTTTAATAATGACGGAACCGGTTTGAACCGAACCGGTTTAAGGTTGAACCGGTTTTACTATTCACGAATCGGAACCGAACCGGTTTTCTGAACCGGTTCGGTTTGAAAAAAAAAACCGGTTTGCTCACCCCTACCCCAGACTACACTATCCTGTCCTATAGGTACCTTTGGGCAAAATAAAATAAAAATCGGTGTAACCCAAAACTACACTATAAAATAATAACAACTATTAATTTATGATTTTCTCTCTCATCTACAAGAAATTGTCGAGTGTCTTGCCATGCCACGGTGTCAGGGGGCGGTGTTCCCATAACAATGTTGAGTCCACATCGATATGACAAGAGACGGCACCATGACAAGGGATGGCACCGAGCCACTCCCTCTAGTCTTACATAAAGTATTAAATAAATTTCAATTAATTTAAATAAAATATAATTTTAAATTACAAATACATGTTGAATTTGTATAAATCATAATTTAAACTTCTAAATTACATAATATATGTTGATTTGGTACACATCATAAACAAGTGCAAGAAATTATCTTTCACCGCCTGACTAGGACGTCTACCACATGACCCCGTCTCTAACATATAACGAACACTCGTATGACATCTTAATCAAATAACTCATCAAGTGGATTAACGGAGACGATCTCCAAGTCACAAACACATTCCTTGTTGTCGAAAAAAATATAAACACCTGATGTAACGTCCCAAAAAATCATAGTAAAAATATTTCATTTTAAAAAGAGATAAAGTCGATTTCCATAAAGTATACGCCACCAAAACATTGTTTCTCAATCATAACATAAAATCAGAGTATCAAAACATAATATCTCTCCAAAACATAACAATCACTAGATGATGACCTTTATGGACTTAATCTTGTTAGGGTTTTAGATTTAGTTAGATCTAGCCCTCGGAATGGATAAAGTTTCCATTAAGTCAATGAGAAGAATTAGATCTGAATTTAAGAGCCCTGATCTGTAAGAATTAAGTGCTTAATGATTTAAGCTTCTGCCAGAGGGTCTGCGGTGCGACTAAGGGTTGGCCACGACACAGTGGCCTAGAGTGTTCGCAATTGTTTTTTCATTGTCGTCCGCGACGCGACCAAAAGGTGGGTCGCGACAAAGTAAGCATTGACTTCTTTACCAATTTTGACTTTTGGTCAACTATGTTGGGTTTGGGTATTGGAGGGAAAAATGGTCCTTTGCCCATAAAATAGCTTTAATTGGACCTAGACTTGATCAGGAAGCAATTGTTTTTTCATTGTGTGTCTGCGGCGCGACCAAAAGGTAGGTCGCGACAAAGTGAGTGTTGACTTCTTTACCAATTTTGACTTTTGGTCAACTATGTTGGGTTTGGGTCTTGGAGGGCAAAATGGTCCTTTGCCCATAAAATATCTTTAATTGGACCTAGACTTGATAAGGAAGTGTAGATTAATATTTTTACCTTAATTGTTAAATTAGGGTTGTGTATTGTGTAATGCATTGAGGAAGACTCGATGCAACTAGCTGGGTTTTGTGAATTTCATCTTATCGGGTGTTCAGGTGAGTTCTTGTGAACTTACTTACTATATAGATTATATGTTGTATGTCAGCCACACTGGATATAGACTTATTGGAGGGAATCTAGTGGAATTAGGACCATGATAGAGCTCTCGGAGGGAAGTGGTCAGTACCACGTTAACTAGAGATAGAACTCTCAGAGAGAATCAAGTAGACTGTGGTTAGTTATGTTATCATGTCGATATGTTTTATGTGTTTATGTGTAAGTTTCAGAATGCATATCTTTTGTATAGTGATTAAGTATTGTGATTACTCACTAAGCTGAAGGCTTACAGTAATATCTGTTTTTCATAATAGGTATTATTGTGCAAGAATAGAAAGAAATTAGTGGAAGAAAGTGATAGTTTACTCTGAGATAATTCTGTGGATATAAAGATCATTGAAAATGGAGTCTGTCTAAGAAAGTTATGACCGTTTGAAGTTAGGGTGAATATGTGTTGCTATTTCGAGAAAGTCAATGAAACTCAAAGTCAAACGGTCAATTCTCAGTCACCAAGACGTGTGTTATACTCACCACGGCGCGGAGTGAAGTGAGTCACCGAGACACGTGGCAGGAAGGGAACACATGGCAAGTCGGCAACCGCCTCATTACCATGACGCAGACGATTAACCATTGCGACATGGTGGCGCACAACTATAAATAGTTGTGTTTTGTGTCGTTTGAGGGATTTTGGCACACGTGGTCGAGGGGAGCAGCTCGGGAGGTGTTCTCGGAGAATTTTTACTTTCGAATCATACTAGCGTATGGGATATAAGGGTTGAATTACAGGATTAGCAGAGGTATATTTTATCCCGTTTAATGTAAATATGTTTATGTAATTTTTGTAGAGGGTTGTTATACCCGAGTATGTGTTAAAGGATCGTGATATGGTGCTATTACGAACCCAGTAAAGAGTTAAGTGTTTAAATTGACCGGTAAAGGTTATATACCCTAAGTTACCGAGAAATTATAGATCGGACTAACGGCTTACGGGGTTAAGTCGTTAGGCGATTTAAATTGGAAACTTGAATAGTTTGGTAACAAATAGTTATCGGGTTTAGCTAATGATCAGGTAATTGATCGTTGTGGATGATATATAGTAAGTTTAGACAAGTTATAATGAACTTGATATATTGTTCAAATAGGTATGGACAAGTGATGGATTGGGAAGCGGTAAAGAACTTGAGGTCAGAATCATAGTTAGTCTTCATTAACTAACCGAGTGAGTAACTGTTAGGTCTTGCAGATTGTATTAGATTGTGTCAAGTCGTATGTGAAAGGTTTCGCAAGTCTATTATGTATATGTCTTTACTGATTTGTATGCGATATGCTTGTTTATGTTTCATATATTTGTTTATTACTTAGGTTCGCAGTTTAGGTTATTGACATAGGTATCCTAACCTCATTGGTCAGAGCCTAACTGACTCTTCGCTCACGCAATATATATATATATATATATATATATATATATATATGAGAGTTAGTTAGATAAAGAGAGTATCTTTCGGAGTTTAGTTCTCTCGTCATTGTATTGAACTATTCTTGACTCTTTAATGAAATTCATCTATCTTATTTACTCTTGTGTGCTCAATTTGTTTTGATCTTATCGTCTATAACGTCCCAAAAATTAAGACCAAAAATTTTGATTTTTATATAAATAAAACCATTATAAAAACAATATCATAAAACCATAGTGAAATCAAAGTATGTCAATAAACAGTCAAATACATTAGAGTCATGTACAATGCGGAACAATGTGGTGTGTGCAATGCAGTCATCCTGGGCTCTTCCCCTTCGAATCAGAAGTACCTAAAACATAAACTGAAAACCATAAGCACAAAGTGAAACATCCCGAAAATACAAAACAAAATTTTTGTTTTAAATCATTAAGAAAACCATAGTCATTAAACATCATATAGAAATCATAAATAGTGTAACTCGAAATATCATAACATCTGTCAAAATATATCAGAGTATAAACATCCCAGGCTAGGTAAATGGTGTGTGCACTGCAATCATCCCGAGCTCTTCCCTTTGCTACCGAAAGTACCTGAAACCAAAACTGAAAACTATAAGCACGAAGCTTAGTGAGTCTCCCCAAACTACCGCATACCATACAATAACACATCATAGCACATACTGGGCCTTCCTCACTGCATCGGGCCCCGCCCGGCATCGGATGAATCCGACATTCCCCCCCCCCCCCCCCCCCCCGGCATCGGACCCCGCCCGACATCGAACCGAAGTCCGGTATACATATGACATAGCAACAAACATATAACACATAAACATAAACAAAAACATATAAAGCTTCTCGGGCTTTCCCCAGCATCGGACCGAAGTCCGGAACACATAACACATAACATATAAGCTAAACCTTCCTCGAGCTTGCCCCGACATCAGACTGAAGTCCGGAACACATAACACATCACACATAAGCTAAACCTTCCTCAGGCTTGCCCCCACATTGGACCGAAGTCCGGAACACATAAACAAGTACATGCAAGAACCTCGAAGACATCAAGCATACAAAAAAGTACATGCAAGAACCTCGAAGACATCAAGCTTCCCCAGGGTAACCGTCACCAACCTTCGCAAGGCCCTAAAATCTGCATATGAGCGAGTTCCTTGCAACAAGATCACATCTACTCCGTCTAAAATCTGCAGTCTCGAGGTTCCTACTAGAAAACAAAATCATTGACTCAATTATCCCTGCAGATCACTTATACTTGGCGAAGGCTCAGATAATCCCACTGTGAGTGACTTAGCATAACCCAAGCTATCTGTGACTCTAAACATACATGAAATCCTATAATGCTAATACTGCCAAGCATATCGGGGTGTTGGCCTCCCCTTTGGTCCATTTTAGTCGGGTACTATCTGAAATACTGGAACTGCCTGAAACATTGAACTGCCTGAAACACTGAACTACCTGAAACACTGAGCTGCTTGAACAACATGCTGCTACATGGCTGCTTCCCCAAAGTCCACCGGGACCTCCCTGGTTCCAACTTATCTAGAATGCTGACATCCTGTCCGGTTGCTGAGCCAAGAGCAATCTCACAGTCGCCCCATGCGACTTCCGAACGAAATACTTGTCTTATTAATAGTTACCACTAGTTATCTTGCCACTATGGTTCTAACAACTTTTTGATCTAACTGATCGGGTCCATACGTCGGATCCTGACATCACCAACTCCAAGGCTAAAGTGATTGCTACCTGACCAATGGTAGCCTTGTGTCACAAACGACCTTCAACAGTCCATTGCTTCGTCAATCTCATAATTGTAGTGGCGTTCCGACAGTCTTATCCCTAGCTCCACCAGGTCTAATCCTTCTGGGGAAATCTATAAACCAATCAGTGGATTTGCCACGCCTTCACTGCTACACCTGAACTGGTGGGTACTATTGTTCCTTACGTGATCTAACAACACTCCCATGCTATCTACCAACCTAGTGAATGATACGGCTACACCCGAACTGGTGGGTACTATTGTTCCTTGTGTGCTCAATTTGTTTTGATCTTATCGTCTATAACGTCCCAAAAATTAAGACCAAAAATTTCGATTTTTATATAAATAAAACCATTATAAAAACAATATCATAAACCATAGTGAAATCAAAGTATGTCAATAAATATCCAAATACATTAGAGTCATGTACAATGCAGAACAATGTGGTGTGTGCAACGCAGTCATCCTGGGCTCTTCCCCTTCGAATCAGAAGTACCTAAAACATAAACTGAAAACCATAAGCACAAAGTGAAACATCCCGAAAATACAGAACAAAATTTTCGTTTTAAATCATTAAGAAAACCATAGTCATTAAACATCATATAGAAATCATAAATAGTGTAACTCGAAATATCATAACATCTGTCAAAATATATCAGAGTATAAACATCCCGGGCTAGGTAAATGCTGTGTGCACTGCAATCATCCCGAGCTCTTCCCTTTGCTACCGAAAGTACCTGAAACCAAAACTGAAAACTATAAGCACGAAGCTTAGTGAGTCTCCCCAAACTACCGCATACCATACAATAACACATAATAGCACATATTGGGCCTTCCTCACTGCATCGGGCCCCGCCTGGCATCGGATGAATCTGACATTGGCCCCCCCCGACATCGGACCGAGGTCCGGCATCGGGCCCCGCCCGGCATCGAACCGAAGTCCGGTATACATATGACATAGCAACAAACATATAACACATAAACATAAACATAAACATATAAAGCTTCCTCGGGCTTGCCCCGACATCGAACCGAAGTCCGGAACACATAACACATAACATATAAGCTAAACCTTCCTCGAGCTTGCCCCGACATCGGACCGAAGTCTGGAACACATAACACATCACACATAAGCTAAACCTTCCTTAGGCTTGCCCCCACATTGGACCGAAGTCTGGAACACATAAACAAGTACATGCAAGAACCTCAAAGACATCAAGCATACAAACTTTCCTCGGGCTTGCCCCGGCATCGGACCGAAGTCCGGTATATATAAGTTGCATCGGGCTAACCCCGACATCGGGCCTAAGCCCGACATATACTAACATACATAAACGGGCCGACATTGGTACCTTCGACCCGTTCCTACTGGAGGAAAACTCACCTCACACTGCTGAAGTCCCGTTGACAAAACCCTAGCTGCTGGATGACAGACTCCCGAATCTGTCAACATCAAAATAACACCCAATTAATAATTGGGTTCCAACACATATCCATAAGTCCATGCTTGGGGTAAAAGACTACTTTACCCCTATCTTAGCTTGATTCAAGCCCAAGGCCCAATCCAAAGGCCCAAAAGTCTAATAATGAACCAAGGCCCAACTATGGCCCAATTTTCCAAATTGGGCCCAAACCTCTACATGGTCTTGCCTTAAGGCCCAACCATTTATCCTTAGTCCAACACTTGACATTACCATGGTCCAATATCTCATAATCATCAAGGCCCAGTTATGGCCCATCTATGGCTCAATTTTCCCAATTGGGCCCAAGCCTGTCCAATGGGCCTTATCCTAAAGCCCAATCTAAGTATTCTAGTCCATATGCTTGTTCTTGGATGGCCCATCAGTAGCCCAATCACCAAAGCCCAATGGAAAGGCCCAACTCAAGGCCCAAGTGAAATTAGGATTTTCACATAAAATGACGATTAGGGTTAAGCGTTTCTTATTTAACCCTTTAAGGACTTAATCCATTAAGTCCATCAATCTACTAGATAAATCATACAGTGTGATCGGGTGTAATTCACAATTCCATTCCAATGACCCAAATGTGGGTCCCGATAAGTCCAAGGCCCATATATCCAAAATTAGGGTTTTCTAAATCCTAATTAGGGTTTCTAACCCCTCACAACCCAATTAGGCCCAAAAGCTAAGTCCTTAGGCCCATTAAGGTTTCATTAGGCCCACTAGGGTTTCACAAGTTGGGCACCACCCACTACCACCTCGGATAGTGGTGGTCAACGGCGGCTTACGGTGGTGGTTAGGGTTCTAGTCCAATCGAGTCCAAGCATCCCAAAAGTAATCCAAACACATGCAAAGCACACAGCAGCCACCACCTCACGGTGGTGGTTATGAGTTTTCTTTTCATTATAACATCGCCGATTACAACATCACAATGCAAGATTCCAAAATAACACATACACTCACTACTACAAACACACACACACACAACTACCCTTGTGGTGGCCGGCGGTGGCACATGGCGGCAGCCACCACCTTACGATGGTGGTGGTGGCTGTTCTCGGTTTTCTAGCCACACAAAACACGCACAAACCCTAAGATAATCACACACACACGCTACAGATTTGCGAGATGCACCCCAGCCATCCACCTGGTGGCTCACAGCGGCGACAACAACAGATTGCGATGACAGCCACCACCTCACGGTGGTGGCGACGTTTCTTTTGATTCTTAGTCGAGCAAACCCATGCACCCACTCGTAAACACGATCTGAAGACCGAAACATTCCCCAACTCAGCCACTACGGGTGGCAAGCGACGACCGGAAACCCAAAAACGACGATCAAAGTCTGAATTTTACCCTTTAAACCCTGTCTCCTGAAATCCTTTACAAATTAAGTCCGAATTTTACCAAACAACCCTCCCTCTATAAATCCTTTTCAAATTAGGTCCAGAATTTAATCTTTAGCCCCTGTCTTCATAAATATTTACAAAACCAGTTTGGAACTTACACTTTTAACCCCCATCTTCTAAATTATGCCAATTGTAACGACGTGAATTTTCAAAACAATTTTTCATTTTTAAAACATACTTTCATTCATACGATAATCATAAAAACATAATGTGTCCACTGTAACATAACAAAACATGTCCCAAGATCTCATATACATAAATCCTCTCAATGTGTACGGATAATGCAGGCGCCTTCCCGCGATCCTCGCTTAGTACCTGAAACACATATCACAACATCTGTAAGCATAAATGCTTAGTGAGTTCCCCAAAATACCACATACCACACATACGCCTTTCCAGGCCATAACTCTATAGGATCTTCCGATCCATGTGTATCAGGGGACTTCCGTCCCAAATCCCGGTAGACCTTCCGTACCTACCCGTATCGACCTTCCGGTCCGTACCCTCTTGACCTTCCGGTCCATATCATCTTGACCTTCCAGTCCATACCATATCATAACATACATAACACATACATATCACATATTCGCATATAGCACATACATCTCATAGCATATAAGACCTTCCGGTCACACATAGGTACCCTTCCAGGTACAGTATAGTGAGAAGACTCACCTCGTATGATGTCTAGTAACTCACGTGCTCGATATCCCTGAATCTCGAAATAACGACCTAGCCCCGCCTAATCACATAAAGTAATTATTTAAAATCATTAACGGCTCTCAAGGCTAGACTAAATCCCTTTCTACAATCCCACAGAAGGGTAAAAGACCATTTTACCCCTCCCTGACTCAAAAGTCCACATGTTGACCAAAACCCTAAAAGTCAACGAAAGTCAACAGCAAGCAGTACGCGGGGCGTACCAGCTATCGTACGCGGGGCGTACTTCAGCGATCCAGAATCGGGGAACGCGACCCCCTATGCGACGCGTACTGGGATTACGCCCAACGTAAATCCCAGTTTTCTTCTTTCTTCATTTTTGGTCTTAAACGGTTAAGACATAAGCTCATATTTCAGATCTGGCCATTCTAATACCTCTTAATCCATAAAGTCGAAACCTTTAAGCCTTTGCATGGTTGTAAAGGTCACCAATCCCTCCAAACACTTTTCCTCTTTTCTCATTAAGCCCTAATCTCATGCATGACTTAATCTCAACGTCCAAGATTGGATTTTTATGAACATACAACTCATAATACTTTGAAATATGGCACATCTAGGCCAATGGAGACTATTTGCTCATAAAGTCTCCACCTTGGGACCAAAAACCCTAAAAGTTGGTCCATGAAACATAAATAAAAAATAACAAGGAAAGCTTTGAGCTTTATACCTCTAAGTGAAGCTCCTCCCTCTGTAGAACTCAGATCCAAGCTTGCACTCCAACTTCTAGCCTCCACAAGAACCTCCTCTTCTTCTTTACTAACACACAAAGACACTTTCTAGCTCAAAACACTCACACACAAGCTTTAGGACGAAGGAAATGCTCTCTTAGGGTTTCTCTCTGTGAAATGGTGGTTGAGGATGAGGCCATAGCATTCCTTATATAGTGCACAAGTCACAAAATTAGGGTTTGCAACTGGGCCGGTTACGCCCGGCGTAACCCTCGGTACGCCCAGCGTACCCGGGCGAGTCCGCGTCCAAATTAAGCGCGCGAGTACGCGCAGCGTACTCCTCAGTACGCCCAGCGTACTCACAAGCCTAACATTTTTACTTTAAGGGACTTAACTTGACAACTTGGAAAAAGGAGAAGGTTTAAATTGTTGTACCTGAATTTCGGGATGTTACACCAATAAACTCCACGAAACCAACACCTTGCTATATAATAACGGATTGTAGGGCTAATATTAATTTATTAATTTGTTCATTTATTTATTTAATAACCGGGGTGTTACAACTCTCCCCCACTTAAATTAGATTTCGTCCTCGAAATCATTCCTTACCATTCCTTACACGCTAAACCACTAAAGTAACATGGACACAACCCTGGGCACACCCTAGCCTTCCCCAGGGTAACCGTGACCAACCTTCGCAAGGCCCTGAAATCTGCAGATGAGCGAGTTCCTTGCAACAAGATCACATCTACTCCGTCTGAAATTTGCAGTCTCAAGGTTCCTACTAGAAAACAAAATCATTGACCCAATTATCCATGCAAATCACTTATACTTGGCCAAGGCTCAGATAATCCCACTGTGAGTTACTTAGCATAACCCAAGCTATCTGTGACTCTAAACATACATGAAATCCTATAATGCTAATACTGCCAACCATATCGGGGTGTTGGCCTCCCCTTTGGTCCATTTCAATTGGGTACTATCTGGAATATTGGAACTGCCTGAAACACTGAACTGCCTGAAACACTGAACTACCTGAAACACTGAGCTGCTTGAACAACACGCTGCTACATGGCTGCTTCCCCAAAGTCCACCGGGACCTCCCTGGTTCCATCTTATCTGGAATGCTGACATCCTGCCCGGTTGCTGAGCCAAGAGCAATCTCACAGTCGCCCCACGCGACTTCCGAACGAAATCCTTGTCTTATTAATAGTTACCACTAGTTATCTTGCCACTATGGTTCTAACGACTTTCTGATCTAACTGATCAGGTCCATACGTCGGATCCTGACATCACCAACTCCAAGGCTAAAGTGATTGCTACCTGACCAATGGTAGCCTTGTGTCACAAACGACCTTCAACAGTCCATTGCTTCCTTGATCTCATAATTGTAGTGGCGTTCTGACAGTCTTATCCCTAGCTCCACCAGGTCTAATCCTTCTGGGGAAATCTATAAACCAATCCGTGGATTTGCCACGCCCTCACTGCTACACCCGAACTGGTGGGTACTATTGTTCCTTACGTGATCTAACAACACTCCCATGCTATCTACCAACCTAGTGAATGATACGGCTACACCCGCAGTCTTACAACACTCTAGCACTATCTGCCAACCTTGTGAATGCTACGGCTACACCCACAGACTTACAACACTCTAACACTATCTGCCAACCTTGTGAATGCTACGGCTACACCCGCAGACTTACAACACTCTAACACTGTCTGCCAACCTTGTGAATGCTATGGCTACACTCACAGTCTTACAACACTTTCCATACTGGGTCGAACATGCGCTTGACCTAACACTCAACTGAACTCATGTCCTGATTGGAATCCCCAACCCGATTCCCTAAGGCATGCTATCTCTTGACCCCGCTGCATTAGTACCGCACCTATGCCCATGATCGAAGCGTCACCGTAAACCACGAAATCATCTACACCCTCTGGCAGGGTGAGAATCGGTGCCTCGCACAACCGCTGTCTGAGAGTCTTGAAAGCTGCCTGCTGCTCAAGCCCCTAGCAAAAGGCCACCGACTTCTTGGTCAGTCGGGTCAAAGGAACTACAATCTTGGAGAAGTCCCGAATAAATCTCTGGTAATAACCCGCTAGACCCATGAAACTCTGAATCTCAGTTGGAGATATCAGAATCTCCCACTGCATCACGGCCTCTATCTTGGCCGGATCGACTAGTATACCCTTCTGGTTGACAAGGTGCCCCAGGAATTGCACCTCGCGCAACCAGAACTCACATTTGGAGAACCTTGCAAAAAGTCTCTCCCTCCTCAGAGTCTCTAGCACCTCCCTCAGGCGCTCCTCATGTTGCTCCTCAGTCTTGGAATAAACCAAGATGACGTTGTACTCTCCCAATCCCACAATTTCTGCACCGAATCTGGCCCTGTAGGCCTCTCAAAAGCTGATCTGAAATCATGGAGCACATTGGGAAGAGGGAACCAGATCAGTGCTTATATGGTTGACATGTTGCCCCAGGAATTGCACCTCGCGCAACCAGAACTCACGTTTACAGAACCTTGCAAAAAGTCTCTCCCTCCTCAGAGTCTCTAGCACCTCCCTCAGGCGCTCCTCGTGTTGCTCCTCAGTCTTGGAATAAACCAAGATGATGATGTACTCTCCCAATCCCGCAATTGCTGCACCGAATCTGGCCCTGCAGGCCTCTCAAAAGCTTATCTGAAATCATGGGTCTCCTCCAAAGAACCTTCAATATAAGCACTGATTTGGTTCCCTCTTCCTAATGTGCTCCAAGTCGGTATGTCGTTCTCGTGCTCTAGAAGTCATATCATTGAGGGTCTCGCACCCCGAGATACTCACGATCTCCCCGCTATCATTCTGAATATGTCCTGATACCTTACCTTTTTCGTTTCCTCATCTGCTGCATACTACAGTACCAAGTAAGCTCTCTCCCGAGACTTGGTAGTGATCCCTGCCATAGTCTCAGTCGTCTGCTGGAGATCCAACAACTCTTGCGCCAACTGTTGCGCCTCACTTGCCTGAGCAAACTCTACCTGGAATCTGGTCGAAAAGTCATCCCATGACATAACATCGGCCGCATCATCACTCAACTCACTACCAACCTCTCCCATCAATCATGTGCTCTGTCCTGCAGGAGACAGGAAGTAAGTCGGATCTTGTCCCCTTTCGAGAGAACGACTGGTACGAAAAACATTGGCGACATCTGCCAACCATCTGCTGCTAGCAATGGGGTCCCTAACCCCCATGATAATCTGGAGCTTCGCAGGCTCTGAACTCCCAAAGCATCAACGTACGCGCCCCTATCATGAATGTTATCTCAGTGCAGAATGCACTCAGCCTCTCATCACAAATGTCAAAATGCCCTCCTTGATCATACCGAAGATCACAGGAATCTGATAAGTGATACTGTGCGTACTTTTAGATGGAATGAACTCCCTGTTGGGTTTTGAGCATTCTAACACTCCTATGGTGTACATGCAACCCTATAAACCTTGGATCTATGTTTTCTCTATTATACATGCAAATATTAACTATTCCAAGGTTTCATCCTAACTAGCATATTATGAAGCACCTATACTACAAAGTTCTAGTTAGATGACATACCTTTTGATGTAGCTTGATGTCTTCAAGCTTTAAGAGCTTAGCCCCAATAGTGTGGAAGCCTCAAATGGAATCACAAATCACCAAAACACCTTGGAAGAACTTGAGAGAATATGTATGCACACTAAAATCGGCCCACTCTTATTTTCACACACTTGTGCCAATTTTGTGAGCCAAGGACCCCTTTATATATTATGGAGGATTAGGGTTACATCCATGTAAACCCTAATACCCATGACCTTTCATTTACATAGGATCCATGGGTTAAAAGCTCCATGGACCATCCATGAAAGCTTAGCCCAACCTAAATGAACTTGGCCCATTCCATATATATAAGAGTCCATATTTAATTAGTTCTTTTTGATCACTTAATTAATTCTAAATTAATTCTTGATCAATACTAATTAAATAATATGATTCCATATTAATATATTATAACTTATAATATATTAATATAAATCATAAATATACTATTCTCAAAAGACTATCCATATAAATTGTGCCGGTGAAGTGCAACCCAAATGGACCATGCCGGGTCGGGTCAAGTATATACCAAATATAGTTATGGACTTAGACATTAATCCAACAGTCTCCCACTTGGATAAGTCTAAAACTATTATTGAGTATGACTTCAAAACCTAACTGGCAATCATAGCTCTTAAAGCCGCTGTCGAACTCTGACCTTGTCAATGACTTGTCCATTAGATAAGGGATCATATATTCCTCCATTCTAGATATCATATGGACTGAGACATGGATTATAATCATTCTCTCTGTCCATTTGTTGTTTCCCGATTTTCGATTTATGATGACTGACTGATTGAACAAATCAAATCAGTCCTGGCTTGGCCAAGCACTCACATGTGTCATCGCTAAATCATCGAGGGGCCCACAGATATCGCTTTTATCCCGAAGGTAAAAGGAATGGATAAACTTCGACTCATATGACTTGTTCTACTACTTGTTGAATCATACACAAAGGCACGTTTTATAACATCGAGTTACCAAATACGTTTTCGTGCAATCAATGTATAACCAACTCATAGTAACAACTCATATCTCTAGGTTTGAAGAATATAAGATATTATCGTCTCATGATCACTCGTGATAAAATCCATGAAGTGATTCAAATGAGCGCGGGTTGAATCCAATACTCAAAACTTATGAGCACTCATGAGTGTTGTAGCACCACTTTGTCCACCAACTTGGACCTCTACAAACCAACCCATGACAGTCTTGATTCATATCTACTTCCAACATATGACCGACTATCGATGGTTTGAATAACTTAATCATTCAGGAAGAACGACTTAGTTATTCTGGAAGTCAAAACATGCAAAGTGAAACACAAGAATAAATGAATCAAATATGGTATCAAACCCTATGAATATAAATAAACACTTTTATTTATCACCATACTGATTACTCATTATTCATTGTTTCGGTTTTATCAACTTTATACTTGAATTAAAAACACTAGTTGTCCCATGCTCCAAGCATGTACACTATGTTTTTCTTAAACAATAGCTTTGCCATACACCAAGTATGCACTCTATGTTTGTATATGATCCTTACTTTGTGAAATAAACCAATTGAACATAATTTCAATGATTCTAATTTCACACTCCCAAATCCTTATCGAAAAATGTGAGAATTTCAAATTCCTATCATTTATCGAAATCTGTTTAGAGTTTAAACTTATATGCACTGACCCTCCTGTAATGAATATATACAAAGTCACAAAGACTTGTCAACAGTCATTATAAGGTATTCCAATGGAGATCAACTCCATGGAAACTAAGTCTCATATTCAAAGTACATTGCTTTGGACATGCTTCTTGCATTAAGTTTTCTAATCTTACACAGATAACTTCCACCTATGGAGACAACTCCATATTCTCATTTTGACTATCACTTCTGAATAAGAGATGCCTCTTTTCAGAATATGTCAATATGGTCCTTCCAAAATTAGCACTATACTTCCAACTGTCCCTGAGCAACCAATCTTAGGTAAACCTCAGATTGTCCTCGACAATTGCTTAATCATTTTAGTCATATCCAATTCTAGACCTTTTCCCTTCTTAATGCCTCTGGGCATTTGGAAAAATTTAGAAATGACAAATATTATAGCACATGCAATCGATCCTGTACCCAAAGCAAATGGTACATGATTCATGATGTCTCACATAAAGACATGATTCTAGACCAGTCTTTTGCTACAATATTTTTATTTGCCATGTTTTCAAAATTTGACTATGAAGAGGGATGTCGTAATCATAATCAAATTTTGAGAACGCAATATATAGAATTTCCTTAAGTTGAACCAATCCAACATGAAATTCATATATATTCTTGACTAAGGATGATTAAGGTCTCAATCTAAGCCTTTAGAACTAAAATGAAGTATATCCTCTCCCTTAATTATAGCAAAACAACTTTTTCAATCCCTGCAGCCTCACGAATTGAAACTTTTGTTTTCTATAATTAACATTGCTAACTTGCAACACTAACAATAATTATCATGCTCCCACTAACATGATGATTATTAGCATAACACTTATGCTCCCAGTAGCTTTGACATGTACTCAGAAATCAGCTGGACTTCTAGAAATCAATACTTTATTGACTTTCTTACCAAAGTTCAGATTTCTGATACGAGATGCTTTGATAAAACTTTATCAAAATCATACACCTTTCCTTAGATAGCATGCATGTGTGTCTAAACAATTTCAGAACTATGAAAAGGGATGCCATAATCATAGTCTCAATTGTTTAGACCTTTTGCCATCTGCTTCAAATCTACTTGGTGGAAGTGTTTCCTCACCATCATTTTCATGAATCGGAGAGAAACCTTATCACCCTTAGATTTTATGGTGTATGTGTTCTTATCCATGTGAATCGTCAAAACCATAGTCACAAGACAAGGATAATGACAAATCCAAACTCATATGGACTGAACTTATGCAATCTTAACTTCTTGCCACCTGGCAGTACAGGGCCTGCCATTGCTTCCAAGTTGTTATGCAACCAATTGAGAACTTTCAGAACTCCTATGCAAAGCCAACTTTAACTAGAATGGGCACATAATATGTCAACACGATAGGTTATAAACCTCAAGTCGTGTGCTAGTGAAGAACCTCAGGTTTTATTCTTGATTAGTTCTTGAAATTCTTTTTAGGATCTTTAAGACTCCCACTATCCTCTTGACATATAAGACTATCTTGCCAAATATTCAAGAGATAGTGCGGATTCTTTATCAAGACAAACACTTCACACAATTGGCCTTAGTTGGTCTTTGTTTTATCCAAAACATCACAACTTACCAATTTCAAATGTACAAGAGTATGACACTTTTACTCTTACATTTGACAAGTGTTTTAAACCTTTCTTTAAGATATGTCACTCAAGTTACAATCTTGGAGTATGACTCTAAGAATTGTTTTGGAACGAAGTATGACTCATCTTCCTGATCTAACCATTTCAACAATTCATGACTCCTCTTCTTAGTCATAAGAATGCACTAAGATGACCTTTAGAGGACTAATTGTGATATGATTTCTAAATCATTAAGATGATCACAAACATGATACTAAAGTACTCTCCCATCTTTTCAGATTTGAGAAACTTTTATCTTTCTGCCTAATTTGATTCTTCCCATTCGTTCTGCCATACATTGAGACTTTTCCAATGTTTCAGAATTATACTTAAACTTGTAAGTATAACCATATTTACTAAACTTTAGTAAATCAAATAGTCTTAACGAGCTTTGTGGTGGACATGACCAGTGCACAAGAATGACTACTCGATCCCTTTACTCCTTCACTTGACTCACACATCCATGTGAACAAGTAATTAGTCTTGATTTTCCAATGCTTGAAAGTTCTCATTCATCATACTATTCAACTTGCACGATTCCAAGTTTCGGTCCAATTGAAACTTTAGCGATGAGGAACTTTCCTGATTTGGTAAATTTAGACACTACCACAAATGAAAGAATCAAATCCATTTTCCAATATTGTTGTCAGTGGAATCATATAAGCAACAATTTTCCACAAATGCCATTGTGAGGATACTTCAAATAAATAAAATTAAACAATTTTCTTTTATTTTAAAACTTTGCGGAAAAACTTATCCTTACAATCCACATGGAAAATTGTTGTTATCTATTCCTTAGCAATATATCATAACTTCTTAAGCAACTGCTCAAAATTCTGATGCGATCGAAATCCACCTTCGCGATCAGAATCAGCATATACTTCCTTTAAGATTTCTCTATATTCTTTGATTCTTAAAACATCAACATGTGACCCAGTCACATCATGTAATGAGGATCTCAGAATAGAACTTAACAGAGTTAGATAATGGGCTCTACCTGATGTAGAGTCAAACTTATTGACTTTAACATCCTTAGGTAAATTTGGCAGCTTTGCAATCAACGCCCCTTCCTTTGGCAAAATAAACATATGGACCCTTTGGTAATGGAACTATCTCAGACTTAGCCTTTCTCTTTACCATTTGGTCAACCGGGTTGACTATGGTCAATCCCTTTCCATTGGGAAGAGAATGCTTTTTCTGGATTTTCAGTGTCACCATTGTCACTGTCCATAAAGTTTTCGGGAAGTTGATCTTCTAATCAAATTTGCTTTACTATCGTTCCAAATCATTGCTGATTCAGCAGCACCAAGCAAATAGATTTGATCATTAAGGTTCATGTCATAGTCTGTTTCATAGTAGTCCCAAAGGAACTCACTATGTGACTTAGAAAGTGATTGAACATCCAACTTTCTCAAGACTTTGACACCCAACTCTCCCGGCTTGTCAATATGTGACTTCATCTCTAAGATGTGATCACACATAGACCTTGCTTGCCATTAGGGCTTGAGTGACCTTGAACTTGTGGGTTAGGGAGAATAATTGGAGGAGGTGGAGGCAGAGAAGTATGACTTCCATGAGCCAAACTCGGGAAGTCATATTCATTAGGAAAGCTTGGTTTGGGAAGATCATTGTTGTCTAAACCAGACATCAACAATGGGAAAAATTCACGTAAAGTTGATTTAAGTCCTTAATATAACACCCAATATGATATATTAAGGCTAGGACCCAACAAACTATTTTATAACTTGGAAGAGGGATGCCGTAATCCAAGCTATAAAATATTTGAAGGTAGGTGAATGACGATTCACCAATTTCCACCAAGATAAACGAAATGTATTATTAGGTTTTAATTGCTTTTGAAACTCCTAAATTCTTTTGAGATTCATTGAACTTTTCAATGGCATGTTTCAATCTCGAGTGTGCCCTTCAAGTTTTGTGACTGGGATGCCGATGATCACAAAACAAGGTGTGAAGTAACCATGCAAATATACTTGGTACCCTTAATATTTACCCCTCAATCGATGTGCCGGTTAACCACACACGCTCCACCGATACTATGATAAACATTAAGTTACCCTTTGCCTACCTTGTTAAGTCCAGGTTAGTGTGCCGGTTAACCACACACGCTCCACTAACAGCTTAAACAAAGTGCAAAGTGTAATTTCATGGATTAGCACCTTATTCACATTTTCCTAAGTAACTAAGATTGGGGATTTATAAAAAGTTTAGTTACTTAGTATTTATCATTAATACTTTTAATGAAGGGAGAATTATAGTCCTTGTCCTACTTGTTCGGCTAACGACCCTCCACCAGTCAAGGAAGCGGTGGGTGAGAGTGGACACCCATTAAACTGCCATTTTATAGGCAGTAACCTTATACCCCCCTTATAGACCGACTTCGTGAATGAGGCCTATTAATGGTAAGACGACTTGCTCTTATACATATAATATATTAAACTTTTAATATTATAATAGTATAAGGGTGTATTTTAGACATTTTAAATACTTGGTGGTTTAATCTATTAATTAAACTATACTCTTAATTTAATTAAATTTAAACCATGTCATTATGGAATTATTAATTCTCTTTTAATTAAACACTTTAATTATCTATTAATAAAGTCCATAAGAGTTAATCGAATTATTCAATAAAACATCATAATTCCAATTATTAAATTCAAAATTAAAACCATTTAATTAATTGTTTAAGTTATGAACCCAAGAGTTTTAGAATTCAATTCTTTTTTTCATAAAAAACTTTTCTCAAATTCCAAAACTTGAAGGCAAGTTTTGTAATTCTTGAAAACCTTTGGATTCCATAACTTATGGAATTAATGGTGTTTTATGATGAAACTTTCCATGTTCCATAGCTTAAGAACAAGTTATGGAATTCTTTAAAACATTAAGACCTAGTTTTGTAACTCCATAAAAAACTTTGAATCAATTTTTTTAAAAACCTTTTCATATCCATAACTTATGGAGGTTTCAAAAAACTCTTTAGATCAAACTTTTAAAACTAATAAAATAATCATATCATTTTATCTTTTACTAAATTTGACCTAATTCAACTCATATAGCAAATGATTCAAATTTTACAAATAATTAGTTTTTCACAAAACAAGTAATTATCTTAAAATTTGACAAACGCCATGTTTTTTTTTTCTTTTTTTTTCCAACTTTGAAAATAAAACATTTGCATCAATATAACAGAAAACAACCCATGTCTCTGATACCACTGTTAGGTTTTGAGCATTCTAACACTCCTATGGTGTACATGTAACCCTATAAACCTTGGATCTATGTTTTCTCTATTATACATGCAAATATTAACTATTCCAAGGTTTCATCCTAACTAGCATATTATGAAGCACCTATACTACAAAGTTCTAGTTAGATGACATACCTTTTGATGTAGCTTGATGTCTTCAAGCTTTAAGAGCTTAGCCCCAATAGTGTGGAAGCCTCAAATGGAATCACAAATCCCCAAAACACCTTGGAAGAACTTGAGAGAATATGTATGCACACTAAAATCGACCCACTCTTATTTTCACACACTTGTGCCAATTTTGTGAGCACATGATCCCTTTATATATTATGGAGGATTAGGGTTACATCCATGTAAACCCTAATACCCATGACCTTTCATTTACATAGGATCCATGGGTTAAAAGCTCCATGGACCATCCATGAAAGCTTAGCCCAACCTAAATGAACTTGGCCCATTCCATATATATAAGAGTCCATATTTAATTAGTTCTTTTTGATCACTTAATTAATTCTAAATTAATTCTTGATCAATACTAATTAAATAATATGATTCCATATTAATATATTAGAACTTATAATATATTAATATAAATCATAAATATACTATTCTCAAAAGACTATCCATATAAATTGTGCCGGTGAAGTGCAACCCAAATGGACCATGCCGGGTCGGGTCAAGTACATACCAAATATAGTTATGGACTTAGACATTAATCCAACACTCCCTCATCTGACCATCAAGCTGCCCGACTCCAGAGTCCGAGCCTGATCCCTCGTCGACACCAAAACTGCCATCTGGTCTACCATGTAGTGTTACCATACTCGGAGATATACCATAACAGTCATCAGAATACTCATCATAACTCTAGGGATCTCACACGCCATAAGTTCTCTAGATTCATCTCAGCTTTCCTTGATTCGAGTACGGATCCTCTGCTTTCAGTAGTACGGGCCCATACTACCTTCCACATCTATCCGTACTTTCCTCAAGAACTGCCTCGACTTCACCAAGTCCCTTCTACTACTAATACTTCACGTGCTACTCTCATCCTAGGCTTGCCCTAGAGTAATCACCATCCCACTCTCCGCCATTAGCTGCATAAGAAGTCCATGCTTTCATTCCCTAACTAGCTCGCGAATACTATTACATATCACTCGGACTAGATAATTCTTCGAATGAGAGATCCTACCCTATAACGGTTGGACTCAAACAAGAGCTGCGAAATAGAGCTAGACCTAACCTTCTGAAATTATTTAGTCCTTGCAATATGTAACTTAACATATTCGTTTACTAGTTAGTAAAAGATAGCTAGAACTCCTAAAAGCACAAAGCAAGCAACATTCGAGCATTGAGTACACCTAATCAAGCATATACTAATCAGGCTATCATACTGACTAATCTGTACTAGCATGCAGTTCATAGAGTTGATACACATATAACAGGCACATAAGGCATCCTTCATAGATCCTTAGTCCTAATCTAGCATGCTGTTCTCATAAAGTTGAGAATCATATCATAACATAAACTTGTATGGGTAACTTGGGAGTACTTACTTGAGCTCGGCTGATTGCATGCACCACACCCTTTTCTCTTTTCAAAGTTCTTTTCTTTTTCAAAATTCTTTTCGCTTTTTCTAAAACTCTTTTCTTTTCTCAAAATCGTTTTTACAAAAATTGATTTTCCTTTTGAAAATTTCTATACCAATTCCTTAGTTTGAGTTTAGACACACCCGAAGAGTGTGCCCGAATCTCTCAAACCAAGGCTCTGATACCAACTTGAAACATCCCTAAAATACATACCAAAAATTTCGTTTTAAATCATTAAGAAAACCATAGTCATTAAACATCATATAGAAATAATAAATAGTGTAACTCGAAATATCATAACATCTGTCAAGATATATTAGAGTATAAACATCCCAGGCTAGACAAATGATGTGTGCACTGCAATCATCCCGAGCTCTTCCCTTTGCTACCGAAACTACCTAAAACCAAAACTGAAAACTATAAGCACGAAGCTTAGTGACTCTCCCCAAACTACCACATAGCATACAATAACACATAATAGCACATACTGGGCCTTGCCCACTGCATCGGGCCCCGCCCGACATCGGACGAATTCGGCATTGGGCCCCGCCCGACATCGGACCGAGGCCCGACATCGGGCCCCGCCCGACATCGAACCGAAGTCTGGTATACATATGACATAGCAACAAACATATAACACATAAACATAAACATAAACATATAAAGCTTCCTCGGGCTTGCCCCGACATCGGACCGAAGTCCGAAACACATAACACATAACATATAAGTTAAACCTTCCTCGGGCTTGCCCCGGCATTGGACCAAAGTCCGGAACAAATAACACATCACACATAAGCTAAACCTTCCTCAGGCTTGCCCCGACATTGGACCAAAGTCCGGAACACATAAACAAGTATATGCAAGAAATACGAAAACATCAAGCATACAAACATTCCTCGGGCTTGCCCTGGTATCGGACCGAAGTCCGGTACATATAAGCTGCATCGGGCTAACCCCGGCATCGGGCCTAAGCCCGACATATACTTGTTGGATATAGTGTCTAAGTCCATAACTTTATTTGGTATGTACTTGACCCGACCCGACATGGTCCATTTGGGTTGCCTGGCGTTGCAATACTTGGATAGACTAAATGAGAGAAAGGACACTTGTGATTATTAATATATTATAAGTTCTAATATATTAATAATAGTATTATTTAATTAGTGTTGATCAAGTATTAATTTATAATTAACTTGGTGATCAAAATGAGACTAATTAAATATGTAGGGTTGATTATGACAATCATCTAATCTTTTATGGTGGATTTATGATCCATGGTTTATGGAGTTGGGTTATAACCATTTGGAGCTCCATGGATTGTTCATGGGAGTTACAAACCCATGGATCATTAGAAATCAAGAGTCATGACAATTAAGGGCATTCATGTGTAAACCCTAATTGTGACAACACTATAAAAGGAGCCCTATAGCTAGCAAAATCGGACTATTAGTGAGTTCTATGAGGGCATAACCGATTTTTGAGTGCAAGTGTATTCTCTCAAGTTATTCCAAGTCTTGTAGTGTTGTGTGAAGCATTTGAGGCACAACATTTGGGGTGCTAGGCTCACAAAGTCTTGAAGGAATCCGAGCAACAAGAAAGGTATGTACTTTTACTAGTTTTATATTACATATTCCCCATGCCATGATAGTTAGGAAGTAAACCTTGAAAAATCAAATTTGCATGTATATTAGAGAAAACATAGATTCAAGGTTTATAGGGTTGTATGTACACCATAGGACTGCTATAATGCTCAAAACCCATCAGTGGTATCAGAGCCTAGGATTGTTTTCTGTATATTTGATGCAAACTGCTTGAAAAATCGAAAAACTGCTCACTGTTCGACCGGACTCGCCTAGTGCAAGGGGAGAACTCGACGAGTCCAAGGCAAAATTCATCCTACTCGTTGAGTAGGATCATGCACTCGACGAGTAGGTGCGTGCTGGGCAGTTTTCCGAGTTTTGTTGCTGGAAATGGGATATAATCATTATCCCAAACTGTTTTGGACTTGTAAAATCTGTTTTTTTAAGTGGTAATGATTATGTTAACCCATTTCAAATGACTATTATCAATTTTCAAGTTTTATATGTGTTAATATGATTTCTTGAAATTGTTTGATATGAATATTTGTTCTTATGAGTTTTAGAAGATCATAGGAATTGTGTGTAACCTACATGCTTGTTTAATTCATGATCTTAATGCTAATGATGGTGTCCATAACTTGTCCTCAAGTTATGGATAACCAAAAGTCACTTCTTTAAAAGTTGTCATTAAAGAATAGGAGGTTTCATAAAATGAAGAGTCTTCAACTTTATGAACCATTAAAACTCATAAGTTACAAACTGAAGAGTCTTGAAATAGTTTCAAAACTTGCCCTCAAGTTTTGGAATTTGTAAAGTCTTACACTTTAATACTTTAATTCCAAATTTAAACCTTAGATTTTTAAAAGTTTAAAAATCAATACTTATACTATTATTATAATTTTATTTATATAGATATGTATAAGAATAAGTCAATCTTACCGTAAGTAGGCCTCATTCACGAAGCCGGTCTATAAGGGGGGTATAAGGTTGTTGCCTATAAAATGGCAGCTTAATGGGTGTCCACTCTCACCCACCGCTTCCTTGACTGGTGGAGGGTCGTTAGCCGAACGGGTAGGATAAGACTTTAACTCTCATTAAAAGTATAATGAATTATAAAGTAACTATACATTATTAATTCCCAATCTTAGTTACTTTAGGAAAATGTGAAATAGGTGCTAGCCCATAAAATTACACTTTGTACCTTGCCAAGTCGTTAGTGGAGCGTGTGTGGTTAACCGACACACTAACAAGGACTAGTAAGTGTGGCAAAGGGTAACTTGACTTTATTATAGATCGGTGGAGCGTGTGTGGTTAACCGGCACATCGATTAGGTAATATAGTTAAGGGTACCAAGTCAATTTGTATGTTTATTCACACCTTGTTTGTGATCCTCGGCATCCCAGTCACAAACTTGAGAGGGCACAATCGAGATTCAAACATGCCATTAAAAAGTTCAATGTGTCTCAAAAGATCTAGGAGTTTCAAATCCAATAAAACCTAATAATAAAATATTTCGTTCTTATGGTGGAAATTGGTAAATCGTCATTTACCTACCTTCAAATATTTTATAGCTTGGATTACGGCATCCCTCTTCCAACTATAAATAGTTTGTTGGATCCTAGCCTTAATATCTCATTTGGGTGACTTATTAAGGACTCTTAATCTAATGAAACTTGTTTTTCTTTTCTTTTAGATGTCTTCCAACAATGCTACTGGCTCAAACCCAACAGACTCCTTTTCCCTTATGTACTTGTGTGGGAAAGTCACTTTTGATGGATCAAACTTCAATGAATGGATCAGAAACATCAGGATGATTACCCGTTACGAGGACAAGGAGTATGTCCTCGATAGGGAGCTTAAGGTTGTGAATGAAGCCACTGCTACTCCTGAAGAGTTTGCGGAGTTTGTTGCACATGAAAAGGATGCTACTAAAGTAGCATGCATCATGATGGCCACCATGACTCCTGAACTTCAAAAATTCTATGAAGATTTCTACCCCTATGAGATGCACCAAAATCTGATGGAAAGGTACCATCAGAGCGCGCGTCAGGAGAGGTATGAAATCATCTCCTCCATGATAACAACCAGAATGAAAGATGGTGAACCCATCACCGGTCACATGCAGAAAATGCAAAGGTTTGTTGACCGATTATTGAAGCTTAATGTGGACTTTCCTGAAGAAATGGCGATTGACATCATTCTCCATTCATTACCTCCAAGTTATGATCAGTTTCGTATGACTTATCATATGAACAAGGAGGAAGTCACACTAAGTAAACTTCAGGGACTCTTAAGGACAGCTGAAAATGGCCTTAAGGGTAAAGCGGTTGTTACTTCTACTCCTTCAGCAGCCCCTGTTCTTGCAATTGGGCAGGGAAAGGGTAAGAAGAGGAAAACCCCTTCGAAGGGTACCAAGGGTAAGCCCCTTGATGGTTCCTCTTCAAGTGGGACAAAGAAAGGTCCCATTACTCCTTCCTCAAACCCAAAGGAAGCACAATGCTTCTATTGCCAGGAAAAGGGGCACTGGAAGCGAAGCTGCCCCAAATACTTGCAAGATGTAAAGGATGGGAAAGTTAAACCCACCCATGCAGGTATTTATACAATATTGTCTAATAACTCATCTAATGCTAATTCTTGGGTGCTTGATACAGGTTGTGGTATTCACATTTGTACTGATTTGCAGGGCCTAAGAAGAAGTGAGCAAGTGGAGCACGGGAAGATAAACTTAGTCATGGGCAACAGGAAAGCATCACCTGTCACCAAGATAGGAGTTTATTCTTTATTGCTTAATAATGGGTTAATGTTAGATTTGAATAAATGTTGTTACTCGCCTGAAATGGCGAGAAATATTATTTCCTTTCATGGCTTGTACAAACAAGGGTTTACATTTTCATTTGATAATAATAATGGTGCTATTAATGTTTATTACAATGATGTATTTTACTTTAAAGCATTACCTTGTGATGGTGTATATGAAGCTGTGAATGTTGTAGACAATCTAGGAAATAATGTGTTGTATATTGATTCTTCAAATAGCTTGGATAAAGCATCCTTGTGGCATTGTCGTCTTGGACATGTCAACAAGAAGCGCATAGGCCAACTCCAAAAGGCTGGAGTCTTGGAATCATTTGACCTAAAGTCGGATGATAGTTGCGAATCTTGTTTACTTGGAAAAATAACAAAGTCACCCTTCACAGGTACTTGTGATAGGGGTGAAGGTTTGTTCGACCTGGTACACACAGATGTGTGTGGGCCCTTCAGAGTTGCTACAAGGGATGCTAATCGCTATTATGTGACTTTCACTGATGATTAAAGCAGATATGGATATATCTACTTAATCAAGCATAAGTCAGAAACCTTTGAAAAGTTCAAAGAGTTTAAGAAGGAAGTAGAGAATCAATTGGGCAGGAACATCAAGATGCTCCGATCCGATCGGGGTGGAGAGTATCTTAGCATTGAGTTCCTTGACTATCTTAAGGAATGTGGGATTGTCTCACAATTAACACCTCCCAGAACACCACAGCTGAATGGTGTAGCTGAGAGGCGCAATCAAACCTTGTTGGATATGGTTCGTTCCATGATGAGTCGAGCTTCATTACCAATCTCTTTCTGGGGGTATGCCTTAGAGACTGCCGCCCATATCCTTAATCTAGTCCCTACCAAAAAGGTTGCCAAAACACCTCACGAGATGTGAACTGGGAACGTTCCTAATTTAGACCACATCAAGATTTGGGGTTGTGAAGCTTTCGTGAGGCGTGAGACTCATGATAAGCTTGAACCTCGAAGTGAGAGGTGTATTTTCATCGGCTACCCACAAAGATCCTTTGGTTACCTCTTCTACAGACCCAGTGATAATGTGGTCTTTGTAGCAAGAAGAGGAATCTTTCGTGAGAGAGAATTTATAAGCCAAGGGGACAGTGGGAGGAAAATTAACCTTGAAGAGCTTCAAGAGTCAAGTGGTGAAGGAACCTCAAATACTACCGACCAACTTGAGGGGGAAACTCCTGTTGAGCCGATAGATGAGTCTGTACCTCCGAGGCGTTCCACTAGGGTGAGGAACACACCTGATTTTTATTATGGTTATCACATCACTACTGAAGGTGATACATTTATCAGTGATAGTACACTGATAGATTTGGATGAACCTAATAATTACAAGGAAGCCATGGCAGGCCCTGAGTTTGCTAAATGGAAGGAGGCTATGGACAGCGAGATTCAGTCCATGTATGACAATCAAGTGTGGAACTTGGTTGACAATGTACCAGGTCGTAAGACAGTTGGGTGCAAATGGATCTTCAAGAAGAAGACCGACATGGATGGGATGGTACACACTTACAAAGCGCGACTGGTTGCGAAGGGCTTTACTCAAACTCTGGGAGTTGACTATGATGAGACCTTCTCACCAGTAGCGAAGATTAAGTCTATTAGGGTTTTGCTAGCTATAGCTGCATTTCATGATTATGAAATATGGCAAATGGATGTCAAAACCGCTTTCCTTAATGGAAAGTAGGCTGAGGATGTTTACATGGCTCAGCCAGAGGGTTTTGTCGATCCAAAATACCCCAATAGAGTGTGTAAGCTTGAGAAATCCATTTATGGATTGAAACAAGCATCTCGCAGATGGAATCTTTGCTTTGATAAGAGAGTCAAAGAGGTTGGCTTTTCTAGGAGTGAGGATGAGTCTTGTGTGTATGTCAGGGCTAGTGGGAGTATAGTCAGCTTTTTGGTGTTGTATGTGGATGACATACTTCTCATAGGAAATGACGCTTCTGGTGGTTCCACAGTTCCAACCATGCCATCAGCTCCTGCAACGATGCTCATTCGACCGGTCACGGTGGTTCTTCCTGTCTACGCGCGACGTCCGACGACAGAAGTGGTAGTGGCGGTGTCTGAGAGCAAGGAAGGGAGGTTGGAGGCTGCATCCATCCTTTAGGGTTAAGGTTTGGACTAAGAAGCCATCGGTTATATACCCCGTCCATATCACATCTTTTCCATAATGACGCTTCCTGTCCCTCCTCCATAATTTTTTTCCAAAAGAAGTCTATAATTTACCCTTTAAACCTTGCCTCCTGAAATCCTTTACAAATTAAGTATGAATTTTACCAAGCAGCCCCTCCCTCTACAAATCCTTTTCAAATTAGGTCCAAAATTTACTCTTTAGCCCCTGCCTTCATAAATATTTACAGACCAGTCTGGAACTTACACTTTTAACCCCCAACTTCTAAATTATGCCAGTAAACTCCACGAAACCAATACCTTGCTATATAATAACGGATTTTAGGGCTACTATTCATTTATTAATTTGTTCATTTATTTATTTAATAAACGGGGTTTTACACAAAGCTTAGTGAGTTTCCCAAAATACCACATATCATACACATCAAACATATAATGGGCCCCCCCATCATTGGGCCCCGTCCGGCATCGAGCCCCGCTCGAAATAGATCCGTCAGTCATCAGGCCCCGCCTGGCATCGGGTCCCGCCCGGTATACATAAAAACATATAAACGCATGCAAGAATCATAAAGATAAATAACATGCAATATAATCATCAGGACCCGCCCGACATCGAGCCCTGCCTGGTATAAATATCAGAAAACATACATGCAGAGTCACGCATACAACTAGCATCCTAATATTAATAAACCATGGGCCGACATTGGTGCCTTCGACCCACCAAGCACAGTGAGGAAACTCACCTCAAGATGTTGAATCTCAATAAAATCTCGGACTGCTGATCCGAAAAAGTCCCGCGCTACCTCCATCAAATAATATCCAATTAATAATTGGTCCATAATCAAAAACTGGAATCCTAGTCCGAAGTCCAACCCTCAGGGTAAAATCCCATTTTACCCTTTCTTCACTTGGCCCAAAATCTGAGGCCCAATCTAATAGTATCAAAAGCCCAATATTTCCCAACTTCCTAATTGGGCCCAAACCCTATCCTAGGCCTAACTCCAATAAAGCACATAGTCTAACAACAGCCCAAAGACAGAAGTCTAATGACCCAACAAGGCCAATACCTGCCGAGTATGCTTGGTGTACTCGACTTACGCTCAGCGTACTACTTCCGTGGCCAATACGTGCAGCGTATGAGCTGGGTATGCCCCTGTAACACCCATAAAAATCATGATAAATTTACACTTTTAAAAAACAACCCAAATTCATAAATTGTTTACAAACATCAGAGTCTCCCAAATCATAAGTCACAAATAAGGGGATGTGTACAGTCACAACTCGCCTTCCCGTGGTCATCCGAAGTACCTGAAACATAACCCAAAACTTTAATCCAACGCTTTAGTGAGATCCCCCAAAGACTAATACATAACCAAATCACATATATAACAACAACATGTAATGGGTCCATAGCTAAAAGATTGGATTACCCCTGAGCCCACAACATAATTCTGGCATGCCCTCGGGCCCACAGCTTATGTCTGGATCGCTCTTCGACCAGATCAGTCAACAGACTGAAATACCATCAAGCCCTCAATATCTGGAATGCTCATGAGCCTTCAGTATGAGTATGTCATTCTCTACCCGGCCCTCAGCCCATATATGGAATGCTCCAGGGTTTGTTGGCTACAACACGAAGCAGTACAACCTCAACCCAACACAACATGTTGACATATAAAAGATAATAAACATATACATATATTCATGCAGATAGAATCATAGGTAGTCCTACAGATCTACCAGACTAGCACATTAATAACTAGCATAATTATGCATATATATTCCATACTTAGCATATTAGTAAATATCAGGATATCAAACCCATATGTTGACCTTAGTGCCTTCGACCTGCAAGTACAGTAAGGAAAACTCACCTCGCAAACTGGACAAAAGTTGATGAGGTCTCGACTCCGAATCTCAGCTCTACCCGTCTCCTATTCCAACCAAATGACAAATCTCAATCAAAATCCCAAAATAACCTTAGGGTCAAACTTAGTCAAACGGTGTGAAAGGTCGAGAAAAGTCAACCCAGCTGACCGCCACGTCGTGGTACCCTTGTACCACGTCCTAGTGTCGTATGCGACAAAATAGTCGCGAACCGCCCCGCCACGACGTCGTGGTAACGGGGTTTTCAGCAGCTTAATGCATTCAGCCACTTTCTTCGATTCCAAAGGGTCTCCAACTCAGATCTCGTCCAAAATATGGTCTAGATGGATAAAGTTTCCAGCTTTTTCCAATAGAACCCTCCAAAATGTATAGATCTTAACTTTAAGATCCAAAACACTTCATGGGTTAAGCAATAATCATCTAATCCCTAAGGTTACTTCACTTAAAGCTTCAAAGGAGTCTTTAACACCGAACACACCATAAATGTAACATCCTGTTTATTAAATAAATAAATAGATAAAATTAATGAACGAATAGTCGCCCTAAATTCATATTATTTAGTGGGGTGTTGGTTTTGGGAAGCTAAATGTTATAAATCGGATTATTTGGGGGTTAAAAAGTAATTTTGGGATTTATTTTGAAAACATTTTGGAGGCTAAGGGGCTATTTGGTAAGTATTAGACTTAATTTGTAAAGGATTTCAGGAGGCTGGGTTAAAAAGGTAAATTTCGGACTTAAAATGAAAAGAATTGGGGGAGTAGGGGTATAAAGAGTAAATTTTGGGCCTTGGTTGCAAAAATGTTTATGGGGAGGGACCAGTTCTGCTATTATGGCAAGATGTTCCATGGTGTGTCGGGTATATATAAACTCTAAGAAACCCTAACCCTAAAAGTGATACAGCCGCACCATCCTTATGCCTCCCATCTTCCAGCCGCCATCCTCTTAACCCCTATCTCCGGCCGACACCGCCACCTCCCTTCTTCTCGGTGTTCCGATCAGCGAACGGCCACGAACGACCGCAGGACTGCCGCTATCCTTCTTCCTTCTCTAGTCGCCATTGAGGCTGGACATTGTGACTTCTTTACGAAGAAGCGAGCTGGGGTGGAGCCTCTGCCGTTGGTCGAAGCCTGCTGCCACCAGTCTTCTTTTTCTCTTCCTCTGTTAGATGCCGCCTGCTGCCAAACGCCGTGACTGTCGCCGCTGTAGCGAGTCCTCCATCGCCGTCTTCCTCCTCCATGTTCGATACATTTCTATTCGGTGGGTGTTCTGCCCATGGTGTGTGCGGGTTTCACTATATTTGGTGGGTGCTAGTTGGCTGGAAAACCCGAGGAAACCACCATGGCTGCCAACCATGGTGGCTGCCGCCGCGAGTTCCTTCTCTGCCACCCTTAACCACCATGTATGGGTGGCTGTGAGTGCGATGTAGTGTTGGTGTGCGTGTGTTTTACTTGCAAGGGATGTAGGGCGGCTTCTTGGCCGGTGATTCGAAGAAGAACCCCGCTGCCACCACCGTGAGGTGGTGGCTTCCGCTCTCTACCGCCGACTGCCGCCGCAAGGTGGTTGTGTATGTTAGATTAGTGTGTGTGTGCTAATTGAGAATATCATTGTAATTGTAATTAGCCAAGAGATTAATGAAAAGGAACTCAAACCACCATCGTGAGGTGGTGGCCGATGCCGTGAGCCGCCATTGACCACCACTACCCGAGGTGGTAGTGGGTGGTGCCCGATTGATGAAGCCCTAATGGGCCTAAGGACTTAACTTTGGGCCTAGTCGGATTGTATTGGGTTGAAAACCCTAATTAGGGTTTGGAAAGCCCTAAATGCCATAAAGCCCTAATTTTGGGAATTAATTGGGACCCGCTCTAGAATTGATTAATAAACTTAAATTATTAATTATCAATCATTAGCAAATTAACCTAAAGGCAATATTGGACTTAATGGATTAAGTCCTTAATGGGTTAAGTAAGAAACACTTAACTACTAATTGTCATTTTATGTGAAACCCTAATTTCACTTGGGCCTTAAGTTGGGCCTTCCTATTGGGTTTTGGTGATTGGGCCAATAATGGGCCATCCAAGAACAAGCTAATGGACTAGAATAATTTAATGGGCTTAGGGTAAGGCCCATGTGAGGGTTTGGGCCCAATTTGGAAAATTGGGCCATAGATGGGCCATAGTTTGGGCCTTAATGATTATATGATATTGGGCCATTAGAGTGCCAAATGTTTGGAGTGGACTAAATGGTCGGGCCTTTAAATGAGACCATATAAAGGTTGGGCCCAATTTGGAAAATTGGGCCATATGTTGGGCTTTGGTCCATGGTTTGACTTTTGGGCCTTTGGATTGGGCCTTGGACTGAATAAATCTAAGTTAGGGAAAAGTAGTCTTTTACCCCAAGTATGGAGTTGTGGTTATGCATTGGGAACCAACTATTAATTGGGTATTGTTTGATGTTGACAGTTCGGGAACCTGTCAACCAGCACTGGGGTTTTATCTGCGGGACTTCAGCAGTACTAGGTGAGTCTCCTCACCATACCAATGGGTCTAAGGCACCAATGCCGGCCCATTTTATGATATGTGATACACTAGCTTAAGTTGTATTATGTGGCATGTTAGCTGGTTATGTGATAGGGAGTATGCTAGTGATTATGTGGTATGCCAATTGATTATGTGATACTTGCGTGGAATACCTCGGGGGGTTCCCGAGGCACTTAGGTGTAAGACCTTGGAGGGTTTCCTTGGCATCCAAGGTCAAAGACCTCGGGGGGTTCCCGAGGCACTTAGGTGTAAGACCTTGGAGGGTATCCTTGGCATCCTAGGTCAAAGACCTCGGGGGGTTCCCGAGGCATTGGGCTAAGACCATGTAGGGGTTCCCATGGCACCCGGTGTAAGACCCTGGAGGGTTTCCAGGGATTCCCTATATGTTTATATGCATGGTTGGTGTAGTTGATATGATTTACGTGAGTATGCGAATAAGACCTTGGAGGGTTTCCATGGCATTTTTATATGTGTATATGCATGCTTATGCGATTGTTCTGGTTTATGTAGCTGTTATAGCTGATATGGTTTATGTGGTTATGTGGATTGTGTGGGGTATGCTCTGGGGAACTCACTAAGCTTCGTGCTTACAATTTTGTTTATGGTTTCAGGTGTGATCGATTTGGAAATGAAGGGCTCGGATTGATCGCAGTGCACACATCTATGATTTCCGCAATGAATGATTTTGGGATAACTCTAATAAATGTTTTACTTAATGATGATTTGGAATGTTTGAATCAAATGGTAACAATGTTTTAGCTATATTAAAAATGAAATTTTTACCCTTGATTTTTGGGTCGTTACAATAAAAACGGGTGCTTTTCTGAATGCTTTAAATGGCCTGGAGACTCATTAAGTTGCAAGCTTTATGAAGTTCAACCACCCAAGGCAACAAGACATAGAGAACAAGGGGGCAAAATCCATAGATACATCCATTGACTCAACAAGATGAAGAGTTTATACCTCCTTGAGTTACTAGAGGAAGGTAAAATCCTAGATCTTATTTTCTTTGGACTCCCAATGAGATCTTTCACCACCTTCTTCCTTCACAAGCACTAAATACCCACACTTTAAGGCTAAAAACTCACACAAAGGCTCTAAGGTTTGCAAGGGACGATTTGGAGAGATGAAGGCTAATGGGAGGGAGGCTAGGATGGTTTAAGGATCTTTAAATAAGGCTCAACCCCTAAACTTTAGGGTTTTCCCCAATAGCCACCACCACGTCGTGGAACAATCACCACATCGTGGTGGTTCATTAAGCCCCCGCGACCCAAAAATCATCGCCACGTCGTGGTAAGGCTTTACCACGTCGTGGCCTTCAAACAGAAATACCATACACAATCGAAAATATTTTCATACCTAGAACCGAGTGTCGAACACACACTTCCGCAGCTGAGAGACATGGAAAGTGTTATGAATCTGACCGAGCTCACTCGGTAAAATGAGGACCTAATCTCCCCCTCTTCCTGAAGCGTATCACACCCTTCTAGGGTGAGACCTTCAGGAGCACCGTATTGTCGACCTGAAACTCCAACTCTGATCGGTGTCAGTCGACATAGCTCTGCTACCGACTCTGAGCGGTCTGCAGTCTCTACCTGATCTATTGGATAAGCTCCGTGGTCTGAAGGACTAACTTGGTGCTTCCCAATATCCTATGACCAACCTCTCCCCTACAAACCGGGGTACGACATCTCCGACCATACAAGAGCTCAAATGGTGGAGCACCAATGCTGGAGTGATAACTATTGTTGTAGGAGAAATCCGCAAGAGGTAGGTAGGAATCCCAACTCCTAACAAAATCAATAACATAGGCCCGCAACATATCCTCAAGGGTCTGTATAGTCCGCTCACTCTGCCCATCATTCTGCGGATGATATGCAGTGCTGAAATGCAACCTCGTGCCCAGTTCCTCGTGGAACTTATGCCAGAATCGGGAAGTTAACCGAACATATTGATTAGAAACAACGGAAACCAGAACCCCATGGCGAGCAACGATCCCCTAGACATAAACATCGGCCAACTTTTCGGCCGAAGAGCTCTCCCGGATGGCCAAAAAATGGGCACTCTTGGTCAGTCGACCCACGATGACCCATATAGAATCAAAATCCTTTGCCGTCTTCAGCAACTTGGTGATAAAATCCATGGTGATCTACTCCCATGTCCACATGGGAACCTCCAGAGGCTGCAACTTGCCATATGGCCTCTGATGCTCGGCCTTGACCATCCTTCAGGTCAAGCACCTCTCAAAATACCAAGCTATCTCCCTCTTCATACACGGCTACCAGTAACTCAATCTCAAATCTCGATACATCTTGGTGGCTCCTGGGTGTATAGAAAAGCGAGACTTATGAGCCTCCTCTAACACAATCTGTCTGATCCCACCTGGAACCTAAACCCAACCACACCGGGTCAGTAACCATCGACTATCTGTGACAAATCTGTCAATCTCCCCCTGATCCTTTCCTCTTTCCAGTTCTCCTTCCGGACTCCCTCTACATGAGCATCTCTGATCAATCCAAAAATCGGAGAATCAACGGATATCCTCATACACATCCCCTCAACCGAAGATCCAGCCGAATTACGGCTCAAAGCATCCGCTACCACATTCGCTTTACCCGGATGGTAAAGAATCTCGCAATCATAATCCTTGACCACGTCTAGCCACTTGCGCTGCCTCATGTTTAGGTTCAGTTGATCCATCAAATATCCCAACTCTTGTGATCCGTGTAGGTAGTACAACAGAACCCATAAAGATAATGTCTCCAAATCTTGAGGGCAAAAACCATTGCCCCAACTCCACGTCATGTGTGGGATATCGCGTCTCATGCGGCTTCAGACGCCACAAGGTATAAGCAATCGTTCGTCCTCTCTGCATGAGGACCGCCCCCAAATCGGTGATGGATGCATCATACAATACCACAAATGTTACAACGTAATTTTTCAAAACAATTTTTCTTTTTAAAACATACTTTCATTCACACTATAATCATAAAAACATAATGTATCCACTGTATCATAGCAAACATGTCCCAAGATCTCATATACATAAATCCCCTTCAGTGTATACAGATCATGCCGGCGCCTTCCCGCGATCCTCGCTAGTACCTGAAACACATAACATAACAACTGTAAGCATAAATGCCTAGTGAGTTCCCCAAAATACCACATACCCCACATACGCCCTTCCAGGCCATAACTCTATAGGATCTTCCGATCCATGTGTCTCAGGGGACTTCCGTCCCAAATCCCGGTAGACCTTCCGGTCCTACCCCTATCGACCTTACGGTCCTACCCCTATCGACCTTCCGGTCCGTAACCCCTTGACCTTCCGGTCCATATCGTCTTGACTTTCCGGTCCATACCATCTTGACCTTCCGGTCCATATCATACATAACATACATATCACATAACTGCATATAGCACATAAATATCACATAACCGCATATAACACATGCATCTCATAGCATACAAGACCTTCCGGTCACACATAGGTACCCTTCCAGGTACAGTATAGTGAGAAGACTCACCTCGTATGATGTCTAGTAACTCACGTGCTCGATATCCCTAAATCTCGAAATAACGACCTAGCCCCGCCTAATTACATAAAGTAATTATTTCAAATCATTAACGGCTTTCAAGGCTAGCCTAAATCCCTTTCCATAATCCCACAGAAGGGTAAAAGACCATTTTACCCCTCCCTGACTCAAAAGTCCACATGTTGACCAAAACCCTAAAAGTCAACGAAAGTCAACAGCAAGCAGTACGCGGGGCGTACCAGCTCTTGTACGCGGGGCGTACTCCAGCGATCCAGAATCGGGGAACGCGACCCCCTATGCGGCGCGTACTGGGATTACGCCTAACGTAAGTCCCAGTTTCCTTCTTTCTTCATTTTTGGTCTTAAACGGTTAAGACATAAGCTCATATTTCAGATCTGGCCATTCTAATACCTCTTAATCCATAAAGTCGAAACCTTTAAACCTTTGCATGGCTGTAAAGGTTACCAATCCCTCCAAACACCTTTCCTCTTTTCTCATTAAGCCCTAATCTCATGCATGACTTAATCTCAACGTCCAAGATTGGATTTTTATGAACATACAACTCATAATACTCTGAAATATGGCAGATCTAGGCCAATGGAGACTATTTGCTCATAAAGTCTCCACCTTGGGACCAAAAACCCTAAAAGTTGGTCCATGAATCATAAATAAAAAATAACAAAGAAAGCTTTGAGCTTTATACCTCCAAGTGAAGCTCCTCCCTCTGTAGAACTCAGATCTAAGCTTACACTCCAACTTCTAGCCTCCACAAGAACCTCCTCTTCTTCTTTACTAACACACAAAGACACTTTCTAGCTCAAAACACTCATACACAAGCTTTAGGACGAAGGAAATGCTCTCTTAGGGTTTCTCTCAGTGAAATGGTGGCTGAGGATAAGGCCATAGCATTCCTTATATAGTGAACAAGTCTCATTTAGGGTTTTGTATCTGGGCCGATTACGCCCAGCGTAATCTTTGGTACGCCCAACGTACCTAGCAGCGTCCGCGTCCAAAATAAGCGCATGAGTACGCGCAACGTACTCTTGAGTACGCCCAGCGTACTCATTTGCTACAACTTTTCACTCAAGGGCTAACTTTGACAACTTGACAAAAGAGGAGGGTTAAATAGTTGTACCTGAATTTCGGGATGTTACAATTCTCCCCCACTAGAACCAGACTTCGCCCCCGAAGTCTCATGCTGAAAACAACTCCGGATGCTGCTCCCGTATCTCTGACTCCGTCTCCCAAGTCAGGTCGGACCCTCTCCGATGTTGCCACTGGACCTGAACCAGGGGCACCTCCTTGTTCCTTAGAACCTTGATCTTTCGATCCACAATCACGATTGGCCTCTCAGCATAATTCAGGCTCACATCCAACTGAATATCCTCCAGTGGTACCACCGCCGACTCGTCGGCTATACACTTCCTCAACTGAGACACGTGGAAGGTATCATGAATATGGATCAGCTCCTCAGGTAGCTCCAACTGATATGCTACTCTGCCTACCCTCGCAGTCACCCTGAACGGACCGATGTATCGGGGCCCTAGCTTTCCCCTCTTCCTGAATCGGATCACTCCTTTCCAAGGAGACACTTTCAGGAGTACGAAGTCCCCCACCTGGAACTCCAGCTCGGATCGTCGCATATCCGCATAACTCTTCTGACGACTCTGAGCCGTCAGTAATCTCTGTCTAACCTGCTGTATCTGCTCTGTCGTCTGCAGCACTATCTCAGTGCTACCCATCACGCACTGTCCTATCTCTCCCCAGCAAACGGGGGTCCGACACCTCCCCCCATAATAACTACCTCGGCCCTGTGACACTTAAGTCTCAAAGTTCGCTTAACCCTAAGCGAATGCTACCTTCCCAACTGGAGATCGACTCAACCCCGACCTCTAGCACCTGATACTCATCGTTGGACCTTTCGGTCCGGTCTATATCGTTGGACCCTTCGGTCCGGTCTATATCGTTGGGCCCTTCGGTCCGGTCTATATCGTTGGACCCTTCGGTCCGGTCTATATAACACATCACCAGGACTCAACTCAACTCGAGAGTTTGGTCCGACCCGTAGTTGGAATCGCTCGTTCCAATGACCCATTCAACTCATAGCTTGTGACCCGCACCCATGCGTACTTCACTTATCCAATCCCTTCGGATTGTTATGTCCACACTTACTCAGTATATAATGATTCCCAATCATTGGGGAGACCCCAGTCTCACCCCTGGTCCGACCACCAGGCTCCCAAAACTCATGCGTAGGGCCTTTCAAGCCTAAAACCCTCCTGTGTCATGCTCTGATCAAGAATGCTTCCTCATAACAGCCTCTCGCTAATTAGCATGAACTACGTTTTCCCCGTAGTATCTCATCAACTCCTCACTGACTGGTGAGTACTACGGCTTCCCGCGGTATCACCATAACCTCTGACTAGTGAGTACTACGGCTTCCCGTAGCATCACAACAACCTCTGACTAGTGAGTACTACGGCTTCCCGTAGCATCACAACAACCTCTGACTAGTGAGTACTACGACTTCCCGTAGCATCACAACAACCTCTGACTAGTGAGTACTACGGCTTCCCGTAGCATCACAACAACCTCTGACTAGTGAGTACTACGGCTTCCCGTAGCATCACAACAACCTCTCTCTCTCTCTCTCTAGATCTCGAACACACCAGTATATCGTCAAAGAACACGATCACCGAACGATCCAACATCGGTCTACACACCCTGTTCATGAGATCCATGAACGCTGCTGGTGCATTGGTGAGCCCGAAAGGCATCACCACGAACTCGTAATGCCCATAACGAGTCTTGAACGCCGTCTTCTGGACATCCTTATCACGCACTCTCATCTGATGATATCCAGACCTCAGATCAATCTTGGAGAACCAAGACGCTCCCTGCAACTGATCGGATAAATCGTCGATCCTCGGTAATGGGTAACGGTTCTTAACCGTCAACTTGTTCAACTCCCGGTAATCAATACACATCCGGTGTGAACCATCCTTTTTCTTGACAAAAAGGATCGGCGCTCCCCATGGCGAGCTACTCGGTCGAATAAACCCCTTTCCGAGCAGCTCCTGAAGCTGCGAGGATAACTCCTGCATCTCTGGCGGTGCAAGGCGATAAGGTGCCTTGGCGATAGCCGCTGCCCCCGGAACCAAATCAATGCGGAACTCTACCTGCCTCTCGGGAGGCACGCCCGACAACTCCTCGGGAAGAACATCCGGGAATTCACGCACTATCGCAACGTCATCCACCGAACTCGGCCTCCTAGCGCCCTCTCGCGTGTCTACCACATAAGCTACAAACCCGCTGCAGCCCTGCTGTAAACTCTGTCCCACTCTGGCAGCCGAACAGAATGCTGACCCACATCGGGTACCCTCGCCGTACACCGTCAGTACTCCCCCACTGGGGTCTCGTATCGTCACCAACTGTCGCTCGCAGTCTATCACAGCCCCAAATCGGCTCAACCAATCCATGCCCACTATGACACATACGTCCCCCATCGCTATCGGGACCAGATCTATCGGAAACTCAACACCGAAGATCTCGAGTACACATCCTCGTATCACCTCCGTAGCATACACCGCTCGCTCGTCAGCTATGGAAACTCGTAGAGGTCGACTCATCGCCTCTCGTCTGCTACTGATGTGCCGACTAAACGCTATCGACACAGAAGATCGACTCGCACCCGAGTCAAATAACACTAAGGCAGGTACAGAACTCACAAGAAAAGTACCAGCCACAACATCAGGCGCTGCGCGGACCTCCTCCGCTGTCAACTGGAAAGCTCTCCCGCGAGCCTTCGGTGCCTCGGCCTTCCGATGGCCAGTCTGGTTGCAATGAAAGCACACCATAAATCCATTGGGGCAATCCTTGGCGATATGCCCCTCCTTGCCACACTTGTAGCAAGCACCTGATCGACAAACCCCATTATGTCCCCTGCCGCACTTCCCGCAAGTGCGGCCCTTCTGGCTTCCAGATCTCGTATCTGCGGACTTGGTCCGCTTGGCTACCGGCTGAGACTGTGCCGGCCGCCGATCCATCCTCTGAGACTCGGCCTCCTCCCTGGCCTGAGTCTCCAACTCAATCTCCCTCTTCCGGGTATTTGCCGATCCATCCTCTGAGACTCAGATGCTCCGGACATGAACACGTGTAGAAGCATCCTTCGATATCAGCAATCCATCTTATCGCAGCGATCAGATCTTGCGTCCCATCAAACTCTGGTGGCTTCGTGTTGCTGAACTCCCGTAGCAACAACGAGTCACCTCCCTGAGGTCTGGCAGCAGCCACAGCTGTAGTAGCTGCAGCAGCAGCAGCCTCAGTCACCGCGGCGTACCGCTCATCGAAAGTCTCAATCAGTGTGGTCTTGATAGACCCAAACATCTCCGGAATCTCGGCCCTGATCGCCGCCGCCACCTCATCGTGGATCATCTGACGAAGCTCCTCGTCACTCACGCCGCTCTCCTCAGGTCTGTGGCGTGTCCCAACCATGATGTCTCCGAAATACAACACAATAATATCAGAGACTCGCTCGAGTATACTCGCACTCGATAACTCAACCCCACTTGTTCCTTAGTACCCAATGGATTCTTACTTAGGGTGCGTACTGCTCCGGTGTCTTCAGTAGTACGGGCCCTATGCTACCGTCCACACCGCATCAGCATTCACTCTAAGTCCTCCTCCTTGGATCCCAGATCACAAGTACACTATATCTCACTGGCATAGGCTACCCTTCGGTAGGCCTCTCATCAGCTCCTCACTGCTACCTACTCGCTCTCAAGCATCATATAGCAGCAAAATCCTTCCTAGGCTAAGGCATCACAAATCAGGCCACTCTAGTCCTAATATGAATACCTAGCCTACTCTAGCATGCATATCATATCGTATCATATCTCATAACACATAATGTAAGGGTATTTTGGGAAATCACCGTTCGGGCGCTGGCTGATCGTATACACTGCTTCCTTCTGCCTTTCTCAAAACTTTTACTCTTTTAGAAAAATTGTTTATTTATGTAAAACTTTCTCATTTCCTCAGTTTGAGTTCAGATTCATCCGAAGATGCACCCGAATCCCTCAAACCAAGGCTCTGATACCAACTTGTTACAACGTAATTTTTCAAAACAATTTTTCATTTTAAAACATACTTTCATTCACACTATAATCATAAAAACATAATGTATCCACTGTATCATAGCAAACATGTCCCAAGATCTCATATACATAATTCCCCTTCAGTGTGTATAGATCATGCCGACGCCTTCCCGCGATCCTCGCTAGTACCCGAAACACATAACATAACAACTGTAAGCATAAATGCTTAGTGAGTTCCCCAAAATACCACATACCCCACATACGCCCTTCCAGGCCATAACTCTATAGGATCTTCCGATCCATGTGTCTCAGGGGACTTCCGTCCCAAATCCCGGTAGACCTTCCGGTCCTACCCCTATCGACCTTCCGGTCCGTAACCCCTTGACCTTCCGGTCCATATCGTCTTGACCTTCTGGTCCATACCATCTTGACCTTCCGGTCCATATCATACATAACATACATATCACATAACTGCATATAGCACATACATATCACATAACCGCATATAGCACATGCATCTCATAGCATACAAGACCTTCCGGTCACACATAGGTACCCTTCCAGGTACAGTATAGTGAGAAGACTCACCTCGTATGATGTCTAGTAACTCACGTGCTCGATATCCCTGAATCTCGAAACAATGACCTAGCCCCGCCTAATCACATAAAGTAATTATTTCAAATCATTAACGGCTCTCAAGGCTAGCCTAAATCCCTTTCCACAATCCCACAGAAGGGTAAAAGACCATTTTACCCCTCCCTGACTCAAAAGTCCACATGTTGACCAAAACCCTAAAAGTCAACAGTAAGCAGTACGCGGGGCGTACCAGCTCTTGTACGCGGGGCGTACTCCAGTGATCCAGAATCGGGGAACGCAACCCCCTACGCGGCGCGTACTGGGATTACGCCCAACGTAAGTCCCAGTTTCCTTCTTTCTTCATTTTTGGTCTTAAACGGTTAAGACATAAGGTCATATTTCAGATCTGGCCATTCTAATACCTCTTAATCCATAAAGTCGAAACCTTTAAGCCTTTGCATGGCTGTAAAGGTCACCAATCCCTCCAAACACCTTTCCTCTTTTCTCATTAAGCCCTAATCTCATGCATGACTTAATCTCAACGTCCAAGATTGGATTTTTATGAACATACAACTCATAATACTCTGAAATATGGCAGATCTAGGCCAATGGAGACTATTTGCTCATAAAGTCTCCACCTTGGGACCAAAAACCCTAAAAGTTGGTCCATGAATCATAAATCAAAAATAACAAGGAAAGCTTTGAGCTTTATACCTCCAAGTGAAGCTCCTCCCTTTGTAGAACTCAGATCCAAGCTTGCACTCCAACTTCTAGCCTCCACAAGAACCTCCTCTTCTTCTTTACTAACACACAAAGACACTTTCTAGCTCAAAACACTCATACACAAGCTTTAGGACGAAGGAAATGCTCTCTTAGGGTTTCTCTTAGTGAAATGGCGGCTGAGGATAAGGCCATAGCATTCCTTATATAGTGCACAAGTCTCATTTAGGGTTTTGTATCTGGGCCGATTATGCCCAACGTAATCTTTGGTACGCCCAACGTACCTAGCAGCGTCCGCGTCCAAAATAAGCGCATGAGTACGCCCAGCGTACTCATTTGCTACAACTTTTCACTCAAGGGCTAACTTTGACAACTTGACAAAAGATAAGGGTTAAATAGTTGTACCTGAATTTCGGGATGTTACAACAAAATCCTCAACTCCCTCCGGGAGGGTCAATACCGAGGCCTCGGATAACCTCTGCCGAAGAGTCTTAAACGCTGACTGTTGCTCAAGGCCCCACCAAAAATCCACCCCCTTCCTCGTTAGATGAGTGAGGGGTACCACAATCTTGGAGAAAGTCCAGAATGAATCTCCTATAGTACCCTATCAAACCCAAGAAACTCCTGATCTCTGAGGGAGATTTCAGAACCTCCCACTACATCATAGGATCGATCTTGGCTGGATCGACCAAAATCTCATTGCGGTTAACAAGGTTTTCAAAGAATTGGACCTCTCGTAAACAAAACTCACACTTAGAGAACCTGGCATAAAGCCGTTCTCGCCTCAAAACTCCCAAAAGCTCTCGAAGGTGCTTCTCATCCTGCTCTTTGGTCTTGGAATACACCAAGATATCATCAATGAACACAATTACTGATCAGTCTAGCATCGGCCTGCATGCCCTATTCATCATATCCATAAATACAGCAGGCGCATTGGTGAACCCAAATGGCATTATCACGAACTCGTATGCCCATAACGAGTCCGGAACGCGGTCTTCTCCACGTCCTCCTCTCTCACTCTCACCTGATGATACTCAGACCTCTTATCAATTTTGGAGAACCAATATGCACCCTATAACTGATCAAAGAGGTTATCAATACGCGGAAGGGGATAACGATTCTTCACCGTTAACTTGTTCGACTCCCGATAATCAATGCACATCCGATGTGAACCATCCTTCTTCTTGACGAACAGTATCGACGGTCCCCACGGAGAATTGTTCGGTCTAATAAACTGCTTGCCTAGGAGCTCTTGAAGCTGATATGACAACTCATGCATCTCAGGTGGTGCCAAACGGTACGACGCATTGGCAATCGGAGCCGCACCTGACACAAGATCAATCCTGAATTCATGCTGCCTCTTAGGAGGCACATTGGGTAACGTCTCTGGGAACACATCATCAAACTCCTTGACAAATGGAACCTCTGCAACTGAAATCTGCTCCCCAACCCAAGTATGAATCATATAAGCCTAATAACTTGCACATTAGTGCTCAATACACTCACGAGCACTGGATGCCGAACAAAACCCTGAACCAACCCTCGTGCCCTCGCCATAGACAACCAGTTCTCCCCCACTTGAGGTTCGAACTACCACTCGTTGGCCCTCATAATCAATCATGGCACTAAACCTGCTCAGCCAGTCCATACCCACTATCATGCACTAAACCGACGGCCCGTAAAGCGGTTTGGATAGGCTGTAGGCCCTGTGAGGCGGTCCAGTCAGGACGACAGCTCATAGAGTGGTCCAGATAGGCTGTAGGCCCTGCGAGGTGGTCTAGTCAGGCTGGCTGCTCATGTTTGCTTTCTTGTTTGTTATTTTTATGTTGTTGTAATTTGGGGGAACTCACTAAGTGTTGGCTTACAGTTTTTAGTTTTTTTTTTCAGGTACTTCAGAGGACCGTGGCAAGGTGAAGGCATAACCGTACACATTCTTGGTTTTATGATTGATTGGATCTTGGGAGACTCTGTTTTGAATAATGTTTTGAAAACAATGATTATGTAAACACTTCTTTTCAGTAAATGGGTTGTTTTAAACATTTAAATTTATTGTGATTTTTGGGACGTTACATGTTGGTACCAGAGCCTTGGTTTGATTGACTTAGAGGAACATCCGCATGAATCCAATATCAAACTAAGGAAGTACAAAAGTTTTAAAAATGATTTCCAAAAAAAATCAAGAAAGGATGTGATGTGTATGATCAGTCGGAGCCAGTAAGTAGACCCCAAGTTACCACACTGTTATTTGATATTATGTTATGTTAGAACATGATGCTAGTGATAGTTTAGGGATCTTTAGGAATTACATGATAGAATTGCCTGATTATATGATGCCTGATAGCCTTGGGTTCTTCCTTATATGAAATTGACATCATTACTGTAGTTGCTCAGTGTATGCATCAAAATTATACATAACTAAGATTTTATAGTCTAAGAATGTTTGATTTGGCCTTATTTCATGTTCCTTGTTTGGTTGTGGGCTTAGGGTAGAATCAAGTATTCGACTGTCTCTATGATCCAATGTTATGTATGATTAGCATACACAAGTGCTGCAGGGTTGGTGGAAGTTTCATGGCTGAGTTATGTGGGGTCAGCGGACCAGTCGAGGGATGTCTAGCCTTTCTCTAGGAAGTGAGAATAAGTGTACGCATATTCTAGTGAGTGATGTTAGGGTTGTTGTGATGATCTTCTGAGATAAATACTGGTAGGTGCGGAAGGTAGTATGGGCCTGCATTACTGGAAGCATAGGAGTCGTATACATAACAGGGAAGTCACATCCCCTAGGGTCTTGATGTGAATTAGTTCCTATGGTGTGATATGCATTTTATATGATATTTCTCTAGTTCATTTTTTATGGTGTTTACGAGGGGATCCGGATCAAGAGCGAGTGGCCAGGATAGGCCAGGGTTGATCGAGGATTAGGTTAGGGAGATGATTCATGCTGAGGTTGTTTCTATTTTCCGGGGGCAGATACCAGAGTTGTTTAGGTCTATCAAGACCGATGTGATTGATTTCTTTGATGACCGATACGCTACACTTTCAGATGCTGTTGCTGCTGAAGCCATCGAGGTCGTTGCTGCTACCGGGATTGGAGGGGGGAGAGCCTTCTAGTACCGGGACTTTGACAATATGAAGCCCTCGGTGTTTGAGGGAGTCCAGGATCTGATCATATCCATAAGGTGGCTGTTTGACATGGAGGGATGTTTCTTTACGTGTTCCTGCCCAGCTGACCGGAAGGTCAAGTGCGCTCTAAACCTTCTTCGATCTGGAGCAACGGATTAGTGCAAGCTGGTTACTGGTTCATACAGTCCAGAGCAGAGAGCTGCTGTGTCATGGGAGCATTTCTCAGAGATGTTCCGTTCGAGATACGTCCCTTTAGTGGAGAGAGAAAGAGGTTAGCCTAGGAGTATCTGGACCTAAGGCAGGGTACGGGAGTCGGTGACTGAGATCACCAAGATGTTCACTGAGAGAGCATTGTTTTGCCCTAAGTTTGCTGCTTCTGAGCAAGCTCAGATGACCTGGTACTTGAGCATACTCAAGACAGACATTCGCCAGTTTGTGTCTACTTAATGCTATAGTTCACTCATTGAGTTGTAGGAGGCCGCGAGGCAGCATGAGATTGAGATGGAGCTCCAGACGAGGGAGTTGAGGCAGTTCCTTGGGCAGCCGCAGCCTGGGGAAAAATGGATGCAAAGCCCCATGTTTGTTGGCGATTGAAACCCGCAACAGACACTCTAACTCCCTAATATGCATATCAAACTCCCTACTGAATGATCGAGATACAAAGGACCGACTCGTTCCTGAGTCAAATAACACAAGGTCAGACAATGAGTTCACTAAGAACGTATACATTGGGAGCATATACATGAGTATAACATAAAACACAATCAATAGAATTATAAATACAAATATACCGATCACGACGTCTGGTGCCAACCTGGCCTCCTCTGTCATGAGCTGGAAAGCGCGACCTCGAGCCCTTGGGGGCTCCGCCCTGCCCTGACTCCCATCCGTGATCCTCAGAGTAGCAATCAAGTGACAGTTGGCCTTCACATGACCAACTTGGTCGTAGTGGGAGCAAATCCTGGAGCTGAGTAGTGGGGCCTGCTGGCGGCAATCCCTCGCTATATGGCCCTGCCGGCCACAATTGTGTCACCTAGAAGATGATCGACAAGCACCCTCATGAACCTTGCTGCACTTTCCAAAAGTGCGGCCCTTCTGATCACTAAATCTAACATTAGTGGCCTTGAACTGCTTCGGTGTAGGTTGCGACTGTGTCGGGGCCGGTCTCTGCTCCCTCGTCTAGAGCTCCATCTCAATCTCACGCCGCCTGGCGGCCTCCTGCAATTCCAACAATGAACCATAACGCTGAGTGGATACAAACTGCTTGATGTCTGTCTTGAGCATGCTCAAGTAGCAAACTTGTAACATCCCAAAATTCATGACCAAAAATTTCATTTTTAATTACGTAATTATAAAAGCCAATAGTCTGAAAACATCAATAGTGTCATCACATGTCATAATCAAAATCAATATCTAAAACATGTCATAAGAAAACAACATCAGAGAACAACTCCCAAAGATCTCATGTGCGGAAAATCATAGTGTGATGCGCTGCGATCATGCCGACTCCTTTCTTTTCGAAGAAGAGGTACCTGAAACCAAAACTGAAAACTGTAAGCATGAAGCTTAATGAGTTCCCCCATCATACCACATACAATACAATAAACATACTGCCTAGCATATCCGGGTGATGGCCTACCCTTTCGGTCTCTTTCAACCGATACTGCCTAGTATATCAGGGTACTGGCCTACCCATTTGGTCTCTTTCAATCAGTAACCGCCTAACATATCTGGGTGCTGGCCTACCCCTTCGGTCTCTTTCAACCGGTAACTGCCTAGCATATCTGGGTGCTAGCCTACCCCTTCGGTCTCTTTCAACCGGTTACGGGGTCTATTTCACCCCTACCACTACCACATAATATCCTAACATATAAGCACATAAATCACATACAGATAGTGGCATACCAGACAACTATCACAAAGACAATCATCTCTACTATAAACAACTACTAGTGGGCCGACATTGGTGCCTTCGACCCACTTACAACGGGAAGGTAACTCACCTCAACTGTGTGTTTCGAAATCGTACTCCTCGGATGGCTCAGGATTCCTCTCCCTAAAGCATAATAAATCCCCTATTGGGTCCAAGTATGACTCCCTTATGGCCGAAATTCTAATTCATTTCCCAAGGCAAGGTCCCCTAGTCCTTGCCCTAATGGGCCTTTTTCCCCAAGGTCCAACCCATAATCAATTTAAGGCCCAAATCCATTCCTTTAAGCCGTAAAGCCCAATAAGGCCCAATACCACAAACCACACTCCTAGGCCTAGAGGCCTTACTCCACAGTGGGTCATGAGGCCTAAAAAATTCAGGCCCAATCTCCCAAGGCCCAAAAACCACGTTAACCACTCTGCATACGTCTGCGCGGCGTACGCTGGCCTTGACCAAAAGCGGGAGGTTGACCCGGAACGCGCAGCGTACTAGGGGGTATGCCCAACATTCCTGCCAGTCACCCTAAAATCCTTCTTTTGACTTAATCCATTAAGTACCAACGTCCAGAACGTAGATCTTGGCTCCTAACAACGCCCTTAACCATAAAGTTATGAAATTTATGCTTTTGCATGCATGGATGGGGATTAAGACACCCATTAAGTCCATAAGCTCACTTTGTGACCACCTATCACTTGCATGCTTGGGGCTAAACCATCAAGATCTGATTTTTATGGTCCTAAATGCTTCTAAGAGCTCAAAAGGACAGCTCTTATGGACATATTCTTCCAAAACTCAAGGGACCTCAAATACGGGACCAAAATGTGACATAAAACACCCCAAGACTACATCTAAGCATGCAATGGTCAAGGTTGGAGATTGATACCTCAAATGAGTCAAAAAAGATGTCAAACTGCTGGATCTATAATCTTTCTTCAAGTCCTTGCTCCTTCTTCAAACTCCTTGCTCTTCAAAACCACAAAAACAACACCAAAATGCTTAAAGTAAGCTCAAGATATATGCAATGGAGTTAGAGTTCGAGTTGGGCACTGTGAGGACAAGGGAGGCTGAGAGGATAAGGGTTTGGAGGATTATAAGTTGTTTAAATAGGGTGCAAACCCTAAAATTTAGGGTTTCTGGTCTGCACTCGTACGCCACACGTACTCTTTGTTACGTTACGCGTACATGAAAGGCGTGCACGATCATCCCTTGTTAGTACGCTCCGTGTACACAGTTTGGTACGCCCAGCGTACGACACCCTGAAGCCCACTTAGTAAGGATCCAATGGATCCAAGCCAATTCAATATAAAATAATTAACCCAATAAATATATAGATAATACCTTGGAGAATTATCTAGCGTTACAAAACGCAGGACAAAACATGGCCCTCTCCATCAAACATCTTGGTGATATCCGTCACAGAGTCTGTCCCCTGTCTCAAATCCAAGTACTCCTGAGCCAACCTTTCATGTTCCACCAGTGGAACATATCTAGAACGGAACATATCCGAGAACTGCTCCCAAGTCACTACAGTCATCTACTCAGGAGAATAAGAGCTTGTAACAATTCTCCACCAATCCTTCACTTCGGACCTAAGAAGGTTCAGAGCGCAACTGACCTTCTGGTGAGCTGGGAAAGATCAAGTGAAGAAGCACCCCTCAATGTCAGACAGCCACCTCATGGCTATAATCGGATGCTGAACTATGTCGAATGTTGGGGGCTTCATATTGTCGAAGTCCTGATACTAGAAGACTCTCCTAGCACCAATCCCAACAGCGACAATGGGTACAGTGGCTACATCAGCAACAGCCTCAGAGAGGGCAGCGTATCGCTCATCAAAGTACTACATCATGACGGTCTTAATAAGCCCAAACATCTCTGGCAACTATGACCAAAAGCGAGCAACAACCTCCCACTGAAGGATCTCCCTAATCCTGTCCTCGGACATAGATGGCCCATTTTGGCCACTTGTCCCTGATCCTGATATGGATCCTCCTCAAAACGTCGCGTCATCACTATACTCGAAATAAACTAGGGAAATATCAGATAGCATGCATATCATACCAGGGTAACCAACTCCCAATGAAGCCCTAGGGGTTATAACTTCCCTGTTATGCGTATGGGTCCTGTGCTTTCAGTAGTACGGGCCCATAATACCTTCCACTCCTACCTGTATTTGTCTCAGAGGATCATCACAACAACCCAAACAATACACAATAGCATACTCACATACACTCAATCCTCACTTCCTAGAGGAAGGCTAAACATTACGCGACTGGCCGATTGACCCCACACAACACATCCATAAAACTTCCACCAACTCTGCAGCACTCGAGTATGCTAATGATACATAACATTGGAACCTATAGAAAGTCGAAGACGTGATTCTATCCTAAGCCCTTCATCAAACAAGAATAGGAAATAAGGCCAAACCAAACATTCTCAGGCTATAGAATCTTAGTTATGTACAACTATGATGCATACACTAAGCAACTACAGTAACGATGTCAATTTCATATAAGAAAAAACCCTAGGCTATCAGGCATCATATAATCAGGAAATTCTATCATGCAATTCCTGAAGATCCCTAGCTATCACTAATATGTTGTTCTAACGTATCACAAGATCAAATAACAGTGTGGTAATTTTGGGTCTACATACTGGCTTCGGCTGATCGTACACATCGTATCCTCTTTGATAAGTTTGAAAACAATTTGAAAATTATTTTAAAAAAATCTTTTCCTGAGTTTGTGAGTGGATTCACATGAGTGTTCAACCAATTCACTTAAACCAAGGCTCTGATACCAACCTGTAACACCCATAAAAATCATGAGAAATTTTAACTTTTAAAAACCAACCCAAATTCATAAATTGTTTACAAACATAGTTTTCCAACATCAGAGTCTCCCAAAATCATAAGTCATAAACAATGGGATGTATACGGTAATGCCTTCACCTTCCCGCGGTCATCCGGAGTACCTGAAACATAACCTAAAACTGTAAGCCAACGCTTAGTGAGATCCCCCAAAGTACCAACACATAACCAAATCACATATATAATAACAACATGTAATGGGTCCACAACTAAAAGACTGGATTACCCCTGAGCCCACCCCACAGCTTATGTCTGGCTCGCTCCCCGACCAGATCAATCAACAAACTAAAACACCATCAAGCCCTCAGTACGAGTCTGGCATACCGCTCGGTCCTCATCTTGTATCTGGAATGCTCATGAGCCCTCAGTATGAGTTTGGCATTCCCTACCCGACCCTCAACTCATATATGCAATGCTCCAGGGTTTGTTGGCTACATCATGGAGTAGTACAACCTCAACCCAACATAACATGTCGACATATAACAGATAATAAGCATATACATAAAATCATGCAGACAGAATCACAGATAGTCCTACAGATCTACCAGACTAGCATATCAATAACTAACATAATTATGCATATATATATATATTCCATACTCAGCATATTAGTGAATATCAGGATATCAAACCAATGTGTTGGCCTTAGTGCCTTCGACCCGCAAGTACAGTAAGGAGAACTCACCTCGCAAACTGGACAAAAGTCGATGAGGTCTCGACTCTGAATCTCAGCTCTACCTATCTCCTATTCCAACCAAATGACCAATCTCAATCAAAATCCCAAAATACCCTTGGGGCCAAACTTAGTCAAACGGTCTGAAAGGTCGAGAAAAGTCAACTCAGCTGACTGCCACGTCATGGTACCCTTGTACCACGTCCTAGTGTCGAATACGAAAAAATAGTCAAGAACCGCCCCACCACCATTTCGCGGTAACGAGGTTTTCAGTAGCTTAATTCATTCAGCCACTTTCTTTGATTCCAAAGGGTCTCCAACTCAGATCTGGTCCAAAATACGGTCTAGATGGATAAAGTTTCCAAATTTATCCAATATAACCCTCCAAAATGTATAGATCTCAACTTTAAGATCCAAAACACTTCATGGATTAAGCAATAATCATCTAATCCCTAAGGTTACTTCACTTAAAGCTTCAAAGGAGTCTTTAACACCGAACACACCATAAAAATCGGTGCTTTTCTGACATGCATGTCCAATGCATGTATTAAACTCTTATATGTAAAAAGAGGGAAAAAAGGACAAGATTCCATGCATGGTCTCAAAACTCAATTCTAGACTAGATCTAAAGAGCTAAATGCTCTAAATGGCCTGAAGACTCATTAAGTGGCAAGCTTTATGAAGTTCAACCACCCAAGGCAACAAGACATAGAGAACAAGGGGGCAAAATCCATAAATACATCCATTAACTCAACAATATGAAGAGTTTATACCTCCTTGAGTTTCTAGAGGAAGGTAAAATCCTAGATCTTATTTGCTTTGGACTCCCAATGAGATCTTTCACCACCTTCTTCCTTCACAAGCACTAAATACCCACAATTTAAGGCTAAAAACTCACACAAGGGCTCTAAGGTTTGCAAGGGACGATTTGGAGAGATGGAGGCTGATGGGAGGGAGGATAGGATAGTTTAAGGATCTTTAAATAGGGCTCAACCCCTAAACTTTAGGGTTTTCCCCAGTAGCCACCACCACGTCGTGGAACAATCACCATGTCGTGGTGGTTCGTTAAACCGCCGCGGCCCAAAACTCATCGCCACGTCGTGGTAAGGCTTTACCACGTCGTGGCCTTCAAATAGAAATACCATACACAATCGAAAATAATTTCATACCTGGAACCGAGTTTCCAACACACACTTCCGCAGCTGAGAGACATCGAAAGTGTTATGGATCTAACTGAGCTCACTCGGTAAAATGAGGACCTAATCCGTGATGAATCTGTCAATCTCTCCCCCCTAATCCTTTTTCTTTTTCCAGTTCTCCTTCCAGGCTCCCTCTACTTTAGCATCTCTGATCAATCCCAAAAGCGGAGAATCAACGGATATCCTCATACACATCTCCTCAACCGAAGATCCAGCCGACTTGCAGTTAAAGCATCCGCTACCACATTCGCTTTACCGGGATGGTAAAGGATCTCGCAGTCATAATACTTGATCACGTCTAGCCACTTGCGCTGCCTCATGTTTAGCTGATCCATCAAATATCCCAACTCTTGTGATCCGTGTAGTTAGTACAACGGAACCCATAAAGATAATGTCTCTAAATATTGAGGGCAAAAACCATTGCCCCTAACTCCAGGTCACGTGTGGGATATCGCGTCTCATGTAGCTTCAGATGCCGCGAAGCATAAGCAATTATCTGTCCTCTCTGCATGTAGAATGCCCCCAAACCGGTGATGGATGCATCATAGAATACCACAAAATCCCTAACTCCCTCAGGGAGGGTTAATACCGAGACCTCGCATAACCTCTGCCGAAGAATCTTAAACGCCGACTGCTGCTCAAAGCCCCATCAAAAATCCACCCCCTTCCTTGTTAGATGAGTGAGGGGTACCACAATCTTTGAGAAAGTCCTGAATGAATCTCCGATACTACCCTGCCAACCCCAAGAAACTCCTGATCTCTGAGGGAGATTTCGGAACCTCCCACTACATCATAGGCTCGATCTTGGCCGGATCAACCAAAATCCCATCCTGGTTAACAAGGTTCCCAAGGAACTGGACCTCTCGTAACCAAAACTCACACTTAGAGAACTTGGCATAAAGCCATTCTCGCCTCAACACTCCCAAAAGCTCTCGAAGTTGCTTCTCACCCTGCTCTTTGGTCTTGGAATACACCAAGATATCATCAATGAACACAATAATTGATCGGTCGAGCATCGGCCTGCGTACCCTATTCATCATATCCATAAATACATCAGGCGTATTGGTGAACCCAAATGGCATCACCACGAACTCGTATGCCCATAACGAGTCCGACACGCGGTCTTCGCCACGTCCTCCTCTCTCACTCTCACCTGATGATACCTTGACCTCATATCAATTTTGTAGAAACAAGATGCACCCTAGAACTGATCAAAGAGGCCATTAATCCGCAGAAGGGGATACCAATTCTTAACCGTTAACTTGTTCGACTCCCAGTAATCAATGCACATCTGATGTAAACCATCCTTCTTCTTGACGAACAGTATCGGCGGTCCCCACGGAGAATTGTTCGGTCTAATAAACTGCTTGCCTAGCAGCTCTTGAAGCTGATATGATAACTCATGCATCTCAGGTGGTGCCAAATGGTACGACGCATTGGCAATCGGAGTCGCACCTGGCACAAGATCAATCCTAAATTCATCCTGCCTGTTAGGAGGCACACTGGGTAACTTCTCCGGGAACACATCAGCAAACTCCTTGACAAATGGAACCTCTGCAATTGAAATCTGCTCCCTAACCCAAGTATGAACCATATAAGCTAAATAGCCTGCACACCGGTGCTGAATATACTGACGAACACTGGCTGCCGAACAAAACCCTGAACCAACCCTCATGCCCTCGCCATAGATAACCAGTTCTCCCCCACTTGGGGTTCGAACTACCACTCGTTGGCCATCACAATCAATCATGACACTAAACCTACTCAGCCAGTCCATACCCACTATCATGCACTAAATCGGCGGACCGTAAAGCGGTTTCGATAGGCTGTAGGCCCTATGAGGCGGTCCAGTCAGGACGGCAGTTCGTAGAGTGGTCCAGATAGGTTTTAGGCCCTGCGAGGTAGTCTAGTCAGGCTGGCTGGTCATGTTTGCTTTCTTGTTTGTTATGTTTATGTTGTTGTAATTTGGGGGAACTCACTAAGTGTTGGCTTACAGTTTTAGTTTTGTTTCAGGTACTTCAGAGGACCATGGCAAGGTGAAGGCATAACCATATACATTCTTGGTTTTATGATTGATTGGATCTTGGGAGACTCTGTTTTGAATAATGTTTTGAAAACAATGATTATGTAAACACTTCTTTTCAGTAAATGGGTTGTTTTAAACGTTTAAATTTATTGTATTTTTGAGACGTTACAAGTTGGTATCAGAGCCTTGCTTTGATCGACTAAGAGGAACATACAGTGTGAATCCAATATCAAACTAAGGAACTACAAAAGTGTTAAAAATGATTTCCCAAAAAAAATCAAGAAAGGATGTGATCTGTTATCACTGTGAAAAGGTTGGCCATATTAAGGCTAATTGTCCTCTGCTCACGGCGAGAACAACGCGGGCTCCAGCGCCAGCGACTTTTAGGATCACTGATGGGTGCCAGGGTAGGGTGGAGCCCCCGGGGGCTCATGGCCAAGCTTTTCAGCTCACTACCGAGGATGCCAGGGTAGCGCCAGACGTCATGACTGGTATGTTTCTATTTATTGTTTTGTTAATTATTTTATGGTATGCTTATGTTTATATTTCTAATAGGTACATTCTTAGTGAACTCTTTGCCTACTCTTGTGTAACTTGACTCAGCCGCGAGTCGGTCCTTTGTGTCTTGATCTTTCAGTAGGGATTTTGGCTTGCCCCTTAGCGAGTTAGAGTGTCCGTTGCGGGTTTCTATCACCAACGAACACGGGGTTTCTACATCCAAAGTGTATCAGGGTTTTGTATTAGAGATCTTTGGGGTGCCTTATCTGATTGATTTGTTCCCTATTCCCATGGGGGATGTATGCCTGATAGTGGGGATAGATTGGCTGAGCAGGTTTGGTGCTATGATCAATTGCGAGGGTCAGCGAGTGATAGTTCGAACCCCAAGTGGGGGAGAACTGGTCATATATGGAGAGGGTATTAGGTTTGGATCAGGGTTTTGTTTGGCATCCAGGGCTCGACAGGATATTCAACATTGGTGTATGGGTTATCTTTCCTATGTGGTTGATACTCGGGTAGGGGAGCAGACTTCGGTTTCAGAGGTGCCAATTTTCAGGGAGTTTGCTGATGTGTTTCCGAAGGAGTTCCCGGTGTGCCTCCCGAGAGGCAGGTTGAGTTCAGGATTGACCCAGTTCTAGGTGCGACTCCGATTGCCAAGGCGCCTTACTACTTGGCACCACCGGAGATGCAGGAGTTGTCCTCTCAGCTTCAGGAGCTGTCTGGCAAGCAGTTCATCAGACTGAGTAGTTCGTCGTGGGATGCGCCAATTTTGTTCAACAAGAAGAAAGATGGTTCACACTAAATGTGTATTGATTACCAGAAGTTGAACAAGTTGATGGTGAAGAACCGTTATCCTCTTCCGTAGATTGACAACCTCTTTGATCAGTTGCAGGGTGCATCTTGGTTCTCCACGATCGAATTGAGGTCGGGGTATCATCAGGTGAGGGTGAGAGAGGAGGACATGGAGAAGACCGCGTTTCGGACTCATTATGGGAATTACGAGTTTGTGGTGATGCTATTTGGGCTCACCAATGTGCCTGCAGTGTTTATGGATTTGATGAATCGGGTATGCAGGCCAATGCTCAATCGATTATCTTGGTGTATCCCAAGACCAAAGAGCAGCACGAGGAGCATCTTCGAGAGCTTTTGGGAGTATTGAGGCTGGAACGGCTATATGCCAAGTTCTCAAAGTTTGAGTTTTGGTTACGAGAGATCCAGTTTCTGGGACATCTCGTTAACCAGGATGGGATTTTGGTCGATCCGGCCAAGATCGAGGTCGTGATGCAGTGGAAGGTTCCAAAATCTCCTTCAGAGATCAAGAGTTTCTTAGGTTTGGTGGGATATTATCGGAGATCTATTCAGGACTTATCCAAGATCGCAGTACCCTTACTCGTCTGATGAGGGAGTGAGTGGATTTCCGATGGGGTCTCGAGCAACAGGTTGCTTTTGAGAAACTGCGACGGAGGTTTTGTGAGGCCCCGGTGTCGACCCTTCCAGAGGGTGTCAAGGATTTCATGGTATTTTGTGATGCATCCATCACTAGCTTGGGGCGGTCCTTATATGGAGGGGACGAGTGATTGCTTATGTTTCGCAGCAGATGAAGCCGCATGAGGCGCGATATCCGACTCATGACCTGGAGTTGGGGGCAGTGATGTTTGCCCTCAAGATTTGGAGACTATATATGTTGGGTCCGTTGTAACATTTACACAGATCACAAGAGTTTGCGATATCTTATGGACCAGCGAACATGAACATGAGGCAGCGCAGGTGGCTGGACGTGGTCAAGGATTATGACTGCGAGATCCTTTACCATTTGGGTAAAGCGAATGTGGTAGTGGATGCCTTGAGCCGCAACTCGACTGGACCTTCAGCGGGAGAGATGTTAATGAGGATATTCACTGATTCTTCACTTTTGGATTTGACTAGAGAGGCGCAGGAAGAGGGAGTTAGGAAGTAGAACTGGAAGTAGGAGAGGATTAGGGGAGAGATTGACAGGTTTTTCACCGATAGTCGAGGATCGTTGACTCGGTGTGGTGGGGTCTGGGTTCCAATTTCATATGGGATTAGACTGATAGTGTTGGGGAAGGCTCATAAGTCTCGCTTTTCTATACACCCAGGAGCCACCAAGATGTATCGGGATTTGAGATTAAGTCTCTAGTGGCCATGTATGAAGAGGGAGATAGCATGGTATGTTAAGAGGTGCTTGACCTAGAGGATGGTCAAGGCCGAGCATCAGAGGCCACATGTCAAGCTTCAGCCTTTGGAGGTTCCCATGTGGAAGTGGGAACAGATCACCATGGATTTTATCATCAAGTTGCTGAAGATTGCCAAGGGTTTTGATGCTATATAGGTCATCGTGAATCGATTTACCAAGAGTGCCCACTTTTTGGCCATCTGGGAGAGCTCTTCGGCCGTAAAGTTGGCCGATGTGTATATTCGGGAGATTGTTGCTCGTCATGGGGTTCTGGTCTCCATTGTACCAGAACGAGATGTTCGGTTCACTTTCCGATTTTAGCAGAAGTTCCACGAGGAACTAGGCACGAGGTTACATTTCAGCACTGCTTATTGTTTTGGTAAAAAATTACACAAGTGAAACTTAACCAAATTGAATGAGAGGCTGTGGTGTTTGGATTGATGTAAGCAGAAAATTGTAATCAAGACAACATGAAGGTTTACAAGGAAAGTCATTGATCCTTGCTAGTGTAATGCCCAATGGTTCCAAGGTATTATTTAATTATTTAATCATTTATTTATCTGTCTAATTATGCAAGTTATGTGGGCTTAGTGGAATTGGGTTTTATTGAGTGGGCTTTGCTGAGGCCGTACGCTGGGTATAAGCTTGGTGTACGCGGGGCGTAAGTGGATCATTAAGGAACACGAAGGCATGGACGTATGCTTAGTGTACAAAGTGGTACGCGCAACGTATGTGGTCAAGACCAAAATCCCGAATTTTTAGGGTGTAAGCCCTATATAATGTCATTAAGTCCCAAGTGTTAGCCTCCTTATCAGCCTCTTATGTCCAGAAACCCTAAAACCGAGTCATATCTTCCATTATTGAGTGTCTGAGCTTTTGGAAAGCTTTTGGTGTTCATCTTTGTGCATTTTGAAGGAGTTGAAAAAGCTAGAAGTTGCTTAGCCTGAAGAGGACGTCTTCGATCCATAAACTCTACCTTATTTGCCAAGCTTTTGAGGTATCGAGTTCTCATCTTGCTTGCTAGATGCTTAGATCTCTTTTTGGGTTAGATTGTATGTTTTTAGCCATGTTTTGGATGGATGTTGGGAGTAGGATGTCCCAAATGCTTATTACTTCATATCTAAGGTCTTCATGGACTCCTTTGGCATAAAGGTGCCAATTTTACGGAGTTTAATGGCTTCATGCATCCATTAAGTCCTTCAATAAGTCCTTTTTGAGCTTTAGAGCTTCTTATGGTGATGCATGGATGTAAAGGTAGCAACTTTACGTGGTATTTCAGCTTAAAGGGGTTAGATTTGCATTCTGGAGCAAAGTCCTATCGGATTAGGAGCTTAATCTCGAAGTTGGCTGAATTGGTTGAGTACGCTTGGCATACACGCCTGTATGCGCAACGTACAATCCTTCGATGCAGTACGCTTAGCGTACCAATTGAGTATGCCCAACGTACTCAGTCTGATGACATTTCGATTATGGACTTTCAGTTTGGGCCTTGTTTTGGGCTTGGAAGGCTGTGGTTTAGTTGGGCCATATGTTTTTGGTAGTTTTTGGGCCAAATATGTTATTGGGCCTCGGTCTAAGGCCCATGTGGAAGGATTGGGCCTAACTGGGAATTGGGCCATATTTTGGGCCTTGTTATATTGTTTAGCTTTGGGCCCATTGGATTGTGGTTGTGGACTTCATTCTTGGACCAAGCTAGGTTAGGGGTAAAATGGTATTTTTACCCCATGTAGGGATTTTTGGTTATGATGTAGATCCCAAATGTTAATTAGCTTTTATTTGGCAATTGATAGCTCGGGGAGCTGTAGGACAAACATTCAGGGATCATTTGTTTCATTCAGCTTTTTGAGGTGTGTTTTCCTCACCAGGTTTAGCATATCTAAGGCACCAAGGCCGACCCTTGATGATGATGTTGATGTACTTGTTGTCTGTGTAATACTTGTATGCGCTTGTATATATATGCTTATTGGGCGGGGCTCATATTACGAGTGTGGGCGGGGCCCATATCTCATAGGGCGGGGCCCGTTATGCGAGTGTGGGTGGGGCCGTATCTCTTTGGGTGGGGCTCGTTATGTGATATGTTTGGTATGTGGTATCTTGGGGAACTCACTAAGCTTTGTGCTTACGGATTTTAGTTTGTGTTTCAGGTACTTCCGATTTTAAGGGGAAGAGCTCGAGTTAACTGCATCACACACACCATTGGGATTCCTTATTTGATATTTACTCTGATTTCGATAACATTTGATACATTGGTTTTGTTGAGATGTATGGATGATATTCGAAAATACTATTTTATCTATTATAAAAACGAAATTTTTGGGACCATATTTTTGAATGTTACAAGTTGGTATCAGAGCCTTGGTTTGAGGGATTCTGACACACTTTCGGGGGTGTCTGAACTCAAATTGAGGATTTGGTAAGTTTTCAAAAGATAAACATATTTAAGAAAAGGTTTTCTAAAATAAGAAAGGGTGTGGTGTGTGCAGTCGGCCGAACTCAAGTAAGTTATCCAAAAATACCCATACATGTGTATAATATGCTTGAACTGTGAACTGTGAATCAAATGCTAGTTTAGGGCTAAGGATCTAGGAGAGATGCGTTTGTATGCCTGCTGTATGACCTTATAGATTTGCATGCTAGTACTGATCACTCAGTAATAGGATGGCCTGATTAGGTTATGCTTGGTTCTGATTACTTGATACTCAAATGCTGCTTTCTTTGTGCTTTTAGGAGCTCTAACTAGCTTCAGCTAACTAGTAAACGAATATGCTAAGTTACATATTATGGGAACTAAATAATTTTAAAGGGTTAGGTTTTAACTCTATTGTACAGCTCTTGTTTGAGTCCAACCGTCGTAGTGTGAGACGTCTCATTTGAAGAATTATCTATTTTTTGTAATATGTAATTGTATCCGTGAGCTAGTTAGTGGAAGTTAGCAGGATTTCCTTCTACAGCTGATGGAATAGAGTGGTGTGGAGTTTGCCCTAGGAATACCTAGGATGAGATTTAATGTTGGGAGCCTTATTTGTGAGGGAATTGTTGGATATAGAGTAACTTGGCTGAGTTAAGGCACTTCTTGAGGAAAGTACGTATGGATGTGGAAGGTAGTATGGGCCCGTACTACTGGAAGCAGAGGATCCGTACTTGATTCAAGGAGGGCTGCAATGAAGCCAAAGAGCTTGTGGATTTGTGATTTCCTCGATGTGTATATGTGGTGCGTTTTCTGATGGTTTATATGGTCTATTTTCAGTATGGTGGTATTGTGAGGCTGGCTAGTAGGTAGGAACGGTGCTGGGGAGGGTTCAAGCTCAGGTTCTGGAGTTGGGTAGCTTGATGACCAGACGAGGGAGTTCATCTCGTATGAGATTACATGCAGTATCCTTGAGCAAACTCCTATGATCTTTGGCACAGTTAAGGAGGGTATTATGGAGATTCTTGATGAGCGATTGAGCACCTTTCACGCTGAGATTGTGGATTTGGTATGGACGTGTTCTTTGACTTCCATGGAGTTTCGGGCGTATGGAGCGCCAGATTATCATGGGGCGAGGGACCCCATTGCAAGCAGCAGGTGGTTAGCAGATGTTGTTAACGCCTTGTGTACTAGCCGATGTCCCGAGGGGGACAAGGTCAGACTAGCTTCCTGCCTCTTGAAGGACAGTGCTCGTGATTGGTAGGAGGAGGTAGGGCGTGCTATAGGAGATGATGATGTTATTGATTCGATGACCTGGAGTGATTTCTCGACCAGGTTCCTAGCCGAGTTTGCACCAGTGATTGAGGTGCAACATCTGGCGCGAGAGTTCCAGGATCTCCGTCAGACTACTGAGATGGTGCCTGAGATCACCGCTATGTTCAGGGAGAGGGGCACTTCTGGTTCTGCGGTATGTGGAAGACGAGGAAATGAAAAAGGCCCGATACCATGAGATGCTGAGGAGTGATATTCGGCAGTTTGTTAGCCGATCCAGCTGCAAGACGCTAGAAGACATGATAACTAGGGCTAGAGAGAGGGAGATTGATTTGGAGATGGAGAAGAAGAGGAAGCCAGATTATGTGTCCAGTATTGAGGGTTCGGGAAAGAGGCGCAAGGTGGTTGATACGAGGGGGAAGGGCCAGCAGGGCCGAGGCCACTGTGGCAAGTGTGGTAGCTCATACGAGGGGATGTACAGGGTGGGTGGTTCTGGCTGCTTCAAGTGCGGCCAGACTAGTCATATTAGCTGGGATTGTACTGCTACCACCACCATCACCCCGGTATCTGATCTGATTTGCTTTCAGTGTAATTAGAGGGGCCATAAGAAGGCCCATTGTCCGAGTTTGGCTACAGCAGGACTGGTGTCAGCACCCGCTCCTGCAACTCTTCGGATTACTGACGGCAAACAAGGCTGGGTAGATGCGCCAACGGCGAAGAGCAGGGCTTTCCTGCTGACGACAGAGGAGGCACATGCAGCTCCCGAAGTGGTGACGGGTATGTATCTTCTCATTATCTCTTTATTTATATTAATTTGTTTCTTATGTTTTTGTGTTTTATTTTAGGATCGTTCCTTGTGAACGACATCTCTGCTTTGGTATTATTTGATTCGGGGACTACCCGATCATTTGTATCTCTTGTGCTTAACAAGAGATTTGATGGAGCTCCGGGGGAGCTGGATTGTCCTCTAGATGTTGAGATTGCTGACGATAGGTCTATTCTGGTTGCGAGGGTTCATCGAGGTTGTACTCTCTAGTTATTCGGTGAGCAGGATCCGGTGGATCTGGTCCCCATTCCTTCGCGTGGGAACAAGGTTATCATGGCCATGGATTGGTTGAGCCCTAATGGGGCAGTTATCGACTGTGAGTAACAGTTGGTTCGGGTTAGGACCCCAAGTGGAGGAGAGCTGGTGATTCAGGGTGAGAGACTGCAACGTTGGTCGATTATGTATTCTAAAGCAACGGCCAGACGCTATCTTCATCAGTGTTGTTCGGGTTTTGTTGCCTATGTCATGGATACCCGAGATAAGGGTAAGGCAACCATGGATGATGTGTCGATCGTGCGGTATTATCCGGATGTGTTCCCAGAGGATTTGTCAGGGGTACCATCGAAGAGGCAGGTGGAGTTCTGGATTGATTTAGCTCCAGATGTGGCTACGATAGCTAAAGCACCGTATCGGTTGGCTCCTCCCGAGATGCAGGAGTTGTTTACATAGTTGCAAGAGCTGTTAGACAAGGGATTTATCAGGCCGAGCAATTCGCCTTGGGGAGTCCCGATTCTGTTTGTAAATAGGAAGGATGGGTCTTATCAGATGTCTATCACCTACCGGGAGTTAAATAAGGTAATGGTGAAGAACCGTTATCCCCTCCCGAGGATTGATGATATTTTCGACCAGCTTCAGGGTGCATCTTGGTTCTCCAAGATTGATTTGGGATCGATTTATCATCAGATGCGGGTTCGGGATAAGGATGTGCAGAAGACAGCTTTCCGGACTCGATATGGTAATTATGAGTTCGTGGTGATGCCATTTGGGCTTACCAATGCTCTAGCCGCATTCATGGATCTCATGAACCGCGTGTGCAGACTGATGCTGGATCGGTCTGTGATAGTCTTTATTGATGATATCTTGATTTATTGCAAGACCTAGGAGCAACATGAGGAGCACTTAAGGGAGGAGCTGGAGACCTTGAAGAGAGAGACTTTTCGTAAAGTTCTCCAAGTACGAGTTCTGGTTGCACGAGGTGCAGTTTTTGGGGCACCTTGTCAACCAGATGGGCATTCTGGTCGATCCGGCCAAGGTCGAGGTCGTGATGCATTGGGAGGTTCCGAGGTCTCCATCTGAGATTCGGAGTTTTCTTGGTCTGGCCGGTTATTATCGGAGATTCATCCAGGATTTCTCCAAGATCGCTGTTCCATTGACCCGACTGACCAAGAAGTCGGTGACTTTTTGTTGGGGGCCTAAGCAACAAGTAGCTTTTGAGACTCTTAGGCAACGGTTGTGTGAGGCGCCGATTCTGATCCTGTCAGAGGGTGTTGATGACTTCATGGTTTATTTTGATGCTTCGGTCACAAGTTTGGGGGCAGTGTTGATGCAGCGGGGTTGCGTGATCACTTACGCTTCGAGGCAGTTGAGCCTCATGAGGTGAATTATCTGACGCGTGATTTAGAGCTGGGGGTTGTGGTTTTATCCCTCAAGATTTGGTGGCATTACCTCTATGGGGTCCGATGTACCATCTACACAGATCACAAGAGCCTGAGGTACTTGATGGATCAGCCGAATCTGAACATGAGGCAGCGCTGATGGTTGGATGTGGTGAAGGATTATGATTGTGAGAACCTGTACTACCAGTGGAAGACCAACGTGGTGGCCGATGCTCTCAGCTGCAAGGCGGTCACGGCTCCGATCAGAGACCTATGTTTGAGGATGACCGTGATTACTCCGTTGTTGGAGCGGATTTGTGAGGCACAAGTCGAGGCTATGAAGGAAGAGCACCGGAAGAGCAAGTGTATTGTGGGGCAGGTGGCTTCCTTCGATTATGATAGCCGCAGATTGTTGACTCTGCATCGGAGAGTCTGGGTTCCGTATTGGGGTGGTGTGTGCCAAGTTCTGATGGAGGAGGCTCATAGGTCGAGGCTCTCCATTCATCCCGGGGTGACGAAGATGTATAGGGATCTTCATCCTGACTATTGGTGGCCCTGCATGAAGCGGGATGTAGCATGGTACGTGGAGCAGTGCTTGACTTGCAGGAAAGTCAAGGCTGAACATCAGTGACCTCACGGCAAGATGCATCCGTTGGAGATTCCCGTATGGAAATGGGAAGACATCCCCATGGATTCTATCACGAAGCTTCCCATGAACGTGCACAGAGTGGATTTTATATGGGTCTTCGTGGATCGATTGACAAGAGTGCGCATTTCATCCTGATCCAGGAGAGTATTTCTACAGAGAAGTTGGCCGAGATATATGTTCGGGAGGTGGTGACATGTCATGGAGTGCCAATATCAGTGGTTTTAGACCAGGATGTTTGCTTTACTTCCAGATTTTGGAAGCGGTTTCATGACGATATGAGCACTCATCTCCATTTCAGTACATCATTTCATTCGCAGACCGATGGGCAGAGTGAGCGGACGATTCAGACTCTTGAGGATATGATGCGAGTGCGCGAGTTGGATTTTGGTAGGTGTTGGGATACGTATCTTCCGTTAGTGGAATTTTCGTATAATAATAGTTATCATGCAAGCATTGATCAACCTTATTTTGAGATGCTCTACAGGAGGTAATGCAGGACCCCTATCTGTTGGAGCGAGGTCGGTCAGCGAGTCATGGGGAGTACCAAGATGGTGCTCAAGACTACTAAGCTGATTCAGCAGGTTCGGAGCAGACTCCAGACAGCTGAAAGTCGGCAGAAGAGCTATGCCGACAGGCGCCATTCAGACTTAGAGTTCCAAGTGGGAGATGTGGTTCTCCTAAAGGTGTCACCTTGGAAAGGTGTCATCCGGTTAAGGAAGTGTGGCAAGATGGGCCCCAAGTATATTGGTCCCTTCAGGGTTTTGGCTCGGGTGGGCCGGGTAGCTTATCGTCTTGATCTTCCAGCCGAGCTCAGTCAGATTCATAACACTTTTCTTGTCTCTCTGTTGTGGAAGTTTTTAGTGGATGATTCCGTAGTTTTACCTGTGGAGGATATTCATGTGGATGACCGCCTGAATTATATTGAGAGACCGGTGGCAATTTTAGATCGGAAGACGAAAACCTTGAGGAACAAGGTTGTGGAGCTGGTAAAGGTGTAGTGGCTACACCGCAAGGGGTCAGAGTGGACGTGGGAGCTTGAGGAGGAGATGAGAGAGCACTATCCGAAGTTGTTCAGGATAACAGACTTCGAGGACGAAGTATGATCCAAGTGGGGGAGTATTGTAACGCCCGATGGTTCCAAGGTATTATTTAATTATTTAATCATTTATTTATTTGTCTAATTATGCAAGTTGTGTGTGCTTAGTGGAATTAGGCTTTATTGAGTGGGATTTGCTGAGGCCTGTGAGGTCATATTTTGTTGGTTTAGGCTAGGCCTTCATTTGTATGAGTATTGTTAGTCATTGTTTAGGTGTTTATAGGGTTTGCGGTTGGGTGAACCGAAAACAGGGTGTTTTCGGTTCAACTGGTGTTTGCAGTTGTTAGTCTGTTTACGGCCATAAACTCGTTTACGGTTTATGTTCCCTATATATAGTGTCAGTCTTGTCAGAAGTTATGGACGGTTATGTGTGTGTGTCCATTGTACCAGAAGTTTGCGGTTCAATAGAAACGTGTGCAATTTGGATCATTCTTGCTTCTACTCCTTCTTGTTCTCATTTATTATTTCTTGTTCTTGTGTTTGATCACTAGTTGGTTCCAGATTTGGGGACTTACAATTGGTATCAGAGCCTACTAGTGTCAAAACTGTTCAAGTTGTGTTTTCGGTTGGAGTTATTCTTCATTTTCGTGATTGTTCAAGCTTTGTTACTGGGTTTCTGCTGTTAATCGTGATTTCAAGGCCAAAGGGATTGAAGATCTGCTCGAAATCAGTTGTTTTCATCAAATTCTAGGTGTTTTCAGCTGTAAACTGTTCATCTGTTTACAGCTGTAAACTCCTTTTCAGCCGTAAACCTCTTGTGTTTTCGGCTGTAAACTCTTTTCGACTGCAAACAACCGATTTTCGACTGTGAACCTAATTTCAATTGTGAGCTGTAAAGTGTTCTCAATCGTAAATCATGTACGACCGTAAACTCTTTTCGGCCATAAACCCTCTTTGGCTGTAAATCGTGTTCTCGACTGTGAACATCTTTTTGGTTGTGCTTTCTTTACAAGTTTTATTTTTAGTCAATTAAAAAAAAATGGAACCACAAAACATGACAGTTCATCAGGAGTTGGATTCAATCATGGGAACTACCATAAAAATCCCGCGTCTTCTGTCAGCTGAAGGATTTCCTGAATGGAAGTACATAATGGAGAAATACATCAAAATGAAGGATTTCAAGATATGGCGCAACATTCTGAAGGGTCTAGTTAGAATCACTACCACACTTGAAAATGGATCCATTGTTGACAAAGATTTTGCAAATTACACAGATGAGGATTTCGAGAAAAATGAAGAGCAAGAAAAGGCTCTCGCAACACTGACAATGGCTTTATCTCCGGAAATTTCACAAGGATTCAGGGGGAGTATGACTCAACCAAAGCTCTGTGGTAAGCATTAATTGAAGTTTATGAGGGAAATGAAGACATAAAGCAGAGCCGACAAGACATGCTCAGACAGAAGTTCAACATGTTTAATCATATTCTTGGAGAATCATTGGAGGCTCAACTACATCGATTTATTACTCTTACCACTGAGATGAGTTCTGCTGGAATTTCAGTGCCACGATCAGAGATTAACAAGAAACTGCTGAATAATGGCAATCATTAAAGCCTGTGATCTTGATGACAACCAAAGGGAAATTAACCATGTGAACTCCTATTCGACTGCAAATCTGGGGATTTCGTCAAACAGTGCCTTTTCATCCTTTACTGCTACACAAAATCAAGCTTTTGCTATTTCACAACCACCATCCCATGTCGTTCCACCATCCATGCCTTATCTACATGCAGCCTCCTCCTCAAAGCTCCTGTTACCACCTCTGCTCCCAAAGAAGCCGAAGAGAACATGGCCCTAGCCTCTGGCCTGGTGAATTGCTACAATGCCTTTATAGCTGGAGAATTGCCTCCTCAGATTTCTTTCGCTGATCTTGATCAGATTCACCCAGAGGATGTAGAAGAAATAGACATTACCTAGCAGATTGCAATGGCGGTATTCAGGGCTAAGCAATTTGCCAAGAAAACTGGAAAGAATAACTACGACATGAATGAAGAGAAGAAGGTTTGATTCAATAAAGGAAAGTTGAGGTGCTTCAACTGTCACGAGCCTGGTCACTTTGCTCGTGATTGTCCGAAGCCTGATAGAAGAGTAAATCATGAAAGGACAATGGTGCCAGATGGAAATAACAGGGGAGCTGCTGCTAACAATGAGACTGCAAATCTAGCGGTGGTAGCTCAGTCATTTGATTGGGAAGACCAAATTCAGGCCTTGAACATTTCAGGACCTGAAAATGCACATTTGGCCCAGATAAGTGAAGTCACCGAGGAGAATGTTGGAGAGGATCCTGAAGAAGAGATGATGGAGTTGCAGTTTGCCTTCATGGTATCCACTACCCCTGAGCCTGAGAAAAAGGAGGTCAGTCAAATTTCTTGTTCTCAAACATGCATTGATACTGTTAAATTTTTACGTGAGCAAATCAAATTATTGCGTAGAGAAAATGAGGACCTAAAGTACGAAGGATATAACCTTAGGAAGGGCCAAAGACCACTAAAAGAACAATTAGAGGCCAAAACTAAGGATTTTAGGAAACTACAGGAAGAGTATAACAACAAGTGTGAGAACTACAATTTTATCAAGAAACAACTTGCCACTGTGACTGACGAGCTTGACACATTAAAAATTCGATTTGAAAATGCTGATTTGAATTTCAAAAAGTTTGATGTGTCAAGTGAGAGAGTTGCAACCATAATAGAGAAACAAATGAGATGGAAAGACAAGAAGCAGGTAGGTCTAGGGTATGAGAGTGTCCCTCCTCCATTTAATCACAATTATACTGCTATCCCTGTGACCCAGGAAGAAATAGACAGAGAGGAATATCTTGTGTATGGCAAACCTGTTGTACCTGTGCCAGAGAGTAGTGCTAGGGAAAAAGATACTTACATTTTTACTTCCTATGCAGATTCACCATTAAGTCATGGAAAGCAAGCAGCTGGAGAGAGTGTTTCTAATAATAATATTGTTTCAAAATCTGATGTTTCCGTTTCAAACAATGATGCTTTTGTTGCTAACTCTAAAACTGATGTTTTGATTTTTGTTTCTAAATCTGTGTTGGATAAATCTGATGTTCCTGTTACTAGCACATACACTCCACCTATACCTGTCACACAACCTGAATCTTGCACATGCACTTGTGGGAAGAGTAAGGGAGTCAATAAGAACAGTAGACCAGAAAAGAGCGATACCAGTTTTTATGCTAAGAAACATACATGCTTTAACTATGGAACTACTGGTCATATTGCATGCAATTGTCAAAATTGGGCATTTGTTCCTTTTTATCCACAAAGAAGAGAGAACGAGTCACAAGGAAGATCTCTCATTAGAAAATTCTTGAGATCTCGTTCTGGTGATGATGATTGGAATGTCAATAAAGACAGAAAATGGGCTGAGCTTGAAAAGAATAAACAGGTTTTACATGAAAATACAATTAGTACTTTAACGAAACCGAACGTGGCTAAGCAAAGATCGGGTTCGTCAAAGTCTTCGTTTGGGTCTTCGGCTAATCTTAGACGGAAACCCAAACAATCAAAACCAAAGAAAAATGTTTCAAAATCACCTGTAAATGTTTCTAAACCTAACTATAAATAGGTGCCCAAACATTTAAATGTCCAATCACCTTAGTCTTCTGTATATGCGTATGGTAATCAATCAAACTCAAAAAGTGAAAAAGAAATTTCTGTTGCTAACAAGAGAAAACCCAGTGTTTCAATGACATGGGTTCCAAAATCTAATTAATCTCGCGCATCGTGCAGGAACAGCTACAGAGGAATGCGTCAGACCCTGGTATGTCGACAGTGGTTGTTCCAGGCACATGAAAGGAGACATCTCCCAACTGCATGACATTCAGAATTTTAATGGGGGCTATGTTTCCTTCACGTGAGGAGAAGGTGGGAAGACCACCCAGAACGGAACTGTCAAAAATAGAGTGCCTAGCTTTGAGAATGTCAACTATGCTCCCGAGCTGAAGCACAGTCTCTTGAGTGTTTCACAGATCTGTGACAAAGGCTATTCAACACACTTCACTGACAAAGAGTGTCTCATCTTGAAGCCTAGAATTATTATCCCTGAAGAATGGATCTTAGTGAAATCGAAGAGGGATGGAAATGCATACATCATCGACATGAATCATAATATTCCAGAACAAGTCACTTGTCTTTTCTCTAAAGTCTCTGAACACAATGCCATGCTTTAGCATCGTCGTCTCGGTCATGCGAATGCCAAGAACCTGAATCGTCTTGCTAAAAACGAGATAGTGCATGACCTTCCTGTAAAAGACTTTATCACTTTTGAAAAATGCATGGCGTGTGCTCAATGCAAACATCATCGCAAGCCCCATTTGCCAAAGACCGTCAACTTAATCAACAAAGTTCTTCAATTGTTGCACATGGATTTATTTGGTCCGGTCAACGTTCTCAGCATTAACAAGAACTCTTATTACCTGGTTGTGATAGATGACTACTCGCACTTCACATGGGTTTTATTCTTATCCAACAAGAGTGGGATCGCTGATCTGATCAAGAAGTTCATTATGATGATTGAGAATCAAACTAATGAAAGGGTGAAGGTGCTTCGAACTGATAATGGCACAGAATTTAAGAACGCAGTTCTGGATCATTTCTGTGCCGACAAGGGTATACTGCATCAGTACAGTGCTGTTCGAACTCCTCAAAAAAATGTTGTTGCGGAATGGCGCAATCGTACTTTGATAGACGTTGTAAGGACGATGCTCTGTGATTCCAAACTACCGGTCTTTTTCTGGGCCGAGGTGATCAACACTGCTTGCTATGTCCAGAACTGTGTCCTGATCAACAAAGCCCAAATGTAGACCCCATATGAACTTCTGTACAATCACAAGCCATCAGTTGCTCACTTTAGAATATTTGGATGTCCCTGCACCCTCCTTCACCTAGAATCCAACCCCAAGTTCAACTCGAAGGCCGATGGCTGCTAATTTATGGGATACGCCGCGCGCACTGCTTATCGTGTATACAACAAGACCACCGAGCAGATTGTGGAATCTTTCGATGTGCCGCTGGCTGGAAGAGAATGAGACAGATTCCCGAGTTGGTCCTGACTGGTTATTTGATTACGCTTCTTTATTTAAATCATTTAATATGTTTTCTAATGACGTGTCAGGTTCTTGCTCAGGTATGAAGGCTGTTATTGAAGATGAAGAGGAAGATGTTATGTACAGACCACCTTTGGTGCCTCTTACGACTCCTATGGTGGATGAAGTTGTTCCAAGTACTTCTTTAGGTTCTCCAAGTCAAAGAATCAATCCTGATGCTGAAGCCACTCCACTTACTCATACTGAAAGAGAATTCATGACCATAGATACTTCCGCTGCTACTCAATCATTCATGGAACATCTCTTTCCTGAACCAATAGCAAATGAGTACCTGGCAAGCACCTCTCACGGTTCCAGATCGTCTTAGGCGGATGATTCAGCAGATGACTGACTCATCAACATCAACAACCTTCTTGTCAATATCAATGACATCAGCCATGAAATTCCCACCAGACTTCAACGTGATCATCCGATCAAAAATGTCATTGGTCAACTGGGCGACGGAGTTAAAACGAGAAGTCAGAGTGGAGATGTCAACTCTTGTCTCTACTCTTGCTTCATTTCTCAGATCGAGCCAAAGAACGTGGAAATGGCACTGAATAAGCCTAGTTGGGTTGATGCGATGCACGGGGAACTTAATCAATTTGAGAAATTAGGGGTATGGAAGCTGGTTGAGCTGCCTAATGGAAAGAAGTCTTCGGACACGTGCTGGGTGTTCCGTAATAAGCAAGATGATTGTGGGGTGATTGTGCGAAACAAAGCACGTCTAGTTGTTCGTGGGTTTTGGCAAATTGAAGGTCTTAACTACACTGAAGTGTATGCTCCTTTAGCGTGCCTTGAAGCTATCCGTATCTTCCTGGCTTATGCTTCCTACATGGGGTTCACCGTTTATCAGATGAACGTTAAGACCGCCTTTATATATAGAGATGTGAAAGAGGAAATTTATGTTGATCAACATCCTGGTTTTGTCAACTTAAAATTTCCAAATCATGTCTACAAATTAGACAAGGCTCTGTATGGGTTACATCATGCTCGTCGAGCTTGGTATGCTACTCTAACAGATCATTTGCTTGAGCATGGTTATACGAGAGGCACGATTGATCAGACGCTCTTCATCAAGCATGTGGATGCCGACCTAATTCTTGTACAGATATATGTTGATGACATCATTTTCGGGTCGATGAGCTCGAAGCTATGAAAAGAGTTCAAGACTATTATGAAGAAGAGATTCGAGATGAGTTCTTTGGGAGAAATGACCAAGTTCTTGAGGTTGCAAGTTCAACAAGATTCAACCGGAATCCTTTTGCATCAAGGAAAATATGTTGAAGACATGCTTGAGAAGTTTGGGTTTAAAGATTCTAAAGTTTCCTTGACACCGATGGCTGAACGACCCTTGTTGACTCCAGATCCTGATGGAGAATCCATAGATCAAACAGAGTATAGACCGATGATCGGATCCATGATGTATCTGACTGCGAGCAGACCCGAGATCATGTTCGCAGTCTGTCAATGCGCACATTATCAGGCTAATCCTAAACTCTCTCATTTAATTGCTTTTAAAAGAATTTTTAGGTATCTCAAAGGTAGCCCAAAACTGGGTCTTTGGTATCCTAAAAAGTCTAATTTTGATTTATATGCATTTGCTGACAACAATTATGGAGGTTGTGAACTTGACAGGAAATCAACTTCAGGGGGATGTCAATTCCTAGGAGACCGTTTAGTGTCGTGGCAATGCAAGAAACAACAAACTGTCTCAACCTCAACGGCGGAGGCTGAATACGTTGCTGCCTCTGCCTGTTGTTCTCAAGTAATCTGGATTCAACACCAACTTTTGGATTACGGTTTGAATTTTCTAGAAACCCCAATCTTTTGTGATAATGATGCTGCAATCCAAATAGCTAAAAATCCTATCCAACACTCCAAAACCAAGCACATCGACATCAAAGTTCATTTCATTAGAGATTGTTATGAGCGTTCGCTCATCCGTTTGGAACATATTCGCACTGATAATAATGTGGCGGATCTGTTCACCAAACCGTTCAACAAAACTTGATTCGATGTGCTTGTGGGCTTTCTTAAAATGATACGTTTTGAAGACTAATTTTTTGTTTTAGGTTAGTTTAAATTTGCTCATTTATTTTCCTTTCTCTCCTATGCACAAATTTAGGGGGAGAAATAAAAACAAAACAAAAAAAAATCATAAAATACAAAAATCCAAAAATATGTTCTAATGGAGGTTGTCTGCAGGTAATTAGTGGTGAAGTGATATTAACCAAGTGATAACAGGCAATTTTAATTTGTGTAAGGTACCAACGCTGAACTGTGTAGGCTCTATGTTCAATGCGCTGGTAGGAACGAAAGTTTTAAATGGACGAGACTAGGCATAGATTGACATTTAAAAGGACTTGACAAGTATTGACTTAGATAGTTCCGTTTGGTCTGACAATACGACGCTCGGGTAGATTGAGCAATGAGATATACATGGGAATCTACGGGCTACACTAAAGTAATCTGTATCTAGAACTGTGGCGTAACTTTTCCTCGATGTATGGACGCATGTCCTTAATTTCGGTACTAATAGGGCGACTGGGGAATTCCGATAAAGTAGGTCTATAGAAGGTTATTTTCTTGCTTTCTTTCTATCAGTCATATGTTGCCTCCTTTGCGTGATTGGAAGAGATACGACCTGGACTGCAACATATGCAACTCTATTTCTATGCATCTCCTTCTATATGCAATTCCTTCTGTCTGTTAGTCATATGCTGTCTCCTTTGCGTGATCAGTTTTTATCCGACCTGGAACACAACATATGCAACATTCTATTTCTCAATTCCTCCAATTCAGTTAGTTATATGTTAATCCCTCTGCGTGATTGGAAGAAATCTGACCTGAGAATAAGACGTATGCATTTCTAAATCTATCTTCTTCCTTAATAATTGTCTGCTCATCTAAAGTAAGGAGTATTTTGGAAGTCCTTGATTACCGGGGTATATAAGGAAGCGGGAAACACATTCTAGTACATCTAAAATTGAACATTTAATAGGTTGTCTGTAGATCTCCCTGCTAAATTTAGGTGGACAACAATAGCCTTGGTCGTCGTCAGCTAAATGGTCCCTCTAGGAGTATTATTTAGGTATATAGGTTCAAAAGTCTTGTCACTTGTAGCATGTCCAAATTCATCACAATCTTTCGTGTTTAAGTGGACCACAATACCGGCGATTGACCAGATCTATTCATGAAGGTGGAGGTACTGAAAAACAGATTAAGGTTGTCTTAAAACTTTGATCCCAAAATCATAAAAATAATATTAGCAATGGTGAAGAGAAATTAGTGTTATTTTATTTTATTTTTATTTTATATTTTATATTTTTATTTTCTAAAAAAGTAAAAATTAAACAAAATTAATTTAGTTTAAATTTTTAGATTTTATTTTATTTTATTTTTAATTTTAGTTTTATGTCTTCAAAGTGTCTTCATTTTTATTAAAATTTGGATGTATTAGGCTTAGACTTGAGGCTTTTGGGTTTGCAGTCCATGAGCTATGGGCCGGAAATGGTCCAGGGTATAAATGGATTGGTTCTCGGCTGTAAACTCTTCCACCCTCATTTTTCAAGATTTCAGCCGTAAACCCTCTCAGTATCCCCTCGGGTGTTCTTGATACTCTTCTCCGATTCACCATCTTTTTGCGTTTTTCATTTGAAATTGATCCTTGAATCTTATAGGTACTGCAAAGGAGACCCCCTCTATGTTAAATCTAACCTGAATCGATCGCGTTTTGCAGGATTTGGAAGTAGAAACGATTTTCGGCATCGAACTGCGTTTACAGCTACAAACCGTTCACAGCTGTAAACCCGTTTACGGCTGTAAACTTGTTTATTGCCTTAAACCAAATTTTCATTTAAATCAAATTAATTTGAGGCCCAATCAACTTTTAATTGAGAAAACTTAAGTTTAATTGATTAAATCCTTGGTTTTCTTACTTGGCTCATTTGGTGCAAAACAAATGGCAGACTTGAAATTTTCGGATAATCATAACATTGCTGCTTATCTGTTTGATCCTCCAGCAGCAAACCAAGAATTTAGGTCCATGATTCATGGACTTAAGAGATGCTACCTTGCATATGATTTCACGTCAAATCCCATCATTTATCAAGACTTAGTGAAGCAATTTTGGAACAAGGCTTCTGTGAGTAAAGGAGAAGATGAAGAAGACACGGTGGAATCTATTATTCAAGGAAAGAAAATTGTAGTGTCTGAGCAAACTATTCATGAAGTGCTACAAATCAATGACCAGCCAGGGTTTCAATCTGAGATTTCTATGGAACAAACTGAAGAGATTCTCGAAAGAAGGGGCTATGAAGGAGTGTTTCCACCTACCTTGAAGAAGCTGTTGCCTCCTTACTGGCGATTTCTTGCTCACTCCTTCATAATTTGCATCTTAGGCAGGAAATCTGGTGCTGATAAGATTTGCCTATTAAACACTAGTGCTATTTCTGCTCTTGCCATGGGTCTTGAGTTCAACTTTTCAAGATATATTTTGAATGAGATGATGAGCAATCTAGAAGGAAAACGGAAGGACAAATTTCTGATGTTCCCAAGGTTTCTTCAGATGATATTTGACAGTAAATATCCGAAGTTAGAAAGAAGAGGTGAAACTTTGGACTTAAAGTCTCTGGGTGCTAATACTTTCAGTCTCTGAAGGGTCCAGTTAATGGTTTGGTCTAGGCTTTCATTGTAATAGTTCCTTTTGAGTCTTTAGTGTGATTTTGTGGGTTGTTTGTGAGTTTACGGCCCTGGAGTGAGTTTACGGCCGTAAGCCTGTTTACGGCCGTAAACCCTGTTTCCGGCCCAAGTCTACTATATATAGAGGAGTTGTAGGTCATTGTTAGGTTGTTGATGCCACAGAGTTCACGGTCTATTGTATCGAATTGTACCAGATGTTTTACAGCAATAAACGTGTGCAAGCTTGATTTCTCTTCTTCTTCTACTCCCATTCTGATTACTTTTGATTGTTTGATTGCTTGATCATTGGTAAAGATCCGTTTTAGGACCTTACAATTGGTATCAGAGCGTGACCGGTGTCAAAGTATCATTCAATTGAGTTTTCAGCCGTTTAAACTGATATTCTTCACTGTTCGAGACTGGTTTTGGTGTTTTCGTTGTTAAAGGGATTGAATCTACTCGAAAAACGCATTTTCGAAGAATTTCTGGGAGTTTACTGCCAAGAGATTACGACCGTAAACCCAGTTTACGGCCGTAAAGTCAAGAACAGTCATCAACCGTAAACAGTGTTCTTGGACCGTAAACATAGCATCTTCATTAACCGTAAACTAAGATTCAAAAACCGTAAACACAAGACCGTAAACACCCCGGCCGTAAACACCCGACCGTAAACTCAGTTTACGGCCGTAAACATATTACCGTAAACTCATGTCTGGCATTATTTTGCTTTAATTTCTGATGGATTCTCAAAGTCAAACACATTTTCATGAACTGGATACTGTCATGGGTACAACCACACGTATTCCAAGACTGATGTCTGCAGATGGTTTTCCTGAATGGAAATACCGGATTGAAAAGTACATTAAAATGAAAGACTTCAAAGTTTGGAGAAGCATTATCAAGGGTCCTGTTCGAATTACTATGACAGTTGGAGGACAAGTGATTGACAAAGCAGTTGAGAACTATACAAATGAAGAATTTGAGAAAGTTGAAGAACAGGAAAGGGCTTTAGCCACTCTGACCATGGCATTATCTCCTGATATAGCTCAAGGTTTCAGAGAGTATACTTCAGCTAAAGATTTGTGGGAAGCTTTGATTGAGGTATATGAAGGAAATGAAGACATTAAGGAAAGTTGCCAGGACATGTTGCGACAGAAATTCAATATGTTCAACTATATTCCTGGATAGACTCTGGAGGCACAGCTGCAGCGATTCACAACTCTCACTACTGATATGAACATATCTGGGATCTTCTTGACCAAGTCTGAGATAAACAAAAAGCTACTGAATGCTCTTCCAAGGTCATGGGACATGAATGTTGCTGTGATTAAGAAGACCAAGGATCTGAATCGCCTTACTCTTGCTGAAACAATGGCGATCATCAAAGCTTGTGATATTGATGATAAACAGCGAGAGATTAACCATGCGAATTCGTATTCGACTGCAAATCTCGGGATTTCCTCTAACAATGCTCTTTCATCAATCATCTCTTCTCCAAGTCAAGGATTTGCAGTTCAACAACCTCAAATTCAAACCTTCACTACTGCGTCATCCATGCCTCACTCTCAAAGCCATCCATTCGTCACCCCACAAGCTGTTCCCTCATCCAATGTGCCAGTTGTAGCCTCTTCCTCAAACATAAAGGAAAGTGATGAAAATCTTGCTCTCGCTACAGGACTTGTTAACTGCTATAATGCCTTTGTAGCTGGAGAGCTTCCACCTCAGTTATCATTTGCTGATCTGGGCCTGATTCATTCAGAAGATGTGGAAGAGATGGGTATCACGTGGCAAATTGCTATGGAAGTGTTCAGGGCGAAGCGGTTTGCTAAGAAGACAGGGAAAAATAACTGGGGGATGAATGCTGACAAAAAGGTAGGGTTCAACAAGGGAATGCTGCGATGTTTCAACTGTCACGAGCCGGGTCATTTTGCTCGTGAGTGCCCGAAACCGGATCGAAGGATGAACAATAATAGGATAATGGTTGCGGTGGGAAACAATCGTGGAGGTGCTGCGGTCAATGGTGAGACTGCTATGGTTGCTCAGTCATTTGACTGGGAGGACCAAATTCAGGCTCTGAATATTTCAGGACCTGAAAATGCTCACCTAGCCCAAATCAATGATGATGCTCCCTTGAAGAATGCTGCAGCTGATACTGAAGAAAAGGTGATGGAGCTGCAGTTTGCAATGATGGTATCTTCTACTTCCGAGCCCAAGAAACGTGAGGTAAATCTACCTTCTTGTTCTCAGGCATGTAATGAATATGTTAAACTTCTTCATGACGAAATACAACTATTACGTAAAGAAGTACAAGATCTTAGATATGAGGGCTATCAACTTAGAAAAGGACAAAAACCCCTAAAGGCCCAGTTAGAGCAAAAAATAAAGGACTTTAAGAGAATTCAGATAGAATACAGTGAAAAATGTGAACTTTATGATTATATTAAGAGACATAATGATGAGTTAATTGCTGAGCTTGATACATTAAAGAGACAATTTGAAACTGCAAATTTTGATTTTAAAAAGTTTGATGCATCAAGCGAGGTAGTTACCAACATGATTGACCATTGCCTGCGGTTCAAACAAAACCAGAAAAAGGGTCTAGGATACGATAATGTACCTCCTACTTTCAATCACAATTATCAGTATCAACCCTTATCCAAAGAGGAGATTGCCAGCGAATCATTCATGGTTTATGGCAAACCATCTGGTTTTGTTTTAGGAGGATTTATTAATGTTGAAAGTGTTGGGTTTTCAGCATCCTAACACTCCTATGGTGTACATGCAACCCTATAAACCTTGGATCTATGTTTTCTCTATTATACATGCAAATATTAACTATTCTAAGGATTCATCCTAACTAGCATATTATGAAGCACCTATACTACAAAGTTCTAGTTAGATGACATACCTTTTGATGTAGCTTGATGTCTTCAAGCTTTAAGAGCTTAGCCCCAATAGTGTGGAAGCCTCAAATGGAATCACAAATCACCAAAACACCTTGGAAGAACTTGAGAGAATATGTATGCACACTACAATCGGCCCACTCTTATTTTCACACACTTGTGCCAATTTTGTGAGCCAAGGACCCCTTTATATATTATGGAGGATTAGGGTTACATCCATGTAAACCCTAATACCCATGACCTTTCAGTTACATAGGATCCATGGGTTAAAAGCTCCATGGACCATCCATGAAAGCTTAGCCCAACCTAAATGAACTTGGCCCATTCCATATATATAAGAGTCCATATTTAATTAGTTCTTTTTGATCACTTAATTAATTCTAAATTAATTCTTGATCAATACTAATTAAATAATATGATTCCATATTAATATATTAGAACTTATAATATATTAATATAAATCATAAATATACTATTCTCAAAAGACTATCCACATAAATTGTGCCGGTGAAGTGCAACCCAAATGGACCATGCCGGGTCGGGTCAAGTACATACCAAATATAGTTATGGACTTAGACATTAATCCAACAGTCTCCCACTTGGATAAGTCTAAAACTATTATTGAGTATGACTTCAAAACCTTACTGGCAATCATAGCTCTTAAAGCCGCTGTCGAACTCTGACCTTGTCAATGACTTGTCCATTAGATAAGGGATCATATATTCCTCCATTCTAGATATCATATGGACTGAGACATGGATTATAATCATTCTATCTGTCCATTTGTTGTTTCCCGATTTTCGATTTATGATGACTGACTGATTGAACAAATCAAATCAGTCCTGGCTTGGCCAAGCACTCACATGTGTCATCGCTAAATCATCGAGGGGCCCACAAATATCGCTTTTATCCCGAAGGTAAAAGGAATGGATAAACTTTGACTCATATGGCTTGTTCTACTACTTGTTGAATCATACACAAAGGCACGTTTTATAACATCGAGTTACCAAATGCGTTTTCGTGCAATCAATGTATAACCAACTCATAGTAACAACTCATATCTCTAGGTTTGAAGAATATAAGATATTATCGTCTCATGATCACTCATGATAAAATCCATGAAGTGATTCAAATGAGCGCGGGTTGAATCCAATACTCAGAACTTATGAGCACTCATGAGTATTGTAGCACCACTTTGTCCACCAACTTGGACCTCTACAAACCAACCCATGACAGTCTTGATTCATATCTACTTCCAACATATGACCGACTGTGGATGGTTTGAATAACTTAATCATTCAGGAAGAGCGACTTAGTTATTCTGGAAGTCAAAACATGCAAAGTGAAACACAAGAATAAATGAATCAAATATGGTATCAAACCCTATGAATATAAATAAACACTTTTATTTATCACCATACTGATTACTCATTATTCATTGTTTCGGTTTTATCAACTTTATACTTGAATTAAAAACACTAGTTGTCCCATGCTCCAAGCATGTACACTATGTTTTTCTTAAACAATAGCTTTGCCATACACCAAGTATGCACTCTATGTTTGTATATGATCCTTACTTTGTGAAATAAACCAATTGAACATAATTTCAATGATTCTAATTTCACACTCCCAAATCCTTATCGAAAAATGTGAGAATTTCAAATTCCTATCATTTATCGAAATCTGTTTAGATTTTAAACTTATATGCACTGACCCTCCTGTAATGAATATGTACAAAGTCACAAAGACTTGTCAACAGTCATTATAAGGTATTCCAATGGAGATCAACTCCATGGAAACTAAGTCTCATATTCAAAGTACATTGCTTTGGACATGCTTCTTGCATTAAGTTTTCTAATCTTACACAGATAACTTCCACCTATGGAGACAACTCCATATTCTCATTTTGACTATTACTTCTGAATAAGAGATGCCTCTTTTCAGAATATGTCAATATGGTCCTTCCAAAATTAGCACTATACTTCCAACTGTCCCTGAGCAACCAATCTTTGGTAAACCTCAGATTGTCCTCGACAATTGCTTAATCATTTTAGTCATATCCAATTCTAGACCTTTTCCCTTCTTAATGCCTCTGGGCATTTGGAAAAATTTAGAAATGACAAATATTATAGCACATGCAATAGATCCTGTACCCAAAACAAATGGTACATGATTCATGATGTCTCACATAAAGACATGATTCTAGACCAGTCTTTTGCTATAATATTTTTATTTGCCATGTTTTCAAAATTTGACTATGAAGAGGGATGCCGTAATCATAATCGAATTTTGAGAACGCAATCTATAGAATTTCCTTAAGTTGAACCAATCCAACATGAAATTCATATATATATTCTTGACTAAAGATGATTAAGGTCTCAATCTAAGCCTTTAGAACTAAAATGAAGTATATCCTCTCCCTTAATTATAGCAAAACAACTTTTTCAATCCCTGCAGCCTCACGAATTGAAACTTTTGTTTTCTATAATTAACATTGCTAACTTGCAACACTAACAATAATTATCATGCTCCCACTAACATGATGATTATTAGCATAACACTTATGCTCCCACTAGCTTTGACATGTACTCAGAAATCAGCTGGACTTCTAGAAATCAATACTTTATTGAGTTTCTTACCAAAGTTCAGATTTCTGATACGAGATGCTTTGATAAAAATTTATCAAAATCATACACCTTTCCTTAGATAGCATGCATGTGTGTCTAAACAATTTCAGAACTATGAAAAGGGATGCCGTAATCATAGTCTCAATTGTTTAGACCTTTTGCCATCTGCTTCAAATCTACTTGGTGGAAGTGTTTCCTCACCATCATTTTCATGAATCGGAGAGAAACCTTATCACCCTTAGATTTTATGGTGTATGTGTTCTTATCCATGTGAATCGTCAAAACCATAGTCACAAGACAAGGATAATGACAAATCCAAACTCATATGGACTGAACTTATGCAATCTTAACTTCTTGCCACCTGGCAGTACAGGGCCTGCCATTGCTTCCAAGTTGTTATGCAACCAATTGAGAACTTTCAGAACTCCTATGCAAAGCCAACTTTAACTAGAATGGGCACATAATATGTTAACACGATAGGTTATAAACCTCAAGTCGTGTGCTAGTGAAGAACCTCAGGTTTTATTCCTGATTTGTTCTTGAAATTCTTTTTAGGATCTTTAAGACTCCCACTATCCTCTTGACATATAAGACTATCTTGCCAAATATTCAAGAGATAGTGCGGATTCTTTATCAAGACAAACACTTCACACAATTGGCCTTAGTTGGTCTTTATTTTATCCAAAACATCACAACTTACCAATTTCAAATGTACAAGACTAGGACACTTTTACTCTTACATTTGACAAGTGTTTTAAACCTTTCTTTAAGATATGTCACTCAAGTTACAATCTTGGAGTATGACTCTAAGAATTGTTTTGGAACGAAGTATGACTCATCTTCCTGATCTAACCATTTCAACAATTCATGACTCCTCTTCTTAGTCATAAGAATGCACTAAGATGACCTTTAGAGGACTAATTGTGATATGATTTCTAAATCATTAAGATGATCACAAACATGATACTAAAGTACTCTCCCATCTTTTCAGATTTGAGAAACTTTTATCTTTCTGCCTAATTTGATTCTTCCCATTCGTTCTGCCATACATTGAGACTTTTCCAATGTTTCAGAATTATACTTAAACTTGTAAGTATAACCATATTTACTAAACTTTAGTAAATCAAATAGTCTTAACGAGCTTTGTGGTGGACATGACCAGTGCACAAGAATGCTACTCGATCCCTTTACTCCTTCACTTGACTCACACATCCATGTGAACAAGTAATTAGTCTTGATTTTCCAATGCTTGAAAGTTCTCATTCATCATACTATTCAACTTGCACGATTCCAAGTTTCGGTCCAATTGAAACTTTAGCGATGAGGAACTTTCCTGATTTGGTAAATTTAGACACTACCACAAATGAAAGAATCAAATCCATTTTCCAATATTGTTGTCAGTGGAATCATATAAGCAACAATTTTCCACAAATGCCATTGTGAGGATACTTCAAATAAATAAAATTAAACAATTTTCTTTTATTTTAAAACTTTGCGGAAAAACTTATCCTTACAATCCACATGGAAAATTGTTGTTATCTATTCCTTAGCAATATATCATAACTTCTTAAGCAACTGCTCAAAATTCTGATGCGATCGAAATCCACCTTCGCGATCAGAATCAGCATATACTTCCTTTAAGATTTCTCTATATTCTTTGATTCTTAAAACATCAACATGTGACCCAGTCACATCATGTAATGAGGATCTCAGAATAGAACTTAACAGAGTTAGATAATGGGCTCTACCTGATGTAGAGTCAAACTTATTGACTTTAACATCCTTAGGTAAATTTGGAAGCTTTGCAATCAACGCCCCTTCCTTTAGCAAAATAAACATATGGACCCTTTGGTAATGGGACTATCTCAGACTTAGCCTTTCTCTTTACCATTTGGTCAACCGGGTTGACTATGGCCAATCCCTTTCCATTGGGAAGAGAATGCTTTTTCTGGATTTCCAGTGTCACCATTGTCACTATCCATAAAGTTTTTGGGAAGTTGATCTTCTAATCAAATTTGCTTTACTATCGTTCCAAATCATTGCTGATTCAGCAGCACCAAGCAAATAGATATGATCATTAAGGTTCATGTCATAGTCTGTTTCATAGTAGTCCCAAAGGAACTCACTATGTGACTTAGAAAGTGATTGACCATCCAACTTTCTCAAGACTTTGACACCCAACTCTCCCGGCTTGTCAATATGTGACTTCATCTCTAAGATGTGATCACACATAGACCTTGCTTGCCATTAGAGCTTGAGTGACCTTGAACTTGTGGGTTAGGGAGAATAATTGGAGGAGGTGGAGGAAGAGAAGTATGAGTTCCATGAGCCAAACTCGGGAAGTCATATTCATTCGGAAAGCTTGGTTTGGGAAGATCATTGTTGTCTAAACCAGACATCAACAATACGAGAAATTCACGTAAAGTTGATTTAAGTCCTTAATATAACACCCAATATGATATATTAAGGTTAGGACCCAACAAACTATTTTATAACTTGGAAGAGGGATGCCGTAATCCAAACTATAAAATATTTGAAGGTAGGTGAATGACGATTCACCAATTTCCACCAAGATAAACGAAATGTATTATTAGGTTTTAATTGGTTTTGAAACTCCTAGATTCTTTTGAGATTCATTGAACTTTTCAATGGCATGTTTCAATCTCGAGTGTGCCCTTCAGGTTTTGTGACTGGGATGCCGATGATCACAAAAAAAGGTGTGAAGTAACCATGCAAATATACTTGGTACCCTTAATATTTACCCCTCAATCGATGTGTCGGTTAACCACACAAGCTCCAACGATACTATGATAAACATTAAGTTACCCTTTTCCTACCTTGTTAAGTCCAGGTTAGTGTGCCGGTTAACCATACATGCTCCACTAACAGCTTAAACAAAGTGCAAAGTGTAATTTCATGGATTAGCACCTTATTCACATTTTCCTAAGTAACTAAGATTGGGAATTGATAAGTGTTTAGTTACTTAGTATTTATCATTATACTTATAATGAAGGGAGAATTATAGTCCTTCTCCTACTTGTTCGGCTAACGAAGCTCCACCAGTCAAGGAAGCGGTGGGTGAGATTGGACACCCATTAAACTGCCATTTTATAGGCAGTAACCTTATACCCCCCTTATAGACCGGCTTCGTGAATGAGGCCTACTAATGGTAAGACGACTTGCTCTTATACATATAATATATTAAACTTTTAATATTATAATAGTATAAGGGTGTATTTTAGACATTTAAAATACTTGGTGGTTTAATCTATTAATTAAACTATACTCTTAATTTAATTAAATTTAAACCATGTCATTATGGAATTATTAATTCTCTTTTAATTAAACACTTTAATTATCTATTAATAAAGTCCATAAGAGTTAATTGAATTATTCAATAAAAACATCATAATTCCAATTATTAAATTCAAAATTATAACCATTTAATTAATTGTTTAAGTTATGAACCCAAGAGTTTTAGAATTCAATTCTTTTTTTTATCTTAAAAAAACTTTTTCCAAATTCCAAAACTTGAGGGCAAGTTTTGTAAATCTTGAAAACTTTTGGATTCCATAACTTATGGAGTTAAATACTTGTTTTATGATGAAACTTTTCATGTTCCATAACTTAAGAACAAGTTATGAAATTCTTTAAAACATTAAGACCAAGTTTTGTAACTCAATAAAAACTTTGAATCAATTTTTTTTAAAAACCTTTTCATATCCATAACTTATGGAGGTTTCAAAAAACTCTTTAGATCAAACTTTTAAAACTAATAAAATAATCATATCATTTTATCTTTTACTAAATTTGACATAGTTCAACTCATATAGCAAATGATTCAAATTTTACAAATAATTAGTTTTTCACAAAAACAAGTAATTATCTTAAAATTTGACAAACGTCATGTTTTTTTCCTTTTTTTTTCAACTTGAAAATAAAACATTTGCATCAATATAACAAAAAAAAACCCATGGCTCTGATACCACTGTTGGGGTTTGAGCATTCTAACACTCCTATGGTGTACATGCAACCCTATAAACCTTGGATCTATGTTTTCTCTATTATACATGCAAATATTAACTATTCCAAGGTTTCATCCTAACTAGCATATTATGAAGCACCTATACTACAAAGTTCTAGTTAGATGACATACCTTTTGATGTAGCTTGATGTCTTCAAGCTTTAAGAGCTTAGCCCCAATAGTGTGGAAGCCTCAAATGGAATCACAAATCACCAAAACACCTTGGAAGAACTTGAGAGAATATGTATGCACACTACAATCGGCCCACTCTTATTTTCACACACTTGTGCCAATTTTGTGAGCCAAGGACCCCTTTATATATTATGGAGGATTAGGGTTACATCCATGTAAACCCTAATACCCATGACCTTTCATTTACATAGAATCCATGGGTTAAAAGCTCCATGGACCATCCATGAAAGCTTAGCCCAACCTAAATGAACTTGGCCCATTCCATATATATAAGAGTACATATAAATCATAAATATACTATTCTCAAAAGACTATCCACATAAATTGTGCCGGTGAAGTGCAACCCAAATGGACCATGCCGGGTCGGGTCAAGTACATACCAAATATAGTTATAGACTTAGACATTAATCCAATAGAAAGTACTAACGTTTCTACTTCCCCTGCAGATCAATCCTTAGATCAGGCAAAGCAAGAAGTTGGAGAATCTATTTTTGATAATAAAACTGAGTCTGATTCTGATGTTTTTATTTCAAATAAAAAATCTTTTGCTTCTGATGTTAACCATGACAATGTTTTTTGTGATGTTTCCACATCTGCTCCGGTTGAATTTAATTTCTATAAAATGTTTGATGAATTGTTTGGTAATCCTAATGCTTGTGCTTCTAATGATACAACCTCACTTATCTCACATCCTGTTTCATGCACATGTTCTGGTGAGAAAAATAAGGTTGTCAGTGAAGAAAATAAATCTGAGAAAAGCAGTACCAGTTCTAGTAATAATAAACAGATTTGTTTTAATTGTGGTATTGGTGGACATATAGCTAGGAATTGTCAAAATAGGATGTTTGTGAACTATATGTCGCCAAGAGGAGAGAACGAATCTAGAGGAAGGTCTTTAATTAGAAATTCCTCAAGAACTCGTTCTCGGAATGATGATTGGAAAGATGATCGAAGTAGAAAAAGGGTTATTTTTCAAAAGAATAAAAAGGTTTTTCATAACAAAGTTACAAACAGTTTGCCAAAACTGAACAAGGCTCCGCCAAGATCGGTTTCGTCAAAGAGTAGTTCTGGATCTTCAACCACTTCTAGTAGAACATCCAGACGCTCAGTGCAAACTGATAAGAAACAAATTTCAAAACTACATGTGACTGTTAAGAAACCTAAATATCATTGGATGCCCAAATCAACTTCCAATCAATCATCAGCATCCTCTGAAAAGTTTAGAAATGATGATTTAGAATCAAAAGTTTTGAAAGATAAATCAGAGAAAGTGAAAAGGCAACCCAGGACAGTGATGGCCTGGGTTCCCAAATCTAAATGATCCCGCTTATTTTGCAGGGACAGTTGCGGAGGAATGTCATCCGTCCTTGGTACGTCGACAGCGGCTGCTCCCGACATATGACATGAGACATCTCCCAATTGAGCGACGTTCAATCTTTTAATGGGGGATATGTTTCCTTTGTGGTCAGAGAAGGTGGCAAGATCACTCAGAGAGGAACCGTTACCAATGGAGTGCTAAGTTTCGAGAATGTCAACTTTGCTCCTGAGTTAAAGCATAGCTTGTTGAGTGTTTCCTAAATTTGTGACAAAGGTTATTCTACCCATTTCACCGACAAGGAGTGTATGATTCTCAAGCCAGGCATTGTCATCCCGGAAGAGTGGATTCTTGTCAAATCTAAGCGGAATGGGAATGCTTACATTATTGATATGAACAGCAACATACCTGAACAAGTCACTTGCCTCTTTTCGAAGGTCTCCGAATAGAATGCAATGCTGTGGCATCGAAGACTCGGCCATGCTAACGCTAAAAACCTAAATCGTCTTGCAAAGAATGAGATGGTCCGAGGCTTACCTGTCAGAGACTTTATCACTTTTGAGAAGTGTGTGTCATGCGCCCAGGGAAAACATCATAGAAAACCACACCTGCCAAAACAAGTTAACTCAATCAGTCAGGTGCTCCAATTATTGCATATGGACTTATTTGGTCCGGTCAACGTCCTGAGCATCAACAGAAGCTCGTACTATCTAGTTGTGATCGATGATTTCTCTCGTTTGACGTGGGTCTTCTTCTTATCCAACAAAGCTGGGGTTGCTGATATGATAAAGAAGTTCATTGTGATGATTGAGAACCAAACCAACAACTGGGTGAAGGCGCTTCGTACTGACAATGGAACTGAATTCAAGAATGCGGTTCTTGACCATTTTTGCGCAGAAAAGGGAATTGTGCGTCAATACAGCTCTGCTCACACGCCTCAACAAAATGGTGTTGCTGAGAGGAGAAATAGAACATTAAAAGACGCTGCAAGGACAATGCTATGTGATTCCAAGTTACCTATTTTCTTTTGGGCTGAGGCGATTAACACTACTTGCTACGTGGAGAATCGTGTTTTAATCAACAAAGCTAAGATGAAGACACCGTACGAGATTCTTTATGGTCACAAGGCTTCAGTCAGTCATTTCCGTGTATTTGGCTGCCCTTGCACCCTTCTTCACCTGGAGTCCAACCCAAAGTTCAATGCCAAAGCCGATGATTGTTATTTCATAGGATATGCTGCGCGCACCGCGTATAGGGTTTACGACAAGAAGACTAAGCAGATTGTCGAATCCTATGACGTGCGCTGGTTGGAGGAGAATGAAACGGATGCTCGAGTGGGTCCTGACTGGTTATTTGATTACACATCGCTTTTCAAATCCTTAAATGTGTCTTCAGATGGTTCATATGGGTCCTCCTCTGGTTCGAAGATTGTTTCTAAAGACGAAGACGAAGAAGTTGTTTACAGACCTCCAACGGTACCTCTTGAGGGGGAGTCATATGCTCCACCTGAGGGGGAGTCATCTGCTCAACCTGAGGGGGAGTCATATGTTCGACTTGGTAGTCCAGAGTCTCCAGTTAAAAATGGTACTCCTGATGCTGATGCTACACCTCTTACCCCAATTGAAAGAGAGTTCATGTCTAGAGATGCTTCCGCTGTCACTCCAACTTTTATGGAACTACTCTTTCCTGAAGAAATTGCAAATGAGTTTGTAGCAGATTCATCTAATGTAGATCAATCAGCAAATGATGGAGGTTTCAACATTCACACTCTTCCCGTTTCACTCAATGATATCAACCAATAGATACCTTCAAGAATTCAACGCGATCATCCGATCGAAAACATCATTGGTCAGCTGGGTGATGGAGTTAAAACCAGAAGTCAGAGTGGAGATGTCAATGCATGTCTCTACTCTTGCTTTATATCTCAAATAGAGCCCAAGAATGTTGAAATGGCTTTGAATGAGCCCAGCTGGGTAGATGCTATGCATGAAGAGCTAAATCAATTTAAAAAGCTTGGGGTTTGGAAATTGGTTGAGTTACCAAAGGGCAAAAGGTCTCTTGACACACGTTGGGTCTATCGAAACAAGCAGGATGATTATGGTGTTATAGTGCGCAATAAAGCTGTTGGATATAGTGTCTAAGTCCATAACTTTATTTGGTATGTACTTGACCCGACCCGGCATGGTCCATTTGGGTTGCATGGCATTGCAATACTTGGATAGACTAAATGAGAGAAAGGACACTTGTGATTATTAATATATTATAAGTTCTAATATATTAATAATAATATTATTTAATTAGTATTGATCAAATATTAATCTAGTATTAATTTGGTGATCAAAGTGATACTAATTAAATACATAGGGTTGATTATGACAATCATCAATTCTTTTATGGTGGATTAATGATCCATGGTTTATGGGTTTGGTTATAACCATTTGGAGCTCCATGGATATGGGAGTTACAAACCCATGGATCATGAGAAGTGAAGAGTCATCACAATTAAGGGCATTCATGTGTAAACCCTAATTGTGACAACACTATAAAAGGGACCCTTTGGCTAGCAAAATCGGGACTAGAGAGTTCTTGTGAGGGCATAACCGATTTTGGGTGTAAGAAGTATTCTCTCAAGTTATTCCAAGTTTTGTGGTGTTGTGTGAAGCATTTGAGGCACAACATTTGGGGTGCTAGGCTCACAAAGTCTTGAAGGAATCCAAGCAACAACAAGGTATGTATTTCTACTAGTCTTTATGTTTTATGTAATCCCCATGCCATGCTAGTTAGGAAATAACCTTGAAAAAGAAATTTGCATGTATATAGAGAAAACATAGATTCAAGGTTATTAGGGTTGCATGTACACTTAGGAAGTGTTAGAATGCTTAAAACCCATCAAAATCAAGGTTGGTGGTTCGCCGGTTTCGACAAGTCGAGGGTCTTGATTATACTGAGGTTTATGCTCCAGTGGCTCGCTTGGAGGCTATTCGTATCTTCCTTGCATATGCTTCCTACATGAACTTCACGGTCTACTAAATGGATGTCAAGACAGCCTTCTTGTATGGCAAGGTGAAGGAAGAAATCTACGTTGATCAGCCCCCTGGGTTCGTTAACTCAAAGTTTCCTAATCATGTCTACAAGTTGGACAAGGCGTTGTATGGGTTACATCAAGCTCCTCGAGCGTGGTATGTGACTCTCACAAAGCACTTGCTCGAGCATGGATACTCTCGTGGCACTATCGATCAAACTTTATTCATCAAGCATGTTGGTAATGATCAGATTCTAGTCCAGATCTACGTTGATGACATTATCTTCGGGTCTACCAGTCCACAGCTATGCAAAGAGTTTGAAGGCGTGATGAAGAAGTGGTTTGAGATGAGTTCATTGGGAGAAATGACCATGTTTCTGGGGCTTCAGGTCAAACAAAATTCAACCGGAATCCTGCTCCATCAAGCTAAGTATGTGGAGGATATTCTTGAGAAGTTCGGGTTTCAAGACGCAAAACCTGCCTCGACGCCGATGGCCGAAAGACCTCTGCTGAATCTAGATCCTGATGGCGAATCCGTAGATCAGACACACTACAGATTGATGATCGGATCGTTGATGTATCTTACTGCAAGCCGTCCCGACATCATGTTTGCAGTTTGTCAATGCGCATGTTATCAGGCTAATCCTAAACTTTCACATCTTATTGCTGTCAAAAGGATTTTTCGGTATATCAAAGGAAGCCCAAAATTGGGTCTTTGGTATCCGAAGAATTCCGAATTTGATTTATATGCTTTTGCTGACAGTAATTATGGAGGCTGTGAGCTTGACAGGAAATGTACATCAGGAGGGTGCCAATTCCTTGGCGATAGGCTGGTGTCGTGGCAGTGCAAGAAACAACAAACCGTCTCAACCTCAACAGCAGAAGCGGAATACGTTGCTGCAACTGCTTGTTACTCTCAAGTTATCTGGATCCAACATCAGCTGTTGGATTACGGTTTGAATTATCTACAAACCCCAATTTACTGTGATAATGAGGCTGCGATTCAAATTGCTAAAAATCCTGTCCAACATTCCAAAACCAAACACATTGATATCAAAATTCATTTTATCAGAGACTGTTATGAGCGCTCTCTCATCCGGTTGGAACAGGTTCCCACTGCTAATAATGTGGCGGATATGTTCACCAAGCCTTTTAACAAAGCTCAATTCGATGTGCTTGTGGGATTTTTGAAAATGATTCGTTTTGAGGATTAATCTTTTTTGTTTTAGGTTAAGTTAGTTTAAATTCATACATTTTAGTGATTTCATTCTCACCCATGCACAAATTTAGGGGGAGAAATAAACAAAAACCAAACAAAAATTGAAAAATTAAAAATTCCAAAAATAGTGTCATTTCTGTTTTGTTTCTTGTTCAAAAAAAAAATCAAAAAATCCAAAAATATTTTGTTTCTGTTTTTATTTTTTTCCAGAAAATATGAAAAACCAAAAAAAAAAACATTAAAAATCAGAAAATCAAAAAAAATTGTTGCTAACAGCTTTGCTTGTAGGTGTTGTGTGGGAAGTGATATTATCAAGTGATAACATGCAATCTGAGTCTGCGTAACGTACCAAAAATTAAACTGTCTACGCTCTGTATTCGATGCGCTGGTAGGCACGAAAGATTCTAAATGGACTTGACTAGGCAGATCTGAACTTAAGGAATTCATAGACTTGACAAATCTTGACCTAGTTAAATCCGCTTAGCCTGGCAATACGACGCTCGGATAGATTGAGCAGGGAGATATATATGGGAATCTACTGGTCACATTAAAAGAACTCGTATCTGGAACTGTGGATTAACTTTTCCTCGATGTGCGGATTATGTCCTTAATCCCGGTATTGATGGGGTGACTGGTGAATTCCGATAAGTTAGGTCTGTAGAAGATTATATTCTTTCTCTCTGTCTATTAGTCATATGTTGCCTCATCTGCGTGATCGAGAGATCCGACCTGGAATGTAACATATACAACTCTATCTCTCTGCATCTTCTATCTATGCAATTCTTTCTGTCTGTTAGCCATATACTGTCTCCTTTGCGTGATCTTCAATCCGACCTGGTACACAGTATATGCATCATTCTTCTTCTCAACCCTTCTAAAACCTCAGTTAGTCATATGCTTCACCCTCTGCATGATTGGAAGAGATCCGAACTGGGTGTATAACATATGCATTCTAAATCTATATTCTCTCTTAATAATTGTCTGCTCACCCGATGTAAGGAGTATTCTGGAAGTCCTTGATTACTGGAGCATATCAGGAAGTGGGAAACATGTTGTAGTACAATTAAAAATTGAACATTTACAGATTGTCTGTAGATCTCTGTAACACCCAGATTTTTAAAACAATTTTTCATTTCAAAAACATAGTTTCAACCACATGAAAATCACAAAATCATAATAAATCTCTGTATCATCACAAAAACATGTCCCAAGATCTCATATAAATAAATCCTCTCTTGTGTGTACGAATCATGCCGGCGCCTTCCCGCGATCCTCACTGGTACCTGAAACACATAACACAACACTGTAAGCATAAATGCTTAGTGAGTTCCCCAAAATACCACACACAACACATATTAGCCACTCGAGGCTATAACTCTGTTGACCTTCTGGTCAAGGTGTCTCTGTGGGACCCTCCAGTCCCATAACTCTGTGGGCCCTTTGGCCCTAACTCTGTGGACCCTCTGGCCCTAACTCTGTGGACCTTCCGGTCCTAACTCTGAAAACTCTGTAACATGCATAACATACATCACATAGAAATCACATCATGCAAAAGCATACAAAATACTCTGTCACATAACTCTAATTACCACTCTAGGTAAAGTATAGTGAGAAGACTCACCTCGGGTAACTCGGTAAAGCTCGAACTCTGTAAAATCGGGTCTAGCCTCCGCCTAATCATATGAAATAAACACTCTAAATCAATACATCTCTCAAGGCTAGACTATTCCTCCTCTTAGTACTCTCAGAAGGGTAAAAGACCATTTTACCCCTCCCATGGCTCCAAGACCCTAAAGTTGACCAAACCCTAAAAGTCAACAAAAATCAACCCTCCGGGTTACGCTGCGCGTACCAAACATGTACGCTGGGCGTACCCGGCGTCCTCACAGAAACGGGGTGCGCGACCCCTTACGCTGCGCGTACTGGGATTACGCCCCGCGTAACTCCCAGCTTCAGTCCTTTAGCTCTTGAGGTCTTAAACAGTTAAGACTCACGTCCAACGTTTAGATCTGACCGTTTCTAAACCTCTTAATCCATAAAGTCGATGACTTTAAGCCTTTGCATGGCTGAACAAGTCACTAACACCCAAAATATACCACTTGTAGCCCTAGAAAGCTCAAAACTCTAGCATGTCCTCATATCAACGACCAAGATGGAAACTTTATGGATCTAAAACACAAATACCACTGAAAGGGGACAGATCTCGGACCATGGAGCACCTTACACTCATAAAGTCATGAACTTGGGGACAAAACCCTAAAACTTCTCTCTTACAAAGTATGAATATAAAAGATGTAAAGCTCTCCTAGACACTCCCTTGCTATATGAACGAGATTTAGGGTTTTGAAAGGATAATGCTCTGGAAAAAGTGGCCAACAAAAGGGCCATAAGGTTCTTTAAATAGGGAGGCTCAAAGGATTAGGGTTTGCATCTGGGCCGGTTACGCCCAGCGTAACCTTGGTACGCCCAGCGTACCTGGATGAATCCGCGTACCAATTAAGCGCGCGAGTACGCGCAACGTACTCCTCAGTACGCCCAGCGTACTCACAAGCCTAGCATTTCCTTTTAAGGGCCATCTTGACAACTTGGTAAAGAAGAAGGGTATAAGAGATGTACCTGAATTTCAGGATGTTACAATTCTCCCCCACTAGAACCAGACGTCGCCCTCGAAGTCTCATGCCGAAAACAACTCCGGATGCTGATCCCGCATCTCCGACTCTGTCTCCCACGTCAGCTCGGACCCCCTCCGATGCTGCCACTGAACCTGAACTAACGGCACCTCCTTGTTCCTCAGAACCTTGATCTTCCAATCCACAATCGCGAGTGGCCTCTCAGCATAATTCAGGCTCGCATCCACCTGAATATCCTCCAGCGGTACCACTGCTGTCTCGTCGGCAATACACTTCCTCAGCTGAGACACGTGGAAGGTATCATGAATCTGGATCAACTCCGCAGGTAGCTCCAATCGATATGCTACCCTGCCCACCCTCGCGATCACCCTAAACGGACCAATATACCGGGGTCCTAGCTTGCCCCTCTTCCTGAAGCGGATCACTCCTTTCCAAGGAGATACCTTCAGGAGCACAAAATCTCCGACCTGAAACTCGAGCTCGGATCGTCGCCTATCTGCATAACTCTTCTGGCGACTCTGAGCAGTCAACAACCTCTGTCTGACCTGCTGTATCTGCTCTGTCGTCTGAAGCACTATCTCTGTACTACCCATCACACGTTGCCCTACCTCACCCCAGCAAATGGGAGTCCGACACCTCCTCCCATACAACAGCTCAAAGGGTGGCATACAATGCTCGAATGATGGCTGTTGTTATAGGAAAACTCAGCCAAGGGTAAATACGTGTCCCAACTGGAGATCGACTCAACCCCGACCTCTATCATCTAATGCTCATCGTTGGACCCTTCGGTCCGGTCTATGTCATTGGACCCTTCGGTCCGGTCTATGTCGTTGGACCCTTCGGTCCGGTCTGTTCAACACACCACCAGGACTCAACTCAACTCAAGAGTTTGGTCCGACTCGTAGTTAAAATCGCTCGTTCCAATGACCCATTCAACTCATAGCTTGTGACCCGCAACTCATGCGTACTTCACTTATCCAATCCCTTCAGATTGGATGTCCACATTTACTCAGAATATAATGATTCCCAATCATTGAGGAGACCCCGGTCTCACCCCTGGTCCGACCACCAGGCTCCCAAAACTCATGCGTAGGGCTTTTCAAGCCTAAAACCCTTCTGTGTCATACTCTGATCAAGAAGGCTTCCTCATAACAACCTCTCGCTAACTAGTGCGTATTACGGCTCCCCATAACATCACAACAACCTCCTACTGACTAGTGAGTACTACGGCTCCCCGTAGCATCACAACGCCCTCCTCTGACTAGTGAGTACTACGGCTCCCCGTAGCATCACGACACCCTCTCTCTGACTGGTGAGTACTACGGCTCCCCGTAGCATCACAACATCCTCTCTCTAACTGGTGAGTACTACGACTCCCCGTAGCATCACAACACCCTCTCTCTGACTGGTGAGTACTACGGCTCCCCGTAGCATCACAACACCCTCTCTCTGACTGGTGAGTACTACGGCTCCCCGTAGCATCACAACACCCTCTCTCTGACTAGTGAGTACTACGGCTCCCCGTAGTATCACAACAACCTCTCTCTGACTGGTGAGTACTACGGCTCCCCATAGCATCACAACACCCTTCCCCAGCAGCTCCAGAAGCTGCGAGGATAACTACTGCGTCTCTGGCGGCGCAAGGCGATAAGGCGCCTTGGCAATAGGTGCTGCCCCCGTAACCAACTCGATGCGAAACTCTACTTGCCTCTCGTTAGGCACACCCGACAACTCCTCGGGAAAAACATCCGGGAACTCACGCACTATCAGAACGTCATCCATCGAACTTGGCCTCCCAACGGCCTCTCGTGTGGCCATCACATAGGCTACAAACCCGTTGCAGCCTTGCTGTAAACTCTGTTTCACTCTGGCGGCTGAACAAAACGCCGACCCACATCGGGTACCCTTGCCGTACACCGTAAGTACTCCCCCACTAGGGTCTTGTATCGTCACCAACTGTCGCTCGCAGTCTATGACAGCCCCAAATCGGCTTAACCCAACCATGCCCACTATGACACACACGTCCCCCATCGCTATCGGGACCAGATCTATCGGGGACTCAACACCGAAGATCTCGAGTACACATCCTCGAATCACATTCGTAACATACTCTGCTCGCTCGTCAGCCATGGAAACTCGTAGAGGTCGACTCAACGCCTCTCGTCGGCTACTGATGTGTCGACCCAACGTTATTGACACAAATGATCGACTCACTCCCGAGTCAAATATCACTAAAGCAGTTACATAACTCATAAGAAAAGTACCAGCCACGACATCGGGCGTTGCGCGGACCTCCCCCGCCATCAACTGGAAGGCTCTCCCGCGAGCCTCGGTTGCCTCGGCCCTCGTTGGCCTGGCCTCGGTAACTCTAGCAGCAGGTGCGGCTTTCCTCAGATAGAATACCCGGTTCTTCCCCGCTTAGGGTTCGAACCATCCCCAATTGGCGTACCAACAATCTATCACCCCGACTGTCCCCACCAGTAATCATCGCACCTACTCTTGGAAGGTGATACGCAACTCTCGATGATCTCCTGACAGAGATCAAACAACTCCAAATACCAGGATCTCGTATGCAACCTTCATCACTTACCATCGTGACTGCCTCTAGTCATTCAGGATCTCACACTATACCCTCACCGGACCTCCCAACTGTCCAGTGTTAACATTAACCCTGGATCTGGAAATAATGAACCATCATACTCCTCATCCTTGACTCCTTGCCCAACGTTCCAACATGCCCCTTATCATAAGAGCAGAAACCACATTTCCACTCCTTATACCTCTCAAGAACCATAGGAGTCACTGCCCCGATATACCCCTCTTGATCGCCCAACACTGCGGCTAACACATGCCCTATTATACTCAAATAGGGTGTATCCTGATCCTTGACCATTTCAGTCTTCACTGTCAACCTGCTCAAGCTATACCATTCCCTCGCGACAGACCTACTGCCAGATACTCTGATTGAAAAGTCACCATCAGTGCGATTCCACAAGGCTCACCCCAACTCAGAAACCGAAATCTCAACACCCCTTACGTCTCCCATAAGAAACGGAAATAGCACCACTCGGGTCACAGAAAGTGACATATCTACTATCGGCCGGCTCTCCAGCTCAGACCGTACCCCTCCATAATGCACCGTCCCTACTCATCTCTTAGTCTTGTGACTCAACTGGCATATCACCAACAATCCCTTAGAGCTAACTCGTTTTCCCTATCAAGGGATGCTCCACTAAAACTCGTTCTCCCTGGCCTTCTGGGCCCATACTCTTTCACATCCGTCCTTGGACTAGATAATCGCTGCGGAATAACCGGCAAAACCAGGAGCACTCACCGCCACATTTCATGGTACTCGAACCATGTCCTCTCTTCTCAACCCGCCTCAAATCATGGTACTCGAACCATGAAATTACCCCTCGATCTGCCACCAATCATGGTACTCGAACCATGACATCACCTCCCGATCTGCCATCAATCATGGTACTCGAACCATGACATCACCTCTCAATCCGCTACTTATCATGGCACTCAAACCATGACCTCACTCCGCAATCCGCTACTTATCATGGTACTCGAACCATGACATCACTCCTCAATCCACTACTTATCATGGTACTCAAACCACGACCTCACTCCGCAATCTGCTACTTATCATGGTACTCGAACCATGACATCACTCTTCAATCCGCTACTTATCATGGTACTCGAACCATGACATCACTCCTCAATCCGCTATTTATCATGGTACTCGGACCATGACATCACTCCTCAATCCGCTACTTATCATGGTACTCGAACCATGACATCACTCCTCAATCCGCTACTCAAAATCCTCCGGATAGCCTTCCGGATCGCCGCGGTCATTTCGTCATAATCATACTGCGAATCTCATCATCGCTAATACCGCTGCCCTCCGGCGTGTGTGGTGTACCAACCATGATGTCTCTGAAACACAACATGAAGATACCAGAGACTCGATCGAATATACTCACACCCGATCGCCCAACCCCACTTGTTTCCTTGGTACCCTAAGGGTTCTTACTTAGAGTGCGCACTACTCCGGTGTCTTTAGTAGTACGGGCCCTATACTACCGTCCACACCGCATCAGCATTCACTCTAAGTCCTCCTCCTTGGATCCCATGTCACAAGTACTCTATATCTCACTGGCATAGACTGCCCTCTAATACACCTCTCATAAGCTCCTCGCTGCTACCTATTCACTCTCAGGCATCTCTTAGCAGCAAACTCCATAGGCTAAGGCATCACAAATCAGGCCACTCTAGTCCTAATAAGAATACTTAGCCTACTCTAGCATGCATATCGAATCATAACATATCTCATAACTCATAATGTAAGGGTATTTTGGGAAATCACCGTTCGGGCGCTGGCTGATCGTACACACTGCTTCCTTCTGCCTTTCTCAAAACTTTTACTCTTTTTTAGAAAAATTGTTTATTTATGAAAAACTTTCTCATTTCCTCAGTTTGAGTTCAGATTCATCCGAAGACACACCCGAATCCCTCAAACCAAGGCTCTGATACCAACTTGTAACACCCAGATTTTTAAAACAATTTTTCATTTCAAAAACATACTTTCAACCACATGAAAATCACAAAATCATAATAAATCTCTGTATCATCACAAAAACATGTCCCAAGATCTCATATAAATAAATCCTCTCTTGTGTGTACGAATCATGCCGGCGCCTTCCCGCGATCCTCACTGGTACCTGAAACACATAACACAACACTGTAAGCATAAATGCTTAGTGAGTTCCCCAAAATACCACACACAACACATATTAGCCACTCGAGGCTATAACTCTGTTGACCTTCTGTTCAAGGTGTCTCTGTGGGACCCTCCAGTCCCATAACTCTGTGGGCCCTTTGGCCCTAACTCTGTGGACCCTCTGGCCCTAACTCTGTGGACCTTCCGGTCCTAACTCTGAAAACTCTATAACATGCATAGCATACATCACATAGAAATCACATCATGCAAAAGCATACAAAATACTCTGTCACATAACTCTAATTACCACTCTAGGTAAAGTATAGTGAGAAGACTCACCTCGGGTAACTCGGTAAAGCTCGAACTCTGTAAAATCGGGTCTAGCCTCCGCCTAATCATATGAAATAAACACTCTAAATCAATACATCTCTCAAGGCTAGACTATTCCTCCTCTTAGTACTCTCAGAAGGGTAAAAGACCATTTTACCCCTCCCATGGCTCCAAGACCCTAAAGTTGACCAAACCCTAAAAGTCAACAAAAATCAACCCTCCGGGTTACGCTGCGCGTACCAAACATGTACGCTGGGCGTACCCGGCGTCCTCACAGAAACGGGGTGCGCGACCCCTTACGCTGCGCGTACTGGGATTACGCCCCGCGTAACTCCCAGCTTCAGTCCTTTAGCTCTTGAGGTCTTAAACAGTTAAGACTCACGTCCAACGTTTAGATCTGACCGTTTCTAAACCTCTTAATCCATAAAGTCGATGACTTTAAGCCTTTGCATGGCTGAACAAGTCACTAACACCCAAAATATACCACTTCTAGCCCTAGAAAGCTCAAAACTCTAGCATGTCCTCATATCAACGACCAAGATGGAAACTTTATGGATCTAAAACACAAATACCACTGAAAGGGGACAGATCTCGGACCATGGCGCACCTTACACTCATAAAGTCATGAACTTGGGGACAAAACCCTAAAACTTCTCTCTTACAAAGTATGAACAGAAAAGAAGTAAAGCTTGAAGCTTTTTAACTCAAAATGAAGCTTCTTTCTCTATTAATCTCGGATCTACAAGCTTGCTCTCCAACTCTTCCTCTTCCAAGGCTTTCACTTTGCTCCAAATGGCCAAGAACACACTACAAGGCTCTTGTAGACACTCCATTGCTATATGAACGAGATTTAGGGTTTTGAAAGGATAATGCTCTGGAAAAGGTGGCCAACAAAAGGGCCATAAGGTTCTTTAAATAGGGAGGCTCAAAGGATTAGGGTTTGCATCTGGGCCGGTTACGCCCAGCGTAACCTTGGTACGCCCAGCGTACCCGGATGAATCCGCGTACCAATTAAGCGCGCGAGTACGCGCAACGTACTCCTCAATACGCCCAGCGTACTCACAAGCCTAGCATTTCCTTTTAAGGGCCATCTTGACAACTTGGAAAAGAAGAAGGGTATAAGAGATGTACCTGAATTTCGGGATGTTACAATCTCGCTGCTCAATTTAGGTAGACAACAATATCCCTGGTCGTCGTCAGCTAAATGGTCCCTAGAAATTTCATCTAAGAATAAAGGATCAAAATATCTTGTCCTTCTTAGCTTGTCCAAATTTATTATAAAATTTTCGTGTTTAAGTGGACCACAATATCGACGATCGACCAGACAAAGACATGAAGATAAAGGTACCGATAAGTGGATTAAGGCTGTCTAACAACTTTGATCCCAGTGTCACAAAAATTATATTCAGTGGTTTTTGAGATAAATTTTAGTCTGCATTTATTTTATCTAAGTTATTTTTATTTTTATTTTTATTTTATAATTGTAAAAATTTAAATTTTTTTAAATTCTTAAATTTTAGAAATTATTTTATTTTATTTTTATTTTTATTTTTATTTTATTCTATTTTTAAATCCTCAAAAAGTTTTATTTTTGAAAATTATTTGAGATTTGGACTGTGCCTTATACAGTATGGAAGACAGGTAAATTTGAACAGGGTATAAAAGGAGGACTTTACAGCCGGAAGCCTTTTACTCCTCATTCTCTTTATTTCCGGCCGTAAACTGTGACATCCCGAAATTTAGGGCATAGATTTCAAACGACTAAATTACGGCAAATTTATTTGTAATTTAACTCATTCAGTAAGTGCATCTAACAAAATATAAATGAGTTAAGTTCAATTATTATATAATATCTGATGATATTTTTATGCCCAAATGTGTAAACTGGTAACCAAATCAAACCGCTCAACTGCAGCGCTGATTAATGCGTCTGAAAACTGAAATTTAGCAATAATCAGTTTTGAGCAAAACAAACATTAAAATATGATGGTACATGTTCCTCTGTTTCCGAAAATATAGAGAAAGTCAAAAACAGAGATCGTATGCAAAAGATACGACCGTTTTAAGAAAACAGAAAGTAAAACACTGTTTTTCTTTAATCGCGTAAAACCGAATCGAATCGTTGAAGCATTTATGATTTGCCGACGGAGTTTCCGAGAGCGTTTTTGGACTCAGGATATAATATATTATTTAATTCCACACTCGAAATAATTTTTACAAAAATATTTACAAAAGTCACGAAAACGGACACCGCGAGCCGTTAAGACGCGAAACTTCAAACGCAATTTCCCGGAGATCCGTAACTCCAAAAATTAATCCGTTTGAGGTTCTGAAATCCTTGAATCATACTCTATCTAACGATACTTTAAAAAAAAAATATTCGATGCACGGATCTCGATACACCCGGTCTTGTGTGTTTTGGGCATTTAATAAGATAAAACCCCATGTGGGGCCCACTTAAGACCCAAGAACTTGGATGACCAGATTTTCTTGCCTGCCCTTATCATCAATCCCACATGACAAATCTGCTCCCCTATCCCTCCTTGTGTGCAAGTCATCCCAAAAGAGTACATGCCTAGGTGGAAGTATGGCCCAACACTTGTATGTGTGTATACACTTCAAGTATAAATGTGAGGCCTTGATAGCCTCTTATTCACACAAAAAAAAAAACACAGCCATTCTTCTCTTTATCGCTTTCTCTCTTCCCCCCCCACCATTCCTGCCAAGGAAAGTAAGAAGAACCGGCAGCAGGAGGCTGCCGGCCATCACCAACCTCCATTGCACCACCCCACTGCTACCTCTCTTAAACCAACATCACACCTGTTGCTGTCCTGCTGCTTGCAAAAGTCTTCTCCACCCTACTTCCATCCCCTCTCTGTCTTCATCTTCACCAGAAAACAAAGAAAACCGGCAGCAGGAGGCTGTCGACCACCTTTCATCGTCACCAAGGACCACCAGCCACCACCGGCTGTTGTGTTATTGTGTTGCTGCCACTGTAAGTCCCTATCGTCACCCTCTTGCATATTTATTTTCTTCCCATCATCGATCATAATAAACAACCGAAGAACATAAGATCATGCGTAGCATTTTTTTTATTGTACATGGGCTTCGAATGAACACAGGAGGTGTTAACATCCTCTATAAAAGTTGGATACTGTACAAACATGCATTCCATTTAAATAGATATGATCCCTCAATTTTACACTTGTCCATAATTAGTCCCTCACTATCTAGAATTATTTCAAATCAAGTTCTAAATCATGAAAGTTTTATTAAAATGTTTAAAACCTACCCTAAACTGGACAAATCTTTTTAAAACAAATCCAACTTTAAATACAAAATTAAATGAATAATGTTTATACGTATATTTTAGAAATTTTAAATTTGATTTCGAGTTTAAATTAATTTTGGGTTATTTAAATACTTGCGGAAAAATAATAAATTAAATTTTAAAAGTTATTTAAAATAATTATTTCAATAAATTTTAAATTGGCAAAACTTAGGAAATTATTCAAGAAATTGTTATAATACCTAATCACGTCCAAATATTAATGTATATCGAAATTTCTAGGAAATCAAACTTATCCCGGAGATCATGACCTCTCGGCAATACATTCCGATCTTCAGAACTACTCGTTAACCACTTGATAAGGTGAAAGTTACGACCCCTCTTTTATATTTATTCGTTTTGGGGGAGAATACATGTGCTATATAGTATTTATGACACAAATACATAAGTCTTATATGATATGCATGCTACAAGTTTAAAGTTATAAAGACTTCCATATCTGAATACTATCATGCATAAGGCTTTACACACTTATACAAGATCGTTATGTTAAAATACATACCTCTATAAAAGCGACTAATTTATACTTTTATAAATACGTCAACCATACTCGGCTTTTACAAATGCTATACTACGAAATTCATTATGCCCGATACTTAACTATAATTAAGTTAGGGCTGAGAGTTATTCACAAACTTTTCGTTAATGGTTTTTGAGTGAGACGATACTATTCATTAGCTGAGTTTAATCACTTAGCCTGCCCCACACTGCTATAATCGTTAATCTTCGGAGCGAGGTACATATGTATAGATCTATATGGGGTCGACAACCCCACATACGGTTGCTAGCTACAACCATCGACTGATCAATCGAAGCAGGTGATATGTGTCTACGATCGTTACTACGACGTCCAATGAAACGTCGTAGGGAGGGGTACTTTTCGTCCAAAGCTCGATTATAGAACTCACTAAAAACATTAACATGAATCTCTCTCACTTTTTCACTACAACCATAGGTTTGGTTGCTTTCAGAACTATTTTTAAGTATAGTGGTTACTTATACAATGGATATATTTAAACTTTCATGAAGTTATTACCAACACGTTTTCTTTAAAAGCATGGATTTATTTATAAAAAAAAAAATACTTTTTGGCTTTTAAAGACTCATGACAAGCATTTTTTTTCAATTATTGTTACACAAGAAAAATACTTTTGGACTTTTAAAAGTATTATTACTGCGGCTAGCAGAAAACCTGTGACTCTCACCAACCTCGTGTTGACTTTTGAAATACATGTATTCTCAGGAAATCAGTGAAATTTGGGGCACACTCAGACGATGGAAAACATGGCTCGCAAGTACTTTAACTTTCTACTTTTGAACTGTTATGCCTAACTGTTAAGGCAAACTCGTATTATTATTTTATTACTATCTGTAAGAACCTTGTATGAAAAGATAAATATGTAATGAAATGTTGTTTTGTTTATTGTTGTACTTGTGCTGTATAATCAATTTATCTGTGATCCATGAACTTAGTCGCACGGCCCGGCATGTTCCGCCGCCTCGGCCGGGGGTGTGACAGATTGATATCAGAGCTAAATTGGCTATAGAGAACTCGTATCCTCGAAAGAGGAATACAACTATAACAACTAGCTTCTAATAAAAGTATTATTAATAATAAAACTACTTCTCGACTACTTACGGTACGATAGTTGGGAAGTTCAAAACAAAGATTAATAATACTACAAACCCACCAACCTTAATATATAAGAGTTTATATATTTATACTCTGACCCGCGATGAGAACACTAAATAAAAATTCTAAACATCCCTTCAACTAAAACTACCAACTCAACCCTTTAGGTCAAACGCCTCAATTAAAGGTTAGTACCGTACATAAGCCATACCACAAATAAACCTGGAACGCGCGCCTATGTTATTTATGGTCGGGCCGGTGCACAACCAACCTTGAGCAAGGAGTTTGACAGGCTACAATGGTTGAGAGTTTTAGGAGTTGAAGAATGTCCACAAGATTCGTTGCTGGAGCTTAGTACCTTAGAATCCTTTTATCAACCTTAAAACACTTATGAAAAACTTATAGAAATTTACTAACCCGGTTGAAACCCTTTTATGTAGATGGCTGGACTACCGGATAACCCCGATGACTGGTTTCGCCTTGAGGATCCCGATGAGCCATTTGGAGTTCCTTTGCATCCACATCCACTACACTTAGCTGAGGATCCGTACTTTCCCTAGGACGCTCATGAGGAGGAGGATCCCGAAGAGGATCCTGAGGAGGATCTCGATGAGGAGGAGCTCGAGGATGAGGGCATATTGCAGGATGCCCAAGAGACTGATGATGATGGTCCTGTAGAGGATGAGGGAAACCTCTCCGAAGAGGAACCTACTCCCCTTACACCACCAGTCTCACCACCAAGACCCTACTACCAGCCGTACCTTCTGCGCGGCAAGGGCCCTTGTATGATGAGGACCCCAGGGACTACTATGTCTCCTATTTACCACTTGGACCCAGCTACTCAGGTTTCCCGACCCACTAGTGGTCTATTAGGGAAACAGACTCGACCCAGTGAGCCATCTTGGCTCACAGACCCCCTTAGCAGGAAGGATGCTACTGATCTACCACCACAGTTTGAGGTTGGTGAATCTTCACGAGCACCACTCAGGTTTAACCCTGAGGATGATCCGATACTTCGCTTGATGACTCAGACCGATCAGACCGAGGATAGGATCGGATCCTTGGAGCAGTTTGTGAGAGGCCCAGGCTCTACTTCCCTCGACCGTGGAGTTGAGACACTCGAGGAAGAGGAGAAGGAGAATTCTGATGCAATCCAGATATTATATCATCTCTCGGGTGCTGATCACGATGCAGTGAATGCCTTGAGTGCTCAGGTTAGAGCACATAACTACCGGATTCAGATCATGGAGAGCGAGCTTGCTGCGCAGCGAAATCAGCTGGTTATCTCTGTGCAGGAGCGACGCTACATCTTGGACCAGTTTGAGGACTTTGTCCTCTATGTGATGACTCGATTTGGGAGGTAGATATCTAGGACAGCTTGTGTCGTAGGATAAGGTTATGACTTTTGGGGAATAGCTTTTGTGTTGCAAGTGTTTATCACTGCCTGGTTTGTAATAGATCTTTTGAAAAGCTTTTCTATTTCTAACCTTATATGGTTAAAACTTTGTAACCAAAACAAGCAGTTATGATGACAATGTTACAGTATCTTGTTAAATGTTTGCATTTATTATGTGTTGCTTGCAAAACTCTATGTCAGGTAGGGCTTCCATCTTTTGACTTAAAATATGTATACACACATATCATAACAACATGGTTTAAAAACAACTTAACTTGTCTATTTAACATATTAGGACAATGCCTCGACGAAAAGAACCACGAGTTCGTCCGCCACCGACTCCCCGACCTAACCGGAAAAGTGCTCCTGAGATAACTCAAACAACAGAAGGAACTCCAGACCCTGAAGAAGCCCCAGGTGCTACAAATAACCACCAGAATTTCTAGATGGATCCCACTATGATGCAAAACATGCTTGCACAAGGGATTGCTACGGCCTTGGAAACTTATGAGGCTGCTCGAAACGGGAATACTGGAAATAGTGGAACGGGTACTCCCGTAGTTACCCAAAACAATCCAAGGAACTGCTCTTACAAAGAATTCATGGGTTGTAAACCCCGACCCTTCTACGGAACGGAAGGAGCTGTTGGTCTGTCCCGATGGATAGAAAAGATTGAAGCTGTCTTTCACATCAGCTCTTGCCCCGATGACTGCAGGGTTAAGTACGCTACCTGCACACTGATGGATGCTGCGTTAACTTGGTGGAACAACCATGCCAAGAGCGTGGGAATTGCGGAAGCCTATGCCATGGGATGGGAACAGCTGAAACTAATGATGACTAAGGTGTATTGCCCACGGTAGGAGATTCAGGCACTAGAACAAGAACTCTGGAATCTAACCATGCAAGGATCAGAGGTAGCTTCTTATACCTCCCGATTCGAAGATCTTGCAACCCTTTGTCCTGGAATGGTGCCTTCAGAAGACAAAAAGACGGAGAGATACATTTGGGGATTAGCATCGCCAGTCCAAGGTCTAGTTACTGCATCCAGACCCTCCACTTTTGACAGCGCCAAGCAACTGGCTTATGAGTTGACTGAACAATGTATCCGACGAGGCACCATGGTCCCCACAAAAGAAAAGAACCAAACTTGGAATTCTAAAAGAAAGTTCCAGGGAAAGCCGAAAGGGAACTTCAAGCACCGTAAGCCAAACCCAAATCCTATAACAGTGTATGCTGCGATCACAACCACTCCCACTCCAGCAAAGCCCTACGCTGGAGCTCTACCTCGCTGCCCTAAGTGCAACTATCATCATGTTGGAGACTGCATGATCTGTAGCAACTGCAAATTAAGCGGTCATACCGCCAAATTTTGCAAAAAGAATCCAAACAACACAGCCTCAAATACTACCGCAAAAGAAAGTCGAATCTGCTTCGAGTGCAACCAACCAGGACATTTCAGGAAAGATTGTCCTAAGCTGAAGAGACAGGGTGGTCAAGGAAGGGCGTTTGTGATAGGTGCGGGAGATGCACGCCAGGAACCAACTGTGGTTACTGGTACGTTTCCTATCGAAAATATTTATGCTTCCGTATTATTTGACACTGGTGCCGATAAGAGCTTTATTTCCCACCAGTTTAGAAAAATGATAAATCATGAATCATGCAAACTCAATAATGCTTACACGGTAGAAGTAGCCAATGGTCAAATAGAAAGCACCTTAGAAATACTTACAAACTGCCTTCTCACCCTGAATAATCACGTGTTCCCTGTCGACTTAATGCCCATAACCATTGGAAGTTTCGATGTAATCATCGGAATGGATTGGTTATCAGCCCATCGAGCGGAGATTCTATGTTACGAAAAAGCTGTACGATTACCCTTACCAAACAATGAAACCCTTGTAATTTACAGAGATAAGTCCGGGAAAAACCTAAGAGTCATTACTTGCATGAAGGCAAGGAAGTGTATGCAAAAGAGATGCTATGCTTTCTTAGCCCACATGGTGGATACGCGAGACAAGGGTAAGGAAATCAAAGACATACCACAAGTGTGCGACTACCCGGATGTATTTCCAGAAGACCTACCTGGAGTACCTCCTGTCAGACAGGTAGAGTTTCGAATCGACCTTATCCCGGGTGCCGCACCAGTGGCACGATCTCCTTATCGTCTGGCTCCATCGGAAATGCAAGAACTATCTAGTCAACTTCAAGAACTTCTCGACAAAGGCTTTATCCGACCAAGCTTCTCCCCTTGGGGAGCCCCAGTATTGTTTGTCAAAAAGAAGGATGGTTCGTTCAGGATGTGCATCGACTACCGAGAGTTGAATAAGCTCACTATCAAAAACCGGTATCCACTTCCGAGGATCGATGACCTGTTCGACCAACTACAAGGATCATGTTACTACTCAAAGATCGACTTACGATCCGGATATCATCAACTCAGAGTTCAAGAAGCATATATTCCAAAGACAGCATTCCGAACCAGATACGGTCACTACGAGTTTCTAGTTATGCCATTTGGACTGACCAATGCGCCAGCTGTATTCATGGACCTTATGAATCGAGTGTGCAAACCTTACTTGGACAAATTTGTGATTGTCTTCATCGACGACATCTTGATATACTCACGAACCAAGGAAGAACATGGCCAGCACTTGCGTTTAATCTTGGAACTGTTAAGAAAAGAGAAACTTTATGCAAAGTTTTCTAAGTGTGAGTTCTGGATTAACGAAGTTCATTTCCTCGGTCATGTGGTCAGCAGTAAAGGGATTCATGTCGATCCCGCGAAGATCGAAGCTGTCAAGAATTGGAAAGCACCAACAACACCAACCGAAGTACGCCAATTCTTAGGGCTTGCAGGCTCTTACCGGAGATTTATTGAGAAATTCTCCAAAATAGCCAAGCCTCTCACCACACTAACCCAGAAAGACAAAAAGTTCGACTGGGGAGACAGTCAAGAGTCCGCCTTCCAAAAATTGAAGCAATTGTTATGCAGTGCACCGATTCTGTGTCTTCCTGAGGGAACAGAAGACTTTGTAGTATACTGCGATGCCTCACGTCAAGGGTTAGGGTGCGTACTGATGCAGAGGAATAAGGTTATTGCATATGCATCCCGACAACTGAAGCCAAACGAGACGAACTACACTACCCATGACTTAGAGTTGGGAGCAGTAGTTTTTGCCTTGAAGATTTGGAGGCACTATCTATACGGGACAAAGTGCATTGTATTCACAGACCACAAGAGCCTTCAACACATTTTTGATCAAAAGGAGCTCAATATGAGACAACGAAGATGGGTCGAATTGCTAAATGATTATGAATGCGAAATTCGTTATCATCCCGGTAAAGCAAACGTTTTGGCAGATGCTTTAAGCAGGAAGAAACGAGCAAAACCTTTTCGTGTAAAGGCTCTAACTTTAACCATCCATTCAAACCTCACTACCCAAATTCGTGATACTCAAATAGAAGCACTCAAACCTGAGAATGTCGCGGAAGAAAACCTAAGGGGTATGGACAAACAGTTTGACGTCAGAGATGATGGAACGCGATACTTTATGAACCGAATTTGGACTCCAAGATTTGGAGAAGTCAGGGAGTTGGTTTTAAATGAAGCTCACAAGTCAAGATACTCAATACATCCCGGATCAGACAAGATGTATCTCGACCTGAAAAAGCTTTATTGGTGGCCCAATATGAAAGTAGAGATTGCCACCTATGTCGGTAAATGTTTGACCTGTGCCAAGGTCAAGGCAGAGTACCAGAAGCCGTCAGGTCTACTACAACAACCATCAATTCCAGAATGGAAGTGGGAACAAATAACAATGGACTTTATAACAAAGTTGCCCAAGACATCAAGCGGTTACGATACCATATGGGTAGTGGTTGATCGTTTGACCAAGTCCGCTCATTTCTTAGCCATCAAGGAAACTGATAAGATGGAAAAACTCACCAGAACTTATCTCAAGGAGATAGTCAGACTACACGGTGTGCCAATATCTATCATCTCGGACCGAGATAGTAGATTCACTTCCAGATTTTTGCAATCACTGCAAAGGTCCCTAGGCACAAAACTCGACATGAGTACAGCATATCATCCTCAAACGGATGGCCAGAGCGAAAGGACAATACAAACTCTGGAAGATATGCTCCAAGCTTGTGTGATAGACTTCGGTAACGCATGGGATACTCACTTGCCATTAGTTGAGTTCTCTTACAATAACAGCTATCACACTAGTATAAAGGCCGCTCCATTCGAGGCCTTGTATGGGCGCAAATGTCGTTCACCATTATGTTGGGCAGAAGTTGGGGATACCCAACTAGCAGGAAAACATGTTGGGGATACACTATTCACTGGACCTGAAATCATTCAGGAGACAACAGAAAAGATCATGCAGATAAAAGAACGGCTAAAAGCCGTACGTAGTCGGCAGAAGAGCTATGCCGACAACAGACGCAAACCATTGGAATTCAAAGTAGGAGACCGAGTCCTACTAAAAGTTGCCCCATGGAAGGGTGTTATCAGGTTTGGGAAAAGAGGAAAGCTAAACCCCCGTTACATCGGACAATTCGAGATCCTGGCAAGGGTTGGTCCGGTAGCTTACAAGCTCAAACTACCCCAAGAGCTCAATAAGGTTCACGATACCTTCCACGTGTGTAACCTCAAAAAGTGCCTAGCCGATGAAAACCTTGTCGCACCACTCGATGAAATCCAGGTCAATACGAAGCTTCAATTCGTGGAGGAACCCGTGGAAATTGTGGATCGGGAGATCAAACGACTCAAGCAAAATCGCATACCTATAGTAAAAGTTCGATGGAACTCTCGTAGAGGGCTGGAGTTTACTTGGGAACGCGAGGACCAAATGAAGCAGAAGTACCCACACTTATTCAACGATGTCCCCTCCACTAGTGAAACAACTAACTACTAGTATAAAGTAGCCAAGAATGTAATAATTTCGGGACGAAATTCCCTTAACGGGGAGGTAATGTGACATCCCGGAATTTAGGGCATAGATTTCAAACGACTAAATTACGGCAAATTTATTTGTAATTTAACTCATTCAGTTTTAAGTGCATCTAACAAAATATAAATGAGTTAAGTTAAGTTATTATATAATATCTGATGATATTTTTATGCCCAAATGTGTAAACTGGTAACCAAATCAAACCGCTCAACTGCAGCGCTGATTAATGCGTCTGAAAACTGAAATTTAGCAATAATCAGTTTTGAGCAAAACAAACATTAAAATATGATGATACATGTTCCCCTGTTTCCGAAAATATAGAGAAAGTCAAAAACAGAGATCGTATGCAAAAGATACGACCGTTTTAAGAAAACAGACAGTAAAACACTGTCTTTTCTTTAATCGCGTAAAACCGATTCGAACCGTTGAAGCACTTATGATTTGCCGACGGAGTTTCCGAGAGCGTTTTTGGACTCAGGATATAATATATTATTTAATTCCACACTCGAAATAATATTTACAAAAGTCACGAAAACGGACACCGCGAGCCGTTAAGACGCGAAACTTCAAATGCAATTTCCCGGAGATTCGTAACTCCAAAAATTAATCCGTTTGAGGTTCTGAAATCCTTGAATTATACTCTATCTAACGATGCTTTCGAAAAAAAAATTTCGATGCACGGATCTCGATACACCCGGTCTTGTGTTTTTAGGCATTTAATAAGATAAAACCCCATGTGGGGCCCACTTAAGACCCAAGAACTTGGATGACCAGATTTTCTTGCCTGCCCTTATCATCAATCCCACGTGACAAATCTGCTCCCCTATCCCTCCTTGTGTGCAAGTCATCCCAAAAGAGTACATGCCTAGGTAGAAGTATGGCCCAACACTTGTATGTGTGTATACACTTCAAGTATAAATATGAGGCCTTGATAGCCTCTTATTCACTCAAAAAAAAAAACACAGCCATTCTTCTCTTTATCACTTTCTCTCTTCCCCCCCCCCCTCACCATTCCTGCCAAGGAAAGTAAGAAGAAACCGGCAGCAGGAGGCTGCCGACCATCACCAACCTCCATTGCACCACCCAACTGCTACCTCTCTTAAACCAACATCACACCTGTTGCTGTCCTGCTGTTTGCAAAAGTCTTCTCCACCCTACTTCCATCCCCTCTCTGTCTTCATCTTCACCAGAAAACAAAGAAAACCGGCAGCAGGAGGCTGCCGGCCACCTTTCATCGTCACCAAGGACCACCAGCCACCACCGGCTGTTGTGTTGCTGCCACTGTAAGTCCCTATCGTCACCCTCTTGCATATTTATTTTCTTCCCATCATCGATCATAATAAACAACCGAAGAACATAAGATCATGCGTAGCATTTTTTTTTATTGTACATGGGCTTCGAATGAACAGAGGAGGTGTTAACCTCCTTTGTAAAAGTTGGATACTGTACAAACATGCATTCCATTTAAATAGATATGATCCCTCAATTTTACACTTGTCCATAATTAGTCCCTCACTATCTAGAATTATTTCAAATCAAGTTCTAAATCATGAAAGTTTTATTAAAATGTTTAAAACCTACCCTAAACTGGACAAATCTTTTCAAAACAAATCCAACTTTAAATACAAAATTAAATGAATAATGTTTATACGTATATTTTAGAAATTTTAAATTTGATTTCGAGTTTAAATTAATTTTGGGTTATTTAAATACTTGCGGAAAAATAATAAATTAAATTTTAAAAGTTATTTAAAATAATTATTTCAATAAATTTTAAATTGGCAAAACTTAGAAAATTATTCAAGAAATTGTTATAATACCTAATCATGTCCAAATATTAATGTATATCGAAATTTCTAGGAAATCAAACTAATCCCGGAGATCACGACCTCTCGGGAATACATTCCGGTCTTCAGAACTACTCGTTAACCACTTGATAAGGTGAGAGTTACGGCCCCTCTTTTATATTTATTCATTTTGGGGGAGAATACATGTGCTATATAGTATTTATGACACAAATACATAAGTCTTATATGATATGCATGCTACAAGTTTAAAGTTATGAAGACTTCCATATCTGAATACTATCATGCATAAGGCTTTACACACTTATACAAGATCGTTATGTTAAAATACATACCTCTATAAAAGCGAGTAATTTATACTTTTATAAATACGTCAACCATACTCGGCTTTTACAAATGCTATACTACGAAATTCATTATGCCCGGTACTTAACTATAATTAAGTTAGGGCTGAGAGTTATTCACAAACTTTTCGTTAATGGTTTTTGAGTGAGACGCTACTATTCATTAGCTGAGTTTAATCACTTAGCCTGCCCCACACTGCTATAATCGTTAATCTTCGGAGCGAGGTACATATGTATAGATCTATATGGGGTCGACAACCCCACCTGCGGTTGGTAGCTACAACCATCGACTGATCAATCGAAGCAGGTGATATGTGTCTACGATCGTTACTACGACTTCCAATGAAACGTCGTAGGGAGGGGTACTTTTCGTCCATAGCTCGATTATAGAACTCACTAAAAACATTAACACGAATCTCTCTCACTTTTTCACTATAACCATAGGTTTGGTTGCTTTCAGAACTATTTTTAAGTATAGTGGTTATTTATACAATGGATATATTTAAACTTTCATGAAGTTATTACCAACACGTTTTCTTTAAAAGCATGGATTTATTTATAAAAAAAAATACTTTTTGGCTTTTAAAGACTCATGACAAGCATTTTTTTTCAATTATTGTTACACAAGAAAAATACTTTTGGACTTTTAAAAGTATTATTACTGCGGCTAGCAGAAAACCTGTGACTCTCACCAACCTCGTGTTGACTTTTGAAATACATGTATTCTCAGGAAATCAGTGAAATTTCGGGCACACTCAGACGATGGAAAACATGGCTCGCAAGTACTTTAACTTTCTACTTTTGAACTGTTATGCCTAACTGTTAAGGCAAACTCGTATTATTATTTTATTACTATCTGTAAGAACCTTGTATGAAAAGACAAATATGTCATGAAATGTTGTTTTGTTTATTGTTGTACTTGTACTTGATAATCAATTTATCTGTGATCCATGAACTTAGTCTCACGGCTCGGCATGTTCCCCCGCCTCGGCCGGGGGTGTGACATAAACCCTCTCCACTCTCTCTCCCCTTGAAAAAATTTTCTTGTGTTTTTGCAAAAATCGTTCCGTTCATCTCAAAGGTATGCCAAAACCGACCATGGGAATGCATTTTGTTCATCGAATCGACAACTTTTGGGGCTTTAATCGAAGATTTTCAGTTCATCGGCGTTTACGGCCCAAGCTTATGGCCAAGGAGTTTACGGCCGTAAACTCCGTTTACGGCCAGGACCTTACGGCCATGGGTTTACGGCCGTAAACCCAAATTGGACTGTAAACCCCGTTTGACCAATGTTGACCGTAAACTCCAAATTTTGGTCAAATTTTTTTTAAGGCCAAAATTAAATTGATTAATTAAGAAAAATTAAAACTTTAATTGCTCAAAGACTTTTGTTTTCTTACTTGGCTTGTTTTAGTGCAGATCAAATGGCAAGTTTGAAGTTTGCTGACATGCATAACTTGGCCATCGTACTGGCTGATCCTTCTGCAGTTCATGGAGAATTCAGGTCAATGATCCACAGACTGAGAGAATGCTGCCTAGCCTCTGCCATTACTGTGAACCCAGTGGTCTATCAGAGAATTATCAGGGAGTTACTGTGACTGTTAATGCTATTACTACTAAGAAGGTTTTTGAGTGAGACGCTACTATTCATTAGCTGAGTTTAATCACTTAGCCTTCCCCACACTGCAATAATCGTTAATCTTCGGAGCGAGGTACATATGTATAGATCTATATGGGGTCGACAACCCCACCTGCGGTTGGTAGCTACAACCATTGACTGATCAATCGAAGCAGGTGATATGTGTCTATGATCGTTACTACGACTTCCAATGAAACGTTGTAGGGAGGGGTACTTTTCGTCCATAGCTCGATTATAGAACTCACTAAAAGCATTAACACGAATCTCTCTCACTTTTTCACTACAACCATAGGTTTGGTTGCTTTCAGAACTATTTTTAAGTATAGTGGTTATTTATACAATGGATATATTTAAACTTTCATGAAGTTATTACCAACACGTTTTCTTTAAAAGCATGGATTTATTTATAAAAAAAAAAAAAACTTTTTGGCTTTTAAAGACTCATGACAAGCATTTTTTTCAATTATTGTTACACAAGAAAAATACTTTTGGACTTTTAAAAGTATTATTACTGCGGCTAGCAGAAAACCTGTGACTCTCACCAACCTCGTGTTGACTTTTGAAATACATGTATTCTCAGGAAATCAGTGAAATTTGGGGCACACTCAGACGATGGAAAACATGGCTCGCAAGTACTTTAACTTTCTACTTTTGAACTGTTATGCCTAACTGTTAAGGCAAACTCGTATTATTATTTTATTACTATCTGTAAGAACCTTGTATGAAAAGACAAATATGTAATGAAATGTTGTTTTGTTTATTGTTGTACTTGTACTGGATAATAAATTTATCTGTGATCCATGAACTTAGTCTCACGGCCCGACATGTTCCCCCGCCTCGGCCGGGGGTGTGACATAAACCCTCTCCACTCTCTCTCCCCTCGAAAAGATTTTCTTGTGTTTTTGCAAAAATCGTTCCGTTCATCTCAAAGGTATGCCAAAACCGACCATGGGAATGCATTTTGTTCATCGAATCGACAACTTTTGGGGCTTTAATCGAAGATTTTCAGTTCATCGGCGTTTACGGCCCAAGCTTATGGCCAAGGAGTTTACGGCCGTAAACTCCGTTTACGGCCAGGACCTTACGGCCATGGGTTTACGGCCGTAAACCCAAATTGGACTGTAAACCCCGTTTGACCAATGTTGACCGTAAACTCCAAATTTTGGTCAAATTTTTTTTTAAGGCCAAAATTAAATTGATTAATTAAGAAAAATTAAAACTTTAATTGCTCAAAGACTTTTGTTTTCTTACTTGGCTTGTTTTAGTGCATATCAAATGGCAAGATGACAAGAGACAACGATGGTGCAGTTACTGTTAATGCTATTGTGAAGGGTTGCCAGATTGTGATCACTGAGCAATTTATCAGAGAAGCGCTAATGATTAATGATCAACCTGATTTTCCTACTGAGATCAGGATTGAAGATGTGCAGAAGATTATCAAGAAGATGGGGTACGAAAGCATTTTTCCTCCCACTGTGAAGAAGCTTCTGCCACCATACTGGAGATTCTTAGCTCATGTCTTTGTGAGCTGCATCTCGGGCAGAAGGTCAGGTGCTGATGAAATCTCTCTGAGGAACACTGGAGCCTTTGTTTCACTAGCTGCAGGGATTGACTTCAACTTCTCGAAGTTCATATTGGATGAGTTCGTAGTGAACATCAATGCTATAAACCGGGATACATTCTTGATGTATCCTAGGTTAATCCAATTGTTCATCGACATTCAATTTCCAGAGATGGTCAAAGAGGGAGAAACCCTAGATATGAAGTCGTTAGGTCCCCACACTCTTGGGCTCATAAAGCAAAATCGCAAGGGCAAGGTCGTCTTCCAAGGATTGCATCCTTTTGTGAAGTTCGGAAGATTTGCGGAGCTAAATGAATCTTTCGAATCTCATGGAACGTCAGATAAACTATCCTCTGAGCCCACTTCTTCTGAGAGGGTCATTTCGGAAGATGATGTCATCACAGTGTCGGATCATGCTGAAGAAGAAGATACTCCAGCTCCTGATGCACGTGTAGCTGACGAACATGATCTGACATCAGTTCCGGTCCAAGGTGATTACTATGAAGGATCTTCAAAAAGTGGGACTGAGACTGATTTGTATGAAGACCTCGATCTTACTAGTTTTGATAAGGATGAAATCCCTTTAAACTTTGGAAGCAATGAAGATTTCATGACTGGTGAAAACCTCAACACGCTACTTGACAATATCAATGATGTTGCTGATCCAGCAACCGAGATACGGGAAACTGAAGACGTTCTTGAAGCCACGCCTCCTACTACGCAACAAGTGGCGGAAATAGCAATTCCTATGGTGATAGTGTCAGGGATTCCTCCCCTTGATACTATTTCTCCTACATCAGAGCCACTTGAGAGTGATCGCACAACAATACAGACCTCTCAACCTCCTATGAAAAGAAGAAGACTTGATCCTAGACAGGGAGTTCTTGATGTTGGTGTATTTCAAGGCTTTTCAACTCCACCAACAACCACTCCCGCTATTGTCTCATCAGAACCTTTCAGTGAAGGTCCTAGCACCGCTTATGAAGCCGGTGGTTCTTCTTTCCCTACAGGATTCTCTCCTCCCAGGCCCGATCATGATGCTGCTTCTGTGAGGCTAGCCATGCATTTGGCTGAAGAACAATTCTCAACGCCTCCCTCCCGTGGTAAAGGGATATCTATTGGGGATGACAGCTCTGGAGAAGAGAATCCTATAATCCTTGGACTTCAGAAGGAGATCAATGTGCTGAACCAGAAGAATATAGAGCTTGATATCCGGGTTACAGACCTTCAAACTGAAAACACCAAGCTCAATATTCAAGTTACTGATCTTCTTGAAGACAAAGCTCTGAAGACTAAGCAGATCACTGATCTTCAGACGCATTTTGGTTTGTTGACCGCCAGCTACTATGACCTAAAGAAGAAGCTGGAAGAAGAACTTGGTGACAAATTTAAGTCATCTGTCGATGAGCCAAGGATCTATATTCCCAATCAAGACGCTCCCATAGCTCCACCACCTACAAGAACAAACAGGATTGTCGATCGTTTTGATAAAGAACCGACACAGGCTCCAAATATTGTGGCTTTGAAACGTGCTAAACTGGCTAAGTCTGTTGAAAAGGGTCAGTTTTTGTTTAAAAGGAGCTCAGATCAAAATGCTCTTGGGGATCAATCCAACATCACCGTTACGGATCTTGGAGAGAATCGCTTCAAGGACGTATATGGTGATAGGTCAGGAATCATCTCATGGGGATTCCACGACAATCTAAATATGTGGATCGTGAGAAGGAAGAGTGGCAATACTGAACTGTACAAAGATGCTCACGACTTCCACTCTTGGACCAGGGTTGATCTTTCAGAGTTATCGAAAGCTCCTTTTGCAAATCCCTCAAATGATCCCAAGGCAGCACATTTCAAGTTGTTTTTAGAAGATCAAGTACTTAAGGGTTTTCCTTCAATGAAGACTACAGAGTCAATTATTAAAATATACCCAAGTGTCATTGATCCTGAAACCAATCAACCTCTTCGATCTGTGATGTGGCCTGCTACCGCTCAAGTTAAGCAGATTCCTATTCTTCAGAATCATCCAGATGGATCCTTAAAGTCTATGCAATACTGGGTGTTTGATGAAACTACAGCTTCTGCTGTCATCAAGCTTGAAGATGGTTGTATCCGTTTATATGATAAAGAAATTTGCTTCAGTTCGGAAAATGGGATATACATCAGCTTTCTCATCATTAGATCAAGGTCGCTGAAGACATCTTTGAGCCTGCTGCTAAAGAATACACATCCATGGTTGCTGAAATTATCCGAAAAGAAATGTGTTACGGAGCTATGGGGAAGTCGGACGTGCTGGTGGTTGATAAAGACTGAGTCCAAGCTAGAACCAAACCAAGGAGGAGATTGGAGGGTCCAGTTAATGCTTTGGTCTAGGCTTTCATTGTAAATAGTTCCTTTTGTGTCTTTAGTGTGATTTTGTGGGTTGTTTGTGAGTTTACGGCCCTGGAGTGAGTTTACGGCCGTAAGCCTGTTTACGGCCGTAAACCCTGTTTCCGGCCCAAGTCTACTATATATAGAGGAGTTGTAGGTCATTGTTGGGTTGTTGATGCCACAGAGTTCACAGTCTATTGTATCGAGTTGTACCAGACGTTTTACAGCAATAAACGTGTGCAAGCTTGATTTCTCTTCTTCTTCTACTCCCATTCTGATTACTTTTGATTGTTTGATTGCTTGATCATTGGTAAAGATCCGTTTTAGGACCTTACAGTCTCATGAAACAAAACCGCAAGGGTACAAAATTTGTATTCCAAGGAAAGTACCCACTGGAGAAGTTTGGCCAATTTGCGGAGATCAGTGAAGCATCCGAGTCAGAAAGCTCCTCAGACAATGAAGATGATGAAGATAATGTTATTACTGCTTCTGAGCATGAAGAAGACCTTGTTCCTCCCGTTGCAATTATTGCCAAGGAACATGTACCAATGACTAATGTGGAGGTAAATGATGATGATGATGCGAATGATGATGATGATGAAGGTGAAGATGTGATGAATCTAGGGGATAATGTACTTGAATTTGATGATGATGAGGATGATGATGCAGCTGATATGAATCAAGGTGGTGATCTATCCGAATTTGATGGTGATAACTTATTCTTCGACTTCGAGTAGGGTGATGATTTCAGGCCAAGTAATGAGGAACTCAATGCATTCTTTGATGATGTCCATGATGTTGTACAACCTACAATGGAGACTGAGGGAGTTAGTAATGTTCTCAAGGTAACGCCTCCAACTACGTATTAGATGGCCGACACTTAGATAATCTAGATTCAACTAGAAGGATTCCTCCCCTTTCAGTTGCTACTCCAGCCACTTTGCCATCTGAAGGAGATCTCAGTATTAAACAAGCCTCCCAACCTCCATTCAAAAGGAGAAGAGTTGATCCAAGGCTAGGAGTGCTGATTAGGGAACAAGCTTCACCGACCCAACAATCTTTTGCAATTGCTACACCGACTCAACAAGCCCATGTTGTGAATGAAGCACCAAGTGCTGTATGATCTTTCTTTGAAACCGGTGGGAGTTCTTTAGCTCCTGATTGCTCTTCAACTCCTCCACCCTCACACGATGTAGCCTCCGAGCGAGTGGCTAGATTTCTGGCTCGTGAGGATGTTGATCCTGCACCAAGGGGCAAGGGTATATCTATAGGTGCAGGGAGCTCAGACAAAGAAGACGCAAAGTTTTTGAGCTCAAGGAGGATATTGGAATTCTAAATCAAAAGCTTATCGAGAAGGATGTTTTGATAGAAAATCTTGACGTCAGAGTTTCCGAGCTTGAAGAAGAAAATATTTAAAAATCAAAACAGATCTCCGACTTGCAGCTAAATCTAGGTGCATTATTTGCTAGGCACTTCGACCTGAAAAACAAGATAATCAGTGAATTTGGTGACAAATTCAAGACACCGGTTGCTGAACCAAATGCAGCAGAACCTTCTCATTATAATCCTTCTCAAGCTGCTTAAGATCCTCTTGTTAATCCTCCTCCTATCAGAACCACAAGAATTGTTGACCGATTTGAGAAAGAACCGGCTTAAGCCAATCCAAGAGTTATTCTCAAACGAGCTCAGAAACAAGTATCTTCACAAAAGAGGGGGAAGTGGCTCTTCATGAAAAATTCAGATCAAAATGTTCGTGGAGACCAGCCCCAACTGACTGTGACTGAGGTCGGAAAGAAGCGGTTGAGAGATAAGTATGGTGACCGGTTAGGAATTCTAATGTGGGGTTTTCATGACAAATTAAATTGCTGGTTGGTAAAGCGCAAGAGCGGAAACGTGGAGTATAACAGGCAAAATAATGATTTTTCTTCTTGTACGAAGGTGGACCTCACTGAACTTGCTGATGCTCCATTTTCAAACCCAACTAATGATCCACGAGGAACGGATTTCAAACTCTTCTTATAAAATCAAGTAAAGAGAAATTCGATGGAATGAAGAGAACCGAATCCTTCGTGAAGAGAGCTAAAGATGTTTTTGACCCTAAGACCAACAAGAGCTTCAAGAATGTAATGTGGCCTCCTACAAAACAGATGACACAGATTCCTATTGTTAATCATTTTTGTGATGGATCGCTGAACAATATGGAATACTGGGTTTTTGATGAAGCCACAGCCTCTACTGTCATCAAATTCCCGGATGGTGTCTTTCATATCGTTGATAAGAAAGATTTGCTACAGTTTGGTGAACGGGATATTCACACTTTGGCTCATCATCAAATCATATGCAAGCATGAGATTCTAGAGGCTGCTGCTAAAGAATTTACAAGCATGATCGCTGAGATTATTGAAAAGAAGATGTGGCTAGGGGAAATGGGAAGGTCTGACGTGCTGGCCAAAAACCCTAATTTTCAGGGTGCAAGCATTATATAATGTCATTAAGTCCCAAGTGTTAGCCTCCTTATCATCCTCTTATGTCCAAAAACCCTAAAATCGAGTCATATCTTCCATTGTTGAGTGTGTGAGCTTTAGGAAAGCTTTTGGTGTTCATCTTTGTGCATTCTGAAGGAGTTGAAGAAGCTAGAAGTTGCTTAGCCTGAAGAGGAGGTCTTGGATCCAGAAACTCTACCTTATTTTCCAAGCTTTTGAGGTATCAAGTTCTCATCTTGCTTGCTAGATGCTTAGATCTCTTTTTGGGTTAGATTGTATGTTTTTAGCCATGTTTTGGATAGATATGATGTTGGGATTAGGATGTCTTTAATGGTTATTCCTTCAGATCTAAGGTCTTCATGGACTCCTTTGGCATAAAGGTGCAAACTTTATGGAGTTTAAGGGCTGCATCCATTAAGTCCTTTTTAAGCTTTAGAGCTTCTTATGGTCATGCATGGATGTAAAGTTAGCAACTTTACATGGTATTTCATCTTAAAGGGGTCAAATCTACATTTTGGAGCAGATCTGAGTACGCCCAACGAGGTATTTCAGCTTCTTATAGTCATGCTTTTTTATGGTCATGCATGGATGTAAAGTTAGCAACTTTACGTGGTATTTCAGCTTAAAGTTAGCAAATTTTCTGGCACTGTCTCTAAGTTCTTTCAAGCCACTAAACTTTCATTTGTTTAAACCATGCCTGTAATATGGAGGATTTTGTCTTGGATTGACCGAGTAAATCTTTCCCATGATCAAGAGATAGGTCTTCCTGAGGTGGCTTTCATTTATGAACTTTCTACCTTTGGAGATTCTCGTTTCTTACTTAAGCTCAAGCCTAATCAATCGCCTTTGATTCTAAAATCGAAACACAATGACGGAGCCTGGAAGGAGAAGTATTTCTTTGTGAGGCGTGATTCTATTGTCGGTGGAGAGTTTCTGCCTAAAACTTGGGCTAAAAAGGGCTGGGTTCATTTGTTGGTTTTGATGATCCTAAAATTTACCCTTCTTATTTTGTTTGTTTGAATGCAGGTTTGAAGTTTGGGGAAGCTTTTTCTGAAGCTGAAGATACTGAGGCAAAGGTTGCAGGCTTTCTTTCTCTACCAACTGGTGTTAGGACGTTCAAGTTTGATTGTACAAATCTTCAGGAAGGTTCATCCACGACTTCTTCCATGGCTACCAGTTAGGATACTTTTCTATTTGTTTACTTCAATATCAGGATCCTAAATTTACGAGGATCCTTCATGGTTTGCAGGATCTAAAACTACTCATTCCAGTGCTCGCTTCGCTTTGGTTGATCTTGAAGATGACCTGTCTAGTGGTTTGCTTGTTGTGAAGAAGGAAAAGATCCCACCTTCTGCTCTCGCTAATAAGACCCAACATGACCTTCCTGTGAAGCCTTCCTCATCTCGTAAGAGAAAATCTTCCAATATCTGGGATCTTGAGAATCTAGGGACAGATGAAGCACTAAGGAAGCTGATTTCTTTCTCCCAGTATGTAAGTGTTTTCGTGTTCCCCATGTTCAAATTTATTTTTCTACTTATTGTTGCTTTTTACAGGTGGATGATCATGTCTCTCGTTCTAATGAGGATTCCAAGGCAAAGCTTGCTCAAACAGAGCGTGCCTTGAGGGAGTAAGAGGAGATCAACAAGAGCGTCTACAGAGGGTAGAGATGTTGTTCAAGGAAAAAAACTAATAAGGAGGAGGAACATGCGGCTGAGATGGATGTGGTCATAGTTGAGGCGAACGCTAGTGCTGCGGTGGCTGTTTGGGAGACGAAGATCAAGCTTGCGGAGGATCTGGAGAATACGGGGTCTTGGAATGTGGCCGTATGATGTGAGGTCCTGACCAAGTTGGCTGGAAAGCCTGTGAAATCTAGTCAAGATCCTGCATTGCAGCCGAAGGAGGGAGAAGAGAAGGACAAGACGGAGGTGGTTTTGGGTGGTGGCGATCAATCTTTAGTTTAAGATTGATTTGTTTTTTTAAAAACAATTTGAATGAATTTGGGTTTGTAAGACAATATTACTATTTCCTTCTTCTGTGGGGCTGGTGGGCAACATTTTCAACTCTACGGTTGTTTTATACTTCTTTGCATGCTTGATTGAATTGCGTGGTTGTAACAGTAAGATTTCCAAGGATTCTTATAACTAGGATCCCAAAGAGTTCAGGATTTACAAGAATTCATAAGATCTGAATAACCTAAAAGTAGTTAGTAACCCATTTAGGATCTCAAAATAGTTGAGATCCATTTAGGATGGTAAATCTTCAATCATCGCATAAGAAATACAACTTTAAAAATAAGGATAGATAGAACCTGATTATCCTTAGGCTTTGTGGCTTTTAGACTTTGGAGAAGTTTAAACTTCGTATGGTCTTTGAAGTTCTCATATGATAGGATCCTTGATTTAGGAGTTCATTAGTGAGGATCCTTGATTGTCTTTAACTTAGTAAACTTTAGGGAGGCTCCCACCTTAGGAATCAATTGGAAATGAATCCAACTTGGAAAATAACTGAGGGAAATTTTGTTTTGCAACATGATAGTGCTACACGTCTTGCATAATTTCTAGGGAATATCCCATTTTCAAGCAATACATTAGTATCATAATTCTTGAAAAACCTTAGGGAAAAATCCCAATCTTAGCAAATTATTGGGGAAAATCCCAATTGTGAGATAACATGAAGATGTTATGAACCTTAGGTATTTCCTGGGGAATATCCCAACTTGAGATAACATGTCAATGTTATAAAACTTAGGTATCATCTGGGGAGGATCCCAAATTGAGATAACATGTCAATGTTATTAAACTTAGATTTAAACTTTAGGATCTTAAATTATGTTCAGAAATAAGAGGGTTTCCAAGTCACTGCAACATGAAATGATCCCCTCATTCACATCTCATAGTTAGATAATGTGCGTCCAAGCGAGGTGTAGAAACCTTAACTCGTATGAAAGCGGTAATTAACTCTTTAAACCTTAGAGGGGATTAAGTACCCTTATTCTTAGGAGAGATGATTGGTCTCTATTCTTATTTACTAGGATACTTGCGTATTGCAATTGTTAAGAATCATAGAACATTGTAGATATGGGACTCTTAAGTGCCAGGGTCCTCAAATGTCAAGATCCTTGTATGTCAGGACCCTTGGATCTTCATGTGTCAAGATCCTTGTGTGACAGGATCCTTGTATGTCAGGATCCTTGAGTCCCTGCCCAGAAAACATTAGCTAGGAATGGGCGTTAGTTAGCTAACACCCTTCCCATGCTTAAGTTAGTAATGGTATTTGAAGAGAGCAAATAGTAATAAAAGTAAAGGGTAAAAGGTAAAGGGTATGTGTACCTTGAGTGTGTTGGAAAATAACTAATCTTACTTACATAAAATAAGCTTTAGGATGTATAGCATTCCATGATCTTGGCAAGATATCTCCATAGAGGGTATCTAGCCAATACGCCCCCTTTCCCGCTTCAACATCTATGAGATACAATACTTCCTATTTAGGTGCTAGTTTACCTGCACTAGGATCCTTGTTGTTTTGGAATGTTTTCCTTAATACTAAGTCTCCTATTTGGAATCTTCTGACTCTTATATTCTTGTTGTATGCCTTGGTGATTCTCTGGTGATGAGCAGTGATGCAGATCTTGGCAAGATCCCTAAGTTCCTCAATAGTATCAAGATCCTAGGCCAGGATCCTGTCATTGTTTTCTTGACTTTGAAGTAGGTATCTTGCCGTCGGGATCTCTACTTCAGTAGGGATCATTGCTTCAGCTCTGAACACTAAGGAATATGAGGTTTGGCCTGTTGCTACTTTGGAAGTGGTCCTATCTGCCCATAAGACGAAAGGAAGTTATTCTACCCATTTTGCTTTCTTTTCATCTAACGTTTTCTTCAAGTTATCGACTATGATTTTGTTGCTATATTCCGCTTGACTGTTGGCTTGAGGGTAAACAGGATTGGACATTATCATTTTGTTTCCCCAACTCGTGCAAAAGTCTCTTGTCCTTTTGCTTATGAAGTGGGATCCGTTGTCACATATGATTTCGGCAGGGATCCCCAACATGGTCAAGATATTGCATTTAATAAATGAGACTACCTCATTGTGTCTTACCTGAACAAAAGATTTGGCTTCTATCCACTTCGAGAAGTAGTCGGTCATCACTAGCATGAAGACTTTTTCTCCAGGAGCTACTGGTAATTTGCCCACTATATCCATCCCCCACTTCATGAATGGCCAAGGGGAGATGATAGGATGTAGAGGTTCTGCTGGTTGATGTAGGATGTTGCTATGTCTTTTGTAACGACCCAAAAATCTAGGGTAAAATTTTCATTTTTCATTATAGTCGAATACAAATGTTACTTAATCCAACCATTCAAAAACACTGCTTAATTAAAACATTTATCAGAGTTACACCCCAAAATCACATAATGCGGAAAACACGGGTGTGTGCGCTGCGATCAAGTCGGGCCCTTCCTTTCCAAACCAATGATACCTGACACAATAAACAAAACTGTAAGCACGAAGCTTATTGAGTTCCCCATAACATACCCCACACAATCCACATAATCACGTAAATCATATCAGCCATATAAACCACATAAGCCATGCATACAAACATATAAGGATGCCATGGAAACCCTCCAAGGTCTTACACCGGGAGACATTGGAACCCCCACATGGTCTTAACCCACTGCCATGGGAACCCCCACATGGTCTTAACTAACTGCCATGGGAACCCCCCACATGGTCTTAGCTATCTGCCACGGGAACCCCCACATGGTCTTAGCTATTTGCCATGGGAACCCCCACATGGTCTTAACTAACTGCCATGGGGACCTCCACATGGTCTTAACTAACTGCCATGGGAAACCCCACATGGTCTACACATAAATACAATACATATTAAATATAATACATATTTATAGCACATTCACAAGTAACCATTACACGCAAGAGTCATGAAGACAACTAACATACCACATATAACTAACTGCCATGGGAACCCCCACTTGGTCTTGAATAACTGCCATGGGAACCACCACATGGTCTTCACATAAATACCTAACACATCGTTAACATGTATGCACTAAACATCCCAACTAAATAACATGGACTGGCCTTGGTGCCTTTGACCCATTGGTATGGTGAGGAGACTCACCTCACACTGCTAAAGTCCCGCAGATAAAACTCTAGTTGTTGGCTAGCAAATCCCTGAACTGTCAACATCAAAACAACACCTAATTAACCATTTGGGTTTCAATGCATAACCATAAACCACACTTGGGGGTAAAAGGACCATTTTACCCCTAACCTAGCTTGGTTCAAAACCAAGGCCCAAACTCACACTCTGAAAGCCTAAAAGTCAAATAATCAACCAATGCCCAACATATGGCCCAATTTTCCAAATTGGGCTCAAACCTCTACATGGTCTTACCTTAAGGCCCAACCATTTATTCTAGTCTAAACACTTGGCATTTCGATGGTCCAATATCTCATAATCATCAAAGCCCGATTATGGCCCAATTTTCCAAATTGGGCCTAAACCTTTCCAATATACCTTATCTTAAAGCCTAATAATTTCCTTCGTCCAAAAACCTGTTTTCCAGATGTGCACGAAGGCCCATAGCAACTTAATCCAAGAAATGTCCCAACCCTGTTGGGACCAGGATCCTTACTATGTCCAGGATCCTCAAATATCCTGGATCCTCAAATATCCAGGATCCTCAACAACATCAGGATCTCGGTTAAATTTTGTTATTGCTTTTATCAATATTTATAACGGTTATATTTTGTCTATAACTAACACGTGTACATAAGTAGTCAAGAGAAGACCAATTCTCAACGAAGAGCCATCTCAACTATGCTAAAGACCCGGAATACTTGGTCAAATAATGTTCATGAAGCTGGTCATAAAGGATCCCAGAAATATCGGACAACTTGTTGACTGGATTAGACTATAAATTGACACTTGTAATATGCACACGACACACTGTACTTTAGTTTAAGCTTACTCTACAAAATTCTCTGCTCATTTTCACTAAGAAGTCATTGTAAGCTTTACTTTATATCAATAAAATCATCAAGGCAGGTGATCATTATCACCTCCCAAGGTTTAATGTCGGAGATCCTAGCAAGGATCAAGGGCTTTCCTTCTAAACCATCTTGTCATTTTTCTTTTACTACTTGTTATTAAACAATCTGAACATCACAGCCTCTCATTCAATTTGGTTGATTAGTACTTGTGTAATTTTTGACCAAAACAATTTGGCGCCCACCGTGGGGCCGCGGTGTTCAAAATCCTCGAAAAAAATCATGTCTACACAACCGATCCTCTCTTCGTCCTCTGCTCCTTCCATTCCAACCAAAAACCTACCACCTCCTCCGAGTGGACCTCCCACTCAGAGGAAAACGTCTAACACTTCAAAGAAAAGCACCCCCACAATTGTTAATCCTGGAAGTTTGGGATCCTCAAAGCTCCAAGATCCGACTGCCTAAGTCACTACTGCATAACTTTTCGCTATGATGAGAAAAATGATGCAACAGGTGACCCAACATCAAGAGGAGAATAGAGCACTACTCAAAGAAGTGGAGAGGATGAAGGCGGAATTTCAGAAATCCCAGGAAACTACGCCCACAATTGTGCAACCAAGGATCCTGGACTTCAATAATGCAGGATCCTCAGAAAATCGCCAGAATGACATGATTCCTACCACTGTGGCATCACCCTGGGGGGTAACTATGGATAACCGAGCATCCATGATCAATGATCTCAATGAGCCTTTCAACACTCCTAGAAACCTTGACTCTAATAACTTCTTAAACAACAATACTATTAATACTAACTACACTAATGTTGATGCAAGAATAAACCCGAACATGGCTAGGGAACTTCAACAATTAAGATAAATGATCTCCAGTATACCCAGAGTGGTCCAACCAATACCAGAAGCGTCCCCTACAAGCCACTGGATCTCGAGATGTGCTCCTGTGACAGCCGATTCTGAAGTCCCTAAACGCTTCCAAACTCCCAACATGAAGCTGTATGATGGGACTACAAATCCCAAAGAGTATATAGCCCAATACAGAGAAGGGATGGGGATCATTCCCATCCTAGGGCACTTGAAGGAAGCTTGTCTATGCAAAGGCTTTGGTTCAACACTTACAGTATCAACCCTCAATTGGCTACTAAACTTTCCCGTCATACTCTATTACTTCGTTTGCACACTTAGTCAAGATCTTTAATAACCAATTTTCTTGCAGCAGAACCTTCGAAAAGATCGCTAGTGATCTTTACCGGGTGGTTCAGGATCCTAAGGAAAAACTTAGGGACTTTGTTAACAGGTTTGGTTGGGAATCTCTGAGCATCCCCAACATTGACATGGCCACTGCTGGGGAAGCTTTTAAAATGGGATTAAGAAAGGATTCACCTTTCTACGAAGACCTTGTGATGACCCCATGCAAGAGATTGGATGAAGTCAGGTGTCGAGCATTGAGGTTCATAAGGCTCGAAGAGGACAGAGACATCCAGAAGAGAAGCAACCCTTCAGATCAGTATGAGAACCCCAACAGGAAGACCGAATCCTCGACTCAAAGATCCTACAAATCGAAGCCCTACTCCAAACTGGATCATCACAGGGTTAATTCCCTTGAAGGTGGAGAAAATGAAGAACTTCCTAAAATCATTGACTATTGTTTTTCTATGGATATTTGAGGTGTAATTCATGCTATGCAGGATCTTGGAGATAAAGCAAGATGGCCAAAGAGAGACAACAAGTCCACCGCTTGGAAAGACAAGTCCAGATGGTGTGCTTACCATGAAGACTTTGGCCACATGATGGAGGAATGCATAGCCTTACGAAAAGAAATCAACTACCTCCTTAGTAAAGTACACCTCAAGGAGATCCTCGGGAGAAAAAGAGAAAATCCAAGGAGAAAAACCAAGATGATCGCAGGTTCCCGGAGAAATCAGGATCTCCACCCCCTGACGCTAAGATAATTAACGTTATATCAGGAGGATCTAACATCTGTGGTACCTCTTATTCTCAGGCTAAAAGACACGCCAAGGTCTCCAAAATAGAAAAGGAGGATAGGCCACGCAAGAATACCATGGTTAGCAGTGAAAAAGAAATTACGTTTGACGAGACAGACAGGGAAGGAATTTAGGATCCTCACCATGACGGACTTGTGATAACACTATACATGGCCAACCATTTCGTCAGAAGGATCCTCGGTCAATATCGTACTCATAGACGCACTGAAAAGGATGAACATCCCATAATCTGAGATAGTCAGAAGATCCTCAGTCCTCACAGGATTCAGCAGGGAAACAAAACACACAGTTGGAGAAATAAAGCTACCAATATACATCGAGGGGGTAAACTCCATACAAAATGCTTGTGTTATTGACACCCTATCTTCTTATAATGTGATACTAGGTAGACCATGGATCCACGAGATGAAAGGGGTTCCATTAACATAGCATCACGTGTGTGAAGATGCCCACTCCATGGGGGATAGTGAAGATCATGGGAGATCAACAAGAATCGAAAGAATGCTACAAAACCTCTATGAAATCTATGACCAAACCCCAACAAGCATAGCAATTAAGGCAAGGGGAACGCCATGTTATAGAGACAAAGGAACAAATGTAAAGGAAGTGCCCCTGGGTATAGAGGATCCTGAAGCATAAGTCCTCATAGGATCCTCAATGCCCAAGCCGATCGAGTAGGATCACTGAATTTCTTAAAAACTAGAAGCAATACATTCGCATGGAAACACGAAGATATGACAGGTATAGACAAAAATATTATTACTCATAAACTTAATATTGATCCTTCTTTCAGACCAATACACCAAAAGAGAAGGAAGTTTGCACCCGAAAGGAATCAAATAATCCAAGAGGAAGTAGAGAAGCTCCTTAAAACATGGATGATCAAGGAAGTAAAGTTCCCAAGATGGCTAGCTAACGTGGTTGTCGTACAAAAGAAAAAAGACAAATGGAGAGTGTGTGTAGATCACACGGATCTCAACAAAGCTTGTCCTAAGGTTCCTTTCCCTGTACCACATATTTACTCTATGATAGATGCGTCGGCCGACCATGAACTCCTGACCTTCATGGATGCTTCAGCAGGGTTCCAACAAATCCAAATAGAACCATCAGACCAAGAAGATACTGCATTCATAACACCAATAGGTATACATTGTTACACCGTAGTGCCTTTTGGTCTTAAAAATCCAGGTGCGACATATCAAAGATTAGTGAATCGGATGTTCAAAGACAAACTAGGGAACACCATGGAAGTTTACATTGACGACATGGTAGTAAAATCGATGAAAGCCGAAGATCACCTTAGAGACCTCAAGGAAGCGGTTGACATCCTGGACGAATACAATATGAAGCTGAACCCACTCAAATGTCACTTTGGAATGAGGTCAGGCAAGTTCCTTGGATACATGGTAACCAAATGAGGGATAGAAGCAAGCCCAGAACAAATAAAAACAATTATGGAACTAAGATCCCCGTCTTCAACAAAGGACATCAAGAGGCTAACCAGAAGAGTAGCAACACTCAACAGGTTCATTTCAAGATCCTCAGAAAGGTGTAAGCCCTTTTACGATATCTTGAAAAAGAACACGAAATTTGAGTGGAAGGAGGAACATGAAAAAGCCTTCCAGGAACTCAAAACATATCTAAGCTCTTCTCCACTACTAGTGAAACCTATAGATGGAGAACCACTTATTCTCTACCTCTCAGTATCCTCAAATGTGGTAAGCACCGTTCTGGTCAAGGATCTTAATGGGGAGCAACATCCTATCTACTATGTAAGTAAAAGTCTCCTGGATCCTGAAACCAGGTACTCTCATCCCGAAAAATTAATTCTTGCCTTAGTAACAACTTCGACCAAATTAAGACACTACTTTGAAACACACACTATACATGTAAAAACTAACTATCCTATCAAGAATGTCATGAGAAAACCAGAAATGTCAGGAAGGATGGAAAAATGGTCGGTAAAGTTAAGCACATTTGACATCAAATACGAACCAAGATCCGCTATAAATCACAAGCATTAGCGGACTTTGTGGCTGACTTTAGTGATGATCTACAAAATGAAGTAGACATGGAAGCCAAGCGACTCCTAGAAAATGAACACCTAGGAAGATGGACGTTGTTCATAGATGGAGCTTCAAATCAGAAAGGAACATGCCTTGGGATCATACTAAAGTCGCCACAGGGGAACATCATACCCCAGGCAGTTAGTTGTGAATTCAACACTACCAACATCAAAGCAAAATACGAAGCGCTCATCATGGGACTACAATTAGCTAAGGATCTTCAAATCAAGGATCTTCAGGTATTTGTTAATTCTTCATTACTAACCAATCATTACAATGGATCTTATGTAGTGAAAGGTGAAAAATTAGCATTATACCTAGAGATCCTCAAAAAATTAGCTTCTGATTTTGAAAACTTTAGCCTAACCCAAGTTCCCAGAGAGGAAAACACAGAAGCAGATGCACTAGCCAATTTAGGATCCTCCCTTAGGATCCCACCAGAGACGAAGATTCCTATAACTCACATAATAACCCCAACCATAGAAACCCTCTCCGACAAGTCAGAAGATCCTAAGTGTCCAACAAGCATAGCAGCTATCAAAGATCCTAACCCTAGGATCCTTCCTTCAAGAGATCCCGACGAACAGGATCCTCAAATAAGTCCACAATCATGGACCCAACCCATTATGGAGTATCTCTTAAATGGCATAATCCTGAGAGGAAAAGAAAGTAAAAGAGCATTCAGGATGAGAGTCTCAAGATTCGTGTTAATCCAAGGTAAACTTTACAAAAAATCTATGGCAGGTCCATACCTAAGATGCTTGGAGGATCTCGAAGCTGCGGAAGTCTTAAAGGATATACACGAAGGAGACTATAGCAATCACATCGGGGGAATATTCTTATGCTCCAAAATATTAAGAACAAGATACTACTGGCCAACCATGAAGAAAGACTCCTTTCTACATGCCCAAAAAAATGTGATGCTTGCCAAAGACACAACAACATCCTGCACTAACCGGCAGAACCTATACATCCTATTATCTCCCCATGGCCATTCATGAAATGGGGAATAGATATTGTAGGAAAATTGCTAGTAGCCCCAGGAGGAAAAGTCTTCATGTTGGTAATGACTGATTACTTCTCCAAATGGATCGAAGCTGAAGCTTTCGTCCAGGTAAGAGACAAAGAGGTAGTGTCATTCATTAAACAAAATATATTGACTAGGTTCGGGATCCCAGCTGAGATCATATGCGACAATAGATCCCAATTTATTAGCAAAAGAATAAGAGACTTTTGCACTAGTTAGGGGATTAAAATGATAATGTCCACTTTTGTTCATCCCCAAGCTAATGGTCAAGCAGAATCCAACAGCAAATTCATAGTCAACAATTTGAAGAAATGGCTGGACAAAAAGAAGGGAAGATGGGCAGAAGAACTTCCTTTCGTTTTATGGCAGATAGAACCACTTCCAAAGTGGCCACAGGTCAGACCCCCTATTCCTTGGTGTTTGGGACAGAAGCAATAATCCCTACTGAAGTAGTGATCCCAATGGCAAGATACTTGCTGCAAGACCAAGAAAATAATGACAGGATCCTAGGACAGGATCTTGACACTATTGACGAGCTTAGGGACCTTGCCAAAATACGCATCGCTGCTCACCAACAAAGAATCACCAAGGCTTATAATAGGAATATAAGGGCCACGAGGTTTCAAATAGGAGACTTGGTATTAAGGAAAACATTCCGAAACACCAAGGATCCTAGTGCAGGAAAATTGGCTCCCAAATGGGAAGGACCATATCTCGTAGATGTTGAAGCAGGAAAAGGAGCATATTGTCTAGCAACACTCGAAGGAGACGTTATGCCAAGATTCTAGAATGCCATACACCTTAAAGCATACTACATGTTAGTATGATAAAATGATCGACAACAAAACCAAGGTACACATGTCCTTTACCTTAAAACTTTTATATCATCGATTTTCTCCTCGAACACATTACTAACTTAAGCATCGGAGAGGCGTTAGCTAGACTAACGCCCACCCTTAGCTAACGTTGGCTATGCAGAAAAACATACGGTTGAGGACCCTCAAAAGTGAACATCCTGAAACCGTGGGATCCTCACAATCGGAGATCCCGAAAAAACCGAATCCTCAAATTTGAACACTCGAAGCACTAGGATCTTAACACATAAAGATCCCAATACTTAGTAAACTCCATTATATTTAACAATATAACCCCTAAACTATTAAGTACACAAGTTAGAGACTGATCGTCTCTCCTACGCCTAAGGGTACTTAATCCCCTCAAAGGTGTAAAGAGCTAATTACCTCTTTCACACGAACTAAGGTTTACACACCTCGCTTGGACGCACATCATCTAACTGTGCGATACGGATAAGGGGATCATTTTGCGATTCAGTGGCTTGGCAACCCTCTTATCTTTGATCACAAGTTAAGATCCTTATGGTTTATAACATTTTCATGTTATCCAGAAATCGGGATCCTACCCCAGTGGTTACTTAAGGCCTATAACATTTTCATTGTATCAAGATTTTACCCCAGCAATTACTTAAGGCTTATAACATTTTCATGTTATAGGGATTTTACCCCAGTAACTACTTAAGGCTTATAACATTTTCATGTTATCAAAGATTGGGATTTTGTCCCTGAAATTACACAACATCTATACCAACTTCATATTGTCACATGTTGGGAATGTTCCCCAGAAAATCCGGTCAGATTGTAACACTTTCGTGTTACCTACCCAATGAATTATATATAACGTAGGGATCCTCCCTAAAATATAACATTGACGTTTTATCTAAGTCTATAATCTAAACAGGTTATCCTAAGGATAAATTTCCTTTACAAGATCCGAAATCTTTAGGATATCTGGCGGTAGGGATTCTTACCATTAAGGATCCTCATCAACATTTGTTGGTTCCTAACGTTGAACCAAAGTGCTCTCCTAAGTTGAAATTTACCCTCAGTAAACTCTCAAAGACTTAAGTAAAAACCCGAAGACAATCAGGTTCTATCTTTTCTTAACTTTGAAGTTTTAAAATCTAGGATCCTAAGCCAATCACTGACATATAAACTCTCGTCACCTCCAGATAACTCGGTATTCTGATATCTTCACGAAAGTCTTAAGAACGTATGAAAAAACTCTTATGAATCGCTAGGTAATCGCTAAAATTCTAAGAGAAACTTTTAGAATCAGTTATTGTTATTTTTAACTAATCATTATCAGTTCGCTTTATTTTCAGGATCTTAACCGTGCAAAACCGTAATATTGTATTTTGTATGAAATGGAGAAAGACGAAAAGAAAATCAACCATTATATTTAAAGAACAAAAAGGCCTACGACCTTGCAAAATCCATGCATTAAACACCAAAAGATTATACTGCCTAATCACCTAAAAGGCCTAGACCTTAACCTGGTCATCATCGGCCTTCTTCTTCTTCTTCTTCTTCTCCTCTTCCTCTCCTCCTGGCCGCACTACAGGATCCTCAGCGACGGTGGCAGGCTTTCCAGTTAGCTTGGCTAATGCCTCACGCCATCCTGTCATGTCCCAGGATCCTGAATGTTCAGGATCCTCAGCCAGCTTGATCTTGGCCTCCAGGCACAACAGTGCTGGCCTTCGCATCTGATATCACCTCCTCAAGCTCTGCAAGGTGCTCCTCCTATTTCTCGGCCTTCTGCTTGCTTAACAGCTCTACCCTCTGGAGAAGATCTTCATTGGTGGCCTTCCAGACTTGCTCTTGCTCCTTTAGAGTGTACTCGACTTTCTCAACCTAGATCCTAAGATCGTTCGTGCATTGAGAAATATGAGTGGAGACCTGGAAAAAACACAAAAATCAGCAAAGGAAGAAAAACAAGTATGAAAATAAATTCATTCATGCACAAAACATACAACCTGGGAGAAAGAGGTCAGCTTCCCAAGAGCATCCTCAAGATTGAGGCCCTCTAGATCGAAATCAGTGGCCCCAGAGGTCTTTCTCTTTCAGAATCCCAGAGTCCTTACAACCAGGTTGAGCTGGGCTTTCTCTGGAGGAACCGGGGCGGAAGACTTTTCCTGCTTGATTATGACCAGGCCGCTAGTCATATCATCCTCGAGGTCAGCTAGAGCAAAGCGAGCACTAGAGCGAACGGTCCTGGAACATGCACAGAACATAAGGATCCTAATAATATCGAGGATCTTAAGGCAACTACTTGAAGTCAGAAAGTAAAAAGGTGCGTACCTGTAGCCATGGAAGCTGTGGTGGAAGATCCTCCTTGGAGACTGGACTGGTCAAGTTTAAGAGTTTTATCTACTTCTGGGAGGGAGAGAAAACTGGCAATCTTATCTTCTGAATCCTCAGCGGCAGGAACAAGTTCCTCGAACTTGAAACCTGTAACAGAAAAAACAAAATAACCATAAGATCTCAGGATCCCAAAGAAAAATGTTGAAATCATACCCTTCTTAACCCAATCCAGGGGCAAGAGATCCCCGCCAGGAATAGAGTCACGTCTCACGAAAAAGTATCTTCCTTTCCAAGCCCCATCGTTATGCTTGGTTTTCAAGATCAGAGGAGACTTGAAGGTTTTGAACTTAAGGAGGAATCGAGAGTTTCCGAAAGTTGTAAGATCGTATACACATGCCATCTCAGAGAGGCCTATATCCATGCTTTCGATTGATTTATCTGATCAATCCAATAAAGGATCCTCCAAATAAAAGGCATGACCTAGATATATGAAATCCCGGTCAACTTGAAGAACTTGGAGCTTATTCCCGTGAAAGGATATCTCAGACCCAAAGAGAAGGGGTACTCAGGAAAGCACACCCAAGTGGGAGAGACGAAATTTGGCTGAATAAGGGGATCAAAGGGTCTGAAAACGACTCCAAAAGGAAAGGCTCCGACAAGTCTTAGAGACTCGATATCGTCATCACCAAAAGAGCAGGATTCCTCGTATGAGAGGATCCCCTGATCAACGAAATCATCGTTGTGGAGGGCCAAGATGCTTTTGCAAGACACCACCATCTTTTGACCCATGGTAGAATAAAAGTCTAGAGAGAAAAATTACCTTTTAAATCGCAAGACGGCTCAAGAAAAGAAAAGGAGAACGGATAGCAGAACATGAAGATGATCCCTCATATTTATACTGAAACAGTTAATATGATTTGACTGCTAACGGCTAGTAAACTATTCGTTGGAATTTAAATCGTCTAGCCGTTACGGGTTAAAATTGAAAATTACTATCCCTTCTTCTTTTACATATTTACTTTAAGTTATTCCTTTAATATTTACAGAACTAACCCATATATTTTCAGGAACAACTTGGCGGAAATTGTTGGGACTAGGATCCTTACTATGTCCAAGATCCTCAAATATCTAGGATCCTCAGCAACATCAAGATCCCGGTTAAATACCGTTATTTTTTATCAATATTTATAACGGTTATATTTTGTCTATAACTAACACGTGTACACAAGTAGTCAAGAGAAGACTAATTCTCAACGAAGAACCATCTCAACTATGCTAAAGACCCGGAATACTTGGTCAAATAACGTTCGTGAAGCTGGTCATAGAGGATCCCGAAAATATCAGACATCTTGTTGGTTGGATTAGACTATTAATTGACATAGTAATCTGCACACAACACACAGTACTTTAGTTTAAGCTTACTCTACGAAATTCTCTGCTCATTTTCACTAAGAAATCATTGTAATCTTTACTTTATATCAATAAAATCATCAAGGCAGGTGATCATTATCACCTCCCAAGGTTTTATGCCGGAGATCCTAGCAAGGATCAAGGGCTTTCCTTGTAAACCATCTTGTCATTTTTCTTTTACTACTTGTTATTACACAATCTGAACATCACAGCCTCTCATTCAATTTGGTTGATTAGTACTTGTGTAATTTTTGACCAAAACAAACCCAAGGCCCATAATTGGGAAGTCCAGTTTGACTGGGTACACAGGGCGTACTCAGCAGTATGATGCGCGTACTCGCTTACTGGCTTGTACGTTGTGCGTACTGGCTTGTACGCCCAACATACTCCCTTCTTAAACCTACTTTAGCCATTAAGTCCTTAATTCTTAGCCCATAAGTCCAAACCACAGATCTGAGTCCCAAATAACGTCTAGACTCATAAAGTCACTAACTTGGTGACTTTACATGTCCTAAATGGACCCAAACTCAAAATATATCATTCTACTATCATGGAAATGACTCAAACTCCAACATATAAGATCTTAAACTGTAAAGGTACCAACTTTATGGACCTTGAACCTCAGAAACACTAAGAGGGGCAACTTAAAGCTCCTTGAAGGAAATCAAGACCACACGATCTTATTCTTGGGACCAAAATGAACTAAAACTCACAAAGAGAGATCTAAGATAGAAATGATCAAGTTCACAGCTTTTTACCTCCAACAAGCTAGAAATGAGACATATAAGAAAGATCCATAAGCTCCTTCTTGATCCCCACCTTTGCATCAAACTCCACCTTCTTGAAAATGGACCAAACACACCAAAAATGGACACCATAAGCTCAAAATGCCACCACGAATGATTAAGGACGATTTATAGAGGTTTAGAGGGTGGGGGCAGACTTAGAATGAAGAAGGAGGCTTAACTTATGCTTATATATGGTACAACCCTTGGATTAGGGTTTTCAATCTGACCCTCGTATGCTCAGCGTACCTTCTCGTATGCCCCGCATACGAGGTCGCGCACCCCGAACCAACCTCACACAAACACCCCATGTTCCTCCCAGCTACGCCTCATGTAGTTCCTTCTCCTCGGTACGCCCTGCGTACCACCTTGGTACGCCCCGCGTACTAGGGCATTTCCCAAAACCCTAATTCTTCCAAAGGCCATAACTCACTCGATACAACCCCGATTCCAACTATTCATATATCCATAACAAGGGTATCGAGACGCTCAACCCTATTATCAATTCAGACTCGCCATAAGATATCCCGAACTAAAATTCCACTTTCCAGAAGAGCCCAAGCTGACAAATTACTGAAATACCCCTATGGTCTAAAAACTCAAACTGAATACCTGGGCAACCAAGATACATTATCCAACTCCAACTGAGTCCAAAACCCAATCCTTCGAGGATCTGAAACCTGAAAATACCCAGTCCTCGATCACCATCCAAAAATGGGAACAATTCGAAACAAGATGTTATAACTATCCCCCAATTAAATTAGATTTCGTCCTCGAAATTTGTCCTTACTTTTTTCAATACGCCAAACAACCTGAATAGACAAATACAACTCGAAGATAATACAGCCTTCTCGGGGCAACCGAAACCAGCCCTAACAGAACTTACCAAACCTGAAAAAGAACGAATCCTAAAATTCAGATTATGAAAAGGAATGCCGTAATCATAATCGAATTTTAGAACGCAAATAAAAGGCCCATATATAGAATTTCCTTATGTTGAGTCATTCCAGCATGAAATTCATATATATATATATATATATATATATATATATATATATATATATATATATATATATATATATATATATATATATATATCTCCGACTCAATATGATTAAAACCTCAATCTAAGCTTTTTTAGAATTGAAATGAAGTATAATTTCCTCTCCCTTAATTATAGCAAAACAACTTTTCCCAATTGAAACCTTTTGTTTTCTATAATTAACATTGCTAACTTGCAACACTTATTATAATTATCATGCTCCCACTTGCATGATGATTATTAGCATAAAACTTATGCTCCCACTAGCTTTGACATGTACTCAGAAATCAACTGGAATTCTAGAAATCAATACTTAATTGACTTCCTTACCAAAGTTCATATTTCTGATACGAGATGCTTTGATAAAACTTTATCAAAATCATACACCTTTCTTTAGATAGCACACATGTGTGTCTAAACAATTTCAGAACTATGAAAAGAGGGTGCCTTAATCATAGTCTCAATTGTTTAGACCTTTGCCATTTCTCAGAAGTCCATGTTAGTGTGCCGGTAAACCACACATGCTCCACTAACGACTTTGAGAATGCAAATATCATAATTGCTATCTAGTTAAAATCTACTTAGTGAAAGTGTTTCCTCACCATCATTTTCATGAATCAGAGAGAAACCTTATGACACTTAGACTTTATGGTGTATGTGTTCCTATCCATGTGAATTTGTCAAAACAATAATCACAAGACAAGGTTAGTGACACATTCAAACTCTTACGGATTGAAATTGTGCAGTCTTAACTTCTGGCCATCTGGTAGCTCAAGGGCCTGCTATTGCTTCCAAGTTGTTATGCAACCAATTGAGAACTCCCAGAACTCATATGCAAAGCCAACTTCTCCTGGAATGGGCACAGAAGTAGGAATATGCCACCACGATAGGTTATTAACCTCAATTCGTGTGCTAGTGATAAACTATAGGTTTTTGCTTCTTGATTAGATCTAGAAGCCTTCTCCAAGATCTTTAAGACTCCCACTGTCTTCTTGACATATAAGACTCACTTGCCAAATATTTAAGAGATAGTGTGGATTCTTTATCAAGAGAAACACTTCGCACAATTGGCCTTAGTTGGTCTTTGTTTTATCCAAAACATCACAACTTACCAATTTCAAATGTACAAGAGTAGGACACTTTTACTCTTACATTTGAAAAGTGTTATAAACCTTTTCTTTACGATATGTCACTCAACTTACAGTCTTGAAGTATGACTCTAAGACTTGATTTGGAGCGAAGTATGAATCATCTTCTTGATTCAACCATTTCAGCAATTCTTGGTTCCTCTTCTTAGCCATAGGAATGAACTAAGATGTCCTTAGAGGACCAATTGTGATATGGTTTCTTAATCATTAAGATGCTCACACAACATGATACGAAAGTACTCTCCCATCTTTTCAGATTTGAGAAACTTTTATCTTTTTGCCTAATTTGATTCTTCTTATTCGTTCTGCCATACATCAAAGTCTTTCCAATGTTTCAGAATTATACTTATCTTATAAGTATAACCATATTTACTAAACCTTTGTAAATCATGATGAATAGTCTTATCAATCTTTTGTGGTGGACTTGACTAGTGCACAAGAATGTGTACTCGATCCCTTAGTCCCTCACTTGACTCACATATTCATGTGAGCAAGGAATTAATCGTAATTTTTCCAAAGCTGGAAGTTCTCATTCATCATAATATACAACTTGCATGATTCCAAGTTTCGGCCCAATTGAAACTTGGTTGATGAGAATCTTTCTTTATTTGGTAAATTTAGACACTACCACAAATGAAAGAATCAAATTCATATTTCCATTATTGCTAGAACCATACAAATATCAATTTTCCATAAATGCCATTGCAAGGAGATATAAAATAAAGTAACACAAAATTTTATTTATTTAATAAATGCGGAAGAACATTCCTTACAATGCAACTTTAAATGGAAATACTATGCTATTACATGTTTTTCTAGCAATCTATCATAACCCCTAAGTAGTAGCTCAAAAATCTGATCTTCAACCATGCGATAGAAATCCATCTTCGCTATTAGATTCAGCATACTCTTCCTTTAAGTTTCCTTCCCTTTGCTTGATCCTGCCAAACACAAAACAAAATGTAACCGAGTCACATTTTGTATTAAGAATCATCAATAAGGAACTTAATAGAGTTAGATAGAGGACTTACCTGAAGTAGAGTCAAACTTTTGATTCTTCTTTTCTTCCAGATCCGTCAGGTAGCTAGGGCAGTTTCGCTTCCAATGCCCTTTTCCTTCACAATGAAAACATATAGACTCTTCGGGAATGGTACAACAGGCTATTCCAGACTTAAACCTTCTCTTTACCTTCCGGTCAACCGGGTTGACCAAGGCTGATCCGTTTCCATTGGGAAGAGAAAGTTTTTCTGGACTTCCAATGTTACCATTACCCATGTCCATGGAAGTTTGAGAATTAGACCTCCCACACATATTTGCTTGATTATTGCGCCAAATCATTGCTGACTCAGCAGCAATAAGCAAATAAGAAAGATCTACTAGGGTAATGTCGTGATCTGTCATATAGAAGTATTTAATAAACTCACTAAACGACTAAGGAAGTGACTGAAGAACCCAGTCAATAGCAAACTTCCTTGAAATAACAGCACCCAACATTCTCAACTTGTCAATGTGTGACTTCATTCTTAAGACATGAGTGCACACAGGTCTTCCATCTTTATGTTTCATTTCTAGTAGGGCTTGAGTGACCTTGAACCTCTCAAGTCTTCGAGCTTGTGGGTCAGGGAGAATAACTGGAGGAGGTGGAGGTAGAGAAATATGATTTCCATGAGATTTGGGAAGATCACAGTTGTCTAACCCAGACATCTGCAATGGGAGATATTCAAGTTAGTTGATTTTAAGTCCTTAATATAACACCCAATATGAAATATTAAGGCTAGGATCCAACACAATATTTTATAACTCGGAAGAGGTATGCCGTAATCCAAGCCATAAAATATTTGAAGGTAGGTGAATGATGATTCACCAATTTCCACCATGAAAAACGAAATAAATTATTAGGTTTTAATTGGTTTTGAAACTCCTAGATCTTTTGAGATTCATTGAACTTTCAATGGCATGTTTCAATCTCGAGTGTGCCCTTCATGTTTTGTGACTGGGATACCGAGGATCACAAAACAAGGTGTGAAGTAACCATGCAAATTACTTGGTACCCTTAATGTTTTTCACTTAACCGATGTGCCGGTAAACCACACGTGCTCCACCGACCTTATGAAAAACCTTAAGTCACCCTTTGCCTACCTTGTTAAGTCCAAGTTAGTGTGCCGGTAAACCACACACGCTCCACCAACGACTTAAACAAAGTGCAAAGTGTAATTTCATGGATTAGCACCTTATTCACATTTTCCTAAAGTAACTAAGATTGGGAATTCTTAAATGTTTAGTTACTTTATAATAGTCATTATACTTTTAATGAGAATTTTAAGTCATTGTCCTACCCGTTCGGCTAACGACCCTCCACCAGTCAAGGAAGCGGTGGGTGAGAGTGGACACCCATTAAGATGCCATTTTATAGGCAACAACCTTATACCCTCCTTATAGACCGGCTTCGTGAATGAGGCGTACTAGAGGTAAGACGACTTGATCTTATACATATATAATTATTATTAAACTTATAATATTATAAAGTATAAGGGTTGAATTTTAACTTTTAAAATTCTAGGGGTTGGAACTAAAGTTTTAATCAAGACTTTACTTGTTCCAAAACTTGAGGGCAAGTTTTGTAAACTTTTAAAACTTTTCATTTCTCATAACTTATGAATTTAATTGAGTATTAAAAAATGAAGACACTTCAATTTTATAACTCTTGTGTTCTTTTAATGGCTTTAATAAAAGTGTGACTTTTGGTTTTCCATAACTTGAGGACAAGTTATGGACTCCATTAAAACACATTATGATCAAGAATTAAATTACCAAGTAGGTTACAAAGAATTCCTATGATCATCTAATCTTCATAAGTTCAAGAATATGAATATCAAAACACATAAAATCATGGAATTTTGATATTAGCCATTGTAAATGGATTAGAACAACCATTACTCCATCTAAAACAAGTTTAATAACACCAAAACAGTTTAGGGTAATGTTTCTAGTCCATTTCCAGCAGCAAAAGTCGAAAAACTGCATTCTGAGGCTCCTACTCGTCGAGTGCACGAACCTACTCGACGAGTAGGATGAGTTTTCACAGGAACTCGGCGAGTCCCCCCATGGACTCGGCGAGTTCAGCATGCGGACAGCACAAAAACGACTTTTTTCACTATTTTGCATCAAGTATCAAACAAGAAAACCAGGCTCTGATACCACTGAAGGGTTTTGAGCAATTCTAACAATCCTAAGTGTACATGCAACCCTAGAAAACCTTGGATCTATGTTTGTCTAAAATACATGCAAAATACTTTTTCCAAGGTTCATAAACCTATCTAGCATAAATGGGGAACATTATAATATAAAGATAGCTAGAATTACATACCTTGTAGTTGTTATGATTCCTTGAAACCTTGAGAGCCTAGCACCCCAAGTGTGATGCCTCAAATGCTTCAAACAACACCAAATGCTTTGGAATAACTTTAGAGAGAATGCACACACTCTAAAAATCGGCCTAGCCCTCACTTGTACTTGTGTAGCCGATTTTGGTGGAGAATGGGTTCCTTATATAGTGTTGACACATCTAGGGTTACACCATGTAAACCCTAATGTGTCATGACTCTTCGTTTCCATGACCCATGGGTTTGTAACTCCCATGGAGCCTCCATGGAGCATCCAATGGGTTTAATCCAACTTGATTATCCATGAAGCCTTTTAGCCCACTATACAAGTTATGGATGATTTACATAATCAGCCCATATATTTAATTAGTTATCTTTTGATCACTTAATTAATTCTAGATTAATTCTTGATCAATACTAATTAAATAATATTATTAATATATTAGAACTTATAATATATTAATAAACCACAAGTGTTATTTCTCTCATTTAGTCTATCCAATTGCATGGTGCCATGCAACCCAAATGGACCATGCCGGGTCGGGTCAAGTACATACCAGAAATAGTTATGGACTTAGACACCTTATCCAACACAGGTCCCCAAGAGATCAAATATCAAGGCTACTCAGCCTAAAGCCTACTGTGTCAAATACTTATTATCCACATGATCCTGGAACTCAAGATCCAAACCCTTGACCCCACGGTCTCTACTAGTTCTATCCCGAATTTCCATAATCATCCAGGCTCGCCCACGGACTCCGAAGATCTTCAATCCTAAAACAGAGAACCATTTCTCGACAACCCAGGCCAGCGTGCCCAAAGCACGAGCTGATCTCCCTTCCATGCTTGTGACCATCACATAAATAGTCTACTTCAAACCGATGAATGATACGATCCTATCGGAGCCTAATACTACTTCCATCCAACCATGCTTACCACCCATGGCCTCACTACACTCAAATCTTGAAGACCAAAAGACAAATGCTCCATCCAATACATCAGCAACGAGCCACTTCCCCTGGCGCTTTCATCAGCCAATCCATAATGGTTACTAAAACCACCGAATCCTGACGATGCTGAATAACCATCCTACAGAACCCGGTCCGCAGACCTTCCATATAATACCCCTGAACCGATCTCGGCCATAAACCAAGATAATACTGAACACTCCCAACCCACAAATAGGGTAATGACCTTTCATTAACCACTAATAATTCACGGCATGCAAATGCATATGACATCACTTGAAGGTATAACCCAAACACAAACAGGGAAACAAACCCAGAGATACACTTAGCCAAACCCTTGGAATGAAAAACCCCATCGTGCAGTTTCCCGCAGGTGCTGCACTGAATCCGGCCCTGCTGGCCTCTCAAAAGCTGATCCGAAATCTTGGGTCTTTTCCCGGGACCCTCCAATATATGCACCTGATCTGGTCCCTTCTTCCCAATGTGCTCCAAATCAATCTCCTGCTCTTGGGCTCTAGAAATCATATCATTCAGGGTCTCGCACCCTGACACACTCACCAGCTCAATTGTCAACGACTGAACTGCAATAGCTGGAGCAACCTCTGCCCTAAATCAGGCTACAAACTACTCCCAAGACATAGTCTCCAATCCCAAAAGTGCAATAGGTCGCACAATCAATCCTTGTCGCCCGATACAAGAGATCCAAGGCGAACCAAACCTTAGCTCCCATAGGGTAGGGACTAGTGCGGAAACACTTTCCATCTCCTTAGTCCAACGCGAACTCAAAACCCTGGCAGTCCTTCTAATAATTGGCTCACCACCAGAGTCGGGACCAAACCATGGTCCTTCCCCATGTGTGCTCAAGCTCATCTCGCAAAGCAGCTACCCCACGATCAGAGCATAACTAAGAATTCTCCTTCCCATAAGCTTCTTAGATTCTCCAAGACTCTCGCTGATTCGAGTATAGATCCTGTGCTTTCAGTAGTACGGGTCCAATACTACATTCCACACCTATCCATACTTTCCTCAGCAATCCTCCCGAATCCTCTAAGTCACTTCCTCAAACTGATGCACCCAAAACTCACTAAATCGCACTGCTATCCCACGGAAGCATATCCTAGGCTTTCCTAGGTTCCCGAACTCGCCCTCCATCAGCTGCTGAAGAACTCCTCATGATGCCAGCCATCCCCATCCTGAATATCGTCATATTCACTTAGTAGCTGACTCCCATCATCCAAGAGTTCCACAAAGCACAAAGCAAGCAGCATTCGTGCATTAACTCTCCAACCCATGAAACTATCATAACACATTCAACCCACATACCACAACTCATTCTATCTAAATCCACCATCACTGTCGGCTGCCTTATGCATGCAAATTATACACATAACAAGATCTAATAGACTGTCGAATAATAGACTCTACCCTAGGACCACAACCATACAAGGAACAGGAAATAAGGCCAAATCAATTATTCTAAGACTATAAGCTCCTAGCCGTATACAATTTTTAAAGCATACACTTAGCATTTACGAATACCAATAGCCATTCCCATTCCAGCATAGCATCCAGTATCCCCAAGGCTACAAGGACCACATATCAGACCAATCTATCGCTGACTACTCAACACTAACATGCAGGTGTACCGGCTCATATAACACACATACAGAGGCATCTCTCCTAGCCCTAACTAGCATGCAATTCACAGATTCATAAATCAAATCATATAAGATAACACATATGGATATTTTGGGGTAAAATTATTTGAGCTCGGCTGATTGCATGCACCACACCCTTTTCTTATCTTAGAAAGTTTCTTTTCTCAAATATTTTTCTTTTGAAAACTTTACCAAATCCTCAGTTTGAGTCCATACATACTCAAGAGTATGTCCGAATCCCTCGAATCAAGGCTCTGATACCAACTTGTAACGACCCAAAAATCCAGGGTAAAAATTTCATTTTTCATTATAGTCAAACACAAATGTTACTTAATCCAACCATTCAAAAACATTGCTTAATTAAAACATATATCAGAGTTACATCCCAAAATCACATAATGTGGAAAACACGGGTGTATGCACTGCGATCAAGCCGGGCCCTTCCTTTCCAAACCAATGATACCTGAAACCATAAACAAAACTGTAAGCACGAAGCTTAGTGAGTTCCGCATAACATACCCCACACAATCCACATAACCATATAAACCATATCAGCCATACAAGCCACATAAGCCATGCATACAAACATATAAGGATGCCATGGAAACCCTCCAATGTCTTACATCGGGCGCCACCAGAACCCCCACATGGTCTTAACCCACTACCATGGGAACCCCAACACGGTCTTATTTAATTGCCATGGGAACCCCCACATGGTCTTAGCTATCTGCCATGGGAACCCCCATATGGTATTAACTAAGTGCCTTGGGAACCCCCACATGGTCGGTATTAACTAACTGCCATGGGAACCCCCACATGGTCTTAACTAACTGTCATGGGAACCCCCACATGGTCTACACATAAATACAATACATATTGATAGTACATTCGCAAGTAACCATTACACGCAAGAGTCACAAAGAAAACTAGCATACCACATATAACTAACTGCCATGGGAACCCCCACATGGTCTTGACTAACTGCCATGGGAACCCCCACATGGTCTTCACATAAATACCTAACACATCGTTAGTACGCGTGAAATAAACATCCCAACTAAATAACATAGGCCGATGTTGGTGGCTTCGACCCATTGGTATGGTGAGGAGATTCACCTCACACTGTTGAAGTCCCGTGGATAAGACTCTAGCTGCTGGCTAGCAAATCCCCGCACAGTCAACATCAAAACAACACCCGATTAACCATTTGGGTTTCACTACATAACCATAAATCCACACTTGGGGGTAAAATGTGTTGGATTAGGTGTCTAAGCCCATAACTATAATTGGTATGTACTTGAATTGATAGCAGCACAGTCCTTTTGGGTTGCCCTCAACCTAGCAACTGGACAAGGAAATTATGAAAGGAGAGATATTAATTTATAAGATTAATAAATTAATATATAAAATGATTTATTAATATGTTAATGGATTAATATATTAATTAGAAATCATTATGTTTAATTAATATTTAACCAGAAATTAATCAGAATTAATTTTGGGGTTAAAAGAATTAATTATGAAGTGCAGGGACTAGTTTGCAATTAACTAATAGTTGAATGGAAGGATCCAGAAACCCCTTGGAAGGGGGTGGACGAAAACCCTAGGGGAAACCCTAGAGAATTCGTCCAAGGGGTCCAGTAAAGGCCCTTGGATCTTGCTTAGGCCCTAAGCAAAGGATAACTAGGGTTTTCCCTACACCCTAGTTCCCTCAACTATTTAAGGAGCCTCCTGGCTCACATTTTAGGTGACTCATTCTTTGGAAGAATACCTTGGCCGAAATTGCATACTCCCTCCCCTCTCTCTTCTTCTACTTTCCTTCTTGCTAGTCATTGGGTGTGATTCCATTAGAGGCATTACATTTGTGGTGCTAAGCTTCCAAGAAGATCAAGATCAAGATCAAGAGGATTATCAATTGTTTGCTATAACAATTGAAAGGTATGTAAACCCTAAACCCTAGTTTGTTAATTTCGAAATTAGCCTCTCTCCTCTAGGGTTCTTATTTTGCAATTCAAAGTTGTATGTTCAATAGTTAAAACATAGATCCAAAGTAGGTTGCATGTGAACTTAGGAATTGTTTTCTAGTTTATTTGTTTTACCTAAAACCCATCAGTGGTATCAGAGACATTGTTGTTTTAAATTGAATTGCTACAATTGTTGAATTGCAAATTAGGGTTTATAGCTATTAAACCCTAAAGGCCATAATTTGCGATTTCTAGGGTTTTGGATCAAAGGTTTTTTCGAAAACCCTAGCCTCCAAAGAACCCTAATCGAAATTAGGGTTAGGGTTTTGAAAACCCTAGCCTACTCCCTTGTGAATTTCGAAATATGCTAGAGGATAACTAGGGTTTTTGTTTTGGATAATTGTTACTTAATTAGATTAATTGGATAATTATCCTTACCCTATTTTTCGAAATTTAGAGGGATAAGGATTAGGATTAAATTAATGGATTAATTTAATTAGATAATCCTTACAAGATTTAATAATTTGATTAATAGTTAATTAAAAGATAAATATTAAATCTAGTTAATTGCTTTATTTAAATTTAAATTTAATAGCTTAAATTTCGAAATTTATAAACCCTTGAAGTTTTAAAATGTTTTAAAACACACCTTATATATATATATTATAATTAAAAGTTTAATATTATATATGTATAAGAATATGGTCAGTCAAATCGCTAGTATGCCTCATTCACGAAGTTAATCTATAAGGGGGGTATAAGGAAACTGCCTATAAAATGGTAGTTGAATGGGTGTCCACTCTCACCCACCGCTTCCTTGATTAGTGGAGGGTCGTTAGCAGAACGAATTTGATAGGACAACTACTTCTCATTAAAAGTATAATGACATTAAAGAAAGGACTAGAACATTATTTTTAAAATCCCAACTCTAGTTACTTTAGGAAAAATGTGAAAAGTATGCTAATCCATGAAATTGCACATTATGCTTTATTGGTCGTTAGTGGAGCGTGTGTGGTTAACCAGCACACTAAAGGGCACTAATAAAGAGTAGTAATGGGTATCTCATAATTGTCATTTTGATGGAGCGTGTGTGGTTTACCAGCACATCAATAGTTAATGATAATGACAATGAGGTTAACAAGCACATTTGCATGGTTATTCACATCTTGTTTGTGATCCTCGGCATCCCAGTCACAAATAGAAGAGCATAATCTGAGATTAAAACATGCCATTGAATAGTTTCAATGTATCTCAAAAGAATTAGGAATTTCACTTCGTTTGTTTCGTCTAATGGTGGAATTGGTGAATCGTCATTCACCTACCTTTATGAAATTTGCACTTGGATCTCGGCATCCCATTTCTAAGTTGTGAATCTTCATAGTTGGATCCTAACCTTGATATTATATCTTTGGGTTATTCTATTAAGGTATCTTGAAATCTAACTAAAACTTTCTTTCTTTTCAGATGTCTACTCCTGGAAACACTTCTGCTTCATCCTCCTCCAACCAGAACTTCTCTTTGCTCAATATTTGCTCCAAAGTCGTTATGGATGGCTCAAACTATAACGATTGGATGCGCAACATCAAGATGGCTCTTCGTTTCAAGAACAAAGAATATGTTCTTGAAAAGGAGCTCAAAGAGCTTGATGAGAATGAAGCTACTCCTGAAGAGCTTGCTGCCTACAAGAAACACTACGATGATGCTACCAAAGTGGCATGCATCATTGTAGCAACTATGTCCCCAGAACTGCAGAGGTACTATGATGACTACTGGCCCTTTGAGATGAACAAGGACCTTATGGAAAAGTACCATAAGCGAGCTCGTCAAGAAAAGTTTGAAGTAGTCAAGTCACTCATGGCTTGCAAGATGAAAGAAGGGGAGTCAGTTGTGTCCCATGTGCAAAGAATGCAACGCTACATAGAGCGTTTGGTCAAGCTCAATATTCACTTTGATGAGGAATTGGCCATTGACATGGTTTTGAACTCACTTCCTGAATGTTATGGTCAGTTTATCCTAACTTACCATTTGAACAATACTGAGCAGACCCTAGCCCAATTGCACAACTTGTTGCAGACAGCTGAGGCAGGGATGAAGGGTAAAAGTATACCCTCCACACCTACGAGTGCCCCTGTTTTGGCTATTGGACAGGGAAAGGGGAAAAAGAGGAAAGGTCCTCCCAAGCAAAACTGGAAGAGCAAGGCTCAAGCTGGGTCATCTAGTAATGGCCCAAAGGCTAAGCCCAATGGTTCCACTACCCATGTTTCTGATCCAAAAGAGGCAGTCTGCTTTTACTGCAACCAAAAGGGGCATTGGAAGAGATCTTGCCCACAATATCTGCAAGATATCAAGGATGGCAAAGTGAAGCCATCTTCGGCAGGTATTTACACTATTTCTGCTAATAACTCATTATCTTCTCGTTCATGGGTCCTTGATACAGGATGTGGTTTTCATATCTGTTCTGATTTGCAGGGTCTAAAGGAAAGTGAGGAGATAGAGCGAGGAAGGATAAACCTGATCATGGGAAACAGAAAGTCTTCACCAGTAACCAAGATCGGAGTTTATCAGCTTCTGCTTAGTAATGATGTTAGATTAGATTTAATAAATTGTTGCTATTCGTCTGAGATGACGAGAAACATTATTTCATTTCATGCATTGTTCATACAAGGTTTTACATATTCTTTTAATGATTTGAATGGTTCAATTTCTGTTTATAAGAATGGTGTTTTTATGTTTGAAGCTTTGCCTTGTAATGGTGTGTATGAAACAGTGACTTGTGTTGATAGCCTAGGAAATAGTGTACTTAATATTGACTTGTCTAATAGTGTAGACAAGGCATGCTTGTGGCATTGTCGTCTTGGACACATTAACAAGAAACGCATAGCCCAACTCCAAAAGGATGGAGTGTTGGAATCATTTGACCTAAAGTCAGATGATATGTGTGAATCTTGTCTTTTGGGAAAGATGACAAAATCACCATTCACAGGGTCTTGTGAAAGAGGTGAAGGTCTGTTAGATCTCATACACACGGATGTGTGTGGGCCCTTCAGATCAACTACAAGAGATGCTAATCGATTCTATGTGACTTTCACTGACGATTATAGTAGATATGGATATATCTACTTGATCAAGCATAAGTCAGAAACTTTTGAAAAGTTCAAAGAGTTTAAGCATGAAGTCGAAAATCAATTGGGCAGAAAGATAAAGATACTTAGATCCGATAGAGGCGGGGAGTATCTTAGTATCGAGTTTAACGACTATCTGAAATAATGTGGGATAGTCTCACAATTGACTCCTCCGAGGACACCACAGTTAAATGGTGTAGCTGAGAGGCGCAATTGAACCTTGTTAGACATGGTTCGTTCTATGATGAGTCGGGCTTTGCTTCCTATTCACTTCTGGGGGTATGCCTTAGAGACAGCCGCCCACATCCTCAATCTTGTCCCTACAAAGAAGGTTGCCAAAACACCTCACGAAATGTGGACAGGGAAAGTTCCCTCGTTAGCACATATTAAAGTCTGGGGTTGTGAAGCTTTCGTAAGACGAGAGACTCACGACAAGCTAGCAGTTAGAAGTGAGAAATGTGTTATCATTGGTTACCCAAAGCAGTCTTTTGGATAGTTGTTCTATAGGCCTAGTGAGAACGTGGTCTTTGTAGCACGAAGAGGAGTCTTTCTTGAAAGAGAGCTCATATTCAAAGAGGACATTGGGAGCACTATTGACCTTGAAGAAATTCAAGAGTCAGCCAATAAAGGAACCTTAGATGACACTAGCACTCAACCAGAGGAAACAGTTCCTGTTGAACCAATTGATAACTCATTACCTCTTAGAAGATCCACTAGGGTGAGTGTGCCACCTGAGTTGTATGGTTTTCATATTACTTCAGATGGTGACACATTCATAAGTGACAGAACACTGGTAAACTTAGATGAACCAGTCACTTATAAGGAAGCAATGGCAGGCCCAGAGGCTTCCAAGTGGAAAGAGGCAATGGACAGCGAGATTAAGTCCATGTATGACAACCAAGTTTGGAATTTGGTTGATAGTGAACCAGGTCGCAAGACAGTTGGGTGCAAATGGATCTTCAAGAAGAAGACAGACATGGATGGGAATGTGCACACATTCAAAGCTCGACTGGTTGCAAAAGGTTTCACTCAAACCCCAGGGGTTGACTATGATGAGACCTTCTCACCAGTAGCTAAGATTAAATCTATTAAGATATTGCTCACCATAGCTGCCTTTCATGATTATGAAATGTGGCAGATGGATGTCAAAACTGCTTTCCTTAATGGGAAGTTGGCTGAAGATGTTTACATGAGTCAGCCAGAGGGTTTTGTTGATGCAAAGTTCCGCAATAGAGTGTGCAAGCTTGAGAAATCCATTTATGGATTGAAACAAGCATCTCGTAGTTGGAATCTTTGCTTCCATGAGAAAGTCAAAGAGTTTGGTTTCTCTAGAAGTGAAGATGAGTTTTGTGTGTATATCAAGGCTAGTGGGAGTATAGTAACTTTTCTGGTGTTGTATGTCGATGACATATTACTCATTGGTAACGACGTTCCAACCTTGAAAGAAGTTAAGTCTTGGCTTGGAAAGTGTTTTGCCATGAAAGACCTTGGAGAAGCTGCCTATATTCTTGGGATTAGAATATTGAGAGATAGAAAGAAGAGACTAATTGGACTTAGTCAGAGCACATACTTGGATAAGGTACTAAAGAGGTTTAGTATGGAAAATTCCAAGAAGGGAGAGCTACCTATCCAGAGCAATACCAAATTGAGTAAGACTCAATGCCCGAGTACAGATGTTGAAATAGATGACATGAGTCGTGTACCTTATGCTTCCGCTGTCGGATCGATCATGTACGCTATGACATGTACTCGCCCTGATGTGGCATTTGCTTTAAGCATGGTCAGTCGCTATCAGGGAAACCCAGGTAGAGCTCATTGGATAGCAGTTAAGAATATACTCAAGTATTTGCGAAGGACAAAGGACTGGGTTCTTGTACTTGGTGGCAGTGATACTTTGAGAGTAGATGGTTACAGTGATGCCAGCTTTCAGACGGATAGAGATAACTTCCGTTCTCAGTCGGGCTGGGTATTTTTACTGAATGGAGGAGCAGTTACTTGGAAGACTTCCAAGCAAAATACGGTGGCTGATTCTACTTGTGAATCAGAGTACATAGCAGCAAGTGAAGCGTCGAAAGAAGCAGCTTGGTTGAGGAACTTCATCGGGGATCTCGGAGTTGTTCCAACCATCCAGGAACCTATAGAACTGTTCTGCGATAATGAAGGAGCGGTTGCCTTGACAAAGGAACCGAGAGATCATGGTAAGACCAGACATATCGACAGAAAGTACCATTTCATCAGACATAGAGTTGAAGAAGGCCATCTTATAGTAAAGAGGGTGTCATCTGAAGATAACCCAGCAGATCCCCTCACAAAGGGTCTGAGTAGGGCTAAGCATATTCAGCATGCTCGGAGCATAGGACTGAAAGATGATATTAGTTTTAGTAGTTAGATTAGTTTTTGAAACTTGTAACAAAGTAAATGTAATTGACTTTTGGTGATTAAATAATAAAGTATTATTTATAAGTTTGGGTTCTGCCTTTTGTCAATTGTTTATTATTGTGTTTCATTTTTGCATGTTTTACTTCCCGAATAATAAGATTATTCAAACTCCACAGTCGCTCGTACTTTTGGAAGTAAGTAGTGAATTAAGACTGTCATGAACTAGATTGTAGATTGTCTGAGGATAGGCATGGCAATAGAATTGCTGCAATGTTCATGAGTACTCAGAAATTGAGATTTGAGTATTGGATAAACCCTCGCTCAGAGTATCACTTCATGGAATTCATCACGAGTAATACTGAGACGATAATATCTTATAATCTTGAAATGAAGATATATGAGTTGTAATTTACAAGTCGGTCATGCATTGGTGATACGAAAACGCATCAGTAACTTGGTGTTATAAAACGTATTGTCATGTATAATTTGATGAGTAAAAGATACAAGCATATGAGTCAACGTTTATTCGTTCCTTTTGCCCTAAGCGGAAAAGCGATATCTGTGGGCCCCTCGATGATTTGGTGTTGACTTATGTGCTGGGCCCAGCCAGGACTAAATTGATGTGTTCAATTAGAAGTCCTACATCATCACAAATCAGGAATCGGGAAACATAGATTCTGGACAAAGAGATTGATTACATTCCATGTCTTTTGTCTAGGGATATCTAGCAGAACGAAGGATTATATGATCACTTATCTTAGGACACGTAACTGACTGGGTCAGAGTTCGGCAGCAGCTTTTGGAAGCTACAATTTGTTGGTCAAATTTAGAAGGCATACTAGCAATTATAGTTACAGACTTATCCAAGTGGGAGACTGTTGGATTAGGTGTCTAAGCCCATAACTATAATTGGTATGTACTTGAATTGATAGCAGCACAGTCCTTTTGGGTTGCCCTCAACCTAGCAACTGGACAAGGAAATTATGAAAGGAGAGATATTAATTTATAAGATTAATAAATTAATATATAAATGATTTATTAATATGTTAATGGATTAATATATTAATTAGAAATCATTATGTTTAATTAATAGTTAACCAGAAATTAATCAGAATTAATTTTGGGGTTAAAAGAATTAATTATGAAGTGCAGGGACTAGTTTGCAATTAACTAAGAGTTGAATGGAAGGATCCAGAAACCCCTTGGAAGGGGGTGGACGAAAACCCTAGGGGAAACCCTAGAGAATTCGTCCAAGGGGTCCAGTAAAGGCCCTTGGATCTTGCTTAGGCCCTAAGCAAAGGATAACTAGGGTTTTCCCTAAACCCTAGTTCCCTCAACTATTTAAGGAGCCTCCTGGCTCACATTTTAGGTGACTCATTCTTTGGAACAATACCTTGGCCGAAATTGCATACTCCCTCCCCTCTCTCTTCTTCTACTTTCCTTCTTGCTAGTCATTGGGTGTGATTCCATTAGAGGCATTACATTTGTGGTGCTAAGCTTCCAAGAACATCAAGATCAAGATCAAGAGGATTATCAATTTTTTGCTATAACAATTGAAAGGTATGTAAACCCTAAACCCTAGTTTGTTAATTTCGAAATTAGCCTCTCTCCTCTAGGGTTCTTATTTTGCAATTCAAAGTTGTATGTTCAATAGTTAAAACATAGATCCAAAGTAGGTTGCATGTGAACTTAGGAATTGTTTTCTAGTTTATTTGTTTTACCTAAAACCCATCAAAATGACCAATTTACCCCTAACCTAGCTTGGTTCAAAACCAAGGCCCAAACTCACACTCTGAAGGCCCAAAAGCCAGATAATCAACCAAGGCCTAACATATGACCCAATTTTCCAAATTGGTCCCAAACCTCTACATAGTCTTACCTTAAGGCCTAACCATTTATTATAGTCCAAACACTTGGCATTCCGATGGTCCAATATCTCATAATCATCAAAGCCCAATTATGGCCCACTAATAGTCCATAATTTCCTTAGTCCAAACCTTTCCAATGGGCCTTATCCTAAAGCCCAATAATTTCCTTAGTCCAAAAACCTGTTTTCCAGATGTGCACGAAGGCCCACAACAACTTAATCCAAGAAATGTCCCAACCCAAGGCCTATAATTATGAAGTCCACTCTGACTGAGTACGTAGGGCGTACTCAGCAGTACGCTACGCGCGTACAAGCCTGTACGCTGTGCGTACTAGCTTGTACGCCCAACGTACTCCCTTCTTAAACCCACTTTAGCCACTAAGTCCTTAATGCTTAGTCCATAAGTCCAAACCATAGATATGAGTCCCAAATAATGTCTAGACTCATAAAGTCACTGACTTGGTGACTTTACATGTCCTAAATGGATCCAAACTCAAAATATAGCATTCTACTATCATGGAAATGACTCAAACTCCAACATAAATGGTCTTAAAGTCTAAAGGTACCAACTTGTCACACCCCCAAACCAGAATGGCGGAAACATTCGGGGGTGGATGACTTCACGTAGTATCATAACAATTGAATATTGTAAAGAAAGTAAACATAACCATCATAAATATAATAAAAAGTTACATTGTTGCATGATATACATGTTTCAAAAGAAAATTACAAATATGATGATTTAAAATGTTTTGATAATAGACGCCTTAGCGTTCCTTCTCCAAAAGCTGATGGTTACCTATGTTACTGATTCCCTGAGAAATACAAGTAGTTTTGAAAAAAAAAAAGTGTCAACAATTAAGTTGGTGAGTTCATAAGCGTTTTTGTACTGAAATTTGTATGTTCTTTAGTAAAATAGTTGAACGAGTTTTCCAGAAAATCCAATATTTTCTAAGTATGTGTGATAGTTCAAAAAAAAAAATTCCAAAGTCTGGAATGCAATAGTATCTTTTAGTACTAAAATGGTGAAAGTGGATTTATACACATATACTGTAATTACTGAATGCATTTGAGAGTCTCGTAAATCAAACTTATTTTAATACTCCGTGTGAGTTTTATAACCATGCTATTGACCCAGACTGCCTGTGACAACGTTCTTCAGGCGTTGTAGTGTTATGACGTTTGTCACCCCAGACCTGCCGGTCTAACTGTAGCTAACCGTTTAGGTGCGGGATTGTCAATCCCGTATAGATCTATACACAAGTATCACACTCTCCCTCCAAGAGATTATGGTTTATAACACAGGACTTGAAATGCGTACTTGAGTGTACGTTGAAGCTGAATGTCTCACAACACTTAGTATTAAAAGATTTACGAAAAGAAAAGTCTAAATTTCTAGTAGATGAAAGTATTTCATTTTACAGTGTTTATGTAAAGATGTAATGAATAACTCGTAGACTATATCCATTTTAGTTTTTCGAAAGTGTGTTCCGTTTGGTGATAAAAACCCAGATGTAATACCAACTTTTCATGTAAAGTGTAACGTTTGTATCAATGTTATTTATCATTTATAAAGTATTTGAATCCATATAAACCGATGCTTATCTTAAAAAGATAAGTTTTCCTCGTATTTCACTTGTATTTCCCCCCTAAAACATGAAAAAAAAACGTAGGGGTATGAACTCACCTGGAAAGTGTGGTGATTCGAAGAAAACGAGATTTTCTCGGGCGGCACTTCGATCGGAAAGTGGTGAATTTCTCGGGAATCTCGGAGCTTCGGACCTTCGTCGGGACTTGGGTACGTAACCGGGCTGTCGGGGTCGTCTCGGGGTGCTAATCGGGGAGTAGAAATGAGAGAGAAGAGGGAAATGAGCAAAGAAAGTCGGAACCCTCGCACCCTTTATATAGGGGCTGGTCTCGGTGCGAACGCGGGGCGTTCCTGCTGGGTACACAGGGCGTTCCCCTGAACGCAGCGCGTTCCGAAGCTAGATCACGTCATTTCTTACGAACCTCGGATGGGATGGCAGTCTGCGAGCACGAACGCGGCGCGTTCCCTCGGAACGCAGGGCGTTCCCTTCGGATAAGCCTCGATATGTGTGCCAAAAACTTCAAAAATGCGTAACTTTTGCATACGAGCTCCATTTTTGACGTTCTTTATATCCACGCGTAGGTGAGAATATACTCTACAACTTTCATTTTGACTCCGTCGGCTAATTTTGACTTTATTTTTAATTATAGTTTATTTAATAGGCTGGGACAGGATAATTCCGTTAAAAATCCATAACTTCTTCATCGGGCGTCCGTTTTCGTCTGTCTTTTCACCGTTGTACTACTATTGTCGAGACCTTCAATTTTTGTTTAGGTTGTGTCAGCTGAAAATCACTCGATCTTTATTTTCGAGTTTTTAGCTGTCTACTACTGTTCTGAAACTTAGAAAAATCATAACTTCCTCATATGAAGTCATATTTGGGCGTTCTTTTTATGTATTCTCACGGTTTAACATAATCTACGACTTTCGTTTAGATACCTAAGGCTAAAAAGTATTTTATTGAAGTTTCACTTTTTACGCTTAACAGTGTTTTACCGGATGTGTTGCGGATTTTTGATTGGTCATAACTTCTTTGTTATAACTCGGATTTGAGTGTTCTTTATATATTTGGAAACCTTGACAATATATCTAACATTTTATGCAACCCAATTAAGACTTTAGAATACTTCATTTTTTTCGCCATTTTATTACATCAAGAATAGTTTAATATTATTTGACTTTTTGAACATTACATTGATTTGAAAATATCGGGTTGTCACACAACTTTATGGACCTTGAACCTCAGGAAAACTAAGAGGGGCAACTCAAAGCTCCTGGAAGGAAATCAAGTCCACAAGATCTCATCCTTGGGACCAAAATGAACTAAAACTCACAAATGAGAGATCTAAGATAGAAATGATCAAGTTCATAGCTTTTTACCTCCAACAAGTTAGAAATGAGACATATAAGCAAGATCCATAAGCTCCTTCTTGATCCCCACCTTTGCATCAAACTCCACCTTCTTGAAAGATGACCAAACACACCAAACTCCACCATTAAAATGGTTAATTAATAATAAAGAATCGACGACTACCTAAAAATCCTTCATTTGAATATCCTTGGCTGACTGCAATCCTATGATTAGTGGGTATTATGCCTCATTGTTGGTTGCATTGAAGTCATAGCTGATTGCTTGGGGTAGGATGTCACCCTGTGGCTATTTTAGTATGATCCCTAGGCCAGTTCCTCTTTGGTTTGATTCTCCATCTATGAATAGTGTCCATCTTCCCATGTTTTCTTCTTCTAGAAGTTGTTTGGATTCTATTTCTACTTCAGCTTGTAGATCATCACTAAAGTCACCCACGAAGTCTGCCAATGTATGAGACTTTATAGAGGATCTTGGCTCATACTTTATGTCATATGTGCTTAGTTTCACAGACCACTTTTCCATCCTTCCTGCATTTCTGCTTTTCTCATAACATTCTTAATAGGATAATTAGTTCTTACATTTATGGGATGTGTTTCAAAATAGTGTCTTAATTTAGTGGAAGCAGTTACTAATGCAAGTATAAGTTTTTCAAGGTGGGAGTACCTAGTCTCAAGATCAAAGAGACTTTTGCTTACATAGTAGATGGGATGTTGGTCCCCGTTAATATCCTTAGGTAAGACTGCACTCACCGCGTTTGAGGATACTGAAATGTAGAGAAGAAGTGGTCCCCCATCTAATGGTTTTACCAATATGGGTGTAACGTCCCAAAAATACAGTCTAAAATTTTCGTTTTAATTTAATAATAAAAACCATAAATAACTTCTTCACATAAAAATCATAAGTCATGTATCAATTCTCATGTCAAAATATATCAGAGTATCATCATCCCAGGCTAAACAAATGGTGTGTGCACTGCAATCTTCCCGAGCTCCTCTTTTGAAAACTAAGTACCTGAAACCAAAACTGAAAACTGTAAGCACGGAGCTTAGTGGGTCTCCCCAAACTACCACATAACATACAAACTTCATATAGCAAATAACATAATTCTGAGACTACTCTCACTGCATCGGGACGAGTCCCGGCATCGGCTTACCCGACATCGGACTCCTGTCCGGCATCGGGCTCACCCCGGCATCCGACCGCATCGGGCCTCGGGCTCTCCCCGACATCGGGCTTGCCCCGGCATCGGGCCCACCCCGGCACAACATATCCTATGCAACATAAACTATATCTACTGCATCGGGCTTACCCCGGAACACATACCACATAACACATAAACATGCATGAATCACAAGGACATCAAGCATTTATAGCCACTACTCGGGTCCGCCCCGGCATCGGACCGGAGTCCGGAAGCATATAATCTACATCGGGCTTTCCCCGACTTCGGGCTTACCCCGTCATACTACTACATAGCATATATCACATAAAATAATCACATAATCTGCATCGGGCATACCCCGCCATCAGATCGAAGCCCGAAACATATAACATATAACATATAAACTAGCATACATCGGGCTTGCCCCAGCATCGGGCTTACCCCGGAACACATAACACATAACATGTAACATGCATGAATCACAAAGACATCACACATACTTAACTACTTCTCGGGACCGCCTCGGCGTCGGACCGGAGTCCGGAAACATATAATCTGCATCGGGCTAACACCGGCATACTATAACTACTTAAACGGGCCGGCATTGTGGCCTTAGACCCGTTCCTACTGGAAGAGGACTCACGTCGCACTGCTGAAGACTTGTTGAACACTTCTGACTGCTAGCCTGCACTTCTGAACCGCTGACCCTTCGGCTTCCCGAACTATCAATACCTAACAAAACATTTAGACCAATATAATCCAAAAGTCAACCATGGTCAAACTTGGTCAAAGTCAACGGTCAAAGTCAACTTCCAGTTGACTCGACTCGCCGAGTTGTTCTAGCAACTCGTCGAGTCCATACTCCTCTAATCCCAAAAGAACCACGACTCCACTCGTCGAGTCTATCAAGAACTCGACGAGTTCTCCTTCAACCATACACTCGGGACCATCTTCAACCGACTCGCCGAGTTTATCCTTGAACTCGTCGAGTTCCTTATCCATGTATGAGTGTGTCCAGACTATGACTCGCCGAGTTGTATGAACAACTCGTCGAGTCCATCTTCATAACTAAGGAGATTGTCTTGGACTCACCGAGTTCTTCGTTGAACTCGTCGAGTATGATGAACTTCATGACCATTATGGACCCAGACTGGCTGAGTCCCTTTCCAATCTCATCTCATAGCCTTAACAGAAGGGTTTTGGGGCAATAATTGGCCTGACTCGCCGAGTCCCACAAGTGACTCGCTGAGTCTCTTTAAGTCCAACTTTATTCAGACATTTTTAGACAAGCTCAAGGTTTCCAAGATCCAGATCTAGCCTCCAAGGGTCGGGATATCACACAAAGTTGCTACCTTTGCACCCCTTGCATGGCCCTTTTTGCTCAAAAGGCCATAACAACCACTTAGTCTTTGCATGGGGAGGTTTGATGGCATAAAGCTTCCACCTTTATTCCTTTATTTCACTAAACACCTCTAGATCTGAAAGGATCTAGCTTGGGGACGTCCAAATCCCACAAGGCATCATTCTTGGTCCATAAACTCCATAAAAAGGAACATAAGGAGATCAAACAAGCTAGAAGTCAAGGAAGGAACTTGATTACCAAAATGAGCAGCAAATGGAGTGAATCTCCTGGATCTACTCCTTCTCCTTGAACCTTAAAACTCCTTCTTCTTCTTCTAGACTTCAAGAACACTCTAAATCCTTCAATAATGGTTCACACACTCAAAGAGAGCACTAGGGTTTCGTGGAATAGAATCTGGACAATGGAGGCTACAAATGAGGCTGATAAAAGGAGAATGAGATGCTTAAATAGGGTACAAGTCCCGCATTAGGGTTTTCCCAAATCCTGGCCAACTTGCCGAGTCAGTCTTCTGACTCGTCGAGTAGGTCACTAAACCTGCGACCAAATCGCGTCCTAACTCGTCGAGTTACCCATCTACTCGACGAGTCACCCCCTCATTTGATATTCCTTCCCTTTCTAAGCCTTCTGAATTCAGGGTGTTACAACTGTCCCGCACTTAAACTAGACTTCATCCTCGAAGTCCGCCACAGTTAATTACCTTACCGACCGGTTACCACTTTTCCACCCGTTACACACTCCGCCCCTCCGATCCAATCCTTGAAGATGTCCTTCAGAATAATCCGATCTTCATTACCTTCGAATACAACCCTTTTACCCAACCGGTAACTCTACCGGTACTCCCAGTACACTTACACTGGTACGCTAGGGGTTCACCACTTTTACTCTGCGCTGCCTTTGGTCTTCCCAAGCGATTTTCCCAAAGCATCAAACTTTTACAAACTCCATCAAGAATAAACCTTTTGCTGGAACTGCAACCCCGGCCACTCCCAGTGCCGGCCATCATACTGGTACTCACGGATCCATCCCACATGCGATGCACCAATACTGAAAACTCCACCCAGCGTGGGAATCAGATAATCCTTCGAGTAAAGATTCATCTCTGCAATGGTTAAGACTCAAACGAGATCTGCACAACAGAGTCAAATCAATCACTCTGAGATTATTTAATCCCGCCGTGAGCGATTTAGCATCTCTTGATCAGCTCACTGCTCTATGCACCAAAATCCTTTATCATCACTTCTGCCTGAAATCTTGTTGAGTCTCATCCGCCTTCCGGATGAACCGAGACCGCCCTGGTCCTAACTGATCTACCATTACCCGAATTACCGGTCCCCCACCTATTACCGAACGCAAGAACAATCCCTCAGTCGCTCTCAGCGACTTCTGAAGATACTACACCTATTCGAACTGCCATACCAACCTAGCCACTCTGGCTCTAGAAGATCTGGGATCCTCGATCCCCTACCTTAACCCTAAGGTCTCTACCAGGTCCCACCTGCTGCTACAAGAACACGGGCCTCGCCCACGGGTCTCGCCCAAACTATACTTCTGGGTGGCCTCTCCCAAAGGTCTCACCTATCCAGGGCTATGCATGCCCACTCCCCTTCCAAACTCGACTTTCTATACCTTCCTGATTCTTATCATGCTAACTCGGAGATACGGGCCCCCGTCCACTCTCCACGAACTCAACTGCTAAGGAATGCTACGGCTTACCTGCAGTCCTACAATACTACCTTCACTGACTCGCTGCTGGGGAATGCTGCGGTCACCCAGCAGTCTTAAATCCCGACTAAGCTCGTACCATGCCGGAAGCTCTCCGACCTGGTTTTTCTCCGAACCAGTCATCAATCAAACGCGAATACACAAACTCAAGGTTGGAAAGTCTTCCCCGATTCCAACCTTATCTGATCCTCAATCTAAACAACCACTTGAGCTGCTTCCTTCCTCACCAAGACTGTGAAACCACTCCAGTCTTGCACTTATTTCTGTCCCTGGCCACACTGGTGGCTCTCCCCCACTTCAGGCTGTCTAGCTCCTCGCAGCTCACAGCTCGGAAGAATTTCCAATTCTTCCTACCACCCCTTGGTCACTCTGCTGAAAACCCAAGCTTACCACATCTGGGGATCTAACCGATCTATTCCCAAACGACACCTTCCTGAGGCTAGTGAGATACTACCGAGTCCCACACAAGCATGCTACCGTTACTGCATCCAAAGTAACCTGCTCTCAAGGAGAGGACCTCCAACTATCATTCTAAAATCCAAGGTATGCAGATGGCATATAACTCAATCACAAGCAGGCCACAAATTCAAAAATATTATTACTATTACCGATGCAACACCATAACAATAAAACCATAATAAAAGCTGATAGGAAAGTGGAAGATACATACCCGCAACCTGCTCTGAAGAACCCTTGAATCCCCCTTCCTTCTGAAGCCTGCGATGATACCGAAGCTGCCCCAACCGCTGAGCGGGGCAATTCGCCCTGACATGACCAGGCTGATGGCAACGATGGCATAACTCTACTTCTATTGTGCATTCTTGGCATCTATGACCCTTCCATCCGCATCTGCCGCACTTAGACCTGCTGCGCACATCATCCCGTGTCCCCTCCTTCCTCGTGCAACCATCTCGACCCCGTGGGTCTCTAGCACTAGCTACGGCAACGTCTAACTGTCCAGCTTGCCAAGCCAGACCGGAGGCCCGCTACCTCTTCCTCAGCTGACTACCTGAACCAATCTCCTATTCCCGGGTCACCCTGACCATTTCACCCACTACCTGGATGGCTGAGGCCTGCCTCTCGATCCCGACGACCACTCTATCGGTGACACGCCCAATGATGTCGGGTAACTCCTCGCAGAGGGCCCGCGAAACTTCTACAACAATCCAATCCTGTAGTTGAAACCCCTGAAGACATGGTGCATAATTCACTTCCGATCCCAAACTACAAAAACTAGCGATAGGATCCTCCTTCCAGAAGGATCCCGGAGGTCCACAAGCTTCAGGCTCCAGATGAGCCCCCACTTGCTCTGCTACAATCTCGGCCCGAAAGGCCTTGAGGCGTCTATCCAAAAGTTCCGAAATCCCCTCCTTGACCGAACCGAAGATCACAGGAGTCTGGTCCATGATGTTGCGCATAAATTCTGCTGAAATAAACTCTCTTATCCGATCACCAAGCTGCCCAGCTCCAGAGCCTGATCCAGATCCCTCTCCGACACCCGAACTGCCAACTAGAATCTCACGCAGTGCCACCATGCTGAAACCACACCATAACAACCATCAGAATACTCATCACTACTGAGGGATCACCTACGCACTACAAGTTTCCTGGTTTTATCTCAGCCCTTCTTGAATCGAGTACGGATCCTCTGCTTTCAGTAGTACGGACCCATACTACCTTCCACATCTATCCGTACTTTCCTCAAGAGTTGCCTCGACTCAACCAAGTCCCTTTCACTACTACCTCTGCTCCCAGTACTAAACTCATCCTAGGTTTACCCTAGGGAAATCTCCGACCCAACCCAATCCTCAGCTGCTGAAGATCTCCTCGTAATGCCAATTAGCCATCACCTGAATACCATCACATGTAACGAGGCTCGGATAATCCTTCGAGTAAGGGACTCATCCCTATAATGGGTAAGACTCAAACGAGAGCTGCACAATAGGGTCAAATCCAATACTATAAGATTATTCAACCCTGATTACATGTGACTTAACGTATTCACCTAATAGCTAACTCCCATCACTCAGAGTCCCACAGAGCACAGAGCAAGCAACATTCAGACAAAAGGAAAATCTAACCATAACATAATCACGCAATCATATCCACATATCAAGAATCTGTACTAGCATGCAATTCTAAGCTCATATAATCAGGCATAACCTACACTGGCTATCCTACCACTGTCTAATCAATACTAGCATGCGGTTCAACAAACACATATGACAGGAATATAAGGCATCCTCCTAGATCCTTAGCCCAAAAGCTAGCATGCTGATCACATAATCATATCAAAACATCAACTTGTATGGGTACTTTGGGAGAACTTACTTGAGCTCGGCTGATTGCATGCAACACACCCTTTTCTCTTTCTAAGTTCTTATTCCTTTTTCGAAATCCTTTTTCCTTTCAAAATCCTTTTTATAAAAACGATTTCCATTTGAAAATTTTCTTACCAATTCTTCAATTTGAGTTTAGTCACACCCGAGAGTGCGCCCGAATCCCTCAAACCAAGGCTCTAATACGAACTTGTAACGTCCCAAAAATACAGTCTAAAAATTTCATTTTAATTTAATAATCAAAAGCATAAATAACTTCTTCACATAAAAATGATAAGTCATGTATTAATTCTCATGTCAAAATATATCAGAGTATCATCATCCCAGGCTAAACAAATGGTGTGTGCACTGCAATTTTCCTGAGCTCCTCTTTTGAAAACTGAGTACCTGAAACCAAAACTAAAAACTGTAAGCACGGAGCTTAGTGAGTCTCCCCAAACTACCACATAACATACAAAGCTCATATAGCAAATAACATAATTCTGAGACTACTCTCACTGCATCGGGACGAGTCCCGGCATCGGCTTACCCGTCATCAGACTCCTGTCCGGCATCGGGCTCACCCCGACATCCGACCGCATCGGGTATCGGGCTCTCCTCGGTATCGGGCTTGCCCCGGCATCGGGCCCACCCTGGCATAACATATCCTATGCAACATAAACTATATCTACTGCATCGGGCTTACCCCGGAACACATACCACATAACACATAAACATGCATGAATCACAAGGACATCAAGCATTTATAGCTTCCCCGACATCGGACCGGAGTCGGGAAGCATATAATCTACATCGGCTTTCCCCGACTTCGGGCTTACCCCGTCATACTACTACATAACATATATCACATAACATAATCACATAATCTACATCGAGCTTGCCCCGACATCAGACCGATGCCTGAAACATATAACATATAACATATAAACTAGCATACATTGGGCTTGCCCCGGAACACATAACATATGGCATAATAACTAACATACATCGGGCTTGCCCCGACATCGGGCTTACCCCAGAACACATAACACATAACATGTAACATGCATGAATTACAAAGACATCACACATACTTAACTACTTCTCGGGGCCGCCCCGACATCGGACCGGAGTCCGAAAACATATAATCTGCATCGGGCTAACCCCGGCATACTATAACTACTTAAACGGGCCGACATTGTGGCCTTAGACCCGTTCCTACTGGAAGAGGACTCACCTCGCACTGCTGAACACTTGCTGAACACTTGTGACTGCTAGCCTGCACTTCTGAACCGCTAACCCTTCGGCTTCCCGAACTATCAATACCCAACTCAACATTTAGACCAATATAATCCAAAAGTCAATCCTGGTCAAACTTGGTCAAAGTCAACGGTCAAAATCAATTCCAGTTGACTCGACTCGCCAAGTTGTTCTACCAACTCGTCGAGTCCATACTCCTCTAATCCCAAAACAACCCCGACTCCACTCGTCGAGTCTAGAAAGAACTCGACGGGTTCTCCTTCAACCATACACTCGGGACCATCTTCAAATGACTCGTCGAGTTCATCCTTGAACTCGTCGAGTTCCTTATCCACGTATGAGTGTGTCCAGACTATGACTCGCCGAGTTGTATGAACAACTCGTCGAGTCCATCTTCATAACTAAGGAGATTGTCTTGGACTCGCCGAGTTTTTCCTTGAACTCGTCGAGTACGATGAACTTCATGACCATTATGGACCCAGACTGGCGGAGTCCCTTTCCAATCTCATCTCATAGCCTTAACAGAAGGGTTTTGGGGCAATAACTGGCCTGACTCGCCGAGTCCCACAAGTGACTATCCGAGTCTCTTTAAGTCCAACTCTATTCAGACGTTTTCAAACAAGCTCAAGGTTTCCAAGATCCAGATCTAGCCTCCAAGGGTCGGGATATCACACAAAGTTGCTACCTTTGCACCCATGCATGGCCCTTTTTGCTCAAAAGGCCATAACAACCAGTTAGTCTTTGCATGGGGAGGTTTGATGGCATAAAGCTTCCACCTTTATGCCTTTACTTCACTAGACACCTCTAGATCTGAAAGGATCTAGCTTGGGGACGTCCAAATCCCACAAGGCATCATTCTTGGTCCATAAACTCCATAAAAAGGAACATAAGGAAATCAAACAAGCTAGAAGTCAAGGAAGGAACTTGATTACCAAAATGAGCAGCAAATGGAGTGAATCTCTTGGATCTATTCCTTCTCCTTGAACCTTCAAACTCCTTCTTCTTCTTCTAGACTTCAAGAACACTCTAAATCCTTCAATAATGGCTCACACACTCAAAGAGAGCACTAGGGTTTCGTGGAATAGATTCTAGACAATGGAGGCTACAAATGAGGCTGATAGAAGGAGAATGAGATGCTTAAATAGGGTACAAGTCCCGCATTAGGGTTTTCCCAAAACCTGGCCAACTCGTCGAGTCAGCCTTCTGACTCGTCGAGTAGGTCACTAAACCTACGACCAAATCGCGTCCCAACTCATCGAGTCACCCATCTACTCGACGAGTTACCCCTTCATTTGAGATTCCTTCCCTTTCTACGCCTTCTGAATTCAGGGTGTTGCAATGGGTGCTGAACTTAAATATTTTTTAAGTTCGTGGAAAGCATCTTCGTTTTCCTTGGTCTAATCGAACCTTTTGTTCTTCTTCAAGATGTCGTAGAAGGGTTTGCATCTTTCTAACGATCTCGATATGAACCTGTTTAGGGCTGCTACTCTATCTTTTGTCAAGGACGGTGATCTTAGATCAAGGATGTCTTTGATTTTCTCCAATCTTGCTTCAATTCCTCTTTTGGTCACTATGTATCCAAGGAACTTGTCTGATCTCATTCCAAAGTGACACTTGGAGGGATTTAGCTTAATTTTATATTCGTCCAGCATGATGAATGCTTATTCTAGATCCTTAAGATAATCTTCAACTTTCTTATACTTGACCACCATGTCATCGATGTAGACATCCATGATGTCCCCCAGTTTCTCTTTGAACATCTTGTTGACTAGCCTTTGGTATGTTGCACCTACATTTTTAACACCAAATGGCATGGCAATATAACAACAAATATTTATTGGAGTTATGAATGTCATATCCTTTTGATTGGATGGTTCCCTCTGGATCTAATGGAATCCCGCTGATGCATCCATGAATGTTAATAATTCATGACCTGTTGTGGCGTCTATCATGGAGTCTATGTATGGTAGAGGGAAAGGATCCTTGGGACAAGCCTTGTTAAGATATGTGTAATCTATACACATTCTCCATTTACCACTCTTCTTTTGTACCATGACCATATTATCTAGCCACCTTTGGGAATTTCACCTCCTTGATCATTCCTATTTTAAGAAGTTTTTCTACTTCTTCTTGTATAATTTTCTTTCTCTCTGGTGTGAACTTCCTTCTCTTTTGGTGTATTGGTCTGAAAGATGGATCAATGTTAAGTTTATGATTTATTATGTTTTTTTCTATACCTGTCATGTCCTATTGCTTCCATGTAAATGTCTTGCTTCTAGATTTTAGGAACTTTATGAGATCTTGCTCAATTTTTTCAAGCATTGAGGATCCTATGAGAATTTTGGCTTCAGTATCCTCAAGGTTCAGAGGCACTTCCTTTACATCTTATTCTCTTGTTTCTAGCACAGGACATGCCCCCTTCTTCAATTTCTATGCTTGTCGTGGTATTGTTGAAGATTTCATTGAAGTCTTGTAGCATTCTTTGGATTCTTGTTGATCTCCTGTGATCTTCACTGTCCCCCATGGGGTGGGCATCTTCACACAATGATGATATGTCAATGGGACAACCTTCATTTCGTGGATCCACGGTCTACCTAGTATAACATTATAAGAGGATAACATATCAATTACATAAAAACATTGCATAGAGTTTACCCCCCAATGTAGATAAGTAGCTTTATGTCACCGACTCTGTGTTTGATTTTACAGCTGAATCCAATCAGCACTGAGGATCTTCTAACTATTTCGGACTCCGGGATGTTCATTCTTTTTAATGCATCCAAGAGTATAATGTTGATTGAGGATTCTCCATCAATAAGGATCCTTCTGACGAAATGGTTGGCGATGTAAAGAGTGATCACCAATCCGTCATGGTGAGGATCATGGATGTCTTGTCTATCTGCTTCATCGAAGGTGATCTCTTTCTAGTTTGTGATTGATGTATTCTTCTATGGCTCTTTTTCTTTTTCTGTTTTTACACCTTGGCATGCCTCTTTGCTGCAGAATAAGAGGTACCACAAATGTCAGATCCTCCAGAGATCACATTGATTACCTTGATGTCAGCAGGAGGGGATCTTAGTTCATCGAGGATCTTTTGAGTACCCAAATCTTCTTCTTTGGATCTCTCATTTTTTCTTCCAAGGATTTATTTGAGGTATCCTTTGCCTAAGAGGTAGCTGATCTCCTTTCTAAGTGCTATGCAATCCTATGTGATATGACTAAAGTCCTCATTGTATACACACCATTTAGATTTGTCTTTCCGAGTGGTGGATTGTTCTTCATTTATTGGCCATCTTTCTTTGTCTCCAATAACCTGCATAGCAAATATTATACCTGAAATATCCATAAAAAACAATAGTCAGTAATCTTAGGAAAGTCTTCTTCTTCTCCTTCATCTTCAAGGGCATTAACCCTATGATGATCAGGTTTGGAATATGGTTTTGACTTATAGGATTTTTGGGCCGAGGTGTCAACCTTCCTATTGGGGTGATCGTATGAGCTTGGTGGGTTGCTACTCTTTTGGATCTCCTTGTCTTCTTTGAGCCTTATGAACCTTAGTGCTCTGCTCCTAACTTCGTCCATCCTTTTGCACGGAGTCATTACGATGTCTTTGTAGAAAGGAGAGTCCTTCTTTAAGCCCGGCTTCAATTACAGTCGCCATGTTAATGTTATACTCAAAGCTTCCCTGCCAAACCTGTTCACAAAAGCTTCCCTGCTAAACCACTTGATAAAGATTACTAGTAATCTTTTCGAATGTTCCGCTACAAGAAAATTGATTGTTAAATAAATTAAATAAGTGAGCAAACAAAGCTATAGAGTAAGGAGGAACGTTAAGAAGCCACTTTAAATCCGATCCTGTGAGGGTTGAATCAAGACCCTTGAACATGCAAGCTTCCTTTAAGTGTGTGGGAATGGGGATGACCTCCATTCTTTCCCTATACTGTGCCATGTGGTCCTCAGGATCTGTAGTCCCATCATAAGGCTTCATGTTAGGGGTTTGGAAGCGCTTTGGGACTTCAGTATCAACTATTTCCGGAACAAATATTAAGATCCCGTGGCTTGTGGGGGATATTTCTGGTATAGGTTGGACCACTCCGGGGCACACTTGATATCATTCGCCTTAATTGTCGATGTTCTTTAGCCATGATCGGGCTTAAACCTTTATCAAGGTCCATAGAGCCAGTATCAAAAGCATTATTATTTATGAAGTTACCAGGATCCTTAGTATTTGACGTAAGGAAGGTTTCATTGGGATTGTAGGTCATATGAGCTTGCTCCTCAGGAGTTGCACCCTGGGCAGGAGTGGATGTTGGTACTAAGGATCTTGTCTCCCGACGATTTTTGGAGGATCCCACCCTGTCGAAGTTTAGGATCCTGGGTTGCAGGATCGAGGGTGCAACTTCCTGAGGTTTGCGAATCTCTTCCCTTATTCTTTTCACTTCCTTGAGCACCATCCTGTTATTCTCTTGTTTTCGAGTCACCTGTTGATCTAGCCTCCTCATCATGGCAAAAAGCTCATTGTTGGAGACTATTATCGGATGATCTTGGGATCCTTGTCTAGTGACTGGTGGAGTGGTTTTCTTTGGCACATTAGGATTCTTTTTGGGACCTCCAGCTGGTGGTGGAAGGTTTTTGGAGGAAATGGGAGGAAATGAGGAAGAAGATAGGGTCGATTACGTAGACATGATTTTCCAAAAGGTTTTGAACACCACGGCCCCACGGTGGGAGCCAAATTGTTTTAGTCAAAAATTACACAAGTGAAACTCAACCAAATTGAATGAGAGGTTGTGGTGTTTGGATTGATGTAAGCAGAAAATTGTAATCAAGACAACACGAGGGTTTACAAGGAAACCCGTTGATCCTTGCTAGGATCTCTGGCACAAAACCTTGGGAGGTGATAATCATTACCTGCCTTGATGATTGATTTTATTGATTAAATTGTTGATTACAGAGATAAATATGTAAATGTAAGTACACATTTCGTGGATGAGCTAATCGTGTCTGTAGTGTGATGAATACAAGTGTTATTTATAGTCCAATGCTAATAACAAGAAGTCTGATAATTCTGGGATCCTCCGAGAATCAGTATATGAATGTTGTTTGACTTGGTATTCCAAGTCTTTTGCCTGGTCAAGATGATTCTTCATGGAGAATAAGTCTTTAGTTGTCTATTTCTACACATGTGAGAAAAATAAAGAAGAATATAACTGTTAAGGCTAGGATCTCGTAACTACATTTAGTTCCTCAAGTCTAAGGATCTTCAAAGGCTCAGGATCCTCGAACCTCAGGATCCCGAATATACTCCAGGATCCAGACTAATATTTTTTATTTATAATGGCCATATATTCTCTTGTCTTTCTCACATGTGCAAAAATAACTAGTCAAAGTCACACTCTTAATGAATACTCGTCACAACCATGCAAAAGACCTGGAGGACCAAGTCAAGCAACGACTATAAGTTGATCTCGGAGGATCCCAGAATTTTCAGAATTCTAGTTATTAGACTTTGACTATATAAATCACTTGTATTCACCACACTATACACGAGACTTGGCGGATCAATAGCATTTGTACTCATACTCTTTACATTTTCTCTATAATCAATCATTTCAGTCAATAAAATCATCAAGGCAGGTGATCATTATCACCTCCTAAGGTTTTGTGGCAGAGATCCTAGCAAGGATCAAGGGCTTTCCTTGTAAAACACTTGTGTAATCTTGTTCTAATTTCGTTAATCATTTCACTTACAACACCACAGCCTCTCATACACTTTGGTTGATATCCACTTAGTCGATTTTTGACCAAAACAATGATCATTATAGATGCTAGGAAAATAAACGATAGTAATCGTGATCTTGAAGTATGTTTAAGGATCCTGAGGCTTGAGGATCCTGAATGTAATTCTGGGGTCCTGGCCCTAACACTTATCATCTGCAGACCAACGGCTAGAGTGAGCGGACCATACAAACACTTGAGGATATATTACAGGTTTGTGATATCGATTTTGGTGGGAGTTGGGATTCCTACCTACTTCTTGCGGAGTTCTCCTATAATAATAGCTATCACTCCAGCATTAGTGCCCCGCCTTTTGAGCTCATGTATGGTCGGAGATGTCGTACCCCAATTTGTTGGGGGAGGTTGGCCATAGAATCATGGGAAGGACTGAGGTAGTCCTTAAGACCACGGAGCTTATTTAGCAGATTAGGCAGATATTGCAAACAACTCAGAGTCGGCAGTAGAGTTATGCCGACTGGTGTCGATCAAATTTGGAATTTCAGGTAGGCGATATGGTGCTAGTGAAGGTCTTTCTCTGGAAGCATGTGATATGCTTCAGGAAGAGGGGGAAATTAGGTCTCTGGTATATTAGACCATTCCGAGTGATCGCTAGGGTACGCACGGTGGCCTATCGATTGGATTTTCCTAGTGAGCTCAGCCAGATCCAGAACACTTTCCATGTTTCGTAGTTATGGAAGAGCATGTTGGAAAATGAGGCAATGGTTCCCTTGGATGATATTCAGGTCGATGAACACCTGAATTATGTTGAGAGGCCAGTAGTGATAGTGGAAAGGAAGATGAAGATTATGTGCAACAAGAAGATACATTTGGTAAAGGTACAGTGGGAGCATAGGAAAGGCTCCAAGTGGACCTAGGAGGCGTAGGCGGAGATGTGGGATCATTATCCTGAGTTGTTCGTGACGGCCGACTTCGAGGACGAAGTCTAGTTCAACTGGAGGAGAATTGTAACATCCCAATTATGAGGTACTTCTAATTTGACCTTAAGAATGAAGATTATTTGTATTTTAGCCTTGTGGATGGAAAGTATTGCGAAATGGCCCATACTAGCATTGTTGTAAATTTAGGCGAAACACACATACGCTGGGCGTAAGGAAGATTTAAGGAAACGACGCCGTTTTGGGAGTACGCCGGGCGTACTCTCTCTGGACGAAAACCCTAATCTTGAGGGTTTGGACCCTATATATTGAACCTTAAGTCACTTTTCCCCACCCCATTTCCAGCCTCCATCATTAGAAATGTCTTCTTTTGTAAACCCTAGCCCCATTGTTGCATTTTGAAGCTCGAGTGTCTGTTTTTGTGTGTTCGAAAGGAAGAAGAAGGTGGTGGTGAAGCTTGGAAGCTAGAAGCAAGCATGAATCTGGAAGTCTTGCATCATTCTCCATCTCTAGAAGGTATATAGTTCATACCTTGATGATTAGCTTGTTAGATCTTGGTTATATGATGATTTTATGACCTTTTGTCCCTAAGTTATGACCTTCTTGTGCATGGCATGCTGTAGAACGTATGATTTGTCCTTTTGGATGTTTTTCCATATTTATTAGTCATAAAAATATGATCTTATCCCCTTAGTTTTCCCCATGCAAGTTATTAAGAGCTTTAGTGGTTAAGAAAAGTTAGGGTTTTGTTGTTGGGCTTGATTTAGACGTGTAGAACCATAAAGCTGGAAACTTTATGGGTTGGAGTGTCACTTGGGACTAGAATTAAGAATTATGCGAAGTGTCTTAAGGGACTAAGTCCTTAAAATCAAGGTTGGACAGACGTCGTGTACGCTGGGCGTACGCTGGAGAGAGCCCCGATCTGGATCGCGAGTATGTGGGGCGTATGTGCCGAGTATGCTGGGCATACTCTGTCTGAGTTGACTTTTTGACCGTTGATTGTGACCAAGTTTGAACTAAGGGTATTTTGGTTATTTTGGATTGTATTTGAGAGTTTTGGATTGTATTTGAGAGTTTGTCACTTTTGATGGATATGTGACGGGTAGAGATGAGATTCGGAGCCGCGACCTTATCAACCATTGTGCAGATTAAGAGGTGAGTTTTCCTCACTGTACTTATGGGTCGTAGGCACCAAGGCCAGCCCATTGGATTGATATCCTGATTACCATATTTTTTTGGTTAAAAATTACACAAGTGAAACTCAACCAAATTGTATGAGAGGCTATGATGTTCAGAATAAACAAGTACAATATGATGATCAAAGTGACACAAGTGTTTTACAAGGAAAGCCCTTGATCTTTGCTAGGATCTCCGACACAAAACCTTGGGAGGTGATAATGATCACCTGCCTTGATGATTTTTTTGATTGAAGAAGTTGATTAGAGAGATGAATGTAAAATGTAAGTACAAGTATCGTGGATAAGCTAAAAATTATGTCTTTAGTGTGATGAATACAAGTGTTATTTACAGTCTAAAGCTAGTAACAAGAAGTCCGATAATTCCAAGATCCTTCGAGATCAGCTTATAGATGTTATTTGACTTGATATTCCGGGTCTTTTGCCTGGTCAAGATGATTCTTCGTTGAGAATAAGTCCTTGGCTGACTGTTTTTGCACATGTGAGAAAAATACAGAAGCATATGACCGTTATATATGTTAGGAAAATAAATGATAGTAATCAGGATCCTGGAGTATGTTTAAGGATCATAAGGCTTTGAGGATCCTGAATGTAATTCTGGGATCCTGGCCCTAACAATTGCCCCCAAATTATTCCTGCGAAATATTTTGAAGTTAGTTTATCAATATTTAAAGGGATAATTTAGGTATATTAAAAATAATTAAGAGAAAGAGATAGGAAATTTGAATTTCAAATCTTAAGTGGATAGGATTTATCCGATCTAGAGTAATTATTGCTCAGTCAAATCATATCTTCCTTCTTCTACCGCTAGGTTAAATAGGGTGAGGAACCGTCACTTTCTTTTACCTTCTTTACCATTCCCTCCGATTTTCCACAATTGCTCTCAGAGGTGATTCCCTTTTTCCTTGTTATTCTTTGTTCTTTCTATAGTCATCCATGGGAAAAAAGATGACCCGTTCGCGCGCTAGCATTATGGCTCCGTCGGAGAATGATTTCGTCGACCAGGGGATCCTGCCCTATAATGAGGTCTGTTCCTTCGATGACGAAGACATGTAATACCTAAGGTCTATAGGAGCTTTTCCTTCCGATGTCGTTTTCAAACATTTCGATGCCTTTATTCAATCCGATTTTGCATCTTCCTCATGGGTATGTTTTCCGAAATACCCTTTTTCCCTTGGTTTAAAGTATCCATTTTCTGGCATTGTCTCCAAGTTCTTTCAAGCTACTAAACTTTCATTTGTTCAACCATGCCTGTAATTTGGAGGATTTTGTCTTGGATTGACCGAGTAAATCTTTGCCATGAACAAGAGATAGGTCTTCCTGGGTTAGCCTTCGTTTATGAGCTATCTACCTTTGGAAATTCTTGTTTCTTACTCAAGCTTAAGCCCAAACAGTCCCCTTTAATTCTGAAATCAAAACACAATGACGGAGCTTAGAAGGAGAAGTATTTCTTTGTGAGGCGTGATTCCATTGCCGACGGAGAGTTTTTAGTAAAACTTGGGCTAAAAAGGGTAGTGTTCGTTTGTTGGTTTCGAGGATCTTAAAATTTAACCTTCTTATTTTGTTTGTTTCAATGCAGGTTTGAAGTTTAGGGAAGCATTTTCTGAAGCTGAAGATACCGAGGCAAAGGTTGCAGGCTTTCTCACTTTACCAATAGGTGTTAGGACGTTCAAGTTTGATTGTGCAAACACGACTACTTCCATGGCTACCGGTTAGGATACGTTTCTATTTTTTACTTCAATATTAGTATCCTGAATTTACAAGGATCCCTCATGACTTGAAGGATCCAAAACTACTCATTCTAGTGCTCGCTTCGATTTGGTCGATCTTGAGGATGACATGTCTAGTGTTTTGCTCGCTATGAGGAAGGAGAAGATCCCACCTTCTGCTCCTACCAACAAGACCCAGGTTGCCTTTCCTATGAAGCCTTCTTCATCTCTCAAGAGAAAATCTTCTAATATTTGGGATCTTGAGAATCTAGGGACGGACGAAACACTATGGAAGCTCATTTCTTTCTCCCAGTCTATAAGTGTTTTTGTGTTCCCCTTGTTCAAATTTGATTTTCTGCTTATTGTTGCTTTTGACAGGTGGATGATCATATCTATTGTTCTAATATGGATTCCAAGGCAAAGCTGGCTCAAACAGAGTGTGCCTTGAGAGAGCAAGAGGAGATCAATAAGGAGATTCTGCAGAGGGTGGAGATGTTGTTGAAGGAAAAAGCTGATAAGGAGGAGGACCACGCGACTGAGATGAATGAGGTCATAGCCAAGGTAAAAGCTAGTGCTGCAGTGGCTATTTGGGAGACAAAGTTCAAGCTCGCAGAGGATCTAGGGAATGCAAGATCCTTGGACGTGGCCGGATGGCGTGAGCCCCTGACCAAGTTGACTGTTGATGTTGAAATATTACTACACCTAATTTTACCTACTATCTAACTAGCTATTCAACTAAAGGCAATGTACCTTTTTGCAAATAGTATAGCACAAACAATCGGGTTTCGAACAGAAGGAACAGATTCAATTAACTAATCTAAGTACTAAAGATTAATCTAAAATAAGTAAAAGTTAATTAGGTTTTTATCTGATATTGCAAGTTCAGACAAACTTAAGCACTTAACTATCAAATTCAATCAATTACTGAAAACACTTATGTTTAGTTTGAATCCACTTCTCCTCTATCGTTAGCTACTAATTATGGATTATTAAAGTTGGTTACCAAATATTATATTATTAGTAATTTGAGTCTAAATTTACTAATGTTTCACTAACTCATGTAAAACTATGCATGATCACACACAATTAAACACATAATCAGTTATGGATTATGAAATTGGCTATGTTAGATTTATTAAACAAACACAATTATGGTTATAATTTATGTTCTCCAACACAACTAAATTTAATTACTTCAATTATTTACCTAAGATTGGGTTGATCCTAGCTCTAGCAATTCGATGGTCACTAAATCACTAGGTGTCAAGTTTATGTATTTTAATAGTTACTAAGCTACACATAACATGAATTCAAGCAATTTAAGTATCAAATATTAATATGCTAGGTATTAACAATCAAACATAAGCACATAACCAACCATCAAAAATCCATAATTAATTAAGCTAATCCATAAAGTTGAAGCTTCATCTAGCTAAACACAAGCTTCTAGATTCAGCTACTCATGGCTGAAATCACACACATAAACTCAATAAATAAAGACATGACCGAATATACCAAACTAAAGTGATGATTATGATCTTCAATCTCTAACCCTTTAATCAATTCACCTTCCTTCAATGCTTGGACTTGGTTTTTCGGACCAAACTTCCTCCTCAAATTGTTTACTAAACCCTACAAATCTCTAGAAAAAACCCCCAAAATCGTAAGTGCCAAGGACTTTATATAGTTTTCATGAAATCCTTGCTCATGTCGTGAGATAAGGTCTCTCACGTCGTGAGCTTAGTTGTAATTCGTATCGAACATGGACTATCACCTCCGGATGTCTATCTTCTAAATGCTCGAGGCTTACGTCGTGAGAAGGATTCCTCACGTCGTGAGGTTGACTTTTCAGCTAGATTCTTCTTCTTTTAAGCTCCAATCCTCCAAAGTTCCAATTCTTGTCGCTTTTGGTCCTTTATCTTCAAGAATGTTCCTTTTGGCTGCAAAATATAATTCAATCTCATAAGTACAACATATCTTTGCAAATAACAAAAATATTAAACAAAATGTATTAAAATATTGCCTAAAGATGTTTATAAATATGGCAATATCAAATACCCCACACTTATCCTTTGCTTGCCCCCAAGCAAAACTAATTAATTTTAAGTCAAACTTTCATCACCAATATCACATAAGACAATCCATTTTGAACTTATCCATTATATCAAGACCTCAATGCGCATATTTGTGTCTAAGGTTCCTAAAAACTTCCCAATCCTAAATACTCACAATCCTTATGAACCTTCACCCCTTAGCTTATACGACACTCATTTCTGCAACCCTCCAAATCCATCCTCATAAATCTTTCTTAACCTCAAGGTATTTTTGGTTAAGCTACCCAGCATACATAATCTAAAAAAATTATAACTTTAGATACCATAATGGAGCTCTTTGGAATTCTTCACTTCTTTGATATATTGATCTTTGATTTCTTTGAATTCACCACCTTTTTGTTTGATTTTTGGTATCTTCAACTTTTTGGATCTTCAGAATTTCTGATCTTTTGATCTTCATACTTTGATAGCTCCAAAATTCTTCAATTTTTTGGTAATTTCTCTCTTTTTCTTTTTATAACTCATTTTTTTCAAATCAAATCCTACATGCTTAAGCAAGGGAGCTTAACTTCAACCTTTATTAGATAGAGGTATTAGTCTAAGTGCAATGACTACATAAGCTCTCCTAGATAGGTTTCAGGTTTAGGCTACAAAACTTATTATGCCATATAAATTATCAGATTACCTTTCATATCTCATGACTTTTCACTAAGACTTAAGAAGCCACAAATATACTATAACATATGTTGGCTTAATTAAACATTTGAGCTCGCATTGGATCATTCCACACAACACTAGCAAGTTAAGTTTAAACTATTAATAGATTCAATTTTTAGATTAGTATTTCAAATCTATTTCTAACTTTTTCAAAATTTTAAATTTTAATTTTAAAATTTTCTAGCAATTTACTTTTTCGACCCCGTACCCCACACTTATTTCATACAATGCCCTTATTGTATGCATAAAATAATTTAAAAGCAATAAAAGGGAGAAAGAGGAACAGAATCCCCTAGGGTAGTAGTGGCGAAATCGAGTCGGAAAGTGTGGATAACTTGAACATCTTGAATTTGTGAATGGAACTCGAATCTTCTGAGATACGTGAATGTTCCGGCAAAATGTGAAGTAAAAACGAACAACTTCAACAAGCTTGGTGAATAAAACCTTCATAGTAATGCTTCGTAATGTGGGAAAGCATACACCACATTTTATGGTTGAGAGAAAGAGTAATAACCAGATTTATGATATCTTAGGTCATGATAATAGTGATCCATGACATGAATATGGAATAAAAGGCTTCCAAACCGTTGAAATATATGACTCACGACGTGGGGTATGAAACTCACGATGTGGTGTCATATGAAATCGACTTCTGAATATTATTGTCTTCGAGCTCACGATGTGAGGGATGAATGCTCACGTCGTGAGAACTGGGTATCACAGATTGTCATCTTGTAAAAACTTCTTCTAACAAGTGCAAGGCAACTGAGTGTCTTGATATATTAAGACCCTTCTATGACTCTATATTTGCTTAACTCTTTCCTCGTTAATCTTGTTTCACTCACGAAATTAACCCCACACTTATAAAAAATTATGGGTCTCGACTCTCAACTCTAAACGAAACGGCTTAACTCGTATACTCTCTTATCTCTATATCTCTATTTCTCTCACGATTTTCTGCAAACAAGCACCCAAAATATGGAAGGAAGCAACATAATCATCAAAAAGTTTTGTTACACAATCAAACCAAAACAAATAAAAACAAACAAAAACAAACACACCAAAAATTAGAAAAATAAAAACTAAAAAGAAAAGGATAAATATTAGTCATCATCTTCTTCGTCGTGTGTGCCACTCTGCTCAGCTCCATCTCCTCGTCTTGTCCTATAGTCGCTCTATGTTGGACAAACTGGATAGTGATCTCCTAAATGAGGTGGTTGCGAAACATTGAAGTGCTAGATCATATTCTCCATCGCCCCTCCAATCCAATTCATGATTAAGGTCACTTGATCAAAATAACCAGCCATAGTATCCTCGCCAAAAGGTGCAGCTCCCATGGGTACATTCTGGTGCACCGATTGACCTCTCTCACCACACCTTCTCACATTCCGCCTTCCTCTTTGTTGTGGTGGCTCATCCTCCTCATCATCAGCCGATATACTCCAATGTGTACCCATATTAATTAACACACACATTTTTTCCAAATAACTTAAGGAAAACTCATTCCACTCTTTACATGTGAAAGTCCTAGTCATCCCGGGAATGATAGCTCCATAAGAACGTGCTAAACGGGTCACAAAATTCCCATCACATATCGGGCTTCCGACCCGAGAACTAACTGCATGATCTGCCAAATACCTCACCAGAAAGTAAGGTATGTTGCAACATACCTCGGGTGCCAAAATTGTCAATAAAAAGAACAAATTAATTTTTGTGACCTTATCCCCGTGTTTCCTGTTGTGAATGGAAAAGGTAATGAGGCGGTGAATCGGGGATCTATTATTGCTTTCTGGATAAACACCGGAATTAAAATCCCCCATAGCAATTGTGCTCCAAAACTCATACCCGGATACACCCTCCGAATACTCCCTCACTGTACCTCTTAAAAATGCAGAACAAAACCGGTGTCATTGCTTCGTGTGCTTCGTACAAACCCATTCTCCATGAAAAATCAGAAAGGCTACACTCCCGCTATTACCATCCTAATAAAAAAACTAAAGCTTGTGGAAATTACAGTTCTTCCACATTATCATGAAACGCCACGGTAGAGAAAAATTCAACACAAAGCTCCTTGTAAACCCGCTCCTGAATAGCAAACAGGTTGCTCCATCCCTTGCATGTGAAAGTTATCACGTTCCCCACAAATGTTTTGGTGAGAAATGGGTTCAACCGGTCAAGTAGTCCGACTTCTCGCATCTTGTTCCAATTTATTCTTGGGGCTATAGCAAACTCGCGACTATGTAGCCACCCCAATTTGTTGATATACTGATTATACACTTCTCTAGAGATGTTATTTGGAAAATGCATATAACGAATGGAGGTTAGAAACATCTCCTTGAGATTGCTGGGTATTTCTCCTTGGACCCATATTCCTGTAAAAGTTTTTAAATAACAAAACCAAACCAAAACAACCATTAAAACTCAACAGAAGATAAAATATTGTTGTAATGCAGTTCTCACTTCGTGAGTATTAAAACTCGCATCGTGAGTCCGATACGAAGGCAGATCGAAGTGAGATCAAAATAAGATAGTTTCTAGGGCTAATCAAGTCCAAAATTCGCATAGGGTTTTGTCTTTCAGTGATTCTAAACATAAATAAGAAACATGCAAGTCAAAAATCACACAAAAATCGGGGGTAATTGCAAATATGAACATAAACCCTAACTCCTAAATCCCTAAAATTAGTCAACACAACGAGTGAATGACATGAAACGCTTACCTTTTGTGAGGATTATGTAAGAGAGAAAAAGATTTTTAAGAGGGGTAGCCAAAATCGAAGTGGGGGGGGGGCAAAATATGAGCTCACGTCGTAGGTGAAGAACAAGAGAGTTTAAAATATGCATCTAATTCGTTTAAGTCTGTGGTCCCGTGTTTAGTAAAGATCACATCGTGGGCCTTAGAGCTCACATTGTGAGTTTCTGTCTGGGCTAAGTAAATGGGCCAATTTAATGGATCACGAGGTGGGCTTTAGACCATGACGTGTTATCGAGTTTTTTAACAAAAAAATTCCATTTTTTTTGTTAAAACTTCCATTTCTTTCTAAATAAAAATTAATCACTCTAAATTTATGAACCCCACACTTGATTTTTGTTGGGTTTAAAAAAAAGATGACTTGGATGATGTTTACCCAAAATATCAACTAAAAATGCAAAAACGAAAAAAAAATTGCAAACCGAGCCTGGGTTGCCTCCCGAGAAGCGCTTCTTTTTATAGGAGTCATGAGTCAGACTCTATGTTGCTTCACGTTCAATCTTTAGGAGTTTCAATCACCATTTTCACCTTTTGTTCCGTCCATCGTTTTTTGTATGCTTGCACTCGTCGAAGATAAGCCTTTTTAGAATTCGGTTTTTTAACCTTAGCATCACCTTCTTCAAGCTTCCTGTTCACCCCTTTATTTCTCATAATAAACTCGTGTTTGTTACCTTCTTTTTCTTCATTTTTTAGTTCCATAGTAGCAATATTCTCATCAACAAAGGTTGGAGGTTCCAAAATTTGGGTAACTTCATCATCACTCGATACCAAATCTTCATCACTTTCCTCGCTTACTAAATACGTTGGATTTGTATAAGCAAATACCTCGAAAACCATCGAAATGGATGCTCTTGGCTTTGTACACTTAACTTCTTGAATGGCTTGAATCTCTTCTTCCATCAATTTCTCCAACTCCTCAAGCTCGTTTCCGTCATCCATGTTGAACACTTCATCTGGAGCATAGGCTGCTTTGAATCCATCTTCCACTCCAAAGGTCATTTCTTCATCTCCCACTCATAATGTGAGTTTTGACTCGCGTATATCCACCAAAGCTCGAGCAGTATTAACTAAAGGGCGTCCAAGGATTATGGGAACATTTTTATCTTCCTTCACATCTATCACGACAAAATCAATTGGGAAAACAAAATTTCCAATCTTTACTAATATGTCCTCAACTATTCCTCGAGGATGAGTCACTGAACGATTAACCATGTGAATAGCCATTCTAGTAGCCTTCAAATCTGGAAGATTTAGCTTCTGATAGAACGAGTAAGGCCTTAAATTTATGCTTGCTCCAGAATTAGCTAATGCATAAGTCTTCATATTATTCCCGAATTCACAAGGAAGTCTGAGGCGTCTAGGATCTCCCATCTTCTTTGGTATTTCTCCCAATATCACCCTGGAGCTCTGCTCACTAAGGATTACTTTAGATGTCTTTTCTAATTGTTGGCGAGTTTCGAGTAAGTCTTGGAGAAACTTCGCATATTCTAGTACTTGTGCAAAAGATTCAATAAAAGGATTATTTATAGGGATACCCTTGACTTGCTTCATGAAATTTAAATGTTCTTGCTCCAGTGGATGAATCTTAGCTTGAGAAGGAAACGACAGCGAAGGGAGATAAGCTTGAACATCAGCCACAATTTTCTGTTCAGACTGGTCCCACATCGTGAGAATGGGATCCTCACGATGTGAGATCGATGATTTAGCACAAATTTTTTCTTTGATCTTTGATTTCTTCGGCTGTGGTCCGGGTAGATGTGGCTCTACTTCTAGGGCTTCTAGGAACTCAGAGATAGTATCTTCTTCGGTATCGATGACCATGACATGTGGTTGTGGCTTTTTATCGGGAATTTGTGGAGAGAGTCGCTCATTAACCAATGTAGTTAATTGTTCAAGTTGAGCTTTGAAGTTTTGGATCGATGTTTGATGATTCCTTAGCAAAGCTTGCTAGTCCCTCATGAGAATTTGCTAGTCTCTTATAACCGCATTGGTCTCATCATGTCGTTTTTTCGAGCCTCCGTGAATCTAGTTAGCATGGAATCTAAAGCAACATTCTTTTCAGGTGGTGGTTGCTCTTTTTGATAAAAGCCCCGACCAGTTTGCCTAAATTTTCTTCTTTTTGCTTTCTATTTTCATCATATGGCAACCACTCCTTCTTTGGCTTCCTCCAATCTTCATCAGATTTGTCTCCACTAGAGTAGCATACTTGAGCCTTCTTATTCCCGTTCTCGTCCAAGTGGCAATCTTTTATCAAATGTGGACCATTGCATATTTCACAACCCACACGAGTAACATGTATCGATTGTTCCATCTTGGTCATTCTTCGGTCCATAGTATTTAGCATAGCTAAAACAAATGCCATATCCTCAGAAGTGCCACTCCCGATGCCTTTCGCTCCATCATGTCTAGGATTGTGGTATTCACGCGAATGCTTAGAAAACACTTCAATCAATTCCTTAATCTCACTTGGATTTTTCTTGGTTAAAGGTCCTTGAGAATCAAGGATTTGCCTTGTCATCACGTTTACCCATCATAGAAGATTGATACTTCTTGTTGCTCATTCAATTTGTTTTGGGGACAATTTCTTATTAATCCCTTGTATCTCTCCCATGCCTCGTAGAGTGACTCACCCAGTTGTTGCTCAAATTTTGCTATGACCTTCTTGAGTTTAGCAACTTTAGAAGGTGAGTCAAAAATTTCTAAGAATTGTTCTTGTATTTGCCCCCAAGTAGTAATTGCACCAGGTGGAAGCGCCTTCAACCAATCCTTAACAGCTCCTTTAAAAGTGACTGGAAGCATTAAAAATAACATCGTCTCTCTTAGGACATTCGGGATATTGAAGTAATAAACTATGTCATTAATTTCATCAAGGTGATTTTAAGCATCCTCATGATCTTTCCTGAAAAATGGGACTTCCTTAAGCAAGGAAAGAATATGTCCCTTCAGCTCGAATGTTGCAGTAGCGTGAATTGCAGGTTGCACTACACCGGGACCGGTGTCCTCTCGGATTCTTTTCTTGTATGCTTCCATGGACATGTTGGCAATATTTTCCATCTCATCTTTTGGCTCATCTTTAGGTCATTGTCTTCTTTTTCTAATTCGGGTTCAGACTTGTATTCAGTTTCTTGAGTATTAGGATTTTGCTCAAAGCTTTCAACCTTTCTTTCGTCTTTTGAGGAATTGCTCGATTCACCTATGTTCTTGCCTTTATTTTTTCCAAGATCTGATTTAGGATCCTTGAAAGGTGATTTCTTTGGTGGTTGAGTTTCTCCTACATGCTTATCCGTCTTCTTACGAAGGGCTGACTCTGGATCTTCAAGCGGTGGTATCAAAGGTGTATTGGATCCACGGATCACGTACTACTACAACAAAAACAAACATAAAAACGTAAAATTGAACAAAAACTATATAAAAATGCCTACTGACTGTTCACCACGACGTGGTAGAGAGTACCACCTCGTGTTGTCGCAAAAAAAATATATATATACGAAAGAAAATACGAAATTACTACACTCACGTCGTGAGGCTAAAAGCTCACGTCGTGAGTATGGTTATTCAGAAAAATCAACTAATACTAAAAATTAACTTTTTGCAGGTTTTAACCCCACAAAAAGGATCGATTAAACTAAAACAAATAAATTAAAAACTAAACTAGCCGTTCCCCGGAAACGGTGCAAAAAACTTGATGTTGAAATATTACTACACCTAATTTTATCTACTCTCTAACTAGCTATTCGACTAAAGGCAGTGTACCTTTTCGCAAATAGTATAGCACAAACAGTCAGGTTTCGAACACAGGGAACAAATTTAATTAACTAATCTAACTACTAAAGATTAATCTAAAACAAGTAAAAGTTAATTAGGTTTTTATATGATTTTGCAAGTTCAGACAAACTTAAGCACTTAACTATCAAATTGAAGGACCCTGTAAATGGTTTGGTCTAGGCTTTCATTGTGTTTAGTTCAGTTTGAGTCTGTAATAGTATTTAATGGGTTGTTTGTGCTTTTTGGTCATTTTGTGTGTTTACGACCGTAAACCCTGTTTACGGTCGCAAACCCAGTTTACGGTCTTGTCAAGTATATATAGAGGTGGTGTTGGTCTTTGTGCGGTTGTTGATGCCATAGAGTCCTATCGAGTTGTACCAGATGATTTTCTGAATATAATCGTGTGCAAGCTTGGTTTCTTTTCATCTTATTCTGTGATTGATTGTTGCTTAACTACTGGTAAAGATCCATATTTGGACCTTAAATATGAAAAATCCAAAAATATTGTGTGCTAAATTTTTCTTTTAGTTTTGTTTTGTCTTGAAAAGTGAATTCAGGTGAAGATGAAACTCATGGAGTTTGTGTTGAAGATTTCTGAGCCAAAGTTTCATCCGTGAGCATCGAAGAATTCTCATTCGAAGGAGCAAGAAATGAAGATTATTCTTTCGACATTCATTCTTTCAACCCCAGAAGCAAGGTGAAGTTGCACTTGAAGATTAGGTGACGGATTGCATTGAAGCTTCCTCAATCACTCTGCTGCTATCTTGAACCTGCTGAAGTGATCCAGAAGTTTTGTTCTCTCTGACGTTCTCTCTGAAGATTCTCAAGCTGAAAGCGCTATTTTTCAAGAATCAGTACGTCAAGCCTCCTCACCCAATGTGAGTTCAATGCCAAATTCTGAAGAAAAGCCCAACTGCTCAAGATGAAGTCATTCATTGAAGATTCATCAAGTTTATCTTGAAGTCGTGAAGAATTTGAAGAGTGTGTGTAAGTGTGTGTGAATCTTGTATCCGGATCTTCATTCATATCAATACATACAAGATTCATCATATTCTTCTTCTCCTTCTCTTCTATTTGATCTGACATCATCCGTTTGATTGGGATTCCGCACCATCAAACGGATCTGATTGATACACAAGCAGATTAGGGACTTTCAATCAATTACTAAAAACACTTCTGTTTAGTTCAAATCCACTTCTCCTCTATGGTTAGCTACTAATTATGGATTATTAACGTTGGTTACCAAATATTATATTATTAGTAATTTGAGTCCAAATTTACTAATGTTTCACTAACTCATTTAAAACTATGCATGGTCACACACAAAATTAGTTATGGATTATGAAATTTGCTATGTAAGATTTATTAAACAAACACAATTATGGATATAATTTATGTTCTCCAGCACAGCTAAATTTAATTACTTTAATTATTTATCTAAGATTGGGTCGATCCTAGCTCTAGCAATTTGATGGTCACTAAATCACTAGGTGTCAAGTTCATGTAATTTAATAGTCACTAAGCTACACAGAACATGAATTCAAGCAATTTAAGTATAAAATATTAACATGCTAGGTATTAAAAATCGAACACAAGCACATATCCAACCATCAAAAATCCATAATTCTTTAAGCCAATCCATAAAGTTGAAGCTTCATCTAGCTAAACAGAAGCAGCTAGATTCAGCTACTCATGGCTGAAGTCAAACACATAAACTCAATAAATAAAGACATGATTGAATATACCAAACTAAAGTGATGATTATGATCTTTAATCTCTAACCCCTTAATCAATTCACCTTGCTTCATTGCTTGGACTTGGTCTTTCTGACCAAACTTCCGCGTGAAATCGTTTACTAAACCCTCAAAGTCTCCAGAAAAAACCCCCAAAATCATAAGTGCCAAGGACTTTTTATAGTTTTCATGAAATCCGTGCTCACGTCATGAGATAAGGTCTCTCACGTCGTGAGCTTAGTTATAATCCGTATCGAACACAGAATCTGGCCTCCGGATGTCTATCTTCTAGAAGCTCGAGGCTCATGTTGTGAGAAGGATTCCTCACACCATGAGGTTGACTTTTTATCTAGATTCTTCTTCTTTTAAGCCCCAATCCTCCAAAGTTCCAATTCTTGTCGCTTTTGGTCCTATATTTTCAAAAACGTTCCTTTTGGCTGCAAAATATGATTCAATCTCATAAGTACCACATATCTTTGCAAATAACCAAAATATTAAACAAATGTATTAAAATATTACCTAAAAATGTGTATAAATATGGCAATATCAACTGGCAAGTCCATGAAAGCTAGTCAGGATCCTGCATTGCAGCTGAAAGAGGGAGAGGAGAAGGGCACGACGGAGGCGGTTCCGGGTGGTGGGGATCAATTTGTGGGTTAAAATTGATCTAGTTAAAAAAAATAATTTAAATGAATTTGGGTTTGTAAGATAATGTTACTATTTTCTTTTTTTTTTCTTTTTTCGGGTTGGTGGGCAACCCCTTTAATGCTATGTTTTTTATATTTATTTACATGCGTGATTGAATTGTGTAGCTGTAGCAGTAGGATTTCAAGGATCCCTATAACCTGGATCTTCAAAGAGTTCAGGATTTGCAAGAACTCTCAGGATCTAAATAACCTGAAAATAGTTAGTCACCCATTTAGGATCTCAAAATAGTTGAGATATATTTAGAATGATAAATCTTTAATCATCATAAGGAAGATAACTTTAAAAATAAGGATAGGTAGAACCTGATTATCCTTAGGATTTTTGGCTTTTAGACTTAGGAGAAGTTTAAACTTCGTACAGTCTTTGAAGTTCTCATATGATAGGATCCTTGCTTTAGGAGTTCATCAGTGAGGATCCTTGATTATCTTCAACTTAGTGGACTTTGGGGAGGATCCTACCTTAAAAATCAATCTTGGAGAAACACCAAGGGAACTTTTGTTTTGCAATATGATAGTGCTGCAATTCTTGCATATTTTCTGTGGAATATCCCATATTCAAGCAATATGTTTAGTATTATAATTTTTGAAAAAACCTTAGGGGAAAATCCCAATCTTAGTAAACTACGGGGAGGATCCCAAATCATATGATAACATAAAAATGTTATAAACCTTAGTTATTTTTTGGGGAAGATCCCTACTTGAGATAACATGAAAATGTTATGAACCTCTTGTGTTTTCTGGGGAAGATCCCAACTTGAGATAACATGAAAATGTTATAAACCTTGTGTATTTTAACATTAGGATCTTAACTTATGTTCAGAAATAAGAGGGTTTCCAAGTAACTGCAGCATGAAATGATCCCCTTATTCATATCTGATAGTTAGATAATGTGTGTCCAAGCGAGGTGTAGAAACCTTAACTCGTGTGAAAGAGGTAATTAACTCTTTACACCTTAGAGGGGATTAAGTAAACTTATTCGTAGTAGAGATGATTAGTCTTTATTATTAGTTGTGTTGAAAATTATAAAACGTTGTAGCTATGAGACTCTTAAGTACCAGGGCCTTCAAATGTCAAGATCCTTGTATGTCAGGACTCCTGAGTGTCAGGATCCTTGTGTGTCAGGATCCTTGAGTTCGTGAACACAACAAACATTAGCTAGGGGTGGGCATTATTCTAACTAACCCCCCCCCTGATGCTTAAAGTTAGTGATGGTATTTGAAGAGAGCAAATAGTAATAAAAATAAAGAGTATGTGTACCTTGAGGGTGTTGGAAAATGACTAATCTTACTTACATAAATTAAGCTTTAGGATGTATAACATTCCAGGATCTTGGTAATACATTTCCATCGAGGGTAGCTAGACAATATACCCCCTTCCCTGCTTCGGCATCTATGAGATACGATCCTTCCTATTTAGGTGCCAGTTTACCTGCACTAGGATCCTTGGTGTTTTGGAATGTTTTCCTTAGTACCAAGTCTTCTATTTGGAATCTTCTGACTTTTATATTTTTATTGTACACCTTGGTGATTCTTTGTTGATGAGCAGTGATGCGGGTCTTGGTAAGATCCCTAAGTTTATCAATAGTATCAAGATCCTGGGCTAGGATCCTATTGTTGTCATCTTGATTTTGAAGTAGGTATCTTGCTGTTGGGACCATCACTTCAGTGGGTATCATTGCTTCTGTTCTAAACACCACGGAGTATGGGGTTTGGCATGTGGCTACTTTGGAAGTGGTTTTATCTGTCCATAGTATGAAAGGAAGTTCTTCTGCCATTCTTCCTTTCTTTTCGTCCAACCTTTTCTTCAAGTAATTGACTATGACTTTGTTGCTAGATTCTATTTGACGGTTGGATTGAGGGTGAATAGGAATGGACATTATAATCTTGATTCCTAACTCGTATAAAAGTCTCTTTTCCTCTTGCTTATGAGCTGGAATCCATTGTTGCATATGATTTCGGTAGGTTTCGCAAACCTGGTCAAGATATTGCGTTTAATAAATGAGACTACCTCTTTGTCTCTTACCTGGACAAACGATTCGGCTTCTATCCACTTTGAGAAGTAGTAAGTCGTCACTAGCATGAAGACCTTTCCTCCAGGAGCTACAGACAATTTACCCACTATATCTTTCCTCCACTTCATGAATGACCAAGGGGAGATGATAGGATGTAGAGGTTCTGCTTGTTGATGTAGGATGTTGCTATGTCTTTGACAAGCATCAGATTTTTTAGCATGAAGGAAGGAATCTTTCTTCATGGTTGGCCAGTAGTATCCTGTCCTCAACACTTTGGAGCATAAGGATATAACCCTAGTGCGATTGCCGCTGTCTCCTTCATGTATATCCTTTAGAACTTCTGCAGCTTCATGATCTTCTAAGCATCTAAGGTATGGACCTGCCATAGATTTTTTATATAATTTACCTTGGATTATAACAAACCCTGAGACCCTAGTGCTAAAAGCTCTGTCGCCTTTTTCTTATTTTGGGATCGTGCTATTCTGGAGGTATTCCATAATAGGTTGGATCTAGGATCTTGAGGTTAGGGGGATCCTTGATGTTAGAATCCTGAAGATGATGTTGAGGATCGGGGTCTTTGATAGTAGCGACGTTGGTATTTTTCTCGTGATCGTTGGGATCCTTCAATCTTTTGGCAGGATCCTCGGTCGCTAGGATTAACACGTGGGTTATTGAGATCCTGGTTTCAAGCGGGATCCTAAGAGAAGATCCTAGGTTTGCTAAAGCATCTGCTTCAGCATTGTCTTCTCTAGGGACTTGGTTTAGGCTAAATTCTTCGAATTCTATGGCTAGGTTTTTGAGGATCTAGAAATATAGTGCTAGTCTTTCTCCTTTTATTGCAAAGGTCTATTAAAATGGTTAGTAAATAATAAAGAATCGACGAATACCTGAAGATCCTTGGCTAACTGTAATCCAATGATTAGTGCCTCGTACTCTGATTAATTATTGGTTGCATTGAACTCACAGCTGATTGCTTGGAGTAGGATGTCCCCATGTGGTGATTTGAGTATGATCCCTAGGCCAGTTCGTCTTTGGTTTGATGCTCCATCTATGAATAGTGTCAATATTCCTATGTTTTCTTATTCTAGAAGTTGTTTGGCTTCTACTTCTACTTCAGTTTGCAGATCATCACTAAAGTCAACCATAAAGTCTGCCAGTGCTTGAGACTTTATAGTGGATCTTGGCTCATACTTTATTTCATATGTGCTTAATTTCACCGACCACTTTGCAATCCTTCCTGACATTTTTGGTTTTCACATAACATTCTTAATGTGATAATTAGTTCTTATATTTATAGGATGTATTTCAAAATAGTGTCTTAATTTAGTAGAAGCAGTTACTAATGCAAGTATAAGTTTAGTACCTAGTCTCTGGATCCAAGAGACTTTTCCTTACATAGTAGATGGGATGTTGGTCCTCGTTAAGATCCTTAGCCAAGACTGCACTCACCGCATTCGAGGACACTGAAAGGTAGAGGAGAAGTGTTTCCATATCTGATGGTTTTACTAATAGGGGTGCTTAACTTAAATATCTTTTAAGTTCCTGGAAAGCATCTTCATGTTCCTTGCTCCACTCGAACCTTCTGTTCTTCTTCAAGATGTCGTAGAAAGGCTTGCACCTTTCCGAGGATCTTTGAATGAACCTGTTTAGAGCTGCCACTCTCCCTGTTAGTCTTGGAATATCTTTTGTCGAGGACGGTGATTTTAGATCGAGGATTGCCTTGATTTTCTCTAGGCTTGCTTCAATTCCTCTTTTGGTCACCATGTATCCAAGAATCTTGCCTGATCTCATTCCAAAGTAAAACTTAGAGGGATTCAGCTTCATTTTATATTCGTCCAGTATGTCGAAGGCTTCTTCGAGATCCTTGAGGTGATCTTCAACTTTCTTAGACTTGACCACCATGTCCTCGATGTAGACTTCCATGGTGTCCCCCAGTTTCTCTTTGAACATCTTGTTGAATGGCCTTTGGTATGTTGCACCTGCATTTTTAAGACCAAATGACATAATAGTATAACAATAGATACTTGTTGGAGTTATGAATGTCGTATCCTCTTGGTCGGATGGTTCCATCTGGATCTGTTGGATTCATGTTGATGCATCCATGAATGTTAATAAGTCATGACCTGCTGTGGCATCTATTGTTTTGGTCAAAAATTACGCAAGTATAAATCAACCAAATTGAATGAGAGGTTGTGATGTTCGAATTGTGCAATAGATAAAGGTAACGAGAATGACACGATTGTTTACATCGAAAGCCATTGATCCTTGCTAGGATCTACGACACAAAACCTTAGGAGGTGATAATGATCACCTGCCTTGATGATTTTATTAACTTAAAATGATGATTACAGAGAGTATTTCAGTAAGAACAAGTGACAAAGTTCGTAGAGTAAGCGAAGAGTAAGTAGAGTGTGTCGTGTGCAAGATACATGTGTCAATTTATAGTTTAAACAAGCTAACAAGATGTCCAATATTCCCGGGATCATCTATGACCAGCTTTGTGAACGTTTTTTGACTTGGTATTCTGGGTCTTTAGCATAGTTGAGACGACTCTCTGTTGAGAATAAGTCTTCTCTTGACTATTTCTGCACATGTGTTAATTAAGAACAAAATATAACCGTTATAAATGTTAGTAAATAAAAATAACGGTAATAGTCGGGATCTTGAGATAGTTGAGGATCCTGAATATCTGATGAGGTTTGAGGATCTTGAATGCTTAAAGGATCTTGGCCCTAACAATTTCCCCCAAGTTATTCCTAAAAATATAGGAGTTAATTTCGAGAATATTAAAGGGATAACTTAAAAATAAATAAAAAAGAGGAGATAAAGAAGAGTTTATACATTGTCCCTTAGTGGATAAGTTTTATCCATCTCGAGGTAACCGAGAAGCATTCAAATCATCTTTCTTATCTCTTCTTTGCTATAAATGTGGGCTTCCGGTAATTTCTTCTTTACTCTCTTCAGTCGTCATCGTCTTATTGCGAAGGTAAATTTTCCTCTTACTTGTTTTCTTCTGTTCCTCCGATTTTCCTCGTCATGGTTAATAAAACTAGTCGTTCTCGAGCTAGCCTTGTTACTTCTCTCGAGAATGACTTCAGTGATAAATCAATCTTATCTTATGATGAGGTTTGGTCCTTCGACGATGAGGATATGGAATCGTTGAAAGCCATTGGGGCTTTTCCTTCCGATGTAGTTTTTCGACCATATCTCTGCTGATGTGAGGCTTAAGGCTGAGAGAGCTGAACAGGCTCTTCAGGAACAGGAAAAGATGTGGAAGGTGACCAATGAGGATCTTATGAAGCAAGTGGAACTTTTGAGTAAGGTGAAGGTTGAGAAAGAGGATGAGCATGCTGCGGAGATTGAGGAGGTGATTGTTGAGGTGAAGAGTAGCGTTGCGATAACTATTTGGAAAGCTAAGATCAAGCTTGCTGAAGATCTTAAAAATTTGGGATCCTGGAATGTGGTTGGTTGGCGTGAGGCATTAGCCCAACTGACTGGCAAGCCTGCTCCTGTTACTAAGGATCCTGCGTCACAGTCGTTAGAGGGAGGAGATGAAGATAGGGCCAATGATGATCAGACTAAGGTCTAGGCCTGCAAGAAGATGATTTCAGTAGTTTTTGCTTTATGTAAGACATTTAGCTTTTGCCTTAGTAGGTTGGTGTGCAACTTTTTCAATGACATAGCAGTATTTCCCTTTTATCTGTCTTTATTTCCTTGTCCTGTTTAATATGTGTGTCAAATATAGTACTAGGATTTTTAAGTCGTTAGGATCCTAAAAACAGTGAATAATTTTCAAGATAAAGTTCTTTTGGCAAATAATAGATAGAATGATTTGATAAGGATTGAATTAGTTAAACAACTAAAAGTAATAACTTAAAATAATAAGAACTGACTTTGTTAAGAAATTTAAATGTTAAAAGTTTCTTTAAAAGTTTGATAACTGACTTGTAATCCTTAAGAGTTTCAAATAAAATTTATGATAAAACAAGTAATAAAGAATTTGTTAAGAACTAATTTTCGTAAATCTAAGTGCTTTAAAAAACTTCTTTAAAGATATCAATTTAAAATAGTAAATGACTCTAAAGTGATGAAAGTTTATAAATCAGCAATTGGTTTAGGATCCTGAAAAGTTTAAGATCCTTAATTTTACTTAAAAAAAATTCAAAGCTAAGAACAAGGAAATATGGAACCTGATTGCCTTCGAGTTTTTCATTAAGCTTCATAAGTTTTTCAATCTTAGAATTTACTCAAGATACATCTCAACTTAAGAAAGAACTTAGGATCGTTGTTGACTTTTGATGATAAGATTCTTACTGATGAGAATCCTTACCAATGAGGATCCTTAACGATGAGGATCCTTAACGATGAGGATCCTTAATGATGAGATCATATGGGGGAATTCCCTTCTTAGGATAACCTGTTTAGGTTATAAACCTTGAAAAAATTATTGGGTAACAACATAAGTTCAATTGATAACATGTTCATGTTATATACTGGGGAGGATCCCAGCTTGCGACATATTTCATGGGAAAGATCCTACTTATGATAACATGAAAATGTTATGATTCGTGTGTATTTTCTAGGGAAAGATCCCAATGTATTATAACATAAGATGTTATAAACCTTATGTAATTTATGGGGTAAGATCCTAATTTTAGATAACATGAAAATGTTATAAACCTTAAGGATCCTAACTTATATTCAAAGATAAGAGGGTTGCCATGCCACTGCATCGTTAAATGATCCCCTTATTCATATCCCATAGTTAGATATCGTGCGTTCAAGCGACGTGTATAAACCTTAGTTCGTGTGACAAAGGTAATTAGTTCTTTAAACCTTAGAGGGGATTAAGTACCCTTAAGCATAGGAGAGATGATCAGTCTCTAGCTTGTGTATATGATAGTTTAAAGATCATACCGTTGATATATTGGAATTATCCAAGTGTTAAGATGTTGAGATCTTCGTGTGTCAAGATCCTTATGTTTCAGGATGAATGCTTATGGAGATCCTTAGTTGTACCTTGTTATACATATCAAACGTTATCTAGGGGTGGGTGTTAGTCTAGCTAACGCCCCTCCGATGCTTAAGTTAGTAATCTATTCGAGGAGAAAATAAGTAATGATGAAAAGTTGAAGGTAAAGAACAGGTGCACCTTGGTTTTGTTGAAGATCAATTGATCTTATTTACATATGGTATGCTTTGAGATGTATATCATTCCAGGATCTTGGCAAAATTTATCCTTCGAGTGTTGCTAGACAATATACTCCTTTTCCTGCTTTAGCATCTATGAGATATGGTCCTTCCCACTTAGGAGCTAATTTACCTGCACTAGGATCCTTTGTGTATTGGAATGTTTTCCTTAATACCAAGTCTCCTATTTGGAATCTTCTAACTTTTATGTTCTTGTTCTAATCCTTGGTGATCCTTTTTTGATGAGCAACAATGCGTATCTTGTCAAGATCTCTGAGTTCGGAAACAGTGTCAAGATCCTGGGCTAGGATCCTGTCATTGTTTTCTTGATTTTGGAGCAAGAATCTTGATGTCGGGATCACTACTTCGGTAGGGATCATTTCTTTTGTCCCAAACACCAAGGAGTAGGGGGTCTGACTTGTGGCTACTTTGGAAGTAGTCCTATCTGTCGATATGAAGAAAGGAAGCTCTTCTGCCCATCTTCCTTTCTTTTCATCTAGCCTTTTCTTCAAGTTGTTTACTATGATATTGTTGCTAGATTCCGCTTGACCATTAGCTTGGGGATGAATAGGAGTGGACATTATCATTTTGATTCCCCAACTCGTGCAAAAGTCTTTTATCCTCTTGCTTATGAATTGGGATCCATTGTCGCATATGATTTCAGCAGGGATCCCAAACCTGGTCAAGATAGTACGTTTAATAAATGAGACTACCTCTTTGTCTCTAACCTGAACGAAGGCTTCAGCTTCGATCCACTTCAAGAAGTAATCAGTCATCACCAACATGAAGACTTTTCCTCCTGGAGCTATTGGTAATTTTCCTACTATACCATTCCTCATTTCATGAATGGCCATGGTGAGATATTAGGATGTAGAGGTTCTGCCGGTTAATGTAGGATGTTTCTATGTCTTTGGCAAGCATCACACTTTTGAGCATGTATAAAAGAATCTTTTTTCATGGTTGGCCAGTAATATCCTGTTCTCAATACCTTGGAGCATAAGGATCTTCCCCCATGTGATTGCTACAGTCTCCTTCATGTATGTCCTTCAAGACTTCTGCAGCTTCAGGATCTTCCAAGCATTTGAGGTATGGACCTGCTATAGACTTTTTATAGAGTTTACCTTGGATTATTACAAATCTTGAGACTCTTGTTCTGTATGCTCTTTCACTTTTTTCTTCTGTTGGGATCGTGCCATTTTGGAGATACTCCATAATGGGTTGGATCCATGATCGTGGACTTCTTTAAGGATCCTATTCATCGGGATCCCTTTGAGGAGGGATATGAGGATCAGGGTCTCCAATGGTATCTACACTTATTGGTTGTTCAGGATCATCGGGTTTGTCGGAAAGGGCTTCTATAGCTGGAGTTATTATGTGGGTTATAGAGATCTTCATTTCCGGTGGGATCCTTAGGGAGGATCCTAAGTTGGCTAATGCGTCTACTTCTGTGTTTTCTTCTCTAAGAACTTGGGTTAGGCTAATGTTTTCAAAACTAGAGGCTAATTTTTTTAGGATCATGAGGTATAATGCTAATCTTTCACCTTTCACTACATAAGATCCATTGAAGTGATTAGTTAATAATAAAGAATCAACAAATACCTGAAGATCCTTGATTTGAAGATCCTTATCCAATTGTAGTCCCATGATGAGTGCTTCATATTTCTCTTTGTTGTTGGTTGCGTTGAATTCGCAACTAACTGCCTGGGGTAGGATGTCCCCTTGTGGCGGTTTTAGTATGATCCCTAGCCCGATTCCTTTTTGGTTTGAAGCTCCATCCGTGAATAGTGTTTATTTTCCTAAGTGTTCATCTTCTAGGAGTTTTTTAGCTTCAATGTCTACTTCATTTTGTAGATCATCACTAAAATCAACCATAAATTCTGTTAATGCTTGTGACTTTATGGCAGATCTTGGCTCATATTTCATGTCAAACATGCTCAACTCCACTGACCATTTTTCCATTTTTCCATCCTTCCTGACATCTCTGGTTTTCTCATCACATTCTTACTAGGATAATTAGTTTTCACATGTATAGTACGTGTCTCAAAATAATGTCTTAACTTAGTAGAAGCAGTTACTAATTCAAGAATTAATTTTTCGAGATGAGAATACTTGGTCTCAGGATCCAGAAGACTTTTACTTACATAGTAGATAGGATGTTGGTCTCCATTATGATCCTTGGCTAGGACAACACTTACCACACTTGAGGATACCGAGAGGTACAGGAGAAGTGGTTCTCCATCTATAAGCTTCACCAACAGTGGCGCGTAACTTAAGTATCTTTTGAGTTCCTGAAAAGCTTTTTCATGTTCTTCGGTCCATTAAAACTTCTTGTTCTTATTCAAGATATCATAGAAGGGCTTACACCTTTATGAGGATCTTGAAATGAACCTGTTTAGTACTGCTACTCTTTCGGTTAGCCTTTGGATGTCTCTTGTTGAATATGGAGATATCAGGTCGATGATTTCTTTGATCTGCTCCGGGCTTGCTTCTATTCCTCTCTTGGTTACTATATACCCAAGGAACTTGACCAACTTCATCCCAAAGTGGCATTTAGATGGATTCAACTTCATGTTGTATTCGTCTAGAATGTTGAAGGCTTCTTTGAGACCCTTGAGATGATCTTTAGCTGTCATGGACTTCACCACCATGTTGTTAATGTTGACCTCCATGGTGTCCCCCAACTTGTCTTTAAACATCCAGTTCACTAGTCTTTGATATGTTGCACCTACATTTTTAAGACCAAAAGGCATTGCAGTGTAACAATAAATACATGTTGGTGTTATAAATGTTGTATCTTCTTGATCAGATGGTTCCATCTGGATTTGTTGGAATCCTGCTGAAGCATCCATGAAGGTTAAGAGTTCGTGGCCAGCCGTTGCATCTATCACGGTGTCAATGTAATGGTTTATCCTTATCTAAAGGGTATGGAGTTATAGAGCTTATGTTAGACAATAAGCTTAACCACTCTAGCATCTACTATCTGCATTTATGTAGACTATCCTAAATGATTGTTTAAGATGAAGTGTCTGATAATCCCACTAATTGTCATTCTAGAAGACAAGTGCTTAGAAAGTTCTTTTTCTAAGTGGGAGCTATTTGGAACTTTAAGTGCTAAAGATCCATAAGATAAATTCATCATAGTTTGGAACTAGCAAGTTTTCAGCTATTGTTGAATCTGGTCAATAGTTGATCAGAAACTAATAAAACACACAGAGATACATTCATGTATGATTATCAAGTATGGGCTTGATTAATCACCCTCGATATATTATGAATATAAAGAGTTAGTGAGTTTTCAAAGGAGAAAACATACATGAATGAAAATCCTTCCAGATTTAAGCTAACATCTTAAAGTAAGAATTTTATTTCTTATAAGATAATTACATAGTGTGATTTAATTATAAATCAATAAGACTCTTGTGTTTTGTACAAAGCTAGTGGGAGTGCAGTAACATTCCTAGTCTTATATGTAGTCGACATACTAATACCTGGAATAAAGATCTATATAGATAGATCATGGCAACTTAAAGGATTAAGTAAAATTGCATTAATTGTCAAGGATCTTAAAGAGCTTAAGATAAAGGACACTAAGAGAGTTATCTTGTCAAGTACCATATGACATGATTTTGAGTAAAATCCTAGTGCAAATATTTTTGAACAAGATAATATGATTATATTATATATGCTGCTGCAATTGGATTAATCATATATGTCATGATTATGCATAAAGGCCAAATAAGTCGTATGCTTAGACCATGTCGAATGATACCAGTATAATCCGAGAACAAGTCATTGTGTGACTTATAGGAAAATTTTGAAGTACTTGCGAGAACTATAGGAATATTCCTAATCTTCAGAGTATTTAAAAGGGAGTTATGTTTAAATGTGTTACACATGTGCTAAACTTCCATATAGATTGAGATTATTCTTAATCACAATCGGGTGTGCCCTCATTATGAATGAAGAGAAAGTTACATGGATAGTGTTTCCATGATGATTTTAATTACAATTACACATCAGAATTAGAGTACATTGTGGTTTGGAGAACCACATACAAAGATATTTAATGTATAGTTGATTATGACTATGAGTAATCCCATTACGCAAGTATTGGTATCTAAGTCATATTTAAGAATCTAATACATTCTCAATAGTTTTCTTTATATATGAGTCATATATATATATATATATATATATATATATATATATATATATATATATATATATATATATATATATAACTGAAAATGTTTGTATTTGCAAAGTTTATAAAAATTAAGTTTGACAAATCTACTTAACGAAGCTCCTTCATTAGCTAAAGCATGAAAGTCAAGTTTGTGCTATAGGGCCTTGTTGATATAAGTAGATGCATTTAACTGAAATTCAGTATTTGGATATTGGAACAATAAAAGCAACATATATTGTAATGAGTTGAGATATTGAATATGAGTCTTTCATTAAATAATTGTTGTAATCAATATAAGAATGTTGAAATCCTTGAATAACTAGGTTATTCTAAATATCCATAGTCGTTCATAGTTGTGGGAGCATCTATGAAGTAAGAATAATATGAGTGGATTGGTTGATTTTCATGGAGATGAAAATAGCAAGAGTTGCTACCAACTTTGTAGGTACTTGACTAGGAGAATAAGTACTGGACCTAAATCGCATCAAAATCAGTTTAGGGATTGTAGTCAAGAGTGATGTTTTGACCAGGGTTGTATGTAACATCCTGTTTCAGATTTGTTGCGATTCAAGACTCGTGGGTCGTAATCTGAATATTAGAAGGTTTCGAGATTTTGAAGGAGAAATGTTTAGGCCTTCTTGGATATGGATAGGGTGTATTGTGTGAGAAAAGGGTTTGGGTTGTGCTTTAGGTCCCAAGTGTATCGACAAGTGTTGGTTTGGACTTTTCATGAATTTTGGATCTGAGTTCGAGTGGGCTTTAGGAGAAATAAATTTGACATAAGTGTGGAGCTTCTCGTTACCTTTTCGTGGATATAAAGTTCGTCAGAAACGGACATCGGGTGAGGAAGATATAGCACTTTGAAGTTTTTGACATAAATGGTCCCTATTGGAAAAGTTGGCAAAGAAAGGGCCATGAATGCAAAGTAGGAGGCGCGTGGGTATGCCCAGCGTAAGCTGGGTTACGCCCAGCGTATGAAAGGAAATGACCGAGGGTATCATAGGCGTACACCCAGCGTACAAGGAGGTACGCCCAGCGTACGTCCGGAGTCCAAAAAACCCTTAATTTAAGGGTATGCCACTATAAAAGGAATGATAAGTCTCAAGGGTCAGCCTCCATTTCACCCTTGGTCAGTTCCCACGAAAACCCTAATCCTCTTGGAGCATCCTTGGAGCTTGGAAGGCTTTGTGAGGGCATTTTGGTGTTTTGGTTCCACTCTCCAAAGAAGGAAAGGTCAAGCCAAGGTGTTGGTGCAAGAGAGAAGGTTCAGATGTGGGATTATTGCTTCACTTCAGACCATCTCAAGGTATAAAGATCTAAACTTGGTGATTATTTCCTTAGATCTCTTAGAGTGAGTTTTTGGACCATTTTAGTCCAAAGGTAGAAGCTTTGTGGTTCAATCCGACTTCCAGGACTTGGAGTTGCTACTCTTAGTTCTAAAAGTGTCCCTAAGGCAGAAAGTTGCCATCTTGGAAGTCTTAATGGATTCATGCATGAGTGAAGACCTTTTCCTTGGAAATAGATTATTGTTTTTGGAGTTTGAGCTTATGTGGGTCATGCAAAGCCATCAAGTAAGCAACTTATGGTTTAAGACATGGAAAAGGACCTGGATCTGAGTTGGTAGCCTCTGGAGGGGAGTATTAAGCACTTAATGGGAAAGTATCTTAACAAGGTTAGTACGCCCAACATACATTCAGGTACGCCCAACGTACACACCATTTGTCTAGTATGCTTAGCGTACGTGAGTGTACGCCCCGCGTACTCTGGCAATTTGGGCCTTGTGTTGTTGGGCCATGTTATGGGCCATGCCTTGGGTCTTTACGCTGTTGGCCCATCATAAGTCTGAAGTTATGGGCCAAGGATATATTTGGGCTTGGGGTAAGGCCCATTGGAGGGAGCGGGCCTAGTTTAGCAAAGTGGGCCATTAGTGGGCTTGGGGAGTTTATCAAAGTGTTGGGCTTGCCTTGGAGATTTGAGATTTTTGGCCTCTGGAGAGCCCACTTATCGTTGGGCCTTGGTGGGCCCAATGGGTTTTAGGTCATTAATGGGCTGGTCAGTGGGCTACCCTTAGACCTTAATAGTGAGAGTTGGACTTAGTTCCTAATTGGGTTAATTGTGGGTTGACACAGAGTTAGTGGCCGGTGCGTAGCAGCAACATTTCTAGGGGTTGTTCGTCACCCGAGGTGAGTCTTCTCACTATACTTTACCTTGAGTGGTAGTTATGTGTGACCGGAAGGTCTTATGTGCTTACATTGAGTATTTTGTTATCCTGCCTTATGTTTTATGTTGTGCATTATTTCTTTGTGATTTATGCCATGCAGCTTTAAAGACCGGACAAGAGGGTCCAACGATCTATGAGGCCGGAAGGCTCAACCAGACCGGACTGGAGGGTCCAACGAGCTATGACCGGACCAGAGGCTCCAACGCGCTATGGGACCGGAAGGTCCCACTGAGACACAACGGACCGGAGGGTCCTACAGAGTTATAGCCTCGAGTGGCTAATATGTGTATGTGGTATTTTGGGGAACTCACTAACCTTCGTGCTTACCGTGTTATGTGTTATGTGTTTCAGGTTCTTAATTGGATCGCGGGAAGGAGCAGGCTTGATTGTACACACCAGTGAGAGAGTCATGTTCTTGAGGATCCTGGATTTCTAATCAAACAATTAAGAAGTTGCAAGTTGTAAATTAAATAAATGAGATTTTAATGAAATATGTCATGAGAATTTATATGATTTTAAATGAAAATTTTGTCTTGAAATATACGGTGTTACAAGTTGGTATCAGAGCCTTGGTTTGAGGGATTCGGATGCACCTTCGGGTAAATCTGGACTCAAACTGAGGATTTGAGAAAAAAATTCTAAGAAATGATTTTTGTAAAGCGAACAAGAATTCTAAGAGAAAACGAGAAAGAGCAGTGTGTACACCCAGCTAGAGCCCGAACGGTGATTTCCCAAAATACCCTTACTTTTGTATTATGAGATATGTTATGAGATATTATGCATGCTAGAGATAGGCTAGGTATTTCATATTTTAGGACTAGAGTGGCCTGATTTGTGATACCTTAGCCTAGGAGTTGCTGTTATCTATGATGTGCTTTCGAGTATGTGCTGAGTAAGAGTATCCAACAGGAATCCTTTTTAGAGAGGGATGTGAGTAGAGAAGTAATCTAGGAGAGATACCTAGATGAGCATTTGTGGAGTCTACTGAGAGAGTAGTTAGATGCCCGCGTGGGGTAGAGTTGCTTGAGTTCGGTGACACCTGTTGAGTATGAGTAAAGCAAATAGAGTTGTAACCTAGAGTGGGTTTTTGTGATTATTCGATGCCCGAATGTTGCTTGCTTCATGCTTTGTGGAACTCTCGATGATGGGAGTCAGCTACTAAGTGAATATGACGATATTCAGGAGGTAGATGGCTGACATCATTAGGAGTTCTTCAGCAGCTGATGGCGGAGAAGTGTGAGGACCTAGGAAGAGCCTAGGGGGTGACCATGGTCAGATGAGTGCGCTGACAGAGTAGAGCTATTCGCTGGGGAGCGAGCACGCGTGACGGGATTGGTGATTCAGAAGGTTGAGCAGCTACTTAGGAACTCTGGGATGGTCCGTGTAGAAACTATGGGTAGATATGGCAGGTAGTATGGGCCCGTACTACTGAGAGCAGAGGACCCATACTCGATGCAGGAAGTATCCCGGAGGATCTAAATAGAAAATCGAGAGGTGATGTCATGGATCGAGTACCATGAATTGTAGCAGATCGAGAGGTGATTTCATGGTTCGAGTACCATGATTTGAGGCGGATTGAGAAAAGAGAACATGGTTCGAGTACCATGATTCGTAACAGATTAAGAGGGGATAACATGGTTCGAGTACCATGATTCATAGCAGATCGAGATGTGGTCACATGGTTTGAGTACCAAAACTCGTGACGATTAGTGCTTCTGGTTTACCAGCTTTTCCGATGTGGCAGGTCAAACTGAGATCAGATGTGAAAGAGTATGGGGCCAGAGGGCCATGTTGAATGAGTTTCGATGGAGCATACCTTGTGAAGGAAATCGAGTTAGTTTCCGAGGGATTTTTGGTGAGATGCCGTTTGGATTCGCAAGACTCAGGGTTGAGTAGAAGATGGTGATCTTTAGAGTAGATGTCACTTTCTGTGACCAAAGTTGTGCTATTTCCGTATACTGTGCGAAGCAGAAGAGATATTGAGACTTTTGATTTATGAGCTTGGGGGTAAACCCTGTGGGGTAGCATTGATGGCGATTGCCCACCAGAGTATTTGGGCAGTATGTCTGTAGGGAGGTAATGATATAGCATGAGAAGGTTGTCAGTGGAGACTGATATGGTCAAGGATAAGGATACACCCTATTTGAGTATAGTAGGGCATGTATTAGCTGCAGCGTCGGGCGATCAAGAGGAGTGTGTCAGGGCGGTGGCTCGTATTGTCTATGATGGGTGTCGAGTGTGGTAATGAGGTCTCTGTTCTTATGATAATTCACGAGATGGAACGTTGGTTGAAGAGTCGAGGATGAGGAGTATGATAGTTCATTATTCCAAACTAAGAGTCAGGGTTACTACTGGACAGTTGAGATGTCCGGTAATGTGATGGTATGAGATTCTGAATGACTAGAGGCAGTCATGATGAGAAGTTTATGAGGATTTCATCTGAGATTCAGGTTATTTGGAGTTGCTTGATCTTAAGTGGGGAGATCGTTGAGCATTGAGTAGCACCTTCCAAGAGTAGGTGCGATGATACTGGTAGAAACAGTCCGTGGGATAAATTGTTAATGCGCTAATCGGTGATGGGTCGAACCCTAAGTGGGGGAGAATCGGTTATTTTATTAAAGGGATCGGAGATTTGTTCAAGAGAGGTTAGAGAACTAGATATAGAGACCTGTGGAATGGATTCATGAGACCAGGGTTATTGGTGGTCGAGGCGAGGTGCAGAGCAAGGTAATGCATGTTGTGCGTGTTCGAGAAAGGATGAGGGTCTCCACGGCAGGTGGCCGTTGGTCAGAGACCTTGTGGTGGTTAGGAATTCTTCGAGGATGTAATGGTGAACTCGATGTGGGTGAATCGTAAAAATTAGTTCGACAGTGGAGAGAATTCTGGTTCAATGTATGGGCTGTTATATGCAGTTTTGGGAAGGGGCAGAAGTTGATTAGGCAAACAACTTCAGGGTCGTTATGACTATTCTTGCATGAGTTTTGAGCAATAGGAGAAAGTTTCAGATTTTCGTCAATGTGTTCTGAGTCATTGTCGATTCCTCCGTGTTCCATTTGAGGGTTAAAATACTCTGAAGTTGCGCGTTGCGTGAAATGAAGATTAGTTATGAGATTATGAGGGAATGCATTGATGTATCTGTGTATGATGCCGTAAGTAGGAGATCAGTGGTTGAGGCCGGACATCGTGATGTTCTGTGATGGTGTTCCGAGGTATCCGAGTGTAATGCCCTGAATTCCGAATTATTTTGGGTCTTGAGTTTGAGACGGCAAGTGGTGTATCAAGTATCTATGGTTCCAGCGGGAGTCCTTTGGCTAATGGCAGAAAGTGAGACTATTTAAGAATATGGATTGCAGCAAGGGAAAGGTGTTCTATCATAACAGTTGTCGTCAGATATAGTGATGCATAATTTGGGTGAGAGCGTGCACCTATCTGTGATTGGTCCGCGAAGCATGAGTTAGTGAACGCAGTGTGGAATCGACGTGAGAATAAGAGTGTGGGGAAATAAGAAAAAGGTGTGGTGGTACTGCGGGGAGCCGTAGTACTCACCAGTCAGTGAGAAGGTGTGGTGGTACTGTGGGGAGCCGTAGTACTCACCAGTCAGTGAGAAGGTGTGGTGGTCCTGCGGGGAGCCGTAGTACTCACCAGTCTATGAGAGGGTGCGGTGATAGTGCGGGGAGCCGTAGTATTCACCAACCCGCAAGTGAGGAGCATTGTGAACCGACGGGGAGACGTAGTTTTCACTAGTCAGGGCGAGACTGGGGTCTCCATATTTGTCGGGAATCATTATGCTCTGAGTTGAGTTGCAGTTGTCGCAACCGAAGGGATTGGAGAAGTGGTGTACGCGTGGGTTGCGAGTCATGGGTCACGTGATGAGTGCTTATTGGGACGAGTGGTTCTAATCCTGTGTCGGACCAGACGCTTGAGTTGAGTTTGGCTCTAGTAGTGTATTGAGTAGGCAAGATGAGATTCCAGATTTTCAGATGGATTTCATTTGAGTGGTAATGATTTCCATCTGATGTTTTTAGACCTGGGAGGGTCGGTTCGTTGGTTGTGGGGGACTACGAGGCACATGGGACGGATAAGTGATAGATGACAGAGGTCGGTAGTGGGGCGTCATCAGATAGATTGTAGTACTCGCTTGAGGTAAAGCGAACTTCGTGATTTTGTGTGCCATATGATGGGTTGAGATAACGAATGTAATTCGGAAGGCTTTAAAATCGTTTTATTGGGTGTGCAAGGAGTAGCCTTGGAGGTTCAATTGTGGGGTCGGGAACTGATCTGGTACTTAATGACGGAAGGGACACTTGAGAGGAAGCTGGATCTTATGATGGTTAGTATCAGAGAGTAGTTCCGACCGGGTTTGGTCGTTCTTTTGTGCCCGAGGACAGAGTATTGAGGTTCATTTTTTCAAAGGGTTCTGTTTGGTTTCGGATGCCTTGGGGAGATCGTTTATTGTTGTGATTTTCGGATCCACTTCTCGGGTTGTCGATTTGATCTGAGTATTGACAAGGAGTGATTTCGAGGGCGAAATCAAATTTAAGTGGGGGAGAATTGTAACACCCTGTTTCAGATTTGTTGCGATTGAAGACTCGTGGGCCGTAATCTGAATATTAGAAGGTTTCAAGATTTTGAAGGAGAAATGTTTAGGCCTTCTTGGATATGGATAGGGTGTATTGTGCGAGAAAAGGGTTCGGGTTGTGCTTTAGGTCCCAAGTGTATCGGCAAGTGTTGGTTTGGACTTTTCATGAATTTTGGATCTGAGTTCGAGTGGGCTTTAGGAGAAATAACATAAGTGTGGAGCTTCTCCTTACCTTTTCGTGGATATAAAGTTCGTCGGAAACGGACATCGGGTGAGGAAGATATAGCACTTTGAAGTTTTTGACATAAATGGTCCCTGATGGAAAAGTTGGCAAAGAAAGGGCCATGCATGCAAAGTAAGAGGCGCGTGGGTACGCCCAGCGTATGAAAGGAAATGGCCGTGGGTATCATAGGCGTACGCCCAGCGTACAAGGAGGTACGCCCAGTATACGTCCGGAGTCCAAAAAACACTAAATTTTAGGGTATGCCACTATAAAAGGAATGATAAGTCTCAAGGGTCAGCCTCCATTTCACCCTTGGTCAGTTCCCAGGAAAACCCTAATCCTCTTGGAGCATCCTTGGAGCTTGGAAGGCTTTGTGAGGGCATTTTGGTGTTTTGGTTCCACTCTCCAAAGAAGGAAAGGTCAAGGCAAGGTGTTGGTGCAAGAGAGAAGGTTCAGATGTGGGATTATTGCTTCACTTCAGACCATCTCAAGGTATAAAGATCTAAACTTGGTGATTATTTCCTTAGATATCTTAGAGTGAGTTTTTGGACCATTTTAGTCCAAAGGTAGAAGCTTTGTGGTTCAATCTGACTTCCAGGACTTGGAGTTGATACTCTTAGTTCTAAAAGTGTCCCTAAGGCAGAAAGTTGCCATCTTGGAAGTCTTAATGGATTCATGCATGAGTTAAGACCTTTTCATTGGAAGTAGATTATTTTTTTTGGATTTTGAGCTTATGTGGGTCATGCAAAGCCATCAAGTAAGAAACTTTATGGTTTAAGACATGGAAAAGGACCTGGATCTGAGTTGGTAGCCTCTGGAGGGGAGTATTAAGCACTTAATGGGAAAGTATCTTAACGGGGGTAGTACGCCCAACGTACACACCATTTGTCTAGTACGCTTAGCGTACGTGAGTGTACGCCCCGCGTACTCTGGCAGTTTGGGCCTTGTGTTGTTGGTCCATGCTATGGGCCATGCCTTGGGTCTTTAGGCTGTTGGGCCATCATAAGTCTGAAGTTATGGGCCAAGGATATATTTGGGCTTGGGGTAAGGCCCATTGGAGGGAGCGGGCCCAGTTTAGCAAAGTGGGCATGGGGAGTTTATCTAGTGTTGGGCTTGCCTTGGAGATCTGAGATTTTGGGCCTCTGGAGAGCCCACTTATCGTTGGGCCTTGGTGGGCCCAATGGGTTTTAGGTCATTAATGGGCTACCCTTAGACCTTAATAGTGAGAGTTGGACTTAGTTCCTAATTGGGTTAATTGTGGGTTGACACTCAGTTAGTGGCCGGTGCGTAGCAACAGCATTTCTAGGGGCTGTTCGTCACTCAAGGTGAGTCTTCTCACTATACTTTACCTTGAGTAGTAGTTATGTGTGACCGGAAGGTCTTATGTGCTTACATTAAGTATTGTGTTATCCTGCCTTATGTTTTATGTTGTGCATTATTTCTTTGTGATTTATGCCATGCAAAGCTTTATAGACCGGACCAGAGGGTCCAACGATCTATGAGGCCGGAAGGCTCAACCAGACCGGACTGGAGGGTCCAACGAGCTATGACCGGACCAGAGGGTCCAACGAGCTATGGGACCGGAAGGTCCCACTAAGACACATCGGATCGGAGGGTCCTACAGAGTTATAGCCTCGAGTGGCTAATATGTGTATGTGGTATTTTGGGGAACCCACTAAGCTTCGTGCTTACCGTGTTATGTGTTATGTGTTTCAGGTTCTTAATTGGATCGCGGGAAGGCGCCGACTTGATTGTACACACCAGTGAGAGAGTCATGTTCTTGAGGATCCTAGATTTCTAATCAAACAATTAAGGAGTTGCAAGTTGTAAATTAAATAAATGAGATTTTAATGAAATGTGTCATGAGAATTTATATGATTTTAAATGAAAACTTTGTCTTGAAAATTACGGTGTTACATTGTATCTTTGTATTCTTAGACCTGAGATACATATTTAGGACTTGAAGTGTAGGAATTTTTGTGCTTTGACATGGTTTAACACTGTTCCGTAAAAGGCAGTTATAAGGGCCATTGTTGGGTATGACATGAACTACATTGATAGGTGTATGTATTCAAGATGGGATTTGTTCATCTTATTCGTTGAGAGTTAAACATCTAAGGCCTTACTCAAAGTTAAACAGTAAATGATATTGATCGCGATCCATATCCCATGTTCAACATGATGTCTGAGACAAAGGAATAATTGATACCACACGTTTAGTAACAATTGTAGCTTAGAGCTCCTGAAATTGGTTTTTAATGAAATGGCACCCTTCGTATGTTGTTAGGGGTAGTAGCCAGTTGTTAGACGTCAGCTACTGTCTATATCAGTCTGTAATGAATCTTGTGCAAGTGGGAGATTGTTGAATCTATATGCCTAAGAATCATTATGGAGTGATATTGTTAATAATATATGATCCTATATGGTCACACCTTTATTAAGTTGACACATTTGGTGTATTTAATATTAATGTGATTATTAATAGATAATATCAATTCTTGTATTTTAATTAGGGAATAATTATTGTTTTATGAAAATAATAATTATAAGAGAGTATAACTAGTTATTATTTCATATGGTGTGAATCAATAAGTCATGCACAACCTTTTGGACTAGTTGGATTCTTTTGTCTTTTACCTAAATACAAAGTTTATATTTTATATAATTTGAGTTTATAAAAATTAAAGAATTCTCCTTCTTTCAAGAGGCATGGCCAAAATTATTATTATAAGAAGAGAGGTTGTTTGTCAACTTTCTTCTTATATTCCCCATGATTTTAAAAGGATACCAATACTTTATGTTATTATAATATAAATATATGGCTTGCATGTGAGTATAAAAGGAAGGCTTTTGCATGAGTTTTTGACTAGTTTTTCTTCTCATCTCTCTCATGAACGAAATTATATCTCTTTATACACCTTTCTTTATTTTGAAGCAAGTTTGGTGAATTAGAGGCCCTCTTGAGTTGTCTCCTTTAGTGCTTATTTGAGTTAAGTACTTAAAGGCTTAAGACACTCAAGAATACAAGAAGGAACTAGCATTCCAAGTGACTTACTCTTGATGGTGGATACACATAGAGAAATTCTACTCTTGAACTTTTGCAACTTTTATTTCATTCTAACCTCTATAAATGGATCCTTGATGGTTTGGTTTTGTTATAAACTAAAAATAAACTTGTTATTTTTTAAGACTTCCATTGCGGTTTTTGTGAAAAACAAACTTATATTTTGTATCAAATCCCATCAGATAAAGTTTACTGGGAAAGCTTTAATTGTTGGAGAAAAAGATAGTGATGATGGCAATGTTGAAGTTTGGTTAACAAATTTTGAGGATGATGAGGTCTGAAATCAAACTCATGGATCCCACTATGTTATGAAAGAAACCATGGATGCAAGTGAAGGTGATTGTTTTGTGGCGAATAGTGTGAGTTTTGGAAGCCAAGTTTACTTCACTGATGATGGATCCAGTTTTGACGTGTGTTTTTCCACAAAGATGGTTCGGGAACACGTGGCAGAAAGCCAAAAGGTAGTCAATAAGGTACATTCTATCCTTGAATCTTTGAATATTCTTATTTCTCATTATAAATTTAAATTAACTGAGCTAAGAGATACGGTTTCAGAATTTAGTGAAAGCTTAAAATGGAATCGTATAAGAAACTCTAATATTGATGATGATCTTAGCAATATTTTGTATAAGAATGAGGAGAGGATAATAAGAATAGAATAATATGAAGTTGAGGTTTCTAGGTCTAGGGATGATGCCATTATGTTAAAAAGAGATAACAGGGTTGTCATGAAACAGTACAATATATTCTTTAAAATTGCACGACGTCTGTATAATAATATAATTTAACTCTATCCTAATTTTGACATTGCGAAATACATACATAAAACATGTCTCCATTCTTAGAATTTAAGGAGAAAGATATAGATTTTGAATGCTATCATTGTGAATCTATTCTTTCTTCTGATGAGTCATTGAGTGATTCATATAAAGTTGGACTTGAAAAAATTGATGAATTCTTGAATTCAAAAGAAAATAAATTGATGATGAATAATGTGTTAACATAAGAAGACAAACAACAAATCAAAAAGAATTCAATTAAGAAATTTAAATCATTCTGCTAGAAGTTGAATTAAGAAGAAATTCTTAGTTGTGTGAATGATTATGAGTTTGATGAAAGTGAACTGAGTGAAATATCAGTTGAAGATGAAATTGATTGTTCTTCTTTTGTGAGCCATGTTGAAGAACCGAAAAGAAAACTGATTTTTGAGGATTCAATTGAGTTTGAACGACTTTTTGAAAATCAAGGAATGAAAAATTTGAAAGAAAAGGTAGTCATTTTTCCAAAAGTTCAGAAAACACCAAATCAAGTTTTTGTTATGGAATGACTAGACATGAATGATACATATGGTTTAACTTGAATTGTTAAGACTGATAATGTCAATTCTTGTGATGATTATTTTTGGTTCGAACCAATTGATAATGTTGATGACACGAAATGTATTTTAGAGAAGACTTCCTGGAAAGTCAAAGTCATATACTGTAACACCCGGTTCCTTTTTAGAGAAGACTTCTTTGGGGTTAAGGTTTACCCATGCTTGAGTTGTTGGCCTTTTTTTATGTAGTTTTTGACCTAGGGTTTGGTATTGGGTCCTTTTTAGCCATGCAAGTTCGTAAAGTTGTCAACTTTATGGTTTAAGACCTTATTTAGTAGTAAATCTGAGGATTGGACGTTAAGGTCTTAAGGGACTACGACCCTAGGTTAGGTTTTGGGTGTAGTGACTATAGAACACGGTTTGGCATGTGGAATTAAAGATTACACAAGGAACATGGTGATTTCGGTGTTTAAGAGATGTATTGAATATGTATGGTGTTACACAAAAAGGGATCTAGATCTAGTCTACATAAATAACACACACTTACACACTCAACTTTTACACCTCTCAAGCACACCTCTACAAGTGGACTAAGCCCACCTTATATAGAGGTGTTTACATGTCTCTCTCTCATTCTCTCTAACTCATGAGTCAAAAAGCTAATGCACCACATGCAAGTGGGTTTTACAAAAGTCAACAGATTACAAAGTCAAACATGAATAACTTTGCACCCCAACATTCTCCCCCTCAAAGTTAGGAATGGATGAACCACTTCAAATCTTCAAAAATCGAGCAACTACGCGATCTGAGCCTCAAAGGTGACACATGTCGAAACAAACTTCAATCTTCAATTCTTCCATGATTCTTCAATTTGGGCTCTAGGATGTGAGACCATACAAACCGAGCATCAACGAATGATCACGAGCTTCTCAAACTCCAAATTGATCACCAAAAGTTGAGCATAAAAACACACCCCAAAAATCTTCAATAAAACCAAACCCATTTCGAAAATAAATCACTTCCGAACTTCCAATTGCATCATTTCGTAAGCTTCAAAAATTCAAGGTCACTTCGGTCTTCAAATCCGCGTAATATAAAAAATTCAAGTTCGAATTTCCATATAAATTTCTCCCCCTTTTTATAATCGAAATTTGATTGTAAAACCTTCAAGGAAAGAGAACGTGCTCTATTCGGAATTTTTCGTGTCAAAACTCTCCCTTAACATGTGGCATAAACTTTGTGCTTCAATCCGGAAAACCCAAAAAATATTCAATTTTTAGCTTCGTTCACGGACCGCCTTTGACAAAATTTCACAAAAATTGGTAGAAATTGTCAATTTCAAAATTCTGCAGTGACCCGGTGCGCCCAAAACAACAATATATGCAAAACTCTCCCCCTTTTTCAAAGCTGGGTAGAAAGCGTCAATTTGCACAAACTGTAGGGGCCTGAAATGCATTTTCTTCAATTTTCAGCAAAATCAGTCCTTTTTCGAATTTGGGTATGAACATCCAAATTTTCGAAACTCCAGGGGCTGATTTCGAAACTTCTTTATTTCCCTTTAAAACTTAGGAAGAAACATACAAATTTTTTTTTTTAAAAATGATCAAACTATCGAAACTTTAAGGGCCATATACGAAACTTTGCTTTTTCATTCCATACCTACGAAGACTTTGTCAAAAGCACCATTCTTATAAAATTTATTACCCCTTGGTATGAAATCATATGCCCTTTTTCCTTCCCTTCGTATGAAATCGTAAATCCTTTCTCTCTCTCCCCTTCGCTCAAACAGAGCTCCAAAACCATAACCCATCTGTTCGTCTATTACTCCACCTTTCGTTAACAAAAACTTCAATGCTTCGTATTTTGGTTGAAACCAAAATCAATATTACTTCCCTTGACTAGTCAATTAACGAAACACCATAAATTTTTCATTTAATCTCCTTTCGAAGTCGACTAGCAACATTTTGAAATCAAACATATTACCGTCAACATCAATCCAAATATCGACCAACATACTCATCGTTCTTATTCATCTTCCCAAACTTGACTCAAACTATCGAACAAAAATCAATCTCAGACTCCAAACATTCGAAATCCATAACCATCAAAATCTTCGCTGTTTGAGTTTCATTCCACTGTTCTTCCCCAAACATTCGACTATGAACCAATGAACTGCCTTCGCTCTTATCAAACTCAAATCTTCAAAGAGCGACTCCAATTAGTATACTCTATTAATTTCCATGGTTATTATGTACAGTATACTTAACGTTTTCGTATATTGGCCACAACTGTCTTAATTTTTATTTTATCGGCCACAACTGTCTTAATTTTGATTTTCTCATTCTAAGTCCCGTTTTCACGTCTACAACTGCAAAATTCTTTTCCTCCCTCTTCCGTCTACTACTACGATTTCCGTTTACGGTTTTTTTTCTCATCCTTCTCTGATCTTTACAATTTGTTGGGTCGGCGTTGTCTGATCAATCGGCTAACAAGAGGGAGTGATTTGGGTTTTGGTTCCGCATAGGGATTTCTGTTCTACTTCAACGTCCGTTCTTCTTGTGCTTAGGTTTGGCGAATAATCATAGAAGGTTGGAATCAAGTTCTTTTAAGTTGCTGTTTCTGTTGTTTGAAAATAATGAAAGGGATTAATTTGGGTTTTGATTACACGATTGATTTAGGTTTAGGTTGAGATTGATTGAGCAATTGTTTGTGCATCGGGATTCCTACTCTGCTTCAACTATGTGCTTCTCCTGATTATATTTTGTCAATTTATGATAAAAGGTGGGTACAATATTCTTTATTATATTGTTGTTTATCCTTTGTTGTTGAATTCTTGGGTCGATGTTTCCACGTAAACGAAGGAAAGGTTCTGCTTCTGTTCCTTCTGTTTCAAGACGCTCACGTAGAAATATATGTTCATGTATTGCCTGTGTATTACGATTGTGGCAATTGTTCTTGTATTTGCGAATTCTGTGGTGCTATTTTTTGGTATAATGAGAGGGTTCTGTATCTGTCACGGGCTGATAATCTGCGGTACACCAAGTGTTGTAAGTCTGGCACTATTGTTCTTCCTCCCCCACTGTCTCCCCCTATTGTGTTATCGCAACTTTTCGAGGATGGTCACTTTCTACATAATATAAGGGCTTATAACTCTATGTTTTCTATGACATCTTTTGGTGCAAAAGTTGATGACGAAATTAACAAAGGTCGTGGTCCATATATGTTCAAGATTTCTGGTCAAATTTTCCATAGGATTGGTTCTTTTTGTTCAGATGATTCTTCACAGCCACGTTTTTTACAGTTGTACATGTGCGATGATGAGAATGAAATATCTAATAGACTACGTTCTTTTCGTACTAACGGTGATGTAGTGTTTTCTGCGGATGTCATTAATTCTTTGAGTCACATGTTGGATACTCACAATGAGTACGTTCGTACCTTTAAAACAGCGAGGGATATGGCTGAATCTATGTGTTTGGATTCATATGGTGTATGCCTCTTCAATAATGTTCCTGACAGAAGATATGGACCCCCCCTGCTCCAGGGACATTGGGTTGTATTGTCTGTGGAGATGATGTTATTGGTGCTGTTTTTGATATTGTTATTTATTCCAAGTCTGGATTACCTCAACGAGTTAGTAAGTTACATCCAGCATACATGCCTCTACAATATCCTTTGTTATTCCCTTACGGTGAGGATGGGTGGTCACCTAAAATGTGTATCCGTGGTGGTTCTGCATCAGAAGATAGAAGTTTAACTAATAACATGTATTACAGTTACCAAATTCATGAGCAGAGGGGTGTCTATTCTTTGATTTTACATGCACAACGTTTGTTTCCACAATATTTAGTGGATGCTTATACATGCATTGAGCAGTCTAGGCTTGATTACATAGAGCATCATCAACAACAGTTAAGGTCTGAGTATATTAGTAGTGCTTACGACACCCTATCTCGAGGAGACACAGACAGCCGCGTGATCAGTAAGCGTGTATTTTTGCCTGCTTCATTCATTGGTGGCCCTAGGTATATGTACAAACACTATCAAGACGCTTTGGCTATATGTAGAGTTCATGGAAAGCCCCAGTATTTCATCACTTCTACTTGTAATGTGAGATGGCCTGAATATAGAAGGTATATGGATGTTGTTGGGCAAGGTGATATCCAAAATAGACCAGACATTATAGCCCGAGTCTTTCACATAAAGGTCCATGCCTTTATAACCTTTCTTAAAGAGCATAAGACTTTCGGCGATGTCGAAGCATGTAAGTTATATGCAGCCGGTTTGATGCCCACATTAATGTTCAATATTGCGGATGGAACATGATGATAAAGTACTTATTTAAGTACATATCTAAAGGTGTAGATCGTGTCTGTTACTATGGGAATCAGCAAAGGATAAAATGGGTGACGACATACGTTATTCATACATGCAAACTTACTCGACTTATCAAATTATACCTGACACTAATATCATTGAACAACAAGTCCTATTAGAAATTCAAAAAACACTACTTGCGTCAACACCATCCAAATCACTTGCAGACTTTGGGCTACCACTGCCATCCTCTTCTGTTGTAGCTGTTCTTAAGAATAGATTGCTATTGGAGGAAACAAGTTATGACAAACAATCGCTGGCCTCCCAATACACATACATGGTCTCACAATTGAATCCACACCAACTCAAGGTTCATGAGTATGTTGTGAAAGCCACTGAAGACAAAAGACAAATACTCCTTTTTTTATACGGTCATGGTGGTACTGGTAAAACGTTCCTGTGGACAACCCTACTTTCATATCTAAGATCCATTGGAAAAATTGTCCTTGCAGTTGCAGCCTCAGGAATTGCATCATTACTCTTACCGTCTGGTCGTACTGCACACTCAAGATTCGTCATCCCAATTGATCTAACTGATAAGTCGTCCTGTAATATTAAAAAAAGAACACAACTTGCCGAGCTGTTAAAAACTACATCCATGATAATTTGGGATGAGGCTCCGATGAGTGACAGACGATGCTTTGAATTCCTTGATAAATCTCTACGTGATATTTTGGAAGATGATAGTCATTTTTTTGGTGGGATGTCAATGTTGTTAGGTGGTGACTTCCGTCAAACACTTCCAGTTCAACCTAAAAGCAGAAAATCAGACATAATTAGCTTTACTCTCCCAAATTCATATTTGTGGTCAACCTTTACAGTATTCAGGTTGCATCACAACATGCGATTGTCAGACACAGGAACTTCTGTTGACTCTACACGTCGCACATCAGAATTTGCTTCATGGTTACTTGACATAGGTGATGGAAAGATCGGAACTCCAGACAAAGAAGATCCACATAGCACAAGGATCATACACATACCTGACATGCTTCTAATAAAATAAAAAGATCAGGGACTCGCAACACTTATTGATTTTGTGTATGGTTCTGAAATACTAACTAACGCATCACCTCAAGAGTTGTCTGCTCGGGCAATTATTTGTCCAAAAAACGAGACTGCAGAACGAGTCAATACTCTAATTTTGTCAAAAACACAAGGTCAAGAGGTAGTGTATAACAGCTATGATTCAATAAAATCACCCACTCGAGATGCATTGGACTTGGATACACTTTATCCACAAGATTACCTAAATAACTTAGATTTCTCCGGTGTTCCCACACACAACTTGTGTTAAAGTTAAACACACCTATAATGCTGCTAAGAAATATCAATCAAAGAGAAGGTATGTGCAATGGGACACGTTTGATTATTACACAGTTGCTACCGTCGGTCATTGAGGCATCCATACTAACAGGAACATGCATAGGCAAACGGGTGTACATTCCAAGAATCAAGTTTATTCACAATAGTCCAGACCTACCATTCATTTTCACAAGAAAACAATTCCCGGTAAAAGTTTGCTATGCAATGACCATAAACAAGAGTCAGGGTCAATCGCTAAAAAAAGTCGGTCTATTTCTTGAAAACTCCGTTTTCAAACATGGCCAACTATACGTCGCACTATCTAGAGCTACCTCACCCGACTCAATTAAAATTCTATTACAAGAAGAGGAAGATTTACCAGTGAATAGTACCAAGAACGTTGTCTTCAAAGATTTGTTGGTGAAAGTTGAAATGCGCGAGGTTTTATATCATATATATGTATTTGGAATATGATCTATCTAACCCAATGTGTAAAATTGTTTTGTTACAGAATTTCAAACCCCATGGTCACCATATTATTGTTTTTCACTTACTAAAAAACTAATCAACAATTTTTTTTATGCTAGCACCCAAGTGATGCCAGATATGGATAGAATATCCAACCTCTACTTCGGAGCACTGGGAAAACCACTAGAGATACGTGTGCTTCGAAAATGGACATCGAACTTCAGGAAAAACGACACCTGGTTCATCATTGTGGACAAACATGTAAGGAACAAATTGAATCACAAACCACCTCAGTCATCCACATTTATGTCCACAACTTTCTTGCTTTTTTTTTCAACAGGGAGATGCAATACAACTACTTGAACAAAAAAAAGATGAAACAACTATACAGTGAAAACTACTACTCAATGAATGCTATCGCATTACAGATTACACATGTACAACTCCAGATAAGTACCAAAAAATTCTAGATCACCCAGTTCACATTAACATTGGGGAGGCATCAACAATTGAACAAATATTTGAATGTCCATCCCTTCCAAAAGTATGGTTTCGATTCCAACCACGTGCTCACTTACATACCATAGCTGACAAGAACATCGAATATCCAGGTATAGTTTGCATGCAGACACAAAGATTACCTTACATTGTAGAACATATGTACACAACTTCCTTAAAAACATACTCATTGCAATTAAAACTATGTTCAGATTTCATCGGGGTCCTAATAAACATAAAGGAACGAAAGAAGAAAAACAAGGAACCCTTCGTAGCAATGACACTTGCAGACGCAAAGTAAGTAATACATATCATAAACAAATCTCATCCGACAAATGCATAGGACTAACATTTTAATTCATCACCACCAACACAAGTGCTGAGGAGATCACAATACTTTTATGGAAAGAATGCATAGACTCACCTACAAAGTTTGACCGGAATGCCATTATGTCTAATCCCAGCACATCTGTCATTGCTCTAACAAATGTCAAGGCAACAATGTATAACGGTTAGTTTTACAACATTATTTCTTATCAAATCACCGATGTGACACATTATACAATATTAACTAATTTTGTATTCTAAACAGGAAGCTTAACCTTAACAAGTAGCATGGCAACATACCTATATATCAATCCGCCAATTTCTGAAACCGAAACTCTTCTTCAAAGGTAATTGACAATCTAATATACTGATAAATAGCATTAATACTCTATTCCACAACTGTACTTTCTACTGAAAAATCCAAACTTTTTAAACTTAATATAACCAATTACAAGGTTTGGAACTGAATTCCGTCCAAGGCTTAGTCCCACAGCAGTAACAACTACGCTACAACAACTCAAAAACTCAAATTATTCCGACATTGTGGTAACTATTCACCTCATCCCCTATCTCCAAAAAAAACACATATAACATTCGTTCAATATCTAATTAAAACATGTATCAGGGGAAGAAATTCGTCGCAGAGGCTACAATAACAGACTTTACGTTCAAAGATTGTTGGTACCATGTTCCTTGCAATAGCTGTGCAAAATGAACACACAAAAAGGGAAATGGGTGGTTCTGTATATCACATGGAACTATCAATGATCCAAAACTTCTGTGAGTGACAACTTTGTTGCACCATACTCCAATTATCCATACCCACTAACAAATAATTTTTCATCTAATAACAGTTACAAAGTTTCAGCTGTTGTCACAGACAACACAGACTCAATGACAATTTTTATGTCAGATGAAGCCACACAAACATTGACAAAGGCTACCTCAGAAGAACTGATCAACCGCAATCTAAGTCAACCAAGGGATATCCTACCCCCAACATTAGAGAGATGCAAAGGATCAACAAGAAATTGGTTTATACAATGCACAAATTTATCAGCCACCAACAACATCCGCTTCATAATCACCTCAACAAGTGAAACTGGAAATCGAGAACCCAAGGTTGTCATCCCCTCAAACACACCAGTTACACCAATGACAACAACAGAACACATTACGGTCACAACAAAAAAGTCGACACCTGTTGCAACAACACTCAAATCCGAAAAACGGCTAACATCTGAAGATACTGGTATATCACATAACTATACTATGTGGGTATCAAAATAACGCATAACAATTTTACTGCTTTTACAGATGCCACTTATGAACAACAACGACTAACAAAAGGGAAATGCACAAGAAAGACAACAGCAAGGGCAACAATCAATCCAACAACATAGCACCAACAACTGACCATCACTACATAACATTATGTATAACATAAGATAGAATTACCATTACAAATATGTGCCACCTTTACTGATTAATGCTAAGTAGGTCGTTTATGTGGTAAAATGTTGACATTCAGATACTTTTTAGTTAAATAAATAAACTATTTTGTCCTTCTTCTTATTATCTCACCGTAATGAGAGTTTTTTGTCATATGTTAAAAATATTTTCATATCAAGTGATTAATATTTTTTGACCATTTTGAACTCAACAAAACTCAAAGTTGTTATCAGTTTTCACTGTAATAGCTAAATGTAAAAGTGTGTACATAAACGTTATAGAAAGCAATTTAAATAATAACAAAAGTAAACTTTTATTACAGTAATGGTCATTGTTGCGTAAACTTTTATATAAATGGTCATTATATCAACATATCTGTTACAGTAATGGTCCTTGTGCCAAGAATCTGTTACATAAATGGTTCCTCTATCATGAATCTGTTAGAAAATGGTCCCACGTAAATAAATTGCTTAAATTTCCTTCTTTTTCTATATTTTTTTTCCAATATATAATATTTTTTCCCAAATAAAAGAAGTTTTTGTATGTGTGATAATTATTGATTTCCTGTTTCATTTTCCATTATGATTTTGCTTTTTTTTTTCCTTTCCAACTCTGTGGATTTGAAATTTCACAAGCCTTCTTGAAATGGGGACAACATATGGGATCGTAAAAAATTGATAAATAATAGAAGGTGTTTTAACAATCCCATGAATTAAAGGAAACCTGAGAAAAAATGTTTTATGGCTTTCTTGAAATTTTGCTCCATAACATCCTTTAATTACGTCAGCATCATGGATAAGGGTAAATGACGATTTTACCATTGCTAGAATCCAAAGGTATGAATTTGATAATCTTGAAAATGGATAATGAATGACTATTTAAGATTCAGGTTTTCCGGTTTTCATTAACATAATAAGAATTTTGTATTCATTAAAATTAAATTTTAGAGTTGTTTTAGTTAACATACGCTTGATTTTTGATCAATTAGGAAAAAGAATTTTATAATATACCCCCATAGTTAGTTGCTAATTAGAATGGTTAGTTTCAAATTTACTTTTTTGGAATCGATTATAATATTTGGATTGATTAAGAGTATGTTAAAAGTTCATCAAATCTGGATTTCCATTTCAATCCAAGAGTCCAATTGTGACATTTTTTAAAAGTATAATGCCATTCTTTTTACTTTTAACGTATAATGCTATTATGGGCATATTTTGCTACCCCCATTAAAATTAAGGCCATTAAAATTAAATTTTAGAGTTGTTTTAGTTAACATACGCTTGATTTTTGATCAATTAGGAAAAAGAATTTTATAATATACCCCCATAGTTAGTTGCTAATTAGAATGGTTAGTTTCAAATTTACTTTTTTGGAATCGATTATAATATTTGGATTGATTAAGAGTATGTTAAAAGTTCATCAAATATGGATTTCCATTTCAATCCAAGAGTCCAATTGTGACATTTTTTAAAAGTATAATGCCATTCTTTTTACTTTTAACGTATAATGCTATTATGGGCATATTTTGCTACCAGAATTGAAATTTTTTAAAGAATGATTATTATTTTTTCTTTTTTATAGTATAATGCTATTATAGGCTTACTTTGCTACCACTTCTTACATATTTTTAAAGTACAATGTCATTCTTTTATGTTTCTAAAAGTTTATATTCATACAATTTGAACACTTGATTTGTAGCATAGGTGCATTTCGGTTTGGTATTTGTTAACATAGAATACGATAGAAGGGATGTGAAATTGTTCATCAATTCACCCATTTCTTCTGAAAATTCAGATATGATATCCTTTAGTTAGACTTTTTGATTTTTGCTACTATTTTCAAGATGGATGTTGTAAATAGTCTTTCACCAGTTAAACACATATTTGAATTATAGTGTTTAGGAAGCATGTACTACAATTTAAATACAAATCCATCAACCAATAAACATCCAAAACATGTGCCCAACTACTATATTAGAAAGAAGCCAAATTTTGTATAAGGAGAAGAGCATAAACGACTAGGTAAAAGCGGAAATTAAAATTACAACCGGGAAATGCCAGCTTTCTTATAGGGAAATCATGACTTTGTTCTTGACCATTATTTCAAAATGAGATCTCCTTAATGGAAACGAACTTTATCAAATAAACTAATTATACAATAGTTACTGTTAGTGGAAGGAAGAAATTTTCATTTATGAAATACCATCTATATCATGTCTTTACTACCTTTTTAATTGTACAATACGCAACACTAATAATTGAAACGTTTATCATTTAGAAAACGATGACAAAATAAAACAAATAACGTGACCCGTGGTTCACCACGGGTTCATACACTAGTTCATCTAAATCGACATCACATTCTAATAACGAATCTAGACCCCAATTTTCGTTAACAACAATCAAAATCATCGACAATACAGTAACCCTTCGTACATCAACGATTTCTTCCCAAAACAGTCGACGACTCCAAAATTTTCGTTAATTGAAATCATCGATTCCAACATCAACTGTTCGTTCGTTAATGGATTCACTTTTCATCGATTACAATCCTTCGCTTTTTAGTGTAAACCATCTGTTCATCAGACCCATCAAAATAAACTGGCAGCGATCGACATTGAATTCCATTCACGATTCCAAAACCTTCAATCTCTAATAGCGAACCCCAAAATCAAATTCTTCATGACAGAAATCCAAAAAATTTCAAACGAGTTTTAATTTCAGTCCATTCGAAATCCAGAAACTCATACTCATCGATTACAATTTCATCTCAAAAATCCAATTTTGACTTTTGCTTTTGACTTCGATAAACTGTTATCAATGAACACCAAATTGAGTTCTTCCAAATCAATTTTCAAATAAAAAAATACCGACTCAACAAACTCATCCTGTTCTTGATTGATCATTCAGTGTTCATCAGTAAACGTCATTAAGAACTTGATTTAAATCAACAATCAACACATCCGATTCATAAATCGAATCGAGATAAAGAGACGGAGAATATGATGAATATAATCGTGAATCAAAATCTGATCGAATTGAGTGAGTTGATATACTGAACAAATATCTCAAATCAATTTTTTAAAATACTCGAGTAGATGCGACTTGACGGAAGAAAAAAAATCGAAAGATGTGAATAATAGATTCAAACGAGAAGAGATCGGCCACATATTTTGACTTGATGAAATATGTTTTGTGGTTCAATAATCAATACCACAAAATTGGGCTCAATAACATCAATAGTAACAAATCACGAGAATTGGGCTAAAACTTGATTATCAAATGAACAGACATATCGAATTAATCAAATTAGAGTACCCGGTATGGGCCTCAACGAGAAGAGACGAGGCTGAGGTAGCAAGGCGCAACGCCGTCTTAACGGGGAAACACCGCCCCCCCAACTCGTTGCATCTCGGCAGGGGTAATTTCAAATCACGAATTGATGCGAAATCCAGGCTATGCTATTGTCATTCAACCGCTACAAGATCAACAATTCCATAAGCTTGGGCCTCTGTTGCTGACATAAAAACATCTCTTTCCATGTCTTTGGAGACAACCCATAGGGGTTTGCCCGTTCTTTGTACATAAATATCATAAATTTGGGCTAAATAAAAAAAGAAATGGATCATAATGAATTTTGAGCTAGATTTTGATTCAAATGAATTGCAAGTTGAGAATCGAATCGAGCAAAATAATATGAGATTGGATCGGGGCTTGATCAATGAAAAAATTATTGGATCATAGCAAGTGGGTTTTTCAATAAAAAATTGATCCAATGAGTCAAAATGATCAAAAATTCAAGAACGCAACGCATGATTCAACAAGATTAAGAGAGATCATAGAGAGAGACTCACCAATAATGCTTCAATTGTGACAAAAGTTGTCAAACCCGCTCTGATACCAATTGTAGTGACTATAGAACATGGTTTGGCATGCGGAATTAAAGATTGCACAATGAACATGCTGATTTCGGTGTTTAAGAGATGTATTGAATATGTATGGTGTTACACAAAAAGGGATCTAGATCTAGTCTACATAAATAACACACACTTACACACTCAACTTTTACACCTCTCAAACACACCTCTACAAGTGGACTAAACCCACCTTATATAGAGGTGTTTACATGTCTCTCTCTCACTCTCTCTAACTCATGAGTCAAAAAGCTAATGCACCACATGCAAGTGGGTTTTACAAAAGTCAACACATTACAAAGTTAAACATGAATAACTTTGCACCCCAACATTGGATCTCTGGCCAGTACACCCTGCGTACTCCTTAGTACGCTGCGCATACTGGGTCAACAGTCAGCTTCCGGGTCAACATGTGTATGCAGGACATACGCCAAGCTGTGGGCCTCCTTTTATTTTGGGTCACTTTTGGGCTATAGGATTTTGGGACTTGAATATCTTATGGAATTGGGCCATTTTAGTAAGGGTAAAATAGTCTTTTATCATTGGAGTCGATAATTTTGAATTAAAGTCTTGGTTATGTTTCATGACCTAGTTATTAATTAGGGTATTATTTGATCATATTTAGTGTGGAGATTTCCTAGATCAGCAGTCCTAACATTTATCTGATTTTTTAGCAGTTTGAGGTGAGTCTCCTCCAGTGTTTGGTGGGTCGAAGGCACTAATGTCGGTCGATGGATTATTGTTATTTGTATACTAGTTGTCTATGTGAATCTTGCATGTATTGTATGTGTTTTTATGTATACCGGACTGGGCTCGATGTGAGGCAAGGCTTGATGAGTGTGTTGGGTGGGGCCCATAACATGTTACAGACAGATCTGTACCCGGGCGGGGCCCGATGAATAACGGGCGAGACCCGATGCCGGGTAGGGCATGATGTATGTTTGATATGTATGGTATGTCGTATTTTGGGGAACTCACTAAGATTTGTGCTTACGGTTTTCAGTTTATGTTTTAGGTACCTCCGGATGGAAGGGGAAGAGCTCGGGATGATTGCATTGCACACACCATGATTTTTCCGCTTATTGACTCTGATGTGTTTTTGGGATGATGGTTTACACTGAATAGTTTATGGTTTGACAAACATGTTGATTGATGGTTTATTTACTATAAAAAAAATTTGGTTATGAGTTTTGGGACGTTACAAGTTGGTATTAGAGCCTTGGTTTGAGGGAATTGGTCATACTCTCGGGTATGTCTTAACACAAATTGAGGATTTGATAGGTTTTTCATAAAAACAAATGTTTTATAAATGAGTTTTCTAATAAAAGAAAGGGGTGTGGTGCATACAATCGACTGAGCTCAAGTAAGTTTTCCCAAAATAACCATACATGTTCTATGTGATATGATTTGAAGTATGAATTTGTGAACTGCATGCTAGACTAAGGCTAAGGATCTGCTCAGGATTTTGCATGGTAGAATGCTAGGAGAGATGCCTTTATATGCTTATTGTATGACCTTTTAGACTTGCATGCTAGTACATGTTTAGTTAGTGATAGGATGTCATATTTAGGTTATGCTTTGATTCAATATGCTTGAATGTTGCTTGCTTTGTGCTTTATAGGATTTCCCATTAACATCTGCTAACTAGTAAGTGAATACACTAAGTTACATATCACTGAGATTAGATAATTTTAGAAGGTTAGGTTTAACCCTATTATGTAACTCTTGTCTGAGTCCAACCATTGTAGGGTGAGACCCTTCATTCAAATAATTATCTAGTGTCACTGATATATAAGTGTGTTTGTAAGCTAGTTGAAGGGTATTAGAGGGAGTTCCTTCTTTAGCTGATAGCGAGGAGTGGTGTGGTGGTAGCTCTAGGAAAACCTATGAGGTGATTCGATACCGAGAGCTTGCTATGCTAGAGGTCGTTTGGATTGATAAGGAAGTAACTTGGGGGATTCAGTGCGATCCTTGAGGAAAGTACATATAGGTGTGGAAGGTAGTATAGGACCGTACTACTGGAAACTGAGGATACATACTTGAGTCAAGGAAAGTCACGATGATGCCATGATTCTTGTAGAATGTTGGATTATTCGAGTATATGATGGTGGTTTATATGGTTTATTTTCAGTATGGTCGTCACTCGAGGAATTTCTAGTGGAGATACAGGTGTCAGTGCCGGTTTTGGTGTTGGTGATGGTTCAGGCTCTGGGGCCGGGATTATGGATGAACAGATGCGGGAGTTCATTTCATCAGAGATTACTCACATCATTCATGAGCATAATCATGTGATCTTCGGTACGATTAAGGAGAGTATCATGGAGATTCTGGATGAGTGCTTGGGCACTTTCCATTCTGAGATGGTGGAAATGATGGGCGCTCGCACTTTGACTTTCCGTGAGTTTCGGGCATGTGGGGCTCCGGATTTCTTCGGGAAGAAGACCCGATTGCGAGCAGGTATTGGTTAGCGGATGTCACAAATGCCTTCTGTACTAGTTATTTCCTTGAGGGCGAAAAGGTCAAACTTGCATCATGTCTTATGAAAGACAGAGATCCAGACTAGTGGGAGGAAATTGGACACACCTTGGGAAGCAAGGCGGTTGAGTCGATGAATTGGGAGGATTTCGTGATGAGGTTTCAGGCTGAGTTTGCACTGATGATTAAGGTCCAACAGTTGTCGAGTGAGTTTCAGGACCTTCACCAAACCATTGAGACGATGGCAGAGATCACTGCTATGTTCCGAGAGAGGGCATTAATGGTTCTGCAATATATGGTGAACGAAGGAGAGATATCACAAGATGTTGAGGAGGGATATCATACAATTTGTGAGCAGATCTAGTTGTAAAACACTGGATGATATGGCGGCGTGATCAAAATATAGGGAGATTGACCTGGAGATGGAGAAGAAGAGGAAGTCAGATCAAGTACAGAGTTCTCAGGGTTCGGGCAAGAGGCCTAAGGTTTTTGACTCAAAATCGATGCACCAGCAGGTTCGGGGACACTATGACAAGTGCGGAAAGATGCACGATGGGGCATGCAGGGTGGGTGGTTCTGGCTGCTTCAGGTGCGGCAGGACGGGTCACTTCAGCAGGGACTGTACTGCCACCACCACCACCCAGGTATCTCATCTGATTTTCTTCCATTGCAATCAGAAGGGATATAAGAAGGCCAACTACCCAAGTTTAGCAATAGGAGGACCAGTTGTATCACCCTCTCCGGCGACCTTGCGAATTACAGACGACCGTCAAGGCAAGATGGAGGCGCCTGTTGTGGGGGTGGATTGGTTGAGCACCAATGGAGAAATGATTGATTTTGAGCATCAGTTGGTGCGTATTTGGAAGCTAAGTGGGGGAGAGATAGTGACTCATAGAGAGGATGGTCTGCATGGTCCAACTCTCTATTTAGTGGCTCAGGTCAGACACTACTTTCAGTTGGGTCATTATGTATTTGTTGCCTATGTGATGGATGCCCAGGAGAAGGCTAAGGTGACTATGGACGACGTACCGATTTTTCGAGAGTACCCAGATGTGTATCCTGAGGATCTGCCTGGTGTGCCTCCGGAGAAGCAGGATTGACTTGGTTTGTAACGCCCCGATTCCCAGGTATTGATTTTTGATATAAAAAATTTCTTGATTTCAAGGTCTACTTGAAGAGTTGGTTGCCCGACTCGTCGAGTAGCAGCGGGTTGGTCCACGTGTTTAAGTGACCTACTCGCCGAGTCCAAGGAGGGACTCGACGAGTAGGAGTTGGAGGATGAAACCCTAATTTCCGGGGTTTTGCACCCTATTTAAAGGATCATTGGCCTCCCCAGCCTCCCCTCACAACCTCTTGATACCTCATAGCCTTAACTCGTGTGAGTGTGCTCCATTTGTGTGTCTTAAGCTTTGAAGAAGGATTTTTTGTGAGAAAAGCTTGGGGAACCAGTAACTAGAAGCAAGGAACGTGTGGGAATCAGAGATCTACTTCAGTTGGAATCCTTTGGAAGGTATTAAGCTGTTAGCTTGGCCTCATTTCATTCTATATCTCTTTTGGGTGGATTTTAGGAAGCTTTTCTTGTGTTTGAGCTAAGATCTGGAGTTGAAACTTCAGATCTAAACTCTCTTGGGTCTCTAAGTCCATAAAGTTGTCAGCTTTGGCAAGCATGAACCTCCCCTCAAGTGTAAGAGTTCTTTGCAAGCTTAGTTTTGTCATTTTAAGACCTTAGAGCTTTACATGCACGTAAGGTTTGCAACTTTACGTGATAAGCATGCCTTGGGAAGCTGGATCTACAATTTGGAGCCTTTGCATGGCTTAAAAAGCATCTGTATGGATGAAGGACTGAAGGGACTCGGCGAGTTGCATGGTCAACTCGGCGAGTCCGATGAAGATTGTCGTGGGCTCGACGAGTTAGATGAGTGACTCTGTGAGTCGGCTAGGGTTTTCCCAACCTTTGGACAGGTATGAACTTGGCGAGTTATGCACGGAACTCGGCGAGTAGCTGAGGGTACTCGACGAGTTGAGGTCAACATGGACTGTTGACTTTTACAGTTGACTTTGACTTTGACCAAGGGTTGACCAGTTGACTTCTCGGGACATTTTGGGAGATTGGAAATTCACAGCAGGGTTCTATGGTGATTATAGGTGGTGGAGTTTGTGTCGGTGATCCGAGAGTTTGAGTTTGTCCTTCGAATCGACAGTTACGAGGTGAGCTATCCTCACTATATCAACAGGGTCTAAGGCACCCAGGCCTGCCTTTTATGGATTATATCTGGTTATAGCACGATATGCTTATTGGTTTGCATCCTGGTTGTTAGGATGAGGTTATGTTTATGCTTAGCGACCTGCTTAGGTCAGTGTCCTGGTTATATGATGGTATTATGTGATATGCTAGTATGATCTGTTAGATTGGTATCCTGATAGATAGGATGGTATTATGTGCTATGTGGTATGATCCATTAGATCAGTTGTTGTCTATAGACTGTTATGTGATTATCTGTTATATGTGCACATGTTTGTTTGGTGGTTGAGGCTTATCTGCTTTGTGCGAAAGCCAATAGACCTGGGCATTCCAACCTGTTGGTTGTGGGCCGTGAGTATTCCATCCCGAGGATGATTAGACTCATAGTATGTGGGCATTCAAACCTGTTGGCTGTGGGCCTGGGGTATTCCATCCTGAGGATGATTGGACCCATAGTATGTTGGCATTCCAACCTGATGGTTGAGGCCTGGGGTATTCCAACCCGATGGTTGACTGGAACCATAGTATGCCGTTTATGATTATATGTGTTTTGTTGTGGGTATGAGTATTTTGGGGGGACTCACTAAGCTTTCAGGCTTATAGTTTCAGTTTATTGTTTCAGGTACATCAGCGGATCGAGCCAAGGCGAAGGCGTGATCGTACAGCACCTCATGTTTTGTTATCGTTTCTGGGGAAAACTCCGATATAGACTATTTTGGAAACAAATTTGTAATAACTGTTGGTTTTAAATGTTTTTGAAAAGTTTTAAATTGGGTTAAATTTTATGGGTGTTACAAGTTGGTATCAGAGCCTTGGTTTGAGTGAATTGGAGGAACATTTGTGTGAATCCAGTCTCAAATCAAGGAAAGCTTTTCAAAATGATTTCCAAAATGGTTTTCAAAATAAGTAAAGGAGGATGCAGGGTGTACGACAGCCGGAGCCAGTAAGTAAACCCCAAAATACCATATAGCTATTTGATTATGTGATATGTTAGAACAACATGCTAGTACTAGGCTAGGGATCTTCAGGAATTGCATGATAGAATTGCCTGATTATATGATGCCTGTTAGCCTAGGGTTTTCCTTATATGGGATTGACATCATTACTGTAGTTGCTTGTGTATGTATCACGGCTCTACATAATTAAGATCTTATAGCCCGAGAATGTTTGATTTGGCCTTATGTTCTGTTCTTATTGATTAGGGCTTAGGGTAGGATCCGATATTCGAAAGTCTATAGGGTCCAGCTGTTGGGTTTTGAGCATTCTAACACTCCTAAAGTGTACATGCAACCCTAAATACCTTGGATCTACGTTTTCTCTATTATACATTCAAATATGAACTTTCCAAGGTATTACCCTAACTAGAATACAGTCATATGTACTAGGATAACAAAAACTAGATAGAATACATACCTTTTGGTGTAACTTGATTCCATGGAGCTCAAGAGCCTATTGCCCCAAGTGTGACACCTCAAATGGTTCACACAACATCAAAACAACTTGGAATAACCACGAGAAGAAGATATGAGTCCATAGAAATCGGCTTGCCTTCTTGTGTATTCACTAGTGCCCATTTCACCAACCATATGACTCTTTATATAGTGTGGAGGATTAGGGTTAAACCCTAATATCCATGGCCTTTCAATTCCATAGGATCCATGGGTTAAACACTCCATGGACTATCCATGAAAGCTTAGCCCAACCTAAATGAACTTGACCCACCATATATATATATATATATATATATATATATATATATATATATATATATATATATATATATATATATATATATATATATATATATATATATAAGAGTCCATATTTAATTAGTTCCTTTTGATCACTAAATTAATTCCAAATTAATTCTTGATCAATCCTAATTAAATAATATGATTTCATATTAATATATTAGAACTTATAATATATTAATATGTCACAAATATCTTCTTCTCATAAAAGGTCTATCCAAATTGTTTCGATGCCATGCAACCCAAATGGACCATGTCGGGTCGGGTCAAGTATATACCAATTCCAGTTATGGACTTAGACACTAATCCAACAGTCTCCCACTTGGATAAGTCTAATAACTATTATTGCAAGTATGACTTCACAACATGACTGGCAATCGTAGCTCTTAAAAGCTGCTGCCGAACTCTGAACAAATCATTGACGCGTCCATTAGACAAATGATCATATATTCCTCCATTCTGGATATCATATGGACTGAGACATGGATTATAATCATTCTCTCTGTCCATTTGTTGTTTCCCGATTTCTGATTTATGACGATCGACTAATTAAACAAATCAAATTAGTCCAGGCTTGGCCAAGCACTTCGGGGTGTCATCAGTAAATCATCGAGGGGCCCACAAATATCGCTTTTATCCCTTTAAGGGTAAAAGGAATGGATAAACTTTGACTCATATGCTTGTACTAACTACTTGTTAAATCATACACAATGACACGTTTTATAACATCGGGTTACCAATGCGTTTTCGTGCAATCAATGTATAACCAACTCATAGTCAACAACTCATATCTCTAGGTTTGAAGAATATAAGATATTGTCATCTCATGATCACTCGTGATAAAATCCATGAAGTGATTCAAATGAGCGTGGGTTGAATCCAATACTCATAACTTATGAGCACTCATGAATGTTGTAGCAACTCTTGCTATGTCCCATACCTTGGACATCTACAATCCAACTTCATGACAGTCTTGATTCATATCTACTTCCAACATATGACCGACTGTGGATGGTTTGAATAACTTAGTTATTCGGGAAGTCAAAACATGCAAAGTGAAACACAAGAATAATACTAATCTTATATGGCCTCAACACTTTGAGTGTAAATAAAACACCTTTTATCTAAGCACCATATTGATTACTCATTGTTCATGTTTCGATTAATCAACTTAATACTTGAATTAAAACAATAGTCATGCCATGCTCCAAGCATGCACGCTATGTTTTTCCAAACAATAGCTATGCCATACTCCAAGTATGCACACTATGTTTATCTATGATCCTTACTTTGTGAAATAGATCGATTGACAATATTTCAATGATGCTCATTTCACAATCCTAATCCTTATTGTAAATGTAAGAATACCAGACTCTTGCCATTTACTATAATCTGTTAGATTCTAAACTTTTATGCAATAACCTTCTTGTAATGACTATGCACAAAAGTCACAAAGACTTGTCAACATACATTACAAAGTATTCCAATGGAGAGCAATTCCATGGAAATGTAGTCTCAAATTCAAGGTACATTCCTTTGAACATCCTTCTTGCATTAAGTTCTCTAATCTTACATAGATTCAAAGAATGACTTCCACCTATGGAAACATATCCATATTCCCATTTTGACCATCACTTTTGAACAAGAGTTGCCTCTTTTCAAAATATGTCAATATGGTCCTTACTCTATACTTCCAATTGTCCATGAGCAACCACTCTTTGGTAAACCTCAGATTGTCCTCGACAACTGCTTAATCATTTTAGTCATATCCAATACTAGACCTTTTCCCCTCTCAATGCCCCCGGGCATTTGGAAAATTTAGAAAGGATAGATATTATAGCACATGCAATCAATCCTATACCCAAATCATATGGGACACGATTCATGCTATAAAATTTTTTATATGTCATGTTCTCATAATTCGAACTATGAAGAGGTATGCCGTAATCATAATCGAATTTTGAGAATGCAACATATATAGAATTTCCTTATGTTGAACCATTCCAACATAACATTCATATATATTCTTGACTAAAGTTGATTAAAATCTAAATCTAAGCTTGTAGAATTGGAATGAAGTATAAAATCATCTCCCTTAATTATAGCAAAACAACTTTTCAAAGCGAATTGAAACTTTTGTTTTCTATAATTAACATTGCCAAACTTGCAACATTTAACATAATAATCATGCTCCCACTATCATAATGATTATTATCTTACTAGCATAACACTTATGCTCCCACTAGCTTTGACATGTACCCAGAAATCAGCTGGACTTCTAGAAATCAATACTTTATTGACTTTCTTACCAAAGTTCTGATTTTTTATACGATATTGCTTTGATAAGACTTTATCAAAATCATACACATTTCCTTAGATAGCTCATATGTTTGTCTAGACCTTTTGCCATTCTCACTAGTTAGTGTGCCTGTTAGCCACACACGCTCCACTAACGACATGAGAATGTAAATATCACAATTGCTATCTACTTAAAATTTATTTAGTGAAAGCGTTTCCTCACCATCATTTTTATGAATCGAAGAGAAACCTTATGACACTTAGATTTTTATGGTGTATGTGTTCCTATCCATGTGAATTTGTCATAACCATAATCATAAGACAAGGTCAGTGACAAATCCAAACTCATATGGACTGAACTTGTTCAATCTTAATTTCTTGCCACCAGGCAGCACAAGGGCCTACCATTGCTTCCAGGTTGTTATTCAAAAAATTGAGAACTTGTAGAACTCATATGCATAGTCAACATTAACTGGAATGGGCATAGAAACAAAAATATGTCAACACGATAGGTTACAAACCTCAAGTCGTGGGCTAGTGATTAACAATACTCTTGATTGGTTCTTGAAACTATTTAAAGACTCCTACTGTCCTCTTGACATATAAGATTCTCTTTGTCAAGAACCGTTCCTTGACAAAAAAAATATTCAAGAGTTAGTGCGGATTCTTATCAAGTTAAACACTTCACACAATTGGTCTTAGTTGGTCTTTGTCTTATCCAAGACATCACAACTTACCAATTTCAAATGTACAAGAGTAGAAAACATTTTACTTAACATTTGACAAGTGTGATTTATCTTGGAACGAAGTATGATTTACTTACCAATTTCAAATGACTCTAAGATTTTATTTTGGAACGAAGTATGATTTATCTTTTGATTTAACCATTTCCACAATTCACGATTCCTCTCCTTAGCCAACAAATGAACTAAGGTGTCCTTAGAGGATCAATTGTGATATGGTTTTACAATCACTAAGATAATCATAAAACAAGATACTCAAGTACTCTCCCATCTCTTCAGATTGGAGAAACTTTTATCTTTCTGCCTAATTGATTCTTCTTATCGTTCTGCCATACATTGAAACTTTTCCAATGTTTCAGAATTACACTTAAACTTGTAAGCATAACATTATTTACTAAACTTTAGTAAATCATAACGAATAATCTTATCAACCTTTGTGGTGGACCTGACCAGCACACAACCTAATGTACCCGATCCTTTAGTCCTTCACTTGACTCACATGTACATGTGAACAAGGAATTAGTCTTAATTTCCCAAAGATGAAAATTCTCATTCATCATACAATACAAGTTGCATGATTCCAAGTTTCTATCCAACTGAAACTTGGGTGATGAGAATCTTTCCTTATTTGGTAAATTATGACACTACGACAAATGAAAGAATCAAATTCATTTTCCAATATTTCTATCAATGAAAACATATAAACAACAATTTTTTTCACAAATGCCTTTGTAAGGATACTTAAAATAAACAAAATCAAAACTTTTCTTTTATTTTAAAACTTGCGGAAAAACTTATCCTTACAATGCAAATACATATGAAAAGCTTTTGTTGTCTATTCCTAAGCAATATATCATAACTCTTTAGCAGCAGCTCAAAATTCTGATCATCGGACCATGCGATCGAAATCCGTTTTCGCGATCAGAATCAGCACACTCTTTCTTTAAGCTTCCTTTGATTCTTCCAAAACATCAAAATGCAATGTAATTGCATTATGTATTAAGAATCTCTAAAAGGATCGTAATAGAGTTGGATAATGGACTTTACCTAAAGTAGAGTCAAACATTTGACTTTACTATCCTTATGGACTTTCAGGTAAATTTGGCAGCTTCGCAACCAATGCCCCTTCTTTTGGCAAAAGAAACATATGGACTCTTTGAAAATGATACACGGGACTATCACAGACTTAGCCTTTCTCTTTACCATTGGGTCAAACAACTTGACCATGGCCGATCCCTTTCCATTGGGAAGAGAAAGTTTTTTTGGACTTCCAATGTCACCATTGTCAATGTACAAATAGGTTTGGGAAGTACATCTTCCAATCTAATTTGCTTTATCAATGCACCAAATGATTGCTGATTTAGCAACATCAAGCAAATAGGTAAGATTACTAAAAGTTCATGTCGTGATCTGTCATCAGGAAATGACTGAAGAACCATGTCAACAGCCAGCTACCTCGAGACTTCGACACCCGACTCTCCTGACTTGCCAATATGTGATTTAACCTCCGAGATGTAAGCACATATAGTCTTTACTTGCCAATATGGATTGAGTGACTTAGAATTTTTAAGTCTTGAAACTTGTGGGATAGGGAGAATTATTGGAGGAGGTGGAGGAAGTGAAGTATGATTTCCAGTCCCATTAATGCACAACAAAGGGATTAATCTTTCACCTTGATTGCCATTTGGGATATCATCTTCATTAGGAAGCTTGTTCCTATAGATTTGGGAAGACCATAGTTGTCTAAGCTACACATCTATAATGGGAGAAATTCAACTTAGTTGATTTAAAGTCCTCAATATAACACCCAATATGAGATATTAAGGCTAGGACCCAACAAACTATTTATAACTGGAAAAGGGATGTCGTAATCCAAATTATAAAATAGTTGAAGGTAGGTAAATGACGATTTACCAATTTCCACCATGGAAAACGAAATATAATTAAGTTTTTTAATTGGATTTAAAACTCCTAGATCTTTTGAGATACATTGAACTTTCAATGGCATGTTTAAATCTCGATTGTGCCCTGTTTGTGACTGGGATGCCGAGGATGACAAACAAGGTGTGAATAACTATGCAAATTAACTTGGTACCCTTAACTTTATCATCTAATCGATGTGCCGGTTAATCAACGCGCTCCACAAATATATGATAAACAATTAAGTTACCCTTTGCCACACATTGTCAGTCCCATGTTAGTGTGCTGGTTAACCACGCACGCTCCACTAACGACTTAACAAAGGTGCAAAGTGCAATTTCATGGGTTAGCACCATTTCACATTTTCATAAGTAACTAAGATTGGGAATTTATAAGTGTTTAGTTACTTAGTATTTATCATTATACTTTTAATGAAGGGAGAATTATAGTCCTTATCCTACCCGTTCGGCTAACGACCCTCCACCAGTCAAGGAAGCGGTGGGTGAGAGTGGACACCCATTAAACTGCCATTTTATAGGCAGTAACCTTATACCCGCTTATAGACCGGCTTCGTGAATGAGGCCTACTAATGGTGAGACTGACTTATTTTTATACATATCTATATAATTAAAATTATAATAATAGTATAAGGGTTGAATTTTAAACTTTTAAAATTCTAAGATTCAATTTGGAATTAAAGTATTAGCGTGTAAGACTTTACAAATTCCAAAACTTGAGGGAAAGTTTTGAAACTATTCAAGACTTTTCATTTCATAACTTATGAGTTTAATATACATTAAAATGAAGACTCTTCATTTTTATGTAACTCCTTATTCTTTAATAACACTTTTAAAGAAGCGACTCTTAAACATCCATAACTTGAGGACAAGTTATGGAGTTATAAAACAATTTAATGAAAAAGACTCTTCATTTTTGTGTAACCTATGACACTTTTATGAGTTTTAAGATTCATAAATGTGACCTTTTATGTAACTTGAGGACAAGTTACAAAAACACATTTTATAAACAATTTGTAGATTAATTTGGATTGAAAACAACTATCACATAATTTTTATCAATCTAAATTAACTCATAAAACAAGTCAACACAAAAAAACTTTTGGTAATCCATAACTTGAGGACAAGTTATGGAGTCCATACAATCTTATTAAGATCAAGAATTACACTAACAAACAATTTGCACCTAACTCTTATGATCTACCAAAACTCATAAGCATGAACATCCATAATCAACAATTTTCAAGAACCATATAAACATATACAAAAACTTGAAACTTTGATTACAACTATGAAATTGGTTTAACATAATCATTACCACATTAAAAACAGTTTTTATAAGTGCAAAACAGTTCAAGGTAATGATTTTAGACCAATTCCAGCCAAAAACATCGAACAGCAAGCTGTCAGGACCCAAAACTCATCAAGTTCCTTGAGGAACTCGTCGAGTTCATGCCTAAAATGATGAACTAGTCGAGTTTTTTTGCTTAAACTCGTCGAGTTTTATAGTATGGACAGATTTCAGCTTTGCAAAATCACATAAGCAACAATATAACAGAAAACAAGCCTAGGCTCTGATACCACTGTTGGGTTTTGAGCATTCTAACACTCCTAAAGTGTACATACAACCCTAAATACCTTGGATCTATGTTTTCTCTATTATACATTCAAATATGAACTTTCCAAGGTATTACCCTAACTAGCATACAGTCATATGTACTAGGATAACAAAAACTAGATAGAATACATACCTTTTGGTGTAGCTTGATTCCATGGAGCTCAAGAGCCTAGTGCCCCAAGTGTGACACCTCAAATGGTTCACACAACATCAAAACAACTTGGAATAACCATGAGAAGAATATATGAGTCCATAGAAATCGGCTTGCCTTCTTGTGTATTTACTAGTGCCCATTTCACCAACCATATGACTCTTTATATAGTGTGGAGGATTAGGGTTAAACCCTAATATCCATGGCCTTTCAATTCCATAGGATCCATGGGTTAAACACTCCATGGACTATCCATGAAAGCTTAGCCCAACCTAAATGAACTTGGCCCACCATACATACATATATATATATATATATATATATATATATATATATATATATATATATATATATATATATATATATATATATATATATATATATATATATATATATTATAGTCCATATTTAATTAGTTCCTTTTGATCACTAAATTAATTCCAAATTAATTCTTGATCAATCCTAATTAAATAATATGATTTCATATTAATATATTAGAACTTATAATATATTAATATGTCACAAATATCTTCTTCTCATAAAAGGTCTATCCAAATTGTTCTGAAGCCATGCAACCCAAATGGACCATGCCGGGTCGGGTCAAGTATATACCAATTCAAGTTATGGACTTAGACACTAATCCAACACCAGCATTATGTTTGGTTAGCATACACCAATGCTGCAGGGGTTGGTGGAAGTCTTATAGATGAGTGAGGTCGAGCGACCACCATATGCATGTATAGTGTTGGGGTGTTGTGATGATACTTGAGACAAATATGGGTAGGTGTGGAAGGTAGTATGGGCCCGTACTACTGAAAGCATAGGACCCATACACGTAGCAAGGAAGTCACAACCCCTAGGTTTTAGTCAGGAGTTGGTTCGCAGTTATTTATGCGGATTGATTGATATCTTCCTGTTATATTTTCAGTATGGTAGTTACGAGGCGTTTTGTATCTGGGTCCAGATCGGGATCAGGGCAGGGCGATCAGGAGGCCCCAGCAGCGCCTGAGGTTATCGGCTAGGAGGGGCTAATGTTGACAGAGGATCGAGTCAGGGAGATCATCCGCGAGGAGGTGGTCGAGATTGTACGGGGTCAGATCCCGGAGTTGTTTTGGTCTATCAAGACTGCTATGATGGAGTACTTCGATGACAGATACGCAGCCCTTGCAAAGACGGCTGTCGCTGCAGCTACATCAGCCGTAACAGCGATAGGAGATGGAGTAGGATCCAGTCGGGGCTTCCAGTACAGGGACTTCGACAACACGGAGCCGCCTACTTTTGATGGGACTCAGACACCATCAAGGATATGAGATGGGTTTCCGATGTGGATGGATGTTTCTTTACTTGCTCATGTCCTACTGACCAGAAGGTCAGGTGTGCTCTGAACCTGCTTAGGTCTGGAGCCAAGGACTGGTGGAGGCTGACGACATGATCGTACACTGATGATCAGAGAGCTGCGATTACTTGGGAGCAGTTCCGGGATATGTTCTGCGCCCGATACATTCCACGGGTTGAGCGGGAACGTTTGGTTCAGGAGTTTTTGAGTTTGAGATAGGATGGGGAGTCGGTGACGGAGTTCACCCGTATGTTCACAGAGAGGGCGATGTTCTGCCCAGAGTTTGCTTCCGAGCAGGCTCAGATGACTCGTTATCCGAGCATGCTCAAGACCGATATGCGACAGTTTGTGTCTACCCAGCGATGTGATACTCTTCTGGATTTACAGGAGGCCGCGAGGCGGCGTGAGTTTGAGATCGAGCTGCAGTTGAGGGAGCAGCGGCACGCCCCGACACAGTCATAGCCGACGCTTAAGCGGTCTAAGACTGCTGATACCAGGATTGGGGGACAGCCAGGCCGCACTTGTGGAAAGTGCGGAAAGGCTCATTCAGGGATGTGCCGATCAGGGAGTGGGTGCCACCGATGTGGAAAACAGAGCCATTTGGCTAGGGATTGCAGACAGCAGACTCCAGCTTCAGGAGTCAGACTTTGTTATCATTATTAGTAGGTGGGCCATATGAAGGCCCAATGTCTTCTTCTAGCCGCCAAGCCGGCGCAGGCTTCAGCGCCGACTATTCTGAGGACTGCGGATGGGAGGCCAGTTAAGGCAGAGCCTCCGAAGGCTCAGGGATGTGCCTTCCAGCATACGGTCGAGGAGGCCAAGGCAGCACCAGATGTGGTTGCTGGTATGTTTGTATCCTTTATCTCATTTATTATATATGTGTTATGCTTATCTGTTGTACCTGTGTTTAGGTACTTTTTTAGTGAACTCCTTGCCTGCATTGGTTTTATTTGACTCGGGGGTGAGTCGGTCTTTCGTATCTCAGACTTTTAATAGGGAGTTCAGTGTGCCAGTAGGCGAACTAGAGTGTCCGTTGCGAGTCTCTATCGCCAACGAACACGGGGTTTCTACTTCTTCGGTCTACCGAGGATGCGAGTTAGAGATCTTCGGGGTGTCCTTTCCGATAGATTTGATTCTGATTTCCATGGGGGAAGTATGCGTGATTGTGGGGATGGACTGGCTTAGTCGATTTGGTGCCATGATAGATTGCGAGGGCCAGCGAGTGGTAGTTCGAACCCCAAGTGGGGGAGAACTGATGGTATATGGCAAGGGCACCAGAGTGAGATCAGGGTTTTGTTCAGCTGCCAGGGCTCGGCAGTATATTCAGCATGGGTGTGTGGGTTATCTGGCGTATGTGATGGATACGCGAGCCATGGATCAGATTTCAGTATCAGAGGTTCTAGTGGTTAGGGAGTTGTCGACGTATTCCCGGAGGAGTTGCCACGAATACCTCCGGAGAGGCAGGTCTTGTTCCGGATCGACCTGGTGCCGGGTGTGGCTCCTATCGCCAAGGTGCGGTACCGGTTGGCGCCACCCGAGATGCAGGAGCTGTCTTCACAGCTGTAGGAACTGCTGGACAAGAAGTTCATTCGACCTAGCAGTTCTCCATGGGGAACTCCGATCCTCTTCGTCAGGAAGGACGGATCGCACCGGATGTGCATTGATTATAGGGAGTTGAACAAGTTGACGGTGAAGAACCATTATCCACTCCCAAGGATAGACAATCTATTTGATCAGTTACAGGGTGCATCTTGGTTCTCCAATATAGATTTGAGGTCGGGGTATCATCAGGTCTGGGTCAGAGAGGAGGACGTGGAGAAGACCGCGTTTCGGACTCGTTATGGTCATTACAAGTTTGTGGTGATGCCATTTGGGCTCACCAACGCGCCAATAGTATTCATGGACCTAATGAATCGGGTTTGCAGACCGATGCTTGATCGCTCGGTCATAGTGTTTATTGATGATATCTTGGTATATTCCAAGACTCGAGAGCAGCATGAGGAGCACCTCAGGGAGTTATTGGGAGTTCTGAGATGAGTTGTATGCTAAGTTCTCGAAGTGTGAGTTTTGGTTACGAGAGGTCCAGTTCCTCGAACATCTCGTTAACCAGGAGGGGATTCTGGTCGATCCAGCCAAAATCGAGACAGTCATGCAGTGGGAAGTGTCGAGATCTCCTTCAGACATCATGAGTTTTCTAGGATTAGCAGAGTACTACCGGAGATTCATTCGGGATTTCTCTAAGATTACAGTACCCATCACTCGTCTGACGAGGAAGGGGGTGGATTTCCGGTGGGGCCCTGAGCAGCAGAGGGCATTTGAGACCCTTCGTCAGCGGTTGTGCGAGGCTCCGGTCTTGACACTCCCAGAGGGAGTGGAGGATTTTGTGGTGTACTGTGATGCGTCCATAACAGGTTTAGGGGCAGTCCTCATGCAGAGAGGACGTGATAGCTTATGCATCGCGGCAGCTGAAGCCGCATGAGACGAGATATCCTACTCATGATTTAGAGTTGGGAGCGGTGGTGATCGCTCTCAAGATATGGACACATTACCTATATGGGGTCCGTTGTACCATATACACGGATCACAAGAGCTTGAGACACATCATGGATCAGCTGAACCTGAACATGAGGCAGCGCAGGTGGCTGGATGTAGTCAAGGACTACGATTGCGAGATCCTTTACCACCCCGGTAAAGCGAATGTGGTGGCGGACGCTTTGAGCCACAAGTCCGCTGGGTCCTCCACCCCAGCGATATGTATGAGGATAGTGGTGGATTCTCTGCTGATGAGCTTAATCAGGGATGCTCAGGTTGAGGGCATGCGACCAGAGAACTGGAAGTTAGAGAGGATCAAGGGAAAGAACACTCGATTTGTGCAGGATAGCCGGGGATTATTGACCCGATGCGGTCGAGTATGGGTTCCGATGTCTGGTGGGGTCAGACAGGCAGTCATGGAGGAGGATCATAAGTCTCATTTCTCTATTCACACGAGGGCCACTAAGATGTACAGAGACCTGAGTTTTAGTTACTGGTGGCCATGTATGAAGCGAGAAATTGCTTGGTATGTCAAGAGGTGCTTGACCTGTAGGATGGTCAAGGTCGAGCATCAGAGGCCGCATGGTATGCTACAGCCTCTAGAGATTCCCATGTGGAAATGGGAACAGATCGTGATGCACTTCATTACCAAGTTGCCAAGGACGGCAAAGGGATTTGATGCCATATTGGTCATCGTGGATCGATTGACCAAGAGTGCCTATTTCTTGGCGATACGGGAGAGTTCTTCGGTCGAGAAGTTGGCCGACATGTACGTCCGCGAGATCGTCGCTCGCCATGAGGTTCCGGTCTACATTGTCTCCGACCAGGATCTTAGATTTACCTCCCGTTTCTGGCAGAAGTTCCACGAGGAACTGGGCACGCGGTTGCACTTTAGCACAACATTTCATCCGCAGACCGACAGTCAGAGCGAGCGGACCATTATGACCCTCGAGGATATGTTGAGGGTGTGTGTTATTGATTTCGGTGGGAGCTGGGATTCCAACCTACCCCTTGCGGAGTTCACCTATAACAACAACTATCATTCAAACATTGGCGCCCCGCATTTTGAGCTGTTGTATGGGCGGAGATGTCGCACCCCGTTTTGTTGGGGTGAGGTCGGACACAGGGTGATCGGAAGGACGTAGGTAGTCTTGCAGACTACCGAGAAGATTCAGCAGATTAGGCAGCGATTGCAGACCGCTCAGAGTCGGCAGAAGAGTTACGCTAACAAACGCCGATCTGAGTTACAGTTCTAGGTGGGTGATATGGTACTCCTGAAGGTCTTACCCTGGAAGGGTGTGATCCGCTTCAGGAAGAGGGGAAATTGGGTCCCTGTTACATTGGGTCGTTCAGGATCATTGCCAGGGTTGGCAAGGTGGCATACAGGCTAGAGCTGCCAGAGGAGCTTAGTCGGGTCCACAGCACTTTCCACGTTTCGCAGTTGCGAAAGTGCATCATGGATTAGGAGGCAGTGGTGTCGTTGGATGATATTCAGGTTGATGAGCGCCTGAATTACGTGGAGAGGCCTGTAGCCATACTAGAGAGGAAGATGAAAGTTCTGCAGAACAAGGAGATACCTTTGGTAAAGGTACATGGGAGCATCGGAGGGGATCCGAGTGGACGTGGGAGTCGGAGGCAGAGATGCGGGAGCACTATCCGGAGTTGTTCACCGCAGCAGACTTCGAGGACGAAGTCTAGTTCAAGTGGGGGAGAATTGTAACGTATCACACCCCCAAACCTAGGATGGCAGAAACGTCCGGGGGTGGAGGACTTCATGTATAGTATCACAACAACGAATATAATAATGCTCAAAGTATAGACAACCAACATAAATATAATTGAAAAAGTTACATCATAGTATATGTTTACATGTTTCTGAATCAATTACATTATGTTGACAAAAATACAATGTTTGACGCCTTAGCGTTCCATCCTCAAAAGCGGCCGATTACCTGTTTACTGATTTCCTGAGAATACAAGTAGTTTTGAAAAAGTGTCAACAATTAATTTGGTGAGTTCATAAGCTTTTGAAGGCGATGATAAAATCCTTTTCTTTGTAAAAGAAATGTTTGTTCAAGGAAAATCCAATATTTCTCTTATAAAATGCATTGTAGTCTTAAAAGTCAAAACCGAAATGTACAAGTATTTTTCCATACTTAAAGTAATTTATGCAAGTTTAAATTGACGTAAACTCGTTTAATTGTTGAAGTAAAACCCGTAAACCTTACGTTTTGTTAATACCCCAAGTGAGTTATTCTAACCATACTAAGACTCAGACGGCCTCATAATACGACGTTCTTCAGGCATCGCAAGTTAAATGACACTTGTCACCTCAGACCTGCCGGTCTAGCTGTTGCATGCAGCTCAGGTGCGGGTTTGTCAGACCCAATATAGATCTATACACAACTATCACGCTCTCCCTACAAGAGACTCTGGTTACAATTTACAGGACTTTTGACTTTGTTACTTTGAAGATAACACGAAGCGAATGTCTCACAAATTTATTCATTAACAGATTTACGTGAACTGAACTGAAAACCCCTTGGTAATGAGTTTGACTGGTTAATGAAACATAAACTATACCTATTATAGTTTAACATAATTGTTGGTACTGTGTATGAAAATAAACTATACTTACCATAGTTTATCATAAGTGTTTGTAATGTAAAGAACCTTTTTCTATGTAAGTCGAATGTATAGCAAAAAAACATAACTATGTTTATTATGCCTCATTTAGTAATAATAAGGATTCTTACAACTTAATGTCTATTTTTCTGTTATATAATTTTATCACAACAGAAAACACATGCAAAATATGAAGTCATCAAGGTTTAACACTTTGCTCAACATGTTACAAGTGTTATGAAAGTTGTAAACTGTAAATTCGTTTTTACCATTTTTGCACTGATTTAGAAAATCACAGAAAATTCATACGAAACTGAAAACTAGATTCGTAAACTCTGAGAGTTTAGAAAATGTGTCTAGTTTGTTCATAATTTTTATTATGATTTTTAGAAGTTGCTAACTGGTGTGAAAACGTTCATACTCACTGACTGGTCCGAATTCGAAGCTACAGTGATAGGCAGTTTTGTAAAAATCATCATAATTAGTAGAAAAATCGTATGGAGATTTGCAAGTATTCATTTTAAAGGTATGAACCTGAAATATTTGCATCTAATACAGTTTTGAAAACTAAAATTCTTAAGTTGACCAAAACAGTCCGTGAATGGAGTTAAACTTTTCTGATGAAAGCTGTTGAATGAGTTTAGTTGTGTTCTTGGTGTTTTAACTTGTATCCCCCCTTAAAACTTAAGAAAAACATGAAACGATAGGGGTATGAACTCTCCTTGTGTGATTTCAGTAGATGGATGATGAAGAAAGGAAGTGTTCAACTCAAGAACACTTTAGAAGATGCTTGAAGATTCGAAGATCTAACGCAAATATGACGATGTTTGTGTAAGATATCCATGATTTAAGTAGAAAGAAGGAGAAATAATCATGTGAGGAGTGATATTACTTACTAGGAGTAGATGAAGAACTTGTGATCAGCCTTGAAATTTCGAGATTAGAGAGGGATAGTGAGAGAGAATGAGTTTTTGCTTCTTGGTGGAGTGTGAGTGAAATGGGAGGAGAGATAAGGATTTTTCTATCCTTGAATCAAAGTGTTTGGCTGAAAAGAGTGGGAAAAGGACAATGGAATGACCAGGTATGGTGGAATAGTGACTGGGGATGGTCATGGAGTGGGTGTAGAGGATTGCTTGTGTCATGACTCAAAGGTAAAGTCAACACTCCACCTCTAAGCCATACCCACTAGATTTTATTCCTAAGTAAAGATTTCCCTAATAATGTGATTAGATTATGGAAATATGGGGTCTTATATGTCAAAATATAAGTTTGGGTGAAAATCCCGCGTCAAAATAATGAAAAACGAGCCTAAAATGAAATCGTGATCGAAAACCGGGTGGAAAAGGGCTTCCTGCGAAGCTTCTCGAGTAGGGGCCGAAGTTCGGTCCTCAGCAGCTTGGAACCGAAGGCGAAATGGGCCGAAGGCGAAGGTCAGGAGCGAAGGCGTGGTTCGGGTTCGGTTAATAAGGGTTCGGGTTCGGTTCAGCAGGCTTCGGGTTCGGGTCAGCAGGCTTCGGTTCGGTCCTTCATGGTTTCGGTCCGAGAGGCTTCGCTCCATAAGAGAAGGTTTCAGTTCCTTAAGGCTATTTTTCAAGAATTCTTCCCGTTTCGAGCGGTTTTTGACCCGGTTTAGGGTCGGGTTGACCCGAATGATTATAAAAAGTTAAAGGAAGTTTTGAGAGAGATTTGGGAGAGATTTTTAATAGAGAGAGATAGAGTGAAAGAGATTGGGAGAGACTTCTTTTGTGACCTTTTTGAGTGTTTGGCTTTGTAACGCAAGGTCCGTAAACCCCGTTAAGCCATGTTTAAGAGTCTTACACACCCCCAAAGGGTATGTAATAGTGTTTTATCGCTTTGCTACATCACTTACCCCAATTAGGGCTCAAGAATCCTACACATACGAACTTTCCAAGTGATGACTTCTTATTAAAATAGCGAGTTGTACAATAATTACATAACGTAAACCCTAGTATACAAGAGTTAGTAGAGTTGACCGGTTTGACTTGTTGACTTTATTTGACTTTGACTTGACCAGAATTTGACGGTTGTCACATCATCCCCCCGTTAGAAGGAATTTCGTCCCGAAATTTAGCTTTTTGACTAGGACTTCAAGAATTTGGGAAGAGATGTGGATACTTTTGTTTCATTTGATCCTCGCGTTCCCAGGTGAATTCGAGTCCTCGTTTAGCGTTCCAGCGGACCTTCACAATGGGAATACAACTTTGCTTTGTTCTTTTTGTCTCTCGATCCATGATTTCTACCGGTTCTTCCACGAAGTGGAGACTCTCGTTGATTTCAATTTCGTCGAGTGGTATCACGAGGGTCTCGTCGGATAGACATTTCTTTAAGTTCGATACATGGAAGGTAGGATGTACGTTATTAAGTTCCTGTGGTAGGCGAAGCTTGTAAGCTACCGGGCCAATCCTAGCGAGGATCTCGAATGGTCCGATGTACCTAGGGTTCAGCTTTCCTTGTTTACCGAAACGTATTAAACCCTTCCAGGGTGAGACCTTTAATAGCACACGATCTCCAACCTGGAATTCCAAGGGCTTTCGTCTGTTATCCGTGTAACTTTTCTGTCTGTCTCTAGAAGCTTTTAATCGTTCTCGGATTTGAACTATCTTCTCTGTAGTTTCCCTTATTATCTCCGGGCCAGTGAGGGTGCTATTAGGGACTTGTCCCTTAGCTAGTTGCGTGTCACCCACTTCAGCCCAGCACAGAGGTGACCTGCATTTGCGGCCATAGAGGGCTTCAAATGGTGCAACCTTGATGCTAATGTGATAACTGTTATTGTACGAGAATTCGACAAGTGCTAAATGGGTATCCCAAGCGTTACCAAAGTCTATCACACACGCCCTAAGCATGTCTTCTAGCGTCTGAATGGTTCTCTCACTTTGCCCGTCGGTTTGTGGGTGATAGGTTGTACTCAGGTCCAACCTAGTTCCCAAGGACTTCTGAAGTGATTGCCAGAATCGCGAGGTAAATCGACTATCCCTGTCTGAGATAATGGATTTTGGCACACCATGCAGTCGTACAATATCTTTGATGTACGTCCTAGTCAGTTTCTCCATCTTGTCGGTTTCTTTTATTGGCAGGAAGTGCGCTGATTTGGTCAATCTGTCTACGATTAACCATATGGTATCAAGCCCGCCCGTGGTCTGAGGTAGCTTGGTTATGAAGTCCATGGTTATCCGTTCCCACTTCCACTTAGGTATATCAGGCTTTTGTAGTAGTCCTGAGGGTTTCTGATATTCTACTTTGACCTTGGTGCAAGTCAAACACTTGCCTACATAGGTAGCAATTTCGGCTTTCATGTTTGGCCACCAGTACAACTTCTTGAGATCCAGATACATCTTATCTGAACCTGGGTGAATAGAGTATCGAGTCTTGTGTGCTTCGTTCATGATGACGTCTCGGAAACCACCGAACTTTGGTGTCCAGATTCGGTTCATGAGGTAATGAACTCCGTCGTCTTTGACTTCTAGGTTTTTATCCATTCCTCTTAATGCCTCACCCGTCACATTTTCCGGTTGCAAGGCCTCCAGCTGAGCCTCTTTGATTTGTGTGGACAGGTGTGAATGGATTGTCATCGTTAATGACTTTACTCGGCGCCCCAAGTATTCCTTTCGACTTAAGGCATTTGCTACTACGTTTGCCTTACCTGGGTGATAACGAATCTCACAATCGTAATCGTTCAGTAGTTCTACCCATCGTCTTTGCCTCATGTTGAGCTCCTTTTGATTGAGAATGTGCTGAAGGCTCTTGTGATTGGTAAAGACAGTACACTTTGTTCCGTAAAGGTAGTGCCTCCAGATCTTTAGGGCGAACACTACTGCTCCCAATTCGAGGTCATGCATGGCGTAGTTGACCTCGTGTGTTTTTAATTGCCTCGATGCGTAGGCAATGACCTTTCCTCGCTGCATTAATACACACCCAAGCCCCTGGTTTGATGCGTCGCAGTAGACTACAAAGTCTTCGGTTCCTTCTGGCAGAGACAGGATCGGTGCGCTGCACAGGGCTTGTTTTAACGTTTGGAAGGCAGCTTCTTGTTTATCTTCCCATTTAAACATCACACCTTTTGAGTCAAGGTGGTGAGCGGTTTAGCGATCTTGGAGAAGTTTTGGATGAATCTTCGGTAGTATCCAGCAAGCCCTAAGAATTGTCGGATTTCCGTTGGTGTTGTAGGTGCTGACCAGTTCTCGATTGCCTTGACTTTGGAGGGGTCCACATGTATCCCTCTTTCACTGACCACATGACCAAGGAAATCCACTTCTCGGATCTAGAATTCGCACTTAGAGAATTTAGCATAAAGCTTCTCAGCTCTCAATGTCTCTAGCACTTGTCGCATGTGTTGGCGGTGCTCTTCCTCGCTTCGTGAGTAGACCAAAATGTCGTCGATGAATACAATCACGAACTTGTCTAAGTAGGGTCGACACACTCGATTTATCAGTTCCATGAATACCACAGGTGCGTTTGTTAACCCGAAGGGTATCACTACAAACTCGTAGTGCCCACAGCGAGTTCTGAAGGCTGTCTTGGGGATATCTTCTTCTTGAACTCGTAGTTGATGGTAACCCGACCTCAGATCGATTTTTGAAAAGTAGCTTGCTCCTTGAAGTTGGTCGAAGAGGTCGTCGATTCGGGGTAGAGGGTATCGGTTTTTGATGGTAAGCTTATTTAACTCGCGGTAGTCGATGCACATGCGAAAAGATCCGTCCTTTTTCTTCACAAACAGGACTGGTGCTCCCCAAGGTGAAAAGCTCGGCCAGATAAACCCTTTGCTTAACAGTTCGTCCAGTTGACTGGACAATATTTGCATTTCTGGTGGCGCTAGGCGGTATGGAGCTTTGGCTACTGGGGTAGCTTCGGGGACCAAGTCGATTCGGAATTCGACTTGCCGTGTGAGTGGTACGTCTGGAAGGTCTTCTGGGAATATGTCGGGGAAGTTGCACACCTCTGGAATGTCTTTAATATCCTTCACCTCTTGTTTCTTATCTACTACGTGGGCTAAGAAGGCGTGGTATTCCTTTCGGAGATACTTTGAGCCTTGACGCAAGAGATGATTTGTAAGTTTGCACTGGGTTTATCACCGTAGATGAGAAGGGTTTCGCCACTTGGCAGATTAAGGAGAACGGCCCTTCCGTAACATAGAATGTCGGCACGATGAGAACTTAACCAATCCATACCGATGATTATGTCGAAACTTTTTATTGTTACCGGCATTAGGTCGATTTTAAGTGAATGATTGTCTAGAGTGAGGGTACACCCTGCGTAAATATCATTAGTGCACTCTGCCTTCCCGTTTGCCATTTCTACGACGTATGAATCTTTTAGTGACTGAGGATTTTGTTTAAGTAAATGTTTGTATTGGTGGCTCACGAAACTCCTCTCTGCCCCACTATCGAAAAGTATGCATGCATAAGAGTTATTAAGGAGGAACGTACCGGTAACCACCGTGGGGTCCTTGACTGCTTCTTCGTGCCCTATAGCTAGGACTCTTCCTACACCCCCAACATTGGCGTTTCGTGCCTTTGGGCGGTCTCGTTTGAAGTGCCCCGTTTCCCCACAGCCATAGCAGGCACGACTTGCTCCGGTGTTAGTGACTTGAGTGATGGGTTGGGTTGGTGCTTTACAGAATCGAGCAGTGTGACCCTTCTTGTTGCAGTTGTTGCAGTGCCTTTCCCGACAAGCACCAATGTGGTGGAAGTTGCATTTATTGCACTTGGGAAGGGTTCCTGCATATTGCTTCGGTGGTGCTGGAGTGACAGGAGTAATGGCAGCACGGACAACAATTGTCTGTTGCTTTTTGGCGGAGTCTGGTACCGACTGCTTCTTTTTGTTGTTCCAGAATTTTCTTTTATTGCTCCCCTCCTTAGCCTGATCATGGGTGGTAGTAACAGTACCGTGGCTGGCCCTATGGTCGACAAGTTGTTGTGCCAATTCCTTGGCACTGTCAAAAGTAGTAGGTTTCGAGGCAAGCACACTATCTTGAATCTGGGATGATAGCCCCCAGAGGTATCGTTCCACCTTCTTTTCTTCTGGAGTGACCATTGCTGGGCAGAGGAGTGCCAGGTCATTGAATCGGGTAGTATAAGTTTCAAGGTCTGTGCCCGACATCTTGAGGTTCCAGAGTTCTTCTTCAAGTTTTTGCACTTCGCCCCTCGGGCAATACTCCTTTAGCATCAAAGCTTTCAAGTCCTCCCAGCTTATAGAGTTAGCCACTGTAGGAGTAAGTGACTTAACTCGGCCATTCCACCAAGTGAGAGCTTTACCGGTGAAAGTGAATGTCGCATACTTGACTTTGCTAGTTTCGGGACAAGCACAGATTTCAAAAACTGCTTCAGTCCTCTCGAACCATTGCATTAGTGTGACCACTCCCCCGCTTCCATTGAAAAAATCAGGTTTGCCATTCGTGAAGTCTTTGTAAGAACACTCTTTTGTACGCCCCGTACTGTCCCCGTGGTTAGAGTGCGTAGCACCAGATCCAGAACCACCAGCACCGTTTGTACCTATCTGCGACATTGTGGCCGCCACAGCTGCTGTTACTGCAGACTGGAACATCACGGAATCAAAATGTGGAGGTGGCGGTGGAGGAGGTGGTGCTGTGCTACCGGAAGGTCTGGGTCTTTTCCTTGGTGGCATAGTTCTGTCAAAAGTTATAAAGACGAAAAGTCGGTAAGTCTTCAATTGTAATGACAAGTCGGAGTTTATTGAATTTGATTATTTGTTATATGTCCCGACTTAAAACATTCAGAAATGATTTATGATGAAAGTTCATGCGCTCGAACTCCCTGAATTTAGTAGTGACCCAAATGTAATTCTGTAATCTTTGATCATGCCTGGTCCTTTCCTAAGATCACTCGATGCACACCAGTTATTTGTAATTATGGTCCAATAGGCCGTTGAACTTAATGAGTCTATCCTAAGCCCACAACCAAACAAGGAACATGACCTAAGGCGGACTCACCATTTCTAAGTCGGTCGTCTCACAGTTACAATTAACCAGGAGGTGCACATTAAGAATCTCAGAAACACCGAAAGCAAATTGTTTGTATTGTCATGTTATGAGATTTATCATAAACTCACAATGAAATAAAATACATGCCAACTTCATTTATATAATTTGATACATATTGTTTAGGAAAAATTTGACCTCTATGCAGGTCTACGTCAATGTAACGGAAAATTTTGGCATAACATATCCCCTTGAGTAGTATAATCACTTAATCGTAGGGTTAGCTTACATGTAAAAAGAGTAGCACCAACGCATACTCATAAACCTATTCTCCAAGGACTTGCGAGTAGCATGAGTTCTACTCATGATGATCAGTGTCTGGTGGTGCTTCAGACGAGGTCGATGCGCCCTGGAGTTCGTCCAATTGTCGCTCGGCTGTAACCACTCTTTCCTCGAGTGCCAAGTATTTTTCTTGATACTCCCTTGCTTCTGCTCGAGCGGCGAGAAGGTCCTTGATGAGTTGGTCCCTGAAGTAGGAGTCTCTCTCTAGGTCTCTGGTGCGGGTAGTAGTGGCTTCTATATTGGCACCCAGCTCCCGAATTCGGTCCGTCGTCGCTCTACCGCGATCATCGATGTTAGTTATCTGTTGAGTCATGACTGGGAGCTCTCTGTCAGCTGGTCCCGCGTGGCTGAGGTCGTAGTAACCTCGTTGATTTCCAAATGGTGATCGTTGTCGTTGTTGACGACTCCATCGCTCGACCACTGTTGCCCAACGGGGTTCGGGCCCGTTGTAGCCAAAATGGTTCGCAGGCACCCTGGCGATGTAAGGAGGGTTGATGACTTCCTCCTCTGGTTCTTCTTCTTCTTCGTCCCCCATTTCTTCTTCCTCCTTGGGTTCCTCTTCTTCCTCAACCTCTTCGGGGTCTTCCTCAGGATCCTCCTCGATCATTTCCTTGGGTTCTGCCTCGTGCCATCCAGCGTTTCCCTCATTAGGGAAGTAAGGGTCTCCAGGTAGATGGAATCCCGCCATGTTGTTTGTACGAGAATAGGGGTGTAAGAGATATGAAATGAATCTAGAATGTCGAGTTATAAATTTACAAAATACTCCTATAGTATTTTTAAATGTTATGTTTGGTTCTTAGATTATAGGGTGATGTTAGGTTGTCAGATTTGTTGTCCACTACGACTATCCCCCAATATATGCAAGTCACTTCTCGGACATATATAGTTGATCAGGCTATATCCATTCCATACTTGACCACATAACCTAAGGCATACTCATAACGTACAACTCCTCCTCGTTTACCTTATGTTTTTCCTAGTTATGACACTATGCGAGCATGTATGCATGTACTTATACTTTTAACAAGAAACCGCTTACTTTCTAAAAGTATAGTCATTTGAAAATGTTCAATCAGAGACTTTCAGTCCCAAATGTGTTTATAGTTTGTATATCTTATGTGGTTCGATATACTTAGTTCACTATAAACATTGCTCTGATACCAATCTGTCACACCCCCACACCTAGGATGGCGGAAACGTCCGGAGGTGGAGGACTTCATGTATAGTATCACAACAACGAATATAATAATACTTAAAGTATAGACAACCAACATAAATATAATTGAAAAAGTTACATCATAGTATATGTTTACATGTTTCTGAATCAATTACATTATGTTGACAAAAATACAATGTTTGACGCCTTAGCGTTCCATCCTCAAAAGCGGTCGATTACCTGTTTACTGATTTCCTGAGAATACAAGTAGTTTTGAAAAAGTGTCAACAATTAAGTTGGTGAGTTCATAAGCTTTTGAAGGCGATGATAAAATCCTTTTCTCTGTAAAAGAAATGTTTGTTCAAGAAAAATCCAATATTTCTCTTATAAAATGCATTGTAGTCTTAAAAGTCAAAACCGAAATGTACAAGTATTTTTCCATACTTAAAGTAATTTATGCAAGTTTAAATCGACGTAAACTCGTTTAATTGTTGAAGTAAAACCCGTAAACCTTACGTTTTGTTAATACCCCAAGTGAGTTATTATAACCATACTAAGACTCAAACGGCCTCATAATACGACGTTCTTCAGGCGTCACAAGTTAAATGACACTTGTCACCTCAGACCTACCGGTCTAGCTGTTGCATGCAGCTTAGGTGCGGGTTTATCAGACCCAATATAGATCTATACACAACTATCACGCTCTCCCTACAAGAGACTTTGGTTACAATTTACAGGACTTTTGACTTTGTTACTTTGAAGGTAACACGAAGCGAATGTCTCACAAATTTATTCATTAACATATTTACGATTTTTAGAAGTTGCTAACTGGTGTGAAAACGTTCATATTCACTTTGCTCAACATGTTACAAGTGTTATGAAAGTTGTAAATTGTAAATTCGTTTTTACCATTTTTGCACTGATTTAGAAAATCACAGAAAATTCATACAAAACCGAAAACTAGATCCGTAAACTCTGAGAGTTTAGAAAATGTGTCTAGTTTGTTCATAATTTTATTACGATTTTTAGAAGTTGCTAACTGGTGTGAAAACGTTCATATTCACTGACTAGTCCGAATTCGTAGCTACAGTGATAGGCAGTTTTGTAAAAAATCACCATAATTAGTAGAAAAATCGTATGGAGATGTGCAAGTAGTCATCTTAAAGGTATGAACATGAACTATTTGTATCTAATACAGTTTTGAAAACTAAAATGTTTAAGTTGACCAAAACAATCCGTCAATGGAGTTAAACTTTTCTGATGAAAGCTGTTGAATGAGTTTAGTTGTGTTCTTGGTGTTTTAACTTGTATCCCCCTCCTTAAAACTTAAGAAAAACATGAAAAGATAGGGGTATGAACTCACCTTGTGTGATTTCAGTAGATGGATGATGAAGAAAGGAAGTGTTCAACTCAAGAACACTTTAGAAGGTTCTTGAAGATTCGAAGATCTAACACAAAAATGACGATGTTTGTGTAAGATATCCATGATTTAAGTAGAAAGAATGAGAAATAATCATGTGAGGAGTGATATTACTTACTAGGAGTAGATGAAGAACTTATGATCAGCCTTGAAATTTCGAGATTAGAGAGGGATAGTGAGAGAGAGAATGAGTTTTTGCTTCTTGGTGGAGTGTGAGTGAAATGGGAGGAGAGATAAGGATTTTTCTATCCTTGAATCAAAGTGTTTGGCTGAAAAGAGTGGGAAAAGAACAATGGAATGACCAGGTATGGTGGAATAGTGACTGGGGATGGTCATGGAGTGGGTGTAGAGGATTGCTTGTGTCATGACTCAAAGGTAAAGTCAACAGTCCACCTCTAAGCCATACCCACTAGATTTTATTCCTAAGTAAAGATTTCCCTAATAATGTGATTAGATTATAGAAATATGGGGTCTTATATGTCAAAATATAAGTTTGGGTGAAAATCCCGCGTCAAAATAATGAAAAACGAGCCTAAAATGAAATCGTGATCGAAAACCGGGTGGAAAAGGGCTTCCTGCGAAGCTTCTTGGGTAGGGGCCGAAGTTCGGTCCTCAGCAGCTTGGAACCGAAGGCGAAATGGGATGAAGGCGACGGTCAGGAGCGAAGGCGAGGTTCGGGTTCGGTTCATAAGGGTTCGGGTTCGGTTCATCAGGCTTCGGGTTCGGGTCAGCAGGCTTCGGTTCGGTCCTTCATGGTTTCGGTCCGAGAGGCTTCGCTCCATAAGAGAAGGTTTCGGTTCCTTAAGGCTATTTTTCAAGAATTCTTCCCGTTTCGAGCTGTTTTTGACCCGGTTTAGGGTCGGGTTGACCCGTATGATTATAAAAAGTTAAAGGAAGTTTTGAGAGAGATTTGGGAGAGATTTTTAATAGAGAGATAGAGTGAAAGAGATTGGGAGAGACTTCTTTTGTGACCTTTTTGAGTGTTTGGCTTTGTAACGCAAGGTCCGTAAAACCCGTTAAGCCATGTTTAAGAGTCTTACACACCCCCGAAGGGTATGTAATAGTGTTTTATCGCTTTGCTACATCACTTACCCCGATTAGGGCTCAAGAATCCTACATATACGAACTTTCCAAGTGATGACTTCTTATTAAAATAGCGAGTTGTACAATAATTACATAACGTAAACCCTAGTATACAAGAGTTAGTAGAGTTGACCGGTTTGACTTGTTGACTTTATTTGACTTTGACTTGACCAGAATTTAACGGTTGTCACATAACGCCCCGATACCCAGGTATTGATTTTTGATATAAAAATTTTATTGATTTCAAGGTCTACTCGACGAGTTGGTTGCCCGACTCGTCGAGTAGCAACGGGTTGGTCAACGTGTTTAAGTGACCTACTCGCCGAGTCCAAGGAGGGACTCGTCGAGTAGGAGCTGGAGGATGAAACCCTAATTTTCAGGGTTTTGCACCCTATTTAAATGATCATTGGCCTCCCCAGCCTCCCCTTCACAACCTCTTGATACCACATAGCCCTAACTCATGTGAGTGTGCTCTATTTGTGTGTCTTAAGCTTTGAAGAAGGATTTTTGGTGAGAAAAGCTTGGGGAAGCAACAACTAGAAGCAAGGAACGCGTGGGAATCAGAGATCTACCTCCGTTGGCATCCTTTGGATGGTATTAAGCTGTTAGCTTGGCCTTATTTCATTCTAGATCTCTTTTGGGTGGATTTTAGGAAGCTTTTCTTGTGTTTGAGCTAAGATCTGAAGTTGCAAATTCAGATTTGAACTCTCTTGGGTCTCTAAGTCCATAAAGTTGTCAGCTTTGGCAAGTATGAAGCTCCCCTCAAGTGTAAGACTTCTTTGCAAGCTTAGTTTTGTCATTTTAAGACCTTAGAGCTTTGCATGCACGTAAAGTTTGCAACTTTACGTCATAAGCATGCCTTGGGAAGCTGGATCTACAATTTGTAGCCTTTGCATGGCTTAAAAAGCATCTGTATGGATGAAGGACTGAAGGGACTCAGTGAGTTGCATGGGCAACTCGGCGAGTCTGATGAAGATTGTCGTCGGCTCGACGAGTCAGATGAGTGACACGACGAGTAGGCTAGGGTTTTCCCAACCATTGGACATGTATGAACTTGGCGAGTTATGTAATGAACTCGGGGAGTAGCTGAGGGTACTCGACGAGTTGAGGTCAAGGTGGACAGTTGACCTTGACGTTGACTTTGACTTTCACCAAGGGTTGACCATTTGACTTCTGGGGACATTTTGGGAGATTGGAAATTCACAACAAGGTTTTATGGTGATTATAAGTGGTGGAGTTTGTGCCGGTGATCCGAGAGTTTGAGTTTATCCTTCGAATCGACAGTTACGAGGTGAGTTATCCTTACTATATCAACAGGGTCTAAGGCACGAAGGCCGGCCCTTTATGGATTGTATCTGGTTATGGCATGATATACTTATTGGTTTGCATACTGGTTGTTAGGATGAGGTTATGTTTATGCTTAGAGACTTGGTTAGGTCAGTGTCCTGGTTATAGGATGGTATTATGTGATATGCTAGTATGATCTGCTAGATTGGTATCCTGATAGATAAGATGGTATTATGTGCCATGTGGTATGATCCGTTAGATCGGTTGTCTTCTATAGATTGTTATGTGATTATCTGTTATATGTGCACATGTTTGTTTGGTGGTTAAGGCTTATCTGCTTTGTGCGAAAGCCAATAGACCTAGGCATTCCAACCTGTTGGTTGTGGGTCGTGAGTATTCCTTCCCGACGATGATTGGACTCATAGTATGTGGGCATTCCAACCTGTTGGTTGTGGGTCTGGAGTATTCCATCCCGAGGATGATTGGACCCATAGTATGTTGGCATTCCAACCTGATGGTTGAGGGCCTGGGGTTTTCCAACCCGATGGTTGACTGGACCCATAGTATGTCGTTTATGATTATATGTGTATTGTTGTGGGTATGGGTATTTCAGGGGGCTCACTAAGCTTTCGGGCTTACAGTTTCAGTTTATTGTTTCAGGTACATCAGGGGATCGCGGCAAGGCGAAGGCGTGATCGTACATCACCTCATGTTTTGTTATCGTTTTTGGGGAAAACTTTGATATAGACTATTTTGGAAACAAATTTGTAATAACTGTTGGTTTTAAATGTTTTTCAAAAGTTTTAAATTGGCTTAGATTTTATGGGTGTTACATGGTTCTTGGTGCGGCTCCGATAGCCAAAACACCTTATCGGTTAGCACCCACAGAGATGCAAGAGTTGTCTATGCAACTGCAGGAGCAACTAGACAAAGGGTTTATTCGGCCAAGTAGTTCGCCATGGGGAGTGCCGATTTTGTTTGTGAAGAAAAAGGACAGGTCACATCGAATGTGTATCAACTACCCGGAGCTGTATAAGCTAACAATGAAGCATAATTATCTGCTCCTAAGGATTGACGATTTATTTGACCAACTTCAGGGCGCATATTGGTTCTCCAAGATTTATCTGCGTTCAGGTAATCATCAGATGAGGGTCATAGAGGAGGATATGCAGAAGAAGGCCTTCTTGACTCATTATGGTTATTACAAGTTTGTGGTGATGCCGTTCAGGCTCACCAATGCTCTAGCCACATTCATGGATCTCATGAATCGGGTATGCAGGCGTATGCTGGATCGGTCTGTGATTGTGTTTATTGATGACATCCTGGTCAATTCCAAGACCATGGGGCAGCATGAGGAGCATTTGAGATAGGTATTGGAGACTCTAAGGAGGGATAGATTGTATGCGAAGTTCTCCAAGTGTGAGTTTTGTTTGAGAGATGTGCAGTTTTTAGGACACTTGTCAACCGAAACGGTATTCTGGTCGATCCGGCCAAGGTTGAGGCGGTGATGAGGTGGGTGGTTCTGAGGTCCCCATCATAGATTCAAAGTTCCCTTGGATTGGCACGTTACTATCGGGGATTCATTCATGATTTCTCCAAGATACCAGTTCCTTTGACTAGGTTAACGTAGAAGACTGTCACTTTTCGTTAGGGGCCTAAGCAGCAGGCAACTTTTGAGACTATGAGACAGAAATTATATAAGGCGCCAATTTTGACTTTGCTGGAGGGCATTGAGGACTTTGTGGTAGACTGTGATGCGTCAATCACAGGTTTAGGTGCAGTGCTGATGCAGTGGGGTCATGTGATTGCTTACGCTTCAAGGCAGGTGAAGCCTTATAAAGTGAATTATCCTATGCACGATTCGGAGTTGGGATCTATGGTTTTTTCCCTCAAGATTTGGCGAAATTACCTCTATGGGATTCGTTGTACTATTTACACGGACCACAAGAGTCTGAGGTATCTGATGTCATCTATCGGCCGAATCTGAACGTGAGGCAGTGTAGGTGGTAGGATGTGGTGAAGGATTATGATTGTGAGATCCTTTATCACCCGGGAAAGGCCGACGTGGTGGCCGAAGTTATCTTCCTCAAGGCGGTTGCTGCCCCAATCAGGGATATGTGTTTGAGGATGACAGTGATTACCCCACTCTTAGAGTAGATTCGAGAGGCGCAGGTTGAGTCCATGAAGGAGGAGCACCAGAAAATTGAGTGTATAGTGGGTTAGCTGGCTTCCTTTGATTATGATAGTCGGGGATTATTCACCCTTCATTGGAGGGTGTGCGTTCCATATTGGAGCGGTGTACGTCAGGTGATGTGAATATTTAATGCACTAGTTTTTTATTTATAATTCCTAATTTATCGCATCTAAACCACACCTTACAGGCAGTGAACCCGATCGAGTATAGTATAGCTTTGATAAGCAAGGGTGTCGAACACAAGGGGAATGGTAGTGAATTGATTTAAAATATTTGATTATAGGTTACAAAACACACGAAAGGAATAAAGAAATGTTTTATTAAAACACAAACGAACAACTAAATCGCAAATCTCGATAAACTGACAGGAAGACAAACCTCTTTAAGTACTTTGGTTTAGACAAATTACACCATAAAATCATAGATAATTGCTTTATTCATGTTCACCGATTTCTAAAATGATTAGGTTCACATTCACTATTACTAATCCTTTAGCAAACAAGTCAATTCAAACAATGATCAATTGATTAAACTAACATGCTTCCTTCAGTTCGTATCAAGCAAGACTTGTAATAATAATTAATCAAATTACTAATTCAATTAACCTCTTGTTGATGGTTCGTCACACAAGGCTCACACATTAACTTACTTATTTCCTAGTTAAACCTAGTTTCACGTTCTCTATTCCTAGGCATATAATCTTGATGGTCATCAAAATCATAAGATATTAGCAATTAAGAGATGTTCGTGCAACGTAATATGCTGGTTAATTAATAGGAAATAATTGTCATTAACACATAAGGATCTTTTAACAAGCTTATCAAGGTAAATTAAACATGAATAAAATAATCCAGTATAGCAATTAATCCATAAATCAAGGTTTTATCTAATCATAAACTCAAAGCAAATGGTTTTGACACCAAAATCAGAAAGTAAAAACATAGTAGTATCACAGTGGAATGCTAAACATGGTCACGATAACAAACCATATGATTACGGACACGAATCCGCTCTCTAATCCTTCAGATCTTCGCTCCTGTTAGTTTAACGGCCTTCCGGTCGCCTTCTAGACCGTCAAAACGGCCAAATATATGTTACTTGCCGACTAAGGATTGATGGTAGTAAAAAATCTCCCTATGGTTGGCCGATATTCGATTTTTATAACCTTTGGAACCGACTTACGTACGTTGGGCGTAAGTCGGTGTACGCTGGACGTAGTGAGAAAACCATCTCGATTAATTCTTCGGAACCAAGACAAGTACGCTGGGAGTACGTAAATCTACGCGGGGCGTAGTCCTTGTCTCATCAGTACGCTAAGCGTAACTTATATTACGCTGGGAGTAATGGCAGCCTTCAACAATCTTTCTTTCTTTTTGCTTCTAAGCCCTAATTCCACTCCAATCTTTTCTTTTCCATTCTATCAACAGCTAATAGCTGTAAATCATAATTCAAAGCATTATAAGTACCTTTTTGTTCTAAATAAGAATAATAAGGGCTAAAATATTAAGATATAATGTATAAAAGTATGTATAAAAATACACATATCATCAAGTATTGATGAAGGAAGTGCACAAGTCAAGGTTCTCTATTTATCCTGGAGTGACAAAGATGTATAGAGATCTCAGACTTGACTACTGGTGGCCATGCATGAAGCGGGATGTGGCCTGGTATGTGGATAGGTGTTTGACTTGCTGGAAAGTCCCGAGCATTAGTGACCCCATGGCAAAATAGAGCTGTTGGGTATTCCCACTTGGAAATGAGAAGAGATTACGATGGATTACCACCAAATTGCCTTGGACGGTGTGCGGAGTGGATTCGATATGGGACATCGTGGATCGATTGACCAAGAGCGTGCATGTCATTCCGATCCAGGAGAGTATTTCAACGGAGAAGCTGGCTGATATCTACATTCGGGAGGTGGTGACACGACATGGGGTGTCGGTTTCTGGAAGAGATTCCATGAGGAGTTGGGTACTCTTCTGCACTTCAGCACGACTTTCCACCCGCATACTGATGGTCAGAGTGAGCGGACAATTCCAAACATTGTAGGACATGCTGCGGGCATGTGTACTGGATTTTGGCAGTAGTTGGGATACGTATCTTCCTTTGGCGGAATTTTCGTATAACAACAGTTACCACGCCAATATTGGTCGACCTTATTTTGAGATACTCTATGGGAGAAAGTGTAGGACCCCGATATGTTTGGGTGAGGTCAGTCAGCGGGTCATGAGGAGTAACGAGGTGGTACTCAAGATTACAGAATTGATTTAGTAGGTTCGCGACAGGCTTCATACGGCACATAGTCGATAGAAGAGTTATGCAGATAGATACCGATCAGACTTGGAGTTTCAGGTTGAAGACATAGTACTCCTGAAGGTGTCAACTTGGAAAGGTGTCATTTGATTCAGGAAGCGGAGAAAGCTGCGACCTACATATATTAGTCATTTCCGGGTTTTAGCCCGGGCAAGCAGGGTTGCATATCGTTTGGATCTACCCGAGGAGCTAAGTTAGATTCATAGCAATTTTCACGTATCTCAGTTGCAGAAGTGTTTGATTGATGATTCCGTAGTCGATCCAATGGAGGACATTCAGGTGGACGATTGCCTGAGTTATATAGAGAGACCTATGGCGATCCTTGACAGGAAGACGAAGACTGTATGAAACAAGGTGGTGGACCTCGTGAAGGTACAATGGTAGCACCGAAAGGGTTCCGAATGGACTTGGGATCCCGAGGACGAGATGAGGGAGCATTACCCAAAGTTATTTGCGGCAACTGACTAATTCAAGTGGGGAAGAATTGTAACACCCAATGCCAAGGTATTTCACATTTTGACCCTTGATATTAAATTAATTTGCAAATTTCGCCCAAAGGGGTGAAAAGTGAAACTTTTAGGGCGGAGTGAGTATGCTGGGCGTACGTCGTCCATGGACAAACGCAAATTTTTAGGGCTTAGACCCTATTTAAGCATCATTATGGATTCAAGACTTTCCCCCTTATGAGCCTCCTTCCCTCTAAAGATACCACATAAAACCCAAACTATCTTTGGTGTATTCTTGAGCTATTGGTTAAGTTTTTGTGTCCTTTTGGTGCATTAGAAGAAGAAGAGTCTTGGTTGTAGTGAAATGCTAGAGTTGGAGCTTCAAGATCCAAAGCTACCTTTTTCATTGTAAGCTTCTGGAGGTAAAAAGTTCTTAACTAGATGGTTCCTTTGTTAAGATCTCATTGGTGGGTAGATTTAGGAGCTTTTTTTCCCAAAACCTTGGTCTTACGGAGTATGGACTACTCCAGACCATTTGATCCGTCCTTTTAGGCATTTAAGTGACATTCGATTTTCAGCTGTTTCCATTTTAGCCCATGGCCTAATTAAAGTTTGTACTATTGGTCCCTTGTTGTTAAAAGATTTGCACTCCAGCCCATACACTGGGCGTACGTGAGGTACCCGTAGCGTACTTATGAGAGTCATGGATTGCGGGATGCATGCTAGAATGCGGGGCGTACATCTGGTATGCGGGGCATACTAGCTCAACTCCTAAAACCTAAATTTAGGGGTTTTCTCCCTATTTAATCCACCTTATGCCTCCTTTAGACATTTCTTATCAGCCGCCACTCCTTACAAACGTAATCTCAAGCCTAAGCCTTGTGTGTGAACATTTTGAAGCTTGTTAGTGATTTTGGTTCTCGGTTGTTGAAGAAGAAGACTTATTGGAGAAGGTGGTGTTGCTTGCAACCTTGTGGATCCAAAAACTACCTCATGTTGTGCATCTTTTGAAGGTATAAGTCTATACCTTGCTAATGTTTTTTCTGGATCTTCGTAGATGGAGTTTTATGAACTTTTTGTCCTAAAGCTTGGACCTTTGTGAGTATGGGTTACTCCAGAGTATTTTGGCTATCCTTTTAGATGTATTAGAGTGCTTAGATTCATAAAAATGGTTTTTTGATGGTCCCTTTCCAGCCATGCAAGAGTTTGGTGGTGTTGAGATTAAGTTAGAGTTTTAATGTTTAAGGTCTTTTCAGTCGTGCAAAGGCTTAAAGTTATTGACTTTATGGATTCAGACATTCTATGGAGGTAAGATCTATGTTTGGATTGCATGTCTTAATGATTAATACATTTTGGAGTGGTTTTGGGACCAGACAACTATGCGCCGCATACTTTTCGCTACGCCCAGCATAGCCACGCCTGAGCCTCACTGAATCCTTCGAGTACACCGCGCGTATGAGGAGTGTACGCCCAACATGCGCGTCAGACACTTAACTTTTGCTGACTTTTGACTTTTGGTAAAGATTTATGATTTTGGACCAGGGAAGGGGCAAAATGGTCTTTTTGCGCTTAAGGGGAATAGTTATGGGATTTGGACTTGTGAGTTAAGTTATGGACCTTAATTATTACTTAGGTTAATTATTGTGTTATTAGGCGGAGTCTAGTTCCGACAATTCGGGTGCGGGATTTATCTGTTATCAGTTTCAGGTGAGTCTCCTCACTTACTCTTACCTGTGTGTGGTAGAATAGTTGTATTTGTGATGACCAGTTGGGTCTAACTGTTATTATTATGTTATGATGTTTATGTGTGAATGAGACTGCGGATAGTCTTCAGGGTTGCTGATAACCCACAAGGCATGTTGTTTGTCCATTGGGACTGCTGATAGTCCCCAGGGTTGTCGATAATCCATAGTTGTTTATATATGTTGTGATATATGCGGTATCACGGGGAACTCACTAAGCTCCGTCTTGCAGTTGTTGATTATATGTGTTTCAGGTACTTTTGAGGATCGCGTGAAGGCGAAGGTCTTATTGTACTCACTTACTAGGAGGTTTGTTACTCGAAATTTTGTGGCACTCTGATATTTTGTCTTGATGATTTGTATTTGACACTTATGTTTTTCCGATGACTTTCTTTATGAACAATATTTTGGTAATTTAAAAATAAAAATTTTGATTTGAAGTTTGAGGTGTTACAATTTGGTATCAGAGCCCTGGTTTGAGGGATTCGACGAACACTAGGGTAATTCCAAACTCAAACTAAGGATCTGAAGATTTTCATAAAAACTTTTCAAAGAAATGAAGATTTTTATAGGAGAAAAACCCAGTGAAGCAGTGTGTACAATCAACCAGAGTTTGAGCGGTAGTTTCCCAAAATAACTCAATTTATATTATGAGTAATGTAGAGCTGATATTTGATGAGTTAACAGAACTGCATGCTAGTTAGTGGTAGGCTAAGGATCCTGCAGGAATGGTGTGATAGTGTTGCCTGATTTATGATGCCTTTAGCATAGGAGTTTGTTCTTCGGAGATTAAAACTGTCATTGCTATTTACTTCGTGTATGCTGTATAATTGTACATAGTTAGGATTTTATAGCCTTAGAATGCCTGATTTAGCCTTTCTTCTTGTTCCTCATTTGGTTGTGGATTTGAAGTAGAATCACTTATTTAAATGTTTATCGAGTCTTAGATTGTATACGATTGGCATGCACAAAGAAAATGTCGAGGACAGTGGAGATCTTGCGAGGCAGATCAATGCTGGGGAACAATCTAGAATGAGTGTCTAGATGCTTAGTAATGGTTCCGAGGAACCAACAGGGTGAGTGTGTAGCTGATCTTGAGAAATAGAGCCCTTGTGACTTAGGGTCTTGAGAGGATGACTTGAAACAAAAACGGGTTGGTGTGGACGGTAGTATTGGGCTCGTACTACTAAAAGCACCGGATCCGTACGCGACTTAATAGGGAATCCAAGGAACTAAGGAACTTATACGAGTGTGTAAATGTTAGTGTATGAAATTTAGCCTGATTCTGATGGTTTTCTTGTGTGTTTCAGTATGGTGGTTACCCGAGGTTTAGGCTCCAGCGACCCCGAGAGGTCGAGTGCCAGTGATGATGAGCTCTGTAGGATTGTTGCCATCGAGGTTACTGCAGCGATCAGAGGGGATATACCAGAAATGTTTGGTTCTATCAAGACTATGCTGATTGATACTTTTGACGAGCATTATGCTGCCGTCATTGAGGCTGCTGCTGCCGCAGCCACCGCAACTGTTGCTTTTGCGAGACCGCAGGGGGTAATTCGTTGTGGTACCAGGAGTTCAACAACATGAAGCCACCCAAGTTTGATGGGACCTAATATCCGATTGTTGCAATGAGATGTAGTTTTGATGTTGAGGGTTGTTTTTACACTTGCTCCTGTCCGGAGAATTTGAGGGTTCGTTTCGCGATGAACCTGCTTCACTTAGGAGCGAAGGATTCGTGGAAGTTTGTGGCAACTGATTATTCTCTTGCAGAGCATTATTAGCTGACCTGGGAGAGATTTACTGAGATGTTCAGAGATGAGTTTGTACTAGTTGTTGAGAGAAAGAGGTTGACCCAGGAGTGCCTGTCCCTCAAGTAGAAGATGGAGACGGTGACTGAGATTATCAGGATGTTTCATGAGAGGGTCTTGTTTTGTCCTGAGCACGTATCTACTGAGTAGGCACGTGTGAGTCAGTATCTAAGTATTCTGAGGAAAGATATCTGTGTGTTTGTGGTGAACACTTCGTATCGGACATTGGCTGAGCTACATACCAATGCGAGGAGGAAAGAGATTGAGCTGGAGACTCAGGCTAGAGAAGAGAGGTAGATCCATGTGAGAGATAAGAGACCAGTGCAGTCGCAGTCGGTGACTAAGTGGTCTAAGATCGCTAACTCGAGAGCTGGTGGCCAGAGGGGCCGTACTTGTGGTAAGTGCAGCAAGGGGCATGAGGGAACCTGTCAGTCGGGGACGGCTTACTACATATGTGGCAAGGAGGGGAATTTGGCTAGGGATTCCCCCAAGGGATTTTGGGTTTGCTTCAATTGCAACAGACGGGTCATTTGAGGGTTGAGTGTTCTCAACTTACATCTAGGGCGGTTCAGACTCCGGCCCCCGCGACCTTAGGTATTATTGATGGCCTGTAGGGAAGTACAAGACACCGAAGGCTCAAGGGAGAGCATTTCAATTGACAGCAGAGGAGGCCCGAGCACTTCCAGATGTCATGGTTGGTATGTGTTCTTTATTTTCTTGTGAATTTTGTACATGCGCTTGTGCTGTTTGACTCGGGTGCGAGTCAGTATTTTGTGTCATCATCTTTTTTTCGTGGTTTTAGTATTGCGCGGGAGGCCTTGAGTAGTCCATTGAGGGTCTTTATATCGGATGAGTGTCCGGTCTCCGCTACTGATATCTACTGGGGTTGTGTGTTAGAGATTTTTGGTGTTGGTTATCCGATAGACCTTATCCCTATTGCGATGGGAAATGTCTGTGTGATTGTAGGTATGGATTGGTTGAGCCGGTTTGGGGCTCTGATTAACTGTGAGCGGCAGATGGTGGCGGTTCAAGATCCTAGTGGGGGAGTGTTGACCATTTTCGGTGAACGAAATAGGTTAGGATCAGCTTTCTGTTCAGCCGCCAGGGCAAGGCAGAGTTTGCAGCGTGGGTGTATGGGTTATCTGGCATATGTAGTGGATACTCGGGATGAGGAGAACGGATCGGTTTCCATTTCCAATGTTCATGTTGTATGTTATTTCCCTGTTGTCTTTCCCGAGGAGTTATCAGGTATGCCTCATATGAGGCAAGTGGAGTTTCATCCCGACTCCCTGGTATAATATTTATACATATTTATTTTCGAGTCAACTGAGCGACTAGACGAGTGGGTGCCCCAACTCGTCCAGTAGAGTCGAATTGGCCACGTGGGTTTAATAACCAACTCGACGAGTCAGAGAGCCGACTCGCGGAGTTAGTGCTGTGTGAGGGAAACCCTAATTTTTCGGGGTTGAGTCCTATTTAAAGGGCCTGGAGTCCTCATTTCCGCCTCCCTCGTCACCCTTGAGCACTGTGAAGAACCCTAATCGAGTTTTAGCTTGTTGTGTGAGAAGGAGAGGCTACCTTGAGCATTTTGGTGCACCTTGAGAGAAGAAGAGGAAAGCATCAAGGCTTGAAGCAAGGAGGAACGTTTGGATCTAAAGGTTCTCAGTGGATAGCTTCTGTTTGAGGTAAAAAGATGCTATCTTGATCCTTTTTCTTGTGAGATCTTAGTTTGGGGAGTTCTAGGGCTTTTCCCCATCCTTTTTGTGTTATTGAGTCCCTTGAGCATATCTTGAGGTTGAACCTCATATCTGGATTGTAGGAGGTCTTGTGAGCCCAAAGACCCAAGCTTTATGGAGTTAGAGGCAAGCCTATGAGCACCAAACCCTTATTGAAGCTTGTATTGGCATTATGGAGCAAATATGCCATGCATGAAAGTAAAGATCGAAGCTTTACATGACATTCGAACCTTGGGAGACTAGATCTAGAGTTTGGAGTGGTAGATCTGCCTTAAAATGTCTGAATGAGAATACAGACTGAATGGACTCGCCGAGTCAATGAGCTGACTCGACGAGTCAGCTACGGTTTTCCCCGATGAGTCTGGACATGGGTAACTCGGTGAGTTGATGAGACAACTCGACGAGTTAAGTTGGGTTTTCACGACATTTCTGATGGAACAATGGGGACTCGTCGAGTCACATAGATGCACTCGGCGAGTCAGGTCAACATGACTATTGACTCGAGTGTTGACTTTAGGGTTTGGTCAAGGAAGGGATTATGGGGACCATGGAGGGGTAAAATGGTCTTTTATCCATTCCAAGAGTTTGAGAGAGAGAATAACGTGGGGTATTTAGAGTCGTGATATAAATGTTAATTAGAGATAATTATCCTATGTGTTAGGCAGAGGCTAATTTAAGATTCGTGTACGAGATTATTTACTTGCTTGCTTATGAGGTGAGTCTTTTCACTATAGTTACCTAGAGTAGTAATCTTTATGTGACCGGAGGGTCTTATGTGCTTATATTGAGTATTGTGATATCCTGCATTATGTCTTTGTGATTTATGTTGTGTATTATTCTGAGCTTACTGAGTTGGGACCGGAGGGTTCCACTGAGACACATTAACCGGAGGGTCTTATTCGAGCATAGCCATGAGAGGCTAATGAGATATGTGTGGTATTTTTCGGGAACTCACTAAGCTTTGTGCTTACCGTGTTATGTGTTATGTGTTTCAGGTACCTCTCAGGATCACGGGAAGGCACCGGCTTGATTGTACACACACGAGTTGGAGATATGTTTTGGAGGATCCTAGATTGTCTTATAAATAATTTTTGAACATGTGTTTTGATAAATTGATATTTTTGGGGATTTTTGGAATTGAACTATTGAGATTAATGTGATTTTAAATGAAAATTTTGTTTGAAAGTTTACGGTGTTACAAGTTGGTATCATAGCCTTGGTTTGAGGGATTCGGATGTACCTTCGGGTGTGTCTGGACTCAAACTGAGGATTTGAGAAAAAATTTCAAAAGAAATAAAAATTTCAAAAACGAGTAAGAGTTTTAAGAGAAAAACGAGTTGGAGCAGTGTGTACAATCAGCCAGAGCCCGAACGGTGATTTCCCAAAATACCCTTACTTAATTGTGTTATGAGATATTTGTGTGATGTTATGGATGCATGCTAGATAATAGGCTAGGTATTTCATGTTAGGGCTAGAGTTGTCTGATTTGTGATGCCTTAGCCTAGGAGTTGCTACTATCTGTTATTTGATTTGAGTATATGCTGAGTAGAAGTATCTAGCAGAAATCACTTAGAGAGAGTTCTGAGTTGAGGGATAATCTAGGAAAAGATACCTAGATGAGCTTATGAGAGGTCTACTGAGAGGGTAGTCTACTATTTGTGAGAGATAGAGTACTTGTGAACTGGGATCCTAGGAGGAGGATTCGGGGTGACTACAGGTTGGTGTGGAAGTAGTATTGGGCCCGTACTACTTAAAGCATCAGATCTGTATGCAACCCAAGTAAGAATCCTAATGATGCTAAGGAACAAGTAGGTATGGGTGATCGAGTGTAAGTATGCTCGAGCGAGTCTTTGATGATTTTCTGTTGTGTTTCAGAGACATCATGGTGGGTACACGCCACAACCCAGGGAGCAGTGGGACTATTGATGATGAGATTTGTAGGATGATTCATTAGGAGGTGGGTGCAACCATTCGAGAGGTGATACCTGAGATGTTTGGGTCTATTAAGACCACACTGATTGAGAACTTTGACGAGCAATATGCTGGTGTTACTGAGGTGACTGCTGCTACAGCCACCGCAGCTGTCGCCGCTGCCAGGCCACAGGGAGGTGACTCGTTGTTGTTTCGGGAGTTCAGCAACACGAAGCCACCAGAGTTTGATAGGACACAGGATCCGATTGCTTCTATGAGATGGATCTCTGATATCGAGGGGTGTTTTTATACGTGTACATGCCCTGATCATTTGAGAGTTCGGTTTGGACTTAATCAGCTTCGCGCGGGGGCGAAGGACTGGTGGAAGTTTGTGACTACCAGTTTTATTCCTGCAGACTATGCTGCAGTGATGTAGGAGAGGTTCACCCAGTTGTTCTGAGATGAGTATGTGTTCCCCAGGTGGAAAGGGAACGTTTGGCACAGGAGTTTCTGTCTCTCAAGCAGAAGACAGAGTCAGTGACTGAGATTACGAGGATGTTTCACGAGAGGGCGTTGTTCTACTCTGAGCACGTGTCCACCGAGCAGGCACGTGTGAGCCGATATCTGAGCATACTGAAGAGGGATATACGAGATTTCGTGTCGAACTCATCATACCGGACATTGGCTGTGCTTCAGACCAATGCCAGGTGGAGGGAGATTGAGCTAGAGTTATAGACCAGGGAGGAGAAGGAGTCTCGGGGTAGGGACCGGAGACCAATGCAGTCGTAGCCGACGATGAAGCGGGCTAAACCCGCTGATACGAGGACTTGGGGCAAGAAGGGTCGCACTTGTGGCAAGTGCGGCAAGAGTCATGAGGGATCGTTCCGAGTTGGGATTTGCTACAAATGTGGCAAAGAGGGGCACATGGAAAAGGATTGCCCCAAGGGGTTTGTAGTTTGCTTCCACTGCAACCAGACCGGCCATCGGAAGGTCGAGTGCCCTCAGCTCATTCAGGGATCAGCACCAGGTTCTGCACCTACTGCTTTACGTGCTACTGAGACTCGGCCAACGAAGGTCGAGACACCGGGGGTTCGTGGGAGAGCCTTCTAGCTGACAGCGGAGGAGGTCCGCGCAGCACCTGACGTCGTGGCCGGTATGTATTTCTTTATTTATATTATTTGAGATATGGTGTGATTATAGTGTGCTATGTATAGGTACTTTTCTTGTGAGTTCTATACCTACTTTGGTGTTATTTGACTCGGGTGCGAGTCGATCCTTTGTGTCTTTAGCTTTTAGTCGTCACATCAGTATCCGACGAGAGGCGTTGATTCGACCTCTGAGGGTTTCTATAGCCGACGAGCATGCAGTTTTTGCTACTGATGTAATTCGAGGATGTGTACTAGAGATTTTTGGTGTTGAGTTCCTGATAGACCTGGTACCGATCGTGATGGGTGATGTCTGTATCATAGTGGGCATGGACTGGTTGAGTCGGTTTGGAGCTATGATAGACTGTGAGCGTCAGTTAGTGACTATACGAGACCCTAGTGGGGGAGTGCTTACGGTGTATGGCGAGGGTACCAGATCTGGATCAGCTTTCTGCTCTGCTGCCAGAATGAGACAGAGTCTACAACAGGGTTGTATGGGCTTTTTGGCGTACGTGATGGATAAGCAGGTTGCTACAGAGAGGCTGAATTCTATCGTCGAGGTTCCGATAGTGTGCGAGTTTCCAAATGTTTTTCCCAAGGAGTTGCCGGGTGTCCCTCCCGAGAGGCAGGTGGAGTTCCAGATTGATTTGGTTCCGGGAGCGGCGCCTATTGCCAAGTCACCTTATTGCCTTGCGCCACCAGAGATGCAGGAGTTATCCTCATAGCTCCAGGAGCTATTGGGAAGGTTTGTATCAAACCGAGTAGCTGACCGTGGGAAACGCCGATCCTTTCTGTCAAGAAAAAGGATGGTTCACACCGGATGTGTATCCATTACCGGGAGTTGAACAAGTTGACGGTCAAGAACCGTTATCCACTACCAAGGATCGACGATTTGTTCGATCAGTTGCAGGGGGCGTCTTGGTTCTCCAAGATTGATTTGAGATCTGGATATCATCAGATGAGAGTTTGCAAGGAGGATATCCAGAAGACGGCCTTTAGGACTCGTTATGGGCACTACAAGTTTGAGTTGATGCCTTTCGGACTCACCAACACACCGGCAGCGTTCATGGACCTCATGAACCGGGTGTACAGGCCTATGTTGGATCGATCAGTGATCGTGTTCATCGACGATATTCTGGTGTATTCGAGATCCAGAGAGCAACATGAGGAGCATCTTAGGGAGATTCTTGGAGTATTGAGGGCGGAGAGGCTTTATACCAAATTCTCCAAGTGTGATTTCTGGTTACGAGAGGTCCAGTTCCTGGGACACCTCGTTAATCAGAATGGGATATTGGTCGACACGGCCAAGATTGAGGAAGTTATGAGATGAGAGGTACCGAGATCCCCGACCGAGATCAGGAGTTTTCTGGGTTTGCCCGGCTACTATCGGAGGTTTATCAAAGATTTCTCCAAGATTGTCGTCCCTCTCACCAGATTGACCCGGAAGGGCGTTACTTTTGCTTAGAGGCCCGAGCAGCAGGCCTCATTTGAGACCCTTCACCAGAGATTGTGCGAAGCCCCAGTGTTAGCCCTTCCCGAGGGAGTGGAGGACTTTGTAGTTTATTATGATGCTTCTATATCCAGGATGGGTGCAGTGTTGATGCAGAGGGGGCACGTGATAGCATACACATCGAGGCAGCTGAAGCCTCATGAGACGAGGTATCCCACCCACGATTTGGAGCTGGGCGCGGTGGTGTTCGCCCACAAGATCTGGCGCCACTATCTGTATGGAGTCCGGAGTACCATATATACGGACCACAAGAGCCTGAAGTACCTTATGGATCAGCCCAACTTGAATATGAGACAGAGGGGGTGGTTGGCCATAGTGAAAGACTATGACTGTGAGATCTTATATCATCCAGGCAAGGCTAATGTGGTAGCCGACGCCCTGAGTCGCAGAGCAGCGAGTGCTCCGATTTGAGATGTGTATATGAGGATGACAGTGTTGAATCCAGTCCTAGATACCATTCGAGAGGCCCAGGTGGAGGCCGTGAGACCGGACAACCGCAAGAGGGAGCAGGTGATTGGGCAGGTTTCCGAGTTTGAGACAGATAGTCGTGGGCTTATGACTTTCTGAGGGCGGATTTGGGTGCCCTATACAGGTGGAGCTCGTCATGTATTGATGGAGGAGGCACATAGATCAAGATTCTCGATCCACCCGGGGGCCACTAAGATGTATTTGGACCTGAAGAGAGATTACTGGTGGCCCTGTATGAAAAGGGACGAGGCATGGGTAGTTGAGAGGTGCTTGACCTGTCGTCAACCAACGGTATCTTTGTCGACCCAGCCAAGATAGAGGCAGTGATGTGGTGGGAAGTACCGAAGTCTCTATCTGAGATTCGGGGCTTCCTCGGTTTGGCGGGATATTATCGGAGATTCATTCGAGACTTCTCCAAGATTATTGTTCCTCTCACTAAATTAACGTGGAAAGATGTTGTCTTCAGTTGGGGGCCTGAGCAGCAAGCATCATTTCAGACTGTACGCCAGAGACTGTGTGAGGCACCAGTATATACCCTTCCTGAGGGATTTGAGGATTTTGTGGTCTACTATGATGCATCCATTTCAAGGTTGGGTGTTGTGTTCATATAGAGGGGGCATGTGATTTCATACGTTTTGTGACATCCCCCAATTTCAAGATCATTTTAAAATTTTTATTTATGCTTATTTAAATCAGAGTATTCTTTTCAAAAGAGTAATATTGCGGAATTTGTTCCCAGAAAAACATGATAAATATATTATCAAAGCATTTCAGAAGATATGTATTTTGTTTATATTAAAACATTGGGATGTCATAGTCAATACAGAAACATAAACATAAACAGACCTTACATTCATTTATACTAGTGATTTTCATCTTCTTAATCTCTCGGTGTAGTGTAGCTTTATATCGACACCTGAGATACAAATAAACCGAGTGGGTCAGGTTGGTAAACCTGGTGAGCGTATAGGGTTTTCAATCCATAATAATATTATTTAAAATCTTTTTAAATATAAACACACCACACCAAATAAATAACCCGATTACCCGTTCCCGTTATTTTCACTCTTTGACCCTACAATGATGATCTCAAGGGACCTATCCTAAAGGATCTTTATAGCAACAGGTAGACAATATCACTCCGAGGATACCTGAGCGATATATGTCAATAAGGAAACCATGGGGGGAGGGATAGAGTACACCGAATGAACACAACGTTCATTAACACCTACAGCTTGCGAGTCTGCTAGTGTTCCCATTGTACTGTCTAGAATAGTCTGTGGTCGTCATCTATACTCTGCTAGATGACAATTCACCAATGCCGGGTCGGTACGTTAGTTGCAACACCTCACCTTTATTATTTCACCTTTCACGACGCATCACTACCCAATATGATTTAAGTACGATAAAATAAATAGATTATTACTTTATTAAAATATGATTTAACAAAGTAAAGTCATATTGAGCACAAATGTTGTAAACACAGATAGTAGCACACATATAGCATCTAAGCAATTAAAATACTTCATATCTATGTGTAAATTGAAAGTAACTATGTACTCATTTGATATGACGGGTGTAAGCCTCATATCGTAATAGTTCCGACAATAACCCCTTGATCTAAAATTTCCCATTTTATTTTCTAAAATCATTATACCCTTTATAATAAAATCTTATCAAAATCGTTTAATTCATTCTTATCTAAATTTATAATTAATAACTAACGTCCTAAAAACTACCCAGTCAATTATTATCGAAAAAACGGAAAAATTATCGTTTCATCACTTGGGTTCACCCTTAAATGTACTTAGACCAAATACGTCTTATATAGTTTGAGATTTTACAATCGTTACAATTTTCCTTAAGATTATTTGTCCTAAATAATCTTCTATTTAAAAATGTTTTTTTATTACTTTTCGATAAGTTTACAAAAAGATTTATACAAATATTACATACCTAAATATTACATACCCATAATATTTGTCCACATAACACCTATATAATAAATAAGTATTTATATAACGTGTAACGGATACGAATAAAATTTATCCTATTTGAGGATTTTAATTACTTGATAAAACAAATATTTATTATTATTATCCTCTTAACGTCTAGTCGTAACTTACAGGCGTTACAATTCTCCCCCACTTGTGATGATTTCGTCCTCGAAATCACAAACTCAACGAATACATACGATATCCACTACTCGCTTTTCTTTATTTTTTTTCAAGTAAGAGTTGTCTTTCACACTTTTGCCTTAATAGTTGGTTCTTCCTCACTTGGGTCCGACCTCTCTTCTGCTACTATTTACAACCAATCAAAGCACAAGTTGGATCTGTCACTGTGATTGTTAATCTTCTTTCTCTTTGAAAGAAGCTTATGATTGCCATATTAATGATTTTATCATCACCAACAAAGCATCACTGTGTGTGCTCGCAACGAGTGATCTTTTCGTTTCTCAAAATCATGGTCTGATCAAGATCACGACAAGCACGAAGTCATCTACCAACGCACATGTGTACACAATGGTATAAGATGGTAATACTAGCAACAACAATGGTTACTAAACTTAATAATTTCTTTTCCTATTTGTTGGGACGATTAACTTGCCGCTCTTCAGTTTATCATCTTGACCACATCTAAATTACTTCGACACAGACGCACAACAGACATCCTTATGCGTATTTTTATAAACTGTTACATTTATGGCTTGCCTAACGATTGTCAAACTCTTCAGACTTCTTATTTTATGGTGGTGCTCAAACTTGCACCCGCTCTTCATTCTCTATTGGACCTCCGGTCATAATCTCCGAGCTAAAAACTCAATTATCATTGGAGACTTCTACTCCTTCTTAAAATTGGATCATAGAATCAACCCAAGATAAGGTCTTCACTTTTGCTACAACAACAACTCAAATGGCCATATTCTAATGACCTTCATTTTCATAACGCAAAAGACACACAACGAACTAGACTCTTGTCTCTAATAGTCAAATACTATCACGATAGAGACCTTCCTTCATGTTCTAATGTGATATAATCTCTTCATAGCAAGTAGCATTTCTAGGTAAGAGATTTTACCTTAACAATGATCACGATACTTCTATTGATCGCTTCAATTACCATTCACTTCAATCTTCTGGCTTAAGTCAGTTGCTATATGGAACTTGGTTCTCTGAACCACGTAACATACGTATCTAAGTCGGACTCGATTTGATATGACCACTAGGTTCGGAATAACAATCATCTTCTTACTCATTACCGAAACGATGGTAACGACATACTAGAACAAAATGGAATCAATTACTATCTTCTTGGTAACCTTGTGACTTTCCCTGATCCAAGTGTGAGTCATGTGCTTCCGGTAGTGTAGGCCTCTACTACCATTCACACCTACTCATACTCGTCCCAAGTATTGTCTCACAGTTTTCCAAGTCACCATACAAAAAATTGACAAATCAACTTATCACACATGAGTGTGTTTAAACAAGCACATACAACAATTTCTCTAGGGATTTTGCGTCTCTATCTTGGCTTTCCTAAACTCGTCTTCTAGGATCCTTCACACGCATATGCTCGATCTAGCATATTCTCATTCTTTCCTAGGTCTCTAGGAAATTCACTTCCAAACTTTTTACAAAAATTATTTCTTGGGTAATGTTGGTCTACAAGGCACACTAAACCAGTATATACTATAGCGGTATGGAGACAAATTCTCTTCAATTGCTTGTGTCATTTTCTAGCTCATGCAAGTCACCATGCAAATCATTCTATTTCTTCATGACATCATCATTCCATTATATGAGAAAGTTTTCTTCTCCTTGGTGTATCTTTTAAGTCTACGTCATAAAAGTCAATCCTAGGAAGTCTTCATTTTAGCTGCATCTCAGCATGTTCTACGAGCTTCAACTTGGTTCTCTGTCATTCCTGATAACATCATCTCTTCTCTTGCAATACTATGCGTGTATTTCTTCTTCAACTAAGTGTTCTACCTTACTTAGATAAGTAAGTCACTCAACCTTTCACAACCAAATGACTCATTTCACCACCCTAATCCTGTATGTTAAAGTCAGCTTAACACACTATGGAACTTTCATAAGGAAGCGATGGAAGTCAATTGTCACTCTGTATATTTAAATACTAAGTCTGAGCATCCTATACTGGGTATAGATCAACTCTTAACACACCACTCGAACTGCATACTACATCACAACATCAGACAAGGTCTTGGCCAATTGAGTCTGAAAACTCTGTTAGCCTTTCCTTTAATCTTCATTGAAGTCTTCTAAATCTTGCACAACATCTATTCATCACCATTTTCAGCTCTTCTAACTCCGTAAGCAATCACTGCTTCAATCTGGTAGGCAGTGGAATCGCCAAGTGGTGAGACGACTTCATGGATCACATCAAAGTTTTATTATTCCCGCCAGTTGAAAGTGTACTTCACACGAACAATACTCCTCCAATGTTACTATCATCAAACGTACTCTAAAGGTATGATACTACTCTGTAGGTATTAATACACTATTTACAGTATCACTTGCTATGTATTATTTTACGATATCACTCGATTGATTTATTTACGAAGTTATCGATGTCAACTATCGTAAGTCTCCTTATCACCTCTAAAAGTTACATGTCAGTTCTAATACTGTAATTAAACGTTTAAAAATCTGAACACATGAGATTATCAGATCCGGTCGGCAGTAGACCATGGATTCGATCAACTAATAGCATCATAAAGCACATAAGGCTATAACATAAATCATTTAGCACATAAAAGCAATTTAGGCATCTAATCCAAAAGTAAGCTAGTGCTTGTGTCAATTCAGGTGTACTGCCTAAAATATAATAGACACACTTCTCACGATCATCACTTACCATTCTAAGTTTAAGTCTAGAAATTTCCTAAAATTCCTAGTTCGCTTAAACTAATGCTCTGATACCAACTGTGACATCCCCCAAATTTCACAGTCATTTTAAAAATTTTATTCATGCTTATTTAAATCAGAGTGTTCTTTTCAAAAGAGTAATATTGCGGAATTTGTTCCCAGAAAAACATGATAAATATATTATCAAAGCATTCCCGAAGAAATGTATTTTGTTTATATTAAAAGATTGAGATGTCATCATCAATACAGAAACATAAACATAAACAGACCTTACATTCATTTATACTAGTGATTTTCATCTTCTTAATCTCTTGGTGTAGTGTAGCTTTATATCGACATCTGTGATACAAATAAACTGAGTGGGTCAGGTTGGGAAACCTGGTGAGCACATAGGGTTTTCAATCCACAATAATATTATTTAAAATATTTTTAAATATAAACACACCACACCAAATAAATAGCCCAATTACCCGTTCCGTTATTTTCACTCTTTGACCCTAAAATGATGATCTCAAGGGACCTATCCTAAAGGATCTTTATAGCAACGGGTAGACAATATCACTACGGGGATACCTGAGCGATATATGTCAATAAGGCAACCATGAGGGGCATAGATTACACCGAATGAACACACCGATCATTAACACCTACAGGTTACGATCCTGCTAGTGTTCCCACCGGACTGTCTAGAATAGTTTGTGGTCGTCATCTATACTCTGCTAGATGACAATTCACCAATGACGCGTCGGTACCTTAGTTGTGAACACCTTACCTTTATTATTTCACCTTTCACGACGCATCACTACCCAATATGATTTAAGTACAATAAAATAAATAGATTATTACTTTATTCAAATATGATTTAACAAATTAAAGTCATATTGAGCACAAATATTGTAAACACAGATAATAGCACATATAGCATCTAAGGAATTAAAATATTTCATATTTATGTGTAAATTGAAAGTAACTATGTACTCAGTTGATATGACGGGTGTAAGCCTCAGATCATAATAGTTTCGATAATAACTCCTTGATCTAAAATTTTCCCTTTTATTTTCTAAAGATTTTTTATATTCTTTCTAAACTTTACTTATTGATTAAAGAGGAAATGAACGAGTAAAAATTCATGCAAATTTTGATATTTATATTTAACTTTATGAATCATGATAAGGATAAAACAAAACCTTAGTCATTCCTTGATGACCTTAAAATCAACACGTAGCATAAATTTGGACACGTATGTACGATTATAATTATCTTAGTCATCCTGTAAAACTAACACATATACATTTTTAGTGTACGATCGTATATTTAAACAACAATTGTTATTTTTAATTAATAAAATATTTACGACATTTCCTATATTTCTTACAGGTATTGGATCATTTGCAATTCATAAATCAATTATAGTTACATTTATGGTCCCTTAGTTATTATTGTATTAACACCATATATCCTTCAAGTTACACTATAGTCCCTTAACTATTTATTAATAGAATCATTGTACCCTTTATAATAAAATCTTATCAAAATCATTTAATTCGTTCTTATCCAAATTTATAATTAATAACTAACGTCGTAAAAAGTACCCGGTCAATTATTATCGAAAAACGGAAAAATTATTGTTTCATTACTTGGGTTCGCCCTTAAATGTATTTAGACTAAATACATCCTATATAGTTTGAGATTTTACAATCATTACAATTTTTGTTAAGATTATTTATGCTAAATAATCTTCTATTTAAAAATGTCATTTTATTACTTTTCGATAAGTTTATAACTAGATTTATACAAATATTACACACCCATAATATTTTTATGCCTTTTGATGATAATTGAGCTAAAACAATGCATTATAATAACAAACGGACTAATTACGTCATTGTCACTCTTATTGGGTATTGTATACTCCTTTCATGTTTATTGGGCCTTAGTGACCCATTTACATGCTAATTAGGCCTTGAATACACATTTCATGTTTATTGGGCCTCAAATACCCATCGTCATGATTTTTGGGCCTTACCTATTCATTTACTCATTTATTGGGCCTTACATATTCAATACATGTTTATTGGGCATTATAGGCCCATTGATTATCTTATCGGGCCTCACGACACATTTTTATGTTAATCGGGTTATTAACATACAATACTTGACATTTTGATAAAAACAAATGGTATTTTATTACCGATGTTTTGTAACCAAATGCATACTCGAAACATTATTTGAAACGGTAAACAATATGATACACTGTTCGTGTAAATTTAGTTAAGGCTCTTGTGAGACATTTCATTCATTCGTACCTACCTAGTGTACAACCGTAAGTCCTATAGTTATAACCAGAGTCTCCTGGAGGGAGACCGAGAGTTTGTGTATAGATCTATACAGGGTTGACACCCCACACCTGAGCTGTTCGCTACAGCTAGACCAGGCCAGTCTAGGGTGACAAACGTCTTACCTTAAACAAGTCGACGCCTGAAGAACGTCAAGACAGGCATAACAGTCATATCAAGCATGGTTATAGCGACTCACATAGAGATTAACTCCACTGTAAATTTACAGAATACATATACATTTCTGATGACGCAAAAACATACATACACTGTTACTCGGTCTTAGGGTTTTAAGACCACAATACTTTTACAACAGAAAATATCAGATTTTCTGGGAAACCTACATTATACATTACCTTCTACTTACAACAGAAAATATAGGATTTTCTGGAATACTCTCTTTATACATTTTCAAAACAGAAACACACATGCTTTAATACAAGATTTGATACAAAACTTTCAAACCATTTTTACAGAAAATATCGGATTTTCTGGTGTTTACAAAGTGATACAAAACTTTTCATACAAACATGCTTATGAACACACCAACATTATATGTTGACGTTTTCAAAATAACTGGTATTCTCAGGGACACGATAAGTAGGTTGGTCATCAAGAACTTGTGGAATGTGTAGTATCTTGTTTCTATCATGCACTTATTATTTTTGGGATGTAACTTTTGTAAACAATTACAATGATGTAAACCCAGTATGTTGTATTATTGTATGTATGATGATGATGTTGTCTTGTTTCAATTATATACACCGTGATGATATTACAAGATGAAGTCACCCAACCCCCGGACGTTTCCGCCGTTCTGGTTTGGGGGTGTGACACATTATCATGGAATTGTTTCTAGTAACAAAGTTCCAATGAGACATTCTGTAATATCTTTGGCTCTGTGTAAGGGCAAAATATGTTGTAATTAGTCGAAGTCTATTTTATACTCTTCGTATGATTTGTAATGTATTTTACTAAGGCTCTTTAGATTCGAAGCTTAAGTGTTTTATGCCTTAGTATATTTTTTGTACGCTTTCTGTTCCCTATAAATAGGGACATTTACTAGAGTTAGATAAGAGTTTTTGCAGACCTGTCTTTGTACTCTGTAAACATTCGAAAGCGTAATAGAGCTGAAACAAGATCATATTTACATCCTGAGTTCAATCTTTTATTCTGATTTCAATTCAAACTCTGATTCGTTTTATTACTCGATTCTTTGGTTCTATAATTGGTATCAGAGCAGGAATCACATCTGTGATCTAATTTTCATCTATTCAAAAAGTTTTTGAATCAACTTTTTGGTTCAAAAGTTTCCGCACTTTTTGATAGTGAAAAATTGTCTGGATTTTAGTTTGTGATTCGATTCTGTGTTTGAATTGTTGAATCGAGTGTATGTCTTGTAATTCCGATTTGATTCAACTAGTTTGTTCTCAAATTTTCTTCAAAAATTCTCAAAATCAATTTCCGTACAACAATGGCGAGTTTCAATCTCAATTCTATGACCTCGTTTTCTCATTTGTTAGGATCATCGACCAAAATTCCAATGCTAATTCCTGAATACTATGATCAGTGGGCTGATCGTATGCAGGATTATCTGAATGGTCTTGATGAAGAATTATGGTCATGTATTTTTGGAAATGCAACCCTCCGATGAATGTTCAAGCAATTGGATCATCTTCTACAAGTTCTGGTGTTGAAAATCAAACTGATCGTCTGAAGAAACTAGAGAAGAGATGTATGAGGGAGTTGCGAGGAGCTTTACCTCCAGTTGTGTATAATTACGTCAGGAGTTGTACAAGTGCTAAGGAGATCTGGAACAATTTGAAAGAAAAATTTCAAGGAAGTGAAAGGATGAAAATCAATTCAGTCAAATAGTGCTTGGTTGAGCTGAAAGACTTCAGACAAAAAGAAGGTGAAACAATTGAAGTGTACTATGACCGAATGAACGAGTTAATCTACCGTTGCAATCGCTATGGAATCACCAGGACTTCAATGGAATATAATCTTATCTTTGTGATGGGTCTTCGAAAATAATGGAGAAGCGTGAGTATGATGGTAAAGAATCAGCAAAGTTTCGATATATCATCTCTCAATGATCTGTACAATCAGTTGAAGACACACGAAAGTGAAGTTAATGAAATTGCTGAAGAATCGAAGCTGAGTTTGGGAGGTCCACTGGCACTTCTGTCCATGAAATCTGAGAAAGAAGATGAAAAGAGTGATTCTGAGGAAGAAGAGGGATTCATCATGAATTCTGATGATGAAGCAATAGCATTTTACTCGAATAATCGTGTTAAAAAATTCTTCAAAAAGCCGTTCAATTCGAAGGCTAAGCTAGCTGAGGTAAAAAGGAAGTGCTGTGAGTAAAGCTGTTGTTGAGGAAAAGAAGAAGGGTGAGAAGAAAGATTCAAAGGTGTCTGAAGGGAAAAGTGAGAAGAAATTGAAGGGTGATGTTGGAGTAGACTGTCATTATTGCAATGGTGCCAATCATCTTGCAAATGATTGTATGCTCAGAAAGAAGTATGAAAGGAAGAATAAAGTAAAAGATGAGGCTTATTACTCAGAGAAGATTGAGGAGATTTGTGCGAAAGCAAAGAATTTGTCGTTGGTCACAAGGGATGAACATGAGGAAGATGGAACCTATCAGATCTGGTCATCAGGATCAGACGATGAAGAGATGAGGAATCCCACACACAGAGCGTTGTATGCGAAGATGGAGGAGGACTCGGATGAAGAGGAATTCGAAGTGAAAGGAAGATGCTTCGTATCCAAGGCAACTGACAAATCCCCAATGACGACAAAGGTACGTAATATTCTCAAATCGTTTAATATTCCTAAATATGCTTATGATTCTGAACTAATATCTTATGATGAGACAGTTACTTATTTTGATTCAATTGTTGTGTCTGCTAGTAATGAGGCCAACAGATTGTCCATGGAGTTATTAGAGACCAAAAAGAGATTAGACATGAAAATAAGTAAAGTTGATTGTTTAGAATTACAAATAACGAACATTATGTGTGATAGGGATACTTTATCAAATGAAGTCAAACTTTTGCTTGCACAAAGAAATATTTACTGTAATTCAGCTAAGAGATTGTATGGTAAATTAACTGATTTACATCATTCATGTGAAATAAGTAAAGAACAACATAGAAAATTACTACCTTTTCTAGCATATGAAAGAGCTAAGGTAGATAATGTTTCGTATGATTGTGAGAAGATAATAGCTGAATTTGAAAAAGTTCCTGATGATAGATATAAATATGGAATTGTCAAAATTGATGAATGTCTTGATACGAATGAATTAGTCAACATAGTGAATGATACTTTGACTAAATCTGAACAAATCCAAATTTTGAAAAAGACTGAGAAATCAACATCTAATTCTCAATCTAATTTTGCTGATATTGAAGATGATTCTGACAATATTATTGAAATAAGTGATCTTGAAGATGTTGATTGTTCCCAGTTGTCTATTGTTAATGTTGCATCAACATCTAAAGGGAAAGAAGTAGTTTAGGACTTGTTGGTTAAGATAGAAACTGATATACCCTCATCTTTGAAAGTTTGTGATTTGGACTTCGTGGACATCAGAGATAGTCAAACTGATGATAGTGATGATGAAAAAGAAGAGAAAATTTCAAAGGAAAAGAAATTATGAAAGGAAGAAGAAATTCCTCGAATTGTGGTTGATCAAGTGTATGGTGATACACAAAAGTTCGAAAAAGTGATGAATGAACAAGGTGCTCACTATCTTGAAACCAATACTGTGGTTTATCCAAATTTCAAATGTACAAATGATGTCATATTTCCAAATCAAGTGTTCGTAACTACTGGAAATGTTGAGAATATCAAACAAGAATTATAGAAGTTAGTTGAAGAAGATAATTTGAAAACAACAGATGAAGGGTTATTTGCAAATCAAAGCACTGTTGAAAACAACCTAACAAAGAATTCGTACGTTTTTCAACGTCAAAAACCACAAAGAAAATGGGTTGAAAAATCAAAAATTGAAAAAGAAGTTTCAAAACCAGTTGTTGTGAAAGATGAAAATGTTGTCAAACTAAATTCTTAGGAATTCAAAGATCAAATTGACAAATTTTCGAAAGAAAATAACATTTCAAAAAGACAAGCTAGGAAGAAAATATTTTGGCAGAATATTGAGCCTCAAAAGACATCAAATGAAAGAACAAAACCTGTTAAGCCTGTGAATTCAGCCAGATTTTCAGACAAAAAGAAAAATCCCGCTCAAACAAATAAATATTTGTCTGAATCAAAATCATCCAAAAATGTTTTCAAAGCTAAAAATTCGTCTTTTTCGACTTCATATCAATCAAAAAATTCAAAGTCTGAAGTGAACAAACAACAAAAGTTTGACGAGCAATACGATCACAAGTGGTATATTGATAGTGGTTGCTCTCGTCACATGACTGGGAAGAAGGAGAATTTACGAGATTTTCGAAGCCTAAAGAATGCTGGAGTAGTGAAATTTGGTAACAATCAAAAATGTCAGGTCAAAGGTTATGGAAAGATCACAAACGACCAATTCACAGTGAATCGCGTGGCTTATGTTGAAGGTCTTCAACATAACTTGATAAGTGTTTCACAACTTGTTGTGGGTACTGGCAATTAAGTTCTTTTCAACGAAAAGGGAAGCATTATTTCGAATGTCAACACAAAAGAAGTTTTGCTTAAATCCAAAAGGAAAGGTGACATGTTCACTTTGGACATCAATCTAATAATAGGCAAACCTGCTGTATGTCTTTTTTCGAAAGCTTCATCAGACATAAGTTGGCTTTGGCATCGACGACTTTCACATCTCAACTTTCGAAACATCAACAAACTTGTTGTACAAGATCTGGTAAGAGGATTACCTGTACTTAAATTTGATAATGATTCTTTATGTGCATCTTGTGATGTTGGCAAGGAACATAAACAAAGGCATCTGATTACGATAGATTCAAAAATTGTTGAACCACTAGAACTCTTACATATTGATTTGTATGGTCCTTCGACAGTTTCAACACTCAACAAGAAACGATACATTTTAGTAATCGTTGATGACTTTTCAAGATTCACGTGGGTTTATTTTCTCAGGATTAAATCCGAAGTTGCAGAAATCATGATTGACTTTGTCAAAAAATGGAAACAACGTTGAAGAAGATTGTTCGAAAAATTAAGAGTGATCATGGAACTGAATTTAAGAACAATATTCTTGATTCATTTTTGGTGGACAAAGGAATTTCGCATAATTTTTCGTCTCCATATACACCACAACAGAATGGTGTAGTTGAACGAAGAAATAGATCTTTATGCGAAGCGGCAAGGACTATGCTAGCATATGCGAATCTTCCACAATACATTTGGGCTGAAGCAGTATCAACTTCATGTTTTACTTAAAACATATCTTTTATCCATCGACATTTTAACATCACTCCATACGAAATTCTCAACAATCGAAAACCTAATATGAAATTTTTTCATGTTTTCGGATGCAGGTGCTTTATCATGAATCTTAAGGACAATCTTTCGAAATTTCAAGCTAAAGCAGATGAAGGGATTTTCTTGGGATATTCGCAAAATTCAGTTGCATATCGTGTATTGAACAAAAGAACACGAAAAATGGAAAAACTTTTAATCTTACATTTGATGATTACTATATTAAACAAACTGAAACGTATTTTGAAAATCATCATATTCTAAAAGAAATACCAGATGAATCTGAGCCTTCACAAATGTTAGATATTGATTATGATTTAATTTTTGGTATTTCAGATCATGCTGTTGATGCTGAAATTAATGCCAATGATAATCATCTTCCTGAATTAACAAAGCTAACTGATGATTCAACATCAACTTCTCAAAAGCTAGGCGAAAGTATGCAAGATAATCCAGTTGAGGGGGAGCACTTGGATTCGAACAATCTTGTTGAGGGGGAGCATTCTTTCGAGGGGGAGAATGAGAGATTGGATGCTGATGTTAAGGGGGAGCATGATGTTGAGGGGGAGCATTTAGAACATAATGAAAATAATAATGATTTTAATGATGTTTGTTCCGTTGCAGGCTCAGAGAATGATGATATATACGAAGACGCACCTTTGGACTTTGATCCAGCGTATCCTCCAATGGAAAAATTGTAACAAATCGTTATTTCAAACCTATGTAATAGTATAGGTCAATGTGTATTTCTTTCTATAATAATAAAGAGAAATTTTAGCATAATGTGCATATTTACATAATTGACCCTCAAAAATAAATTATTTAGCAATCTCGATTGGGATGAACCAAGTGATAGAGATTGTAACAAGGTTTCCAAAAACATAAAGAACACTAAAATCCGAGTTATAACGAAGAAGTTATGACTAATCAAAAATCCGCGACAAAACCGGCAAAACACTATTCAGTGTAAAAACTGAATTTTCGATAAAAGGCTTTTTAGCCTTAACAATCTAAATGAAAGTTGTAGTTTATGTTAAACCGAGAACTTTCATAAAAAGAACGAAAAAATCTGACTTCGTATGAGGAAGATATGATTTTTCTAAGTTCCAGTATAGCAGTGTACAGCTAAAAAATCGAAATTACGATCGAGCGATTTTTAGCCGACACAACCTAAACGAGAATTGAAGGTCTCGTCGGTAGTAGTACAACGGTAAAAAGACAGACGAAAACGGACGTCGGATGAAGAAGTTATGAATTTTTAACGGATTCCCGTCCCGGTCTGTTTAAAATAATAATATTAAAAATGAATTCAAAATTAGCCGACGAAGTCTAAACGAAAATCATAGAGTATGACTTTACCTACGCGTGCATATAAAGAACGCCAAAAACGGAGCTCGTATGTGAAAGTTATGATTTTCGCAAGTTTTGGCACAAAAATAAAGAAAAATAGGAAAATCGGGCAATTTCGCAAGTGACACGTCACCTCGCACGTGGCAGCTGCTGAGTGGACCGAAGCCATGCGTGGCACCTCCTGATTCGGCCAACTCCGCGGTCCAATCCTACTCAGACAACCTCGCATGAGATGCCCCGGAGATACCCCTCGGACACCCTCCTTCGCACGTGTCCTCTTCCCATTGGACCGAGGTTAGGTCCAATTCGAGCCTCCCACGTGTGCGAGCCTGCGGTCCGAAGTAGCCTTCCTTCGCCACCTGTCCGATGCGTGGCTGCCTCGCATGGCCTCGGGTCCGAACCTTCGGCCTATATAAGGCATGCGAGGGTTCCAGATTTTTTTACACTTTTCACCCCTAAATTCATTCTCTTTCACATTTTCCACTTCTATAAACTCATATACAACCCCTAAAGCCCCGGTATCAAGTCTCGAACCCTAAGCAAGCCTCGAAGCCCCAAGATTCCCGACAAGTAACCTCTCTCATGTCGAAACTCTGCCCAATTTGAGCCGGTTTCTCGACAAATAAACTCCTTTTCGTGAAACGAAACTCTGTCCGGTTCACCATCTATCAAGTGAGTACATACACCCGTATTTTCATAATTTCTACTGTTTTAAGCGGGGGAATACAAGCATAACAGAAGAACTTTGTGTTATAAAATCATGATTTCAAATCATGATAAAACAACATTAAATCATTAAAAATACTCAAAACTCTTTTATAAACTTATATTTTTCCCCAAAATTCATATTTGTATATATATATATATATATATATATATATATATATATATATATATATATATATATATATATATATATATATATATATATATATATATATAAATGAGATTTAAAAGACTTAGGACGGATAACTCATTATGGGTCCTTTTCCTTGTTTGGATGTGGACTTAAAGTACCAGTTATTTGTCCGAGTGTCGTTTAAATTTTACTTATATATAAAGTTGTATATGTATATAAATATAATAGTTATTTCATCAGTTTAACTACCTTTGTAACATGCTGAGCAAGGGATTACATGCAAACATGGTTAAATACACATTCAGAAAGTACATATAAATTATAATAGGTATAATTTATAAATAGAACAATAATTCGTGATACAAGTATACTAGAATACACAGTCTTACAAGAAACTAGGGTTTTGATACAGAACAAATCAAGGTTTACACTTATCAAATACATGTTTGTAATACTAATTCAAGAACATACTCTCAATCATTATTTCAGAATGATTGGGTTTTCAAAACTAATATACATGTAACGTTTATATACTTTTTATGAGACACTCTATTCAGGTTGTTTAATTCACTTTAGACAACATAGGAAAAGTCCTGACATTATAACCAGAGTCTCCGGCCGGGGATCGAAACAAGTGTGTGTAGATCTATATCGGGATTGACAACCCCGCACTCAGGCTGCTAGCTACAGTTAGATGAGTGGCAATTGTTATGACCAGTTTAAACGCCCACAAAGCGTTTGTTTCAGGCCATCAGTCATAGTATGGTTATAATAACTCATTAAAAAGATATTAACAATACGTTATTGTATAAATAACTAAACGAAAGTACACCTTCAAAGTACCAGTTTACAGAATACAAAATACAAAGATTCAATACAGTTTTCAACAACAGCTGGTGGAGCCAGGCACACTCTCAGTTACAAGTTTTCATAAGTAATACAAATACAAAACATTAATACACAGAGAACGGTTTTATGGGAATAAACTACTTTTCATATACAACAAAAAATATAGGATTTTCTTGAACATGTTACATATACAAGATACAAAGACATCCTTTAAACATAAACACTTATGCACTCACTCAACTTTATGTTGATACTCTCTTTTCAAATTACTTGTATTCTCAGGGAAATAATACACAGGTACTCCCCGAGCTTTTTGAGAAGATGGAGCTACATTGAGTCATATCTTCTTTTGTATAACTATATTTTGGTTCAATATACAATGATTGAATACATGTAAATACTTATACCTTTTAAATACAATGGTTGTTATACTTTGATTACTATGATGCATGTGTTGTGATACTACAATTGAAGTCCTCCACCCCCGGACGTTTCCGCCGCCTGGTTTGGGGGCGTGACAGATTGGTATCAGAGCATTGTTTATAGTGAACTCAGTATATCAATCCATAAAAGATATACAAACTATAAATACATCGGGGCAAGGAGCTCTTACTACAAGTATACTTTTTAAAGATTTAAGTATTCTTATAAGAAGTATGCTAACACTCATACCTACAAGTAAAGTATCACAGTCATAAGAACACACTCATACTTACAAGTACAATATCACAATCATAAGAACTTAAAAGTATTTGGATGTTGAACACTATCGTCAAACCTAGGCAGTTATGTAATCATATCTGGAATTAATATAGCCTGATCAACTATATTGATTTGAGATATGACTAACATGTGTTTGGGAGTGATAACGGTGTTGCGACATGTCTAAAACTTACCATACACCTACAGAAGAACTATAGAGCAGAATACAAAGATTAAAATACTACAGAGAGTATTTTACTAACCTTACTTCTAATACAGAACCTATGGCTGCACCCAATTTACCAAGAGACCCCTACAATCCACAGAATGCAGGCTGGATCACAGACTCAGACGAAGAACCTTTTGAGGACAGCGAGTCAAGTGGTACGGATACAGAGCCACAAGTCTGCAACCCTGGGGAGCATCCCCTGAGGCAAGAGGAAGCAGAACCCATACCCGAGTGGGGCCAATACATAAACCATTAGAGTCGACAAGACGGCCAACACCCTCCATACGGAATGGCATGAGGTTTCTATAACGTCTCTAGAGGAGGAACTACTGACAGAGCTCTTCCAGTTATTGTAAACCGAATAGCCCGGCAGTTCGATCAATCAAGGATGTCGATCAATCGAATCCTAGAGGTGAATGCAGCTGCGCAGGCTAACACTGCAGATATCCTTCATCTTGACGAGATGCAAGATGACACCCAACACCATACTGAAGCCCTTCAAAGGCAACTTAATGCTGCTGAATCAGAGATCAGAGAACGGAGGGAGCATCAAGCTGCCCAAGAAAGGCGCTGGAAAGCGCAAGACGAAGCGGAACCTAGCAATCGTCGTAGAAACCGTCGCAAGTAGTGTTCGCACTACTTCTACTTTCTACTTTCTATATCGAATGTGTATACTACTTTCTACGTTATGTACAAATCAAGTATCAATAAAACAATAACCACTTTACTTCAACAAGAGTTATTACAGTTCTCATAATCATCTTATTCCAAAGTTTTGGATCACAGAAATGTTCCAGTGTTATTTTTCATGCTTTCAATACGACCGCGGAAATTTTATTTTTCCGGTAGGTTGGTTTGATGTCGACACTTTCTTAGTATTGGGGTATATTATAATTCTGATTTAAGGTCAAGTTTTCCAGACCTTATGTACTTGCTATACCAATACGGTCGACATATACATTCTTACCCTTTGAAAAATAACCATTCAAGTTCATATTATCCTGTTGCAAGTTGTACTTGCAGTGGATTTCTATTTCCAATTCTTTGTAAGATTCATGTTGAATTAAGTGTTTAGTTCAGAGATATCAAATTCATATTCATTCTTGATATCTCACTATCTTTTTTTTATCTATTGACTTATATAGCAAGAGATGCCTCCTCATAGAAATCCAAGATGTATCAACACCAATGAAGCACCGACGCAACTCCCACCACCACATCCTCAATTCGACCCCGCTATGTTTCAAGCGGCGGTCACGGCGGCTGTAGCGGCTGCCATGTCTCACGTTCATACTCCTGGTCTTAGTGGGTCGGGAGTCGATGCACATCCTTCTAACCATGGCGAAAGTCATGGGCATTCGTGAGAATGCACTTATAAGGATTTCTCTAATGCCAAACCCAGGACCTTTAATGGGACTGGGGGAGTTATGGCACTAAGGCAGTGGATAGAAAAGACGGAAGCAATCTTTGAAATTTGCTCCTGTCCTGAGGGCAGCAAAGTTAAATTTGTTGCCTGTACTTTTTCTGATAGGGCTCTAACGTGGTGGAATGGCCACATTAAGTCACTTACTCTAGTAGTGGCTAACTCCATCAGCTGGGAGAGCCTGAAAGCCATGTTAATGCGAGAATACTGTCCGTGAGGGGAGATACAAAAACTGGAGCAAGAACTATGGGCTCTTACAATGGTTGGTTCTGATATATCAACCTATACCAATAGGTTCTGTGATCTGGCAATTCTTTGCCCAGATATGGTTCCTATCGAGAGCAAAAAGATTGAGAGATATATTTGGGGTATGTCGCCCCAAATTCAGTCAAGTGTTTTAGCTTCAAAGCCTATTACATTTGACAGTGCCAAAGAACTGGCACAATCTCTTATTGACCACGGAGCCCGTCAAAACTCTGTGGTCTCTGCTCCAGAACAACCCAAGGAGAACAACAACAACAGCAAGAAGAGGGTTTGGAACAAGGGGAAGGGCAAATCTCCTCTGGAACTTGCAAGGAAGCAACAAGTAGTGGCAGTCCATGCTACTACTATACCTGCTACCATACCTACTGCTATCCCTAATAACCTTGCACCAGCTAAGCCCTATGCTGGTATTCTCCCTAAATGCAACAAGTGCAATTTTCATCACAATGGAAATTGTCGAGACATACAGTGCCGTAACTGCAACAGGAAAGGGCATACTGCCCGATTCTGTAGAATGCCACCCCAACCACTTAACCAAGCACCTGCCGCTGGAGTAGGCCGAGCATGCTACCAATGCGGTGATGTGGGCCACTTCACGAAAGATTTCCCAAAAGCTGGTAATGCCGGTGGAGTTGGGAGAATTTTAGCACTGGGCCATGAAGAAGCGGTGGCAGACCCTGCTGTGGTCACGGGTACATTCCTTCTCAATAATACTTATGCATGCATTCTATTTGATTGTGGTGCTGAGAGGAGCTTCGTGAGCCATAATTTTAAACATCTATTAAATCAAAACTCCCAACCACTCAATGAAACGTTTACAGTAGAAATGGCTAACGGGAAATCTGAATCCACCAACGATATATACATAGGATGTATCCTTACCTTGAATGACTTGTCTTTCCCAATTGACCTTATGCCGGTGTCTATCAAAAGTTTTGACATCATAATAGGTATGGATTGGTTGTGCCCCAACCATGCCGACATCCTATGTTATGAAAGAGCTGTTCGTTTGAACTTGCCAACTAACGAAACTCTTATTATCTATGGCGACAAACCCGAAACAAATCTTCAGATCATTTCTTGCATCAAAGCACATAAATATCTTCGCAAGGAGTAGTGTGCTTTCTTATCTCACATGGTAGACAAAAAGCAAGAAGTGAAAGATATCGCGAGCATTCCAGAGGTCTGCAACTTTCCCGATATTTTTCCCGATGATCTTCCAGGAGTACCTCCCGAGCGACAAGTCGAATTTCGAATCGACTTAATCACTGGAGCTACCCCCGTAGCCAAATCCCCCTATCGTCTTGCACCTTCTGAAATGCAAGAATTGTCCAGCCAGCTTAACGAACTCCTTAACAATGGTTTCATAAGACCAAGCTTCTCACCTTGGGGTGTACCGGTTTTGTTCGTAAAGAAGAAGGATGGATCAGTCCGCATGTGCATAGACTACCGCGAGCTGAATAAACTTACCATCAAGAACCGATACCCTCTACCTCGTATTGACGATCTGTTCGACCAACTTCAAGGTGCGAGCTACTTCTCGAAGATAGACTTAAGATCCGGGTATCACCAATTACGGATTTTGGAGGAAGACGTTCCCAATACCGCATTTAGAACTCGTTATGGTCATTACGAGTTTATAGTGATGCCATTCGGATTGATGAATGCACCTGATGTGTTCATGGATCTAATGAACAGAGTGTGTCGTCCATTCCTGGACAAATTCGTCATAGTCTTCATCGACGACATCCTTGTCTATTCAAGAAGGAAAGAAGAGCATGGCCAACATCTTCGTCAAATATTACAAACCCTTAGGACCGAAAAACTTTATGCGAAGTTTTCAAAGTGTGAGTTTTAGATTAGGAAGGTTGAATTCCTAGGTCATGTGGTCAGTTTAGAAGGAATACACGTGGACCCTTCCAAAATCAAAGCAATTGAAAACTGACCAGCACCTACAACTCCTACAGAAATCCGACAATTCTTCGGTCTTGCTGGCTACTATCACAGGTTCATCCAAAATTTCTCCCGAATAGCTAAGCCTCTTACCATCCTGACGCAAAAAGGTGTAACTTTCAGTTGGGAGGAGAAGCAAGAAGCATCATTTCAAACGCTCAAACTAGCCTTATGCAGTGCACCGATCTTGTCCCTACCCGAAGGGACAGAAGACTTTGTAGTGTACTGCGATGCTTCAAATCAAGGGCTTGGGTGTGTACTTATGCAAAGAGGAAAGGTTATCTCCTACGCCTCACGACAACTTAAGATCCATGAAGTCAACTATACAACACACGACCTTGAACTAGGAGCGGTGGTGTTTGCTCTGAAGATCTGGATACATTACCTATATGGCACGAAATGCACAATATTCATGGACCATAAAAGTCTCCAACATATCTTCAATCAGAAAGAGCTGAACATGAGACAACAACGATGGGTGGAGCTACTAAACGTCTACGAATGTGAAATTCTTTATCACCCTGGTAAAGCAAACGTAGTAGCTGATGCCCTTAGCAGAAAAGAATACTCGGGTCGTCGAGTAAAGTCGTTAACCATGATAATCCATTCACATCTGTCCACACAGATCAAAAAAGCTCAACTTGAAGCCTTGAAACCCGAAAACGTGGCAGGTGAAAGTCTGAGAGGAATGGATAAGAACTTCGAAGTCAGGGATGATGGAGTCTATTATTTCATGAACCGGATCTGGACACCAAAGTTCGGTGGTTACAGAGACGTGGTTATGAATGAAGCACAGAAAACCCGATACTCCATTCACCCAGGTTCAGACAAGATGTATCTGGACCTTAAGAAACTATATTGGTGGCCTAACATGAAGGCCGAAATCGCTACCTTTGTGGCCAAGTGCCTTACTTATGCCAAAGTCAAGGTAGAATACCAGAAACCTTCATGTTTATTACAACAACCTGAAATCCCTGAATGGAAGTGGGAGCGGATTACAATGGATTTCATAACCAAATTACCCAAGACTTCAGGTGGTTATGATACTATTTGGGTAATCGTCGACAGATTAACCAAATCCGCACACTTCTTGCCAATAAAAGAAACCGACAAGATGGAGAAACTAACCCGAACTTACCTCAAGGATATTGTTAGACTGCATGGTGTACCAATATCTATTATTTCGGACCGAGATAGTAGATTCACCTCTTGTTTCTGGCAGTCTTTACAAAACTCTTTGGGAACTAGGCTGGACATGAGTACAGCCTACCATCCACAAACCGACGGACAAAGTGAGAGGACGATTCAAACACTAGAAGACATGTTGCGAGCTTGCGTGATAGACTTTGGAAAAGCATGGGATATTCATTTACCCCTTGTTGAATTCTCTTATAACAATAGTTATCACACTAGCATTAAGGCTGCTCCATTCGAAGCCCTCTATGGCCGCAAGTGCAGATCCCCTCTGTGTTGGGCTGAAGTGTGTGACACGCAGCTAGCTAGAGGTCCGGAAATCACTGGTCTCACTGGTCCGGAAATCATTCGAGAAACCACCGAGAAAATTATACAAATTCGGGAGCGACTTAAAGCTTCCAGAGATAGACAGAAAAGCTACGTTGACAAACGGAGAAAACCCTTGGAATTCCAGGTTGGTGACCGTGTCTTGTTAAAGGTCTCACCCTGGAAGGGCATGATACGCTTTGGAAAGCGTGACAAATTGAGTCCAAGGTACATAGGACCCTTCGAAATTCTTGCTAGAATTGGTCCTGTAGCTTACAAACTTCGACTACCCCAAGAACTAAATAACATTCATCCTACCTTCCACGTTTCAAACTTGAAAAAGTGTCTATCTGATGAGACTCTTATGATCCCACTCGAGGAAATCGAGTTAAACGAGAGCCTCAACTTTGTGGAAGAACCCGTAGAGATTCTAGACAGGGAAGTTAAGAAAACCAAACAAAGCCATATCTCGATAGTGAAGGTTCGCTGGAATGCAAAACGGGGACCTGAATTCACTTGGGAGCGGGAGGATCAAATGAAACAGAAGTATCCACATCTTTTTCCCTAGTCTACCTGAAATACTAATTTCGGGACGAAATTCTCTCTAACGGGGGGATAATGTAACAAATCGTTATTTCAAACCTATGTAATAGTATAGGTCAATGTGTATTTCTTTTTATAATAATAAAGATAAATTTTAGCATAATGTGCATATTTACATAATTGACCCTCAAAAATAAATTATTTAGCAATCTTGATTGGGATGAACCAAGTGATAGAGATTGTAACAAGGTTTCCAAAAACATAAAGAACACTAAAATCCGAGTTATAACGAAGAAGTTATGACCAATCGAAAATCCGCGACAAAACCGGCAAAACACTATTTAGTGTAAAAAGTAAATTTTCGATAAAAGGCTTTTTAGCCTTAACAATCTAAATGAAAGTTGTAGTTTATGTTAAACCGAGAACTTTCATAAAAAAAACGGAAAAATCTGACTTCGTATGAGGAATATATGATTTTTCTAAGTTCTAGTATAGCAGTGTACAACTAAAAACTCGAAATTAAGATCGAGCGATTTTTAGCCGACACAACCTAAACGAGAATTGAAGGTCTCGTCTGTAGTAGTACAACGGTAAAAAGACAGACGAAAACGGACGTCAGATGAAGAAGTTATGAATTTTTAACGGATTCCCGTCCCGGTCTGTTTAAAATAATAATATTAAAAATAAATTCAAAATTAGCCGACGAAGTCTAAACGAAAGTCATAGAGTATGACTTTACCTACGCGTGCATATAAAGAACGCCAAAAACGGAGCTCGTATGCGAAAGTTATGATTTTCGCAAGTTTTTGCACAAAAATAAAGAAAAATAGGAAAACCGGGCAATTTCGCAAGTGACACGTCACCTCGCACGTGGCAGCTGCTGAGTGCACCGAAGCCATGCGTGGCACCTCCTGATTCGGCGAACTCCGCGGTCCAATCCTACTCAGACAACCTCGCATGAGATGCCCCGGAGATACCCCTCGGACACCCTCCTTCGCACGTGTCCTCTTCCCATTGGACCGAGGTTAGGTCCAATCCGAGCCTCCCACGTGTGCGAGCCTGCGGTCCGAAGTAGCCTTCCTTCGCCACCTGTCTGATGCGTGGCTGCCTCGCATGGCCTCGGGTCCGAACCTTCGGCCTATATAAGGCATGCGAGGGTTCCAGATTTTTTTACACTTTTCACCCCTATATTCATTCTCTTTCACATTTTCCACTTCTATAAACTCATATACAACCCCTAAAACCCTGGTATCAAGTCTCGAACCCTAAGCAAGCCTCGAAGCCCCAAGATTCCCGACAACTAACCTCTCTCCTGTCGAAACTCTGCCCAATTTGAGCCGGTTTCTCGACAAATAAACTCCTTTTCGTGAAACGAAACTCTGTCCGATTCACCATCTATCAAGTGAGTACATACCCCCGTATTTTCATAATTTCTACTGTTTTAAGGGGGGGGGGGGGAATACAAGCATAACACAAGAACTTTGTGTTATAAAATCATGATTTCAAATCATGATAAAACAACATTAAATCATTAAAAATACTCAAAATTCTTTTATAAACTTATATTTTTCCCCAAAATTCATATTTGTATATATATATGTATATAAATGAGATTTAAATGACTTAGGACTGATAACTCATTCTGGGTCCTTTTCCTTGTTTGGATGTGAACTTAAAGTACCGGTTATTTGTCCGAGTGTCGTTTAAATTTTACTTATATATAAAGTTGTATATGTATATAAATATAATAGTTATTTCATCAGTTTAACTTCCTTTGTAACCTGCTGAGCAAGGGATTACATGCAAACATGGTTAAATACAAATTCAGAAAGTACATATAAATTATAATAGGTATAATTTATACATAGACAAATAATTCGTGATACAAGTATACTAGAATACACAGTCTTACAAGAAACTAGGGTTTTGATACAGAACAAATCAAGGTTTACACTTATCAAATACATGTTTGGAATACTAATTCAAGAACATACTGTCAATCATTATTTCAGAATGATTGTGTTTTCAAAACTAATATACATGTAACGTTTATATGCTTTTTATGAGACACTCTATTCAGGTTGTTTAATTCACTTTAGACAACATAGGACACGTCCTGACATTATAACCAGAATCTCCAGTCGGGGATCGAAACAAGTGTGTGTAGATCTATATCGGGATTGACAACCCCTCACTCAGGCTGCTAGCTACAGTTAGATGAGTGGCAATTGTTATCACCAGTTTAAACGCCCACAAAGTGTTTGTTTCAGTCCATCAGTCATAGTATGGTTATAATAACTAATTAAAAAGATATTAACAATACGTTAGTGTATAAATAACTAAACGAAAGTACACCTTCAAAGTACCAGTTTATAGAATACAAAATACAAAGATTGAATACAGTTTTCAACAACAGCTGGTGGAGCCAGGCACACTCTCAGTTACAAGTTTTCATAAGTAATACAAATACAAAACATTAATACACAGAGAACGGTTTTATGGGAATAAAACTACTTTTCATATACAACAGAAAATATAGGATTTTTTGGAACAAGTTACATATACAAGATACAGAGACATCCTTTAAACATAAACACTTATACTGAAGCCCTTCAAAGGCAACTTAATGCTGCTGAATCAGAGATCAGAGATCTGAGGGAGCATCAAGCTGCCCAAGAAAGGCGCTGGAAAGCGCAAGACGAAGCGGAACCTAGCAATCATCGTAGAAACCGTCGCAAGTAGTGTTCGCACTACTTCTACTTTCTACTTTCTATATCGAATGTGTATACTACTTTCTACGTTATGTACAAATCAAGTATCAATAAAACAATAAGGACTTTACTTCAAAGCCTATTACATTTGACAGTGCCAAAGAATTTGCACAATCTCTTATCGACCACGAAGCCCGTCAAAACTCTGTGGTCTCTGCTCCAGAACAACCCAATGAGAACAACAACAACAAGAAGAAGAGGGTTTGGAACAAGGGGAAGGGCAAATCTCCTCTGGAACCTGCAAGGAAGCAAAAAGTAGTGGCAGTCCATGCTACTACTGTATTTAAACATGTTTGCATGTAATCCCATGCTGAGCAAGGGATTACATGCAAACATGGTTAAATACACATTCAGAAAGTACATATAAATTATAATAGGTATAATTTATACATAGACAAATAATTCGTGATACAAGTATACTAGAATACACAGTCTTACAAGAAACTAGGGTTTTGATACAGAACAAATCAAGGTTTACACTTATCAAATACATGTTTGGAATACTAATTCAAGAACATACTGTCAATCATTATTTCAGAATGATTGTGTTTTCAAAACTAATATACATGTAACGTTTATATGCTTTTTATGAGACACTCTATTCAGGTTGTTTAATTCACTTTAGACAACATAGGACACGTCCTGACATTATAACCAGAATCTCCAGTCGGGGATCGAAACAAGTGTGTGTAGATCTATATCGGGATTGACAACCCCGCACTCAGGCTGTTAGCTACAGTTAGATGAGTGGCAATTGTTATCACCAGTTTAAACGCCCACAAAGTGTTTGTTTCAGTCCATCAGTCATAGTATGGTTATAATAACTCATTAAAAAGATATTAACAATACGTTAGTGTATAAATAACTAAACGAAAGTACACCTTCAAAGTACCAGTTTACAGAATACAAAATACAAAGATTCAATACTGTTTTCAACAACAGCTGGTGGAGCCAGGCACACTCTCAGTTACAAGTTTTCATAAGTAATACAAATACAAAACATTAATACACAGAGAACAGTTTTATGGGAATAAAACTACTTTTCATACACAATAGAAAATATAGGATTTTCTGGAACAAGTTACATATACAAGATACAGAGACATCCTTTAAACATAAACACTTATGCACTCACTCAACTTTATGTTGATACTCTCTTTTCAAATTACTTGTATTCTCAGGGAAATAATACACAGGCACTCCCCAAGCTTTTTGAGAAGATGGAGCTACGTTGAGTCATATCTTCTTTTGTATAACTATATTTTGGTTCAATATACAATGATTGAACACATGTAAATACTTATACCTTTTAAATATAATGGTTGTTGTACTTTGATTACTATGATGCATGTGTTGTGATACTAAAATTGAAGTCCTCCACCCCCGGACGTTTTCGCCGCCTGGTTTGGGGGTGTGACAAAAATGGACAAGAGATCATCCGAAGGATCAAGTAATTGGGAATCCGCAAGAAGGTGTTTTAACTAGAGCTCAAATTCGTGCAAAGAATGAGGTATTGAATGCTCATCAAGAATTTTGCATGTTCAATGTTTTTATCTCTAAAATTGAACCAAAGACAGTTAAGATTGCAATGGAACACTCAGATTGGGTTGTTGCGATGCAATCTGAGTTGTCTGAATTTGAACGAAACAAGGTTTGGAGATTAATTCCTAAACCTGAAAATGTTTCGATTGTCGGGTTAAAATGGATTTTCAAAAACAAAACCAACAAAGATGGAAATATCATTCGAAACAAAGCCAGACTTGTTGTTAAGGGATATTCACAACAAGAAGAAATTGACTATGAAGAAACTTTCTCCCCTGTCGCAAGACTCGAGGCTGTTCGTATATTTCTGGCTTATGCAGCTCATAAAGACTTTGATGTTTATCAAATAGACGTGAAGTGTGCATTTTTAAATGGAGAGCTTGAAGAAACAGTTTACGTGGAACAACCCCCAGGTTTTATTAACGAAGAACATCCTGATCATGTTTATATTTTAGATAAGGCAGTTTATGGGTTAAAACAAGCACCACGAGCATGGTATGCAACTCTTACTTTATTCTTGAAGCAATCTAAATTTCACAAGGATCGGTTGACCCCACGTTATTTCGAAAGAAAGTTGGGAATCATCTAATGCTTGTTCAAATTTATGTTGATGATATTATTTTTGGCTCAACTGACCCTGCCTTGTCTAAAGAATTCGAAGATCTGATGAAAAGTAAGTTCGAAATGAGCATGATGGGAAAAATTAATAATTTTCTTGGACTGAATATTCGTCAAAGTAGAGAATGAATTTTTATCAATCAAGAAAAATATACGAAGAACCTGCTTGAGAAGTTTGGATTGACAAACTGCACAAAGTTACAAATTCCAATGGCAACTAGCAAAAAGCTAACACCTTCGTTAGAAAAACCTGCTGTTGACCTAACACTTTATAGGAGCATGATTGGTTCGTTACTTTATCTTACAGCTAGTAGACCTGATATCATGTTTTCTGTGTGTAATTGTGCTATGTATCAGTCAAATCCACGAGAACCACATCTCACTGCTGTGAAGAATATTTTTCGTTATCTCAAGTGAACAACTTCGTTAGGATTGTGGTATCCTTCGAAAATTGGGTTCTTTGTTCAAGCCTATTCAGATGCAGATTTGGGTGGATGTAATCTTGATAGAAAGAGCACAAGCGGTGGATGTCAATTGCTTGATGGAAAATTGGTAAGCTGGCAGTCGAAAAAGCAAACGTGTGTATCCATTTCAACGGCTGAAGCAGAATATGTGGCTGCTGCTGCTTGCACATCACAAATTATATGGATCCAAAGTCAATTGTGTGATTATGCAATTAATATGAAAAAGATTCCATTATATTGTGATTCACAAAGTGCAATAAGAATTTGTCATAATCCTGTGCAGCATTCGAAGACTAAACATATAGCTCTTCGTTATCATTTCATCAAGGATCACGTGGAGGATGGAAATATAGAAGTACATTTCGTGAAAACAACTGATCAGTTAGCTGATATTTTCACGAAACCTTTAGATGAAAAATCCTTTGTGAAAATTTTAGAAGGACTTGGAATGATCGATGGAAATTCTGTTCCATGTGAAAATGGAGAATGATGGTTGACCAGGAATGATTCAGAGGCGCTAAATGAAAGACAAAGCAATAACAGTCAACGTTCATAGGTTACTGTTCATAGTCAACGCTTCGACCCCTTCGAATTCGTAAATTTATCATTTTTTTAAGGGTTGATTCAGAGGTTACTGTTCATAGTCAACGCTTCGACCCCTTCGAATTCGTAAATTTGTCACTTATCAGGGGATGATAAAATTTCGTGTATTTGCAACAAGTACATTTTGTTTTGTCATTTAATTTTCGAAAATTTAAAAATCCAAAAAGATTTTCGTTTGTTTTGTCATTTAATTTTCGAAAAATTAAAAATCCAAAAAGATTTTCGTTTGTTCTGTCTTTATTTTTGAAAAATCAAAACATCAAAAAGATTTTCTCTTTATTTTGTTATTTACTTTCGAAAAATCAAAACAACAAAAATATTTTGTTTCATATTTCTTTTTAGTACTTTGTTGCAGATATTCATGATGATACACAGTGGATCATGCTTGCAGTTCTAGGGCCAGGTACATTTTTCGTATGAATCGATAAATTTTTTAATATCTTGAACTAGTTAAGTTGTCCCTAGAAGCATGCTGTTGCATGTTGTCCAAAGCCTCCATTGACTCAATGTGTATGTACGAAAGCCTTAATGAAATCTTTCATACGAAAATTTCTTCCCAATCAGGCTTATATTCACATTAGTCTCCTGAGCTACCTGACTCTTCTCACAATGATTTAAGAGTTTACTGTTTTGTCCAAAAATAACATAGGTACATTTCGTGTCTGACATCAATCTTTTTCACCCAAAAAGTTCTTACACGATCACACACGAAGACATATGTCCGAGAGGTCTCTGATCAAACCCATCGAGACTTAGACACATCAAAAATCTGTGTTTATGATCTGACATCATGAGACCGTGATGAAAATGAAACCCAATTTTCTAAACTTTTAAGGAATTGACAGGGAACTATGTTCCAGATTTTCACAAAACATTTGGTTTAGTACCAAAATTCGAAACTCCAAATCATATTCATTTCGTATGAGTGGTCTTGATCAAACATTCGAAACCCATGATGTTTGTTACCCAACAAGATCCAACACAAATTTTTTTCTTGAATATGATTTCCGTGTGAGTTTCATTCGAAATCCAATGTCACTTAAAATTTTTCAAAGCAAACTTGTCACTGACTACACTGGTCAAACAAGTAATTTCTGTTACAATTTATCACATTGTGTTTAGGATGATATGTAACGAAATTTTTTAACTACCCACGAAGCCTTATAAAAGAAGCCCTTCGATAATTATCTACAAGTATTCGATTGTATTTCACGGGAACCTACACAAGCTGTTGATCATTTCTCTTAATGATTAATGAAGCAATCTTTGCCCGGGATTTTATCTGCCTTCGTGTAAAATTAATATTTGGACATCACAGTATCCCAAATTTTTCTTATCTTTGTTTCTCGTCTAAATTCTTTGGAACACTGCACTCACGAAATCCTTGAGGTTCTGAGTAATACCAACTCAGGCTGATGATTTCAAACATCTGGCATATGACTTCGCTTTTCATCCCAAAAAGTGAAAGAGCCTTACTTCCATCCGAAGGGTTCTGACGGTTACAATCCTCTTGGGGATAACAATACATGCTGTTTTTAATGACATATGGTATTCTGTCCGGTTTTCAAGGCAACGTGACAGCTACTTTTTGACGCATGGCTACTTTTACGCAGTAATGGTCCGATTTTCAAGGTGCCACGTCAGATCTCATTAAATGCACATCCCGCTTTTAATTCAAACTTCAGGGTTACATATAAAAGGGGATTCAAGGGTCAATTATCAGTTTACGCCATTAAAAAGCAAAATTCCCAAATTCTCTGATTTTCAAAGCTTTCAAACCCTAACAATGGCGACTTCTGTTCATGTTGATGCTACTCCTTCACATACAACTGATGATGTATCTTCATTACCGATTATGAAGATTCAAGGAACTAATTATCATGTGGAGGCTGATGTTTCTGAATACCCGGAAGAATTGAAGATGTTAATCGTTGCCTTGAACAACTTTGTTTTGTCTAAAGCAATGTTCAGTTCGTTCTCAGTTCCAATGTCATGGCTTTCTCAAGCAGGATCAACCGCTACTTACAACAAAGCTTTTGATACCATTACTTTCAATCTCGTGAATGACAAAAACGTCAGATTATCAAAGAAACTCTTTTGCCAAATTCTTGGAATTCCGAATTCACCTCAGTATGTTGATTTCACATTCCCTCAAATCGTACATATGTTTAATGAGATGGGATATCAGCCTCAACTATCCAAGATCAGTGATTTCAAGAAATCTGGTCTTCCAAGTATCTGGAATTTCTTATTTGGTATTTTTCTGAGATGTTTAACTGGGAGAACAGTTGGTCTTGATAAAGGAAGAATGGAGGTATATGCCATGGTTGTTGGGCTATACTATGATCTTCAAGTGGATTATTCTACACAATTGTGGAAGGAATTCCAAAAGAGTGTAAAAAACACGAATGCTCTTCATGGTATTTCGTGTGCAAGATACTGGAGCTTGATTTTGCAATATTTTTACAACAAGGAAGGGATTACGGTACCCATTGATGAAGACAAAGCCGTTTTTCAATCGTACCATTATCCGAAGGATGTCACAGATGATACTGAGGAGTTTCCATTTGTTGCTCGTATTCCTGATGCTATGCTCAAACGCGTTGATCCTTCGAATTCAGTCTTAGTAGCTTATTTGAGAACTATTGATACTACTGTTGAAACTGGGAAGTTATTGCCGAAGGAAGAAAAGAAATCTAAGCGATCGAAGAAGCCTGAACCTGATTCTTCTGAAAAGAAAGTCAAGGATTCGAAATCTTCGAAATCTCCAAAGAAGAAGCCAGTTACAATTGAAGAGTCCGAGGTACACGAAGTGTTGATTGCTGAGACTCAATCAATTGAGCCTGTTGTTGATGAGACTTAAGAGAAAGTGGTTATTCCTTCGAAGACTGGTATGTTTCGAAGAATTAAAATGAAGTCTTCACATCTACGCAAGTCTCCAACATCTAATGTGGTACGAAAGCCTTAGGTTACTCATCAAGGAGTTTTAATTCGTGAAATGCCAGCGCCTGTTTCTCCATCATTAAAGAAACGAAGGGCTGAAGATATGGCCAAACACATTTCTAAGAAGAAGAAGAAGAAGTCAAGAAAGCTTTTGCTCAACACTGAGTCCACAGAAGATGAAGATGAACGAATTCCAGAAACCCCAGAAGCAACTATTCACAAAGAAAGTTCAACTCCTGAGCAGACAATTGTAATACCACTTGAAGTCTTGGTTACCAAATCAGTTCCTGAGGAGGTCCGAACTTCAGGCATCACTGCAAACGTATCTGATACGGATGCAAATGTCATCATGAGTGAAGGAGATTCGAAGAAAGAAGCTCAAGGTCAACCTACTTCTGCTACCTTCGAAAGTATTGTTTCTTTACCACCACCAATTATTTCAATTACTTCAACCACTGATTCCCCTACATTCGAAAATATTATCAATCAACCCTTTACTTCTATTTTTTCTTCTCAATCCACTGATACACCCAAACCTAATTCACCTGTTCAAGAAACCATTCTTATGGAGATAGAAACTGATAATGAGGGTTTTGGAGGCACGTTTGAGGAATTAGAGTTTGATGAAGAAGAAGAAGATTTTCCAGATCATATGCTGATGATAATGAAGCAATTTAAAATTTTGAATAAGAAGTTGAATTCTATAATTCAATCTTAAGCTGATCTGGGGGGTGGTTCGTCTGTTTCAAGTTTAGAGGTTGATACTCTGTTGAAAATGTTCGAAGCCAGAGTCGTGAGTAAAGTATCCGGGATGATTACAGACTCCGAATCAAGAATTTTGGAGAAGGTTGATCATAGTGATCAAAACAATGAACTACGAATCAATTCTCAAAATTCGAAGTTTGCCGGAGATATGAAAGAATTGAAGAATGTGACAAAGGAAAGACATGTTCTCTTTGTTTAAGAGGTAAAGAAAGTCAGGGAGGATGTCAATTTGCAGATTCGTAAACTTCACGAAGATATGCAAAAAGAGATTGCAAGTGTTCAACAAGATTATGCATCTCTGAATCAGAAGGTCGATATTATTTGTGACGCTGTCACGAAATTTGTCAAATTGTACGAAAGTTTGAGTCCTCAACTTACTCAACTTTCAACAATAGAAAGTGCCAACTTTTTGGAAGTGATTACTTTGCTAAAGGAGTTAAAAGAACTATCTGTCCAGCGGGTTTCTTCTTCCCTGATTACTCCTGAATTTTTATCTCAAAAGTTCATACAATTCGAAGAAATTCTCCACAAGCAACTAGCTCCTCTTTCTCGCATATCAAGCCTTCTTCCAACCACAGATGCCCCACCTGTTTTCACAGGGGTGCAAGGGAGAGAAAGAAAAACTGGTGATTCGAAGGCTAGTGGTGAAGATGCGAAGGTTGTGGGAAAGTTGTTTTCATCGAAGATCCCAACAACAACAAAGCCAGTTATAGCATCTGCTAGGCAAGTTACTTCAACAGTTGTAACAACTGTGCCAATTACAAAACCAATTTCGAAAGGAATTGTGATTGGTAGATCTGATGATACTGGTGGGAGTAGTTCGAAAACAAAGGAGGTGAAAGATGATTCAACTTTGAAAGATAAAGGGAAAACAATAGTGGTGGAAAAGTCGAAAGAAGAAAGAAAAGCTGAAGCAGAAGCTGAACTTGAAAGGCTAAGACTGATTCAAAGCATAATGACTCAACGTGCTAGTGATCCGAAAGGTATGGACAAAGGTGATCCTACCAAACACTAAAATTATGAAACGATTGAAGCCAAGGTTGCATATAATCATATGTATTCGTTTGAGAAGAAACCAAAGCGGAGTTACATGGTTACGAATACGGATACAAATCAGCTTGACTTTCCAGTGAATGAGATGATGTTTATCATGCCTCAATTTAAAGCTGAAGGAAATTTTAAAGTAAAGGAGGATGGTACTCACATGAAGATTCGATTTCATGCTGTTCTAGCAAAAGCCCCTGAAGAAGTTTGGTCGTTGGTGAAAATCAAGAAGGTTATAAGTATGAAAAAGGATGTGGTGTTCGAAAACACAGTCCAAAATATCAGATATGTGGTGGTCATGGCGAATGGAAATACTTGTGAATTTACTATTGCAGACTTTCCATTAATGAACTTGTATGATCTCATACAAGTTGCGTTGATTTTGAAAGACAAATCTGTTTCATATCTGCAAAACACTGAACCAGATGAATTTAAGCTTGGAGTTGCTCACAACAAGATCTTCTTTGAAAGTTACTATGAGTGTTTGCCACTAACTGATGTGGAGTTAGCTACAGTTAAAGGCATGGACATAAAAGCTCCAATGGCTCCTATGAAGAATCAAGCTAAACTGAAAAAGTATGCTGATGGGAAATATGTTTGAAGCCTTTTGGGTTAGTCTTCGCAGGAAAAGACAAAGCTGGAAAAGCAAAACGTTTCTTGTTCCAGGCATGCGAAGTGGAGAGATATGCAACGTCTCAATATACGAACTTAATTGTTCGTATGAATCATTGTAAGAAAAACAATGAAGGATATAAGAAAGAACTTAAGAAGATAATTTCTTGGTACACGGAAATTCGAAGAGTGATGCTGTATTCCATCCAGCTTCTCACAAATTAAGATGTTCGACTATGATTACAAAGGGGGAGACTGTAAGGGCAAAATATGTTGTAATTAGTCGAAGTCTATTTTATACTCTTCGGATGATTTGTAATGTATTTTACTAAGGCTCTTTAGATTCGAAGCTTAAGTCTTTTATGCCTTAGTATATTTTTTGTACGCTTTCTGTTCCCTATAAATAGGGACATTTACTAGAGTTAGATAAGAGTTTTTGCAGACCTGTCTTTGTACTCTGTAAACATTCGAAAGCGTAATAGAGCTGAAACAAGATCATATTTACATCCTGAGTTCAATCTTATATTCTGAATTCAATTCAAACTCTGATTCGTTTTATTACTCGATTCTTTGGTTCTACACTCAGTCTCTATGACTTTGAAGCCTCGACATCACAGAAGGTCAATGCATGTAAGGTTGGAATTCCAATACATTTTAGACAGTAACAAGAATTTGGAATTGTGAAATGAGCATCATTCGAATAGTGTCCAGTTGATCTGATTACAAAGGAAGGACCATAGAGAGACATAGTATGCATGTTTATAACATGGCATGACTGAAGTTATTTAATTCAAATGGTTAGTTAATTACCTGAAACATTATACAATGAATAAAGTCTTAGTTATTATGGTGATTAAATACTAAGAGTTTTATTTATATTCAATAAGTTTTGAGACCATAGTTAATTTGTTTATTATTGTGTTTCACTTTGCATGTTTTACTTCATGAATAATTTGATTATTCGAAATTCCATAGTCGATCATGCTTTTGGAAGTAAGTAATGAATTAAGACTGTCATGAATTGAATTGTAGACACTACAAGAAAAACGTGATTTTTCTAAGGAAGGGTGCTATGGAATGTATTTTCGTTGTTAATCTGCAATGGATCGTGCTATGGAATGTCGTTCCATAGCAAGGTTGCTACCAAATTGTCTACGAATTTTATTTCCGGTAGCGAGCATTGGACTTGCTAGGGAAAATGCTACCGAATCCATATCCGTTGGTATTTTGCTATTGATATTTCTATGGAAAAAACATTCGTAGCAATTTTCCAATGAAATTTTTTACGAAATCACTTTCCGTTGTACTGTTGCTATGGAATTAATTATCGTGGTTACTATGCAACAGACTTTTTCAACGGAAACCAATTCCATAGTTGCTTTGCTATGTAAGTACCATTCGTAGGTATTTTCTAGGGAATTCTGTTATGGAATTTGATTCCCTTTGCTTGTTTTGCTATGGAACAAAAAGCCTAACTAATTTGTGACGACATTTGCCACAAAATTATATTACATAGCAACGTTGATAAGGAGTAGTTCAAATTCATAGATATTTAGCAATGGAAATTTGCAACGACAATAAAACTCGTTGAATTTTTAGTATTGAGCAATTATATGTTGCAACTTTTGTTACCAATTTTGCTAGGAATTAATTTTTTGTAAAGTATTTTACATTAGTTATAGTGCCATATTATGTAATTTATTTGCATAAATAAAGCGTCCAATCCAACTCCCGTATTCGCAAACCCACAAGCGGAAGAAGATAATTTAGGGCAAAGCGATGTCGTCGTCTTCAAGCAGTAACGTGAGGTTTTGCGGATGTGGACATCCAGTTGGAATGTGGACGACATGGACGCTAAAGAGTCCTGAACAGAGGTTCCTTGGATGCACAAACTACAATGATGAATACATAAATTGTGGTTTTTTTTCGTTGGCTTGACCCACAACTGTCGAACAAGTGGTACAGACAGAAGATGTACGAGTTGAGAGCTCAAGCCAATGGTGAATATATCATGTTAGATGCCCCCGACGCTCTTTTCAATTTTCATGTCAATAAAACCCCAACTCAAGTTGTTTTTCAAGATACTAATGAACATGGTAATGATCTCGAGTTAAAGGTGGTAGAGTTGGAATCATCAAGTTCATGATGGTGTGTTTGTTTTGTTTTTATTGTTGGGATGTTGTATGCTTAATTAATTTTCTTATTGTTATTATGATCAATGAAGGAATTGTTATTATGATCAATGGGATTGGTAAGCTATGGTTTGAATAATATGTTTTTGAATTGGTAATATATTTTGTTTGTTTTATTGCATTTTATATGTCTTTAATACTATGAAAGAATAAACATTTGCTATTATGTTTATGTTATCTTGAATAATTTTTTTCTTACCATTTCAACGTAAGAAAATTGGATTATAACATAAACGATTACTTAATTGGATATTTAATGAAAATATTGTACATACAAATATCTCAAAAACACATGTCCCCTTTTAGTAAATGCTTTCAATGTACCAAAGAATGAAAAAATTTCATTTTATTTAATTCTCATGAAGGGCACTAATACATAACATCACATTTACCAATTCGCATGCAAAAACTAAAAATTAGACAATGTAACCATCCTTGTATAAACAAAAACATCTAGTCAATTTCTTCTTCCTCCTCTTGTTCTTCGTTGCTCGATGTACTATACTCATAACTACCCTCGCTGTCAGGAATACCATCATTGTCGTCCTCATGAATTTCACCTTCTTCATCAATGTTATTTTCATTATCTAAACCGCTGCTTGACATGTCGTGGTCATCATAATTGTTTGTATCGGCTGTAGTTGGTATAATGATTTCATTTGATTCAACTTCATCTTCTTGGAAAGCAACGTCTTTCTGAGGATGATTTTCACATACATCAGTCCAACCACGAGGTTTAACTTTAAATACAGCCTACCAGTCCGATTTGTTTGTTTTCAAACTTAGGTAAGGAATGTAACACACCTGAGTGGCTTGCATGGCTAAAACAAACAACTCGAACTTGTTGTATTTTCTTTTGACGTTTATCTCGACCAAGTTATATTGTTTGTGAACCTTAACTCCTTCTTTAGGAGTTGGATCGTACCAATGACATTTAAACAAAACTGTGGTTTTAATTTGGTAATCAGGGTACTCGACTTCTAAAATTTCCTCTACTTTACCGTAATAATCACCTCCTTGGCTACTAACACACAATCCGCTATTGATTGTTGATTTGTTCAGACCATGAGCTTCCGTTTGAAACTTGTAACCATTGACAAAGTATACACCATATAATTTCACTCTTTTGAATGGCATTTTGGAAAGGGAAAATATATACTTGTTGTTTATCTGGATCGTACGTGCCTATATGACAAATGATAAAGCATTTAATTAGAGTTAATTCTAACCAAAACAAAAAAATAATAAAATTAAAAAGTATAAAATTAACACCCACATAGTTTTGAAACCATACTACAAAGTTCTTCTCAACTTCAGCTGCAAGCTCGTGTTGATCAATATCCCTAATAAGTTCATTCAAATCTTCTTCAAATATTATGTATTACCATTTAAATAACATTTTTAAAGTTACTGTGATGTAATAAACAAAATCATGCATGTAAATATTATTCAAAGCAATTACACAACAAATGATTATTATAATTAAAAGTGAAGTATATGTTACTTACCTAATGTAATGTTTGATCTTATCTTTGTTAAGGAGTATGTAAGTTTGGGCAGCATGCAATTCCTCATCAGACAACATTCTATTCCTGAATCTTCCATAATGACAACCAGGATATGAAAATATATCTAAAATTTCATTGTTATCATTAGGTTGCTCATCTCCTCCTCCATCATCATTTCGAGGCAACTTTCTATTACACGTAGGGACACCAATCTCGAAATAATGAGAGCAAAATTTTGATTCTTCACGAAGCAAGTACACGTTAACAACGGACCCCTCCACTCGAGCTTTATTTTTCACATCTTTTTTCAACTGATTTAGATATCTAGTAAAGAAGATTTAAATTAGCTTACAAAAATAGCAACATACATTTTGAGGTAACATACAAACCTTTCAAATGGATACATCCACATATATTGGATGGGACCGACTATCTTCGCTTCGTTTGGCAAATGTACTGGTAAATGTTCCATGGAGTTAAAAATACCAGGGACAAAGATGGTCTCTAATTTACATAGAATTATTGGGATCTCAGCTTCAATCATTTCCATGTCTTTTGTTGTGATTGATGTTGTTGTTAATGTTTTGAAGAAAAGACTCAACTCTGTTAATGCTTCCCACGCATGTTTTGGAAACATCTCATGAAATGCAATTGGCATCAATCTTTGCATAAAAACATGACAATCATGGCTTTTCATTCTGAGTAATCTACACCCGGTTAAATCAACACACCTCCCCAAATTAGAAACATAACCATCGGGGAAACGCAATTTCTCCACCCATTCGCGTATGACTTTCTTTTGATTCTTGTCTAAAGCATAGTACGCTCTTTGATCATCTTTGACTCCTTTTCTCTTCCTAAAATAGAGTTTCATATCTCTTCTCGCTGCTACATTGTCCTTTGTCTTCGCTATGACATCCATCACAGTGTAAAAAAGTTCTCAAATACATTTTTCACAATATGCATAACATCAAAATTATGTCTAATGAGGTTTGTTTTCCAATATGGTAAATCCAAAATATGCTTTTCTTTTTCCAACCATGATCACTACATGCTTTGTTTACATCATCAACATTTAGTTCAGTCACTTTTACCAAACCTAATTGTTCAATTTCCCTTAAAGTTTGTTCACCATTCTTACTTGGAGGAGGACCTTCTGTCACTTCACGATTCCTCTTGAACTTATTTTTATCCTTTCTATATGGGTGATTTACATGTAGAAATCTTCTATGGCAGTCAAACCTTGTGTATGTTTCCGACAATGTGGACATGCTAGCTTACCTGTTGTAGACCATCCTGACAACATTGCATATGCTGGAAAATCACTTATTGTCCACATCAAAGCTGCTCGTAAATGGAAATTTTGTTTTAAAGATATATCATATGTTACTACGCCTTCTTCCCATAACTGCTCCAATTCTGCAACAACTGGTTGCAAAAATACATCTATTTTATGCTTAGGGTTTGACGGTCCTGGCACAAGTGCGGTAAAAAACATGTAAGACTCTTTCATGCACATAGAAGGTGGAAAATTATAAGGTTTTATAATAATAGGCCAAGATGAATATTGTTTTCCAAATGCTCCATGTGGTGCAAACCCATTTGTACTTAGGCCTAATCTAACATTACGTATTTATGCTGCAAATAAAGGATGAATTTTGTCAAAGTGCTTCCAAGCTTCTGAATCAGATGGATGACACATTACTCCAACATCATGTCCATGATCCTCAGAGTGTCATCGCATGGAAGCAGTTGTGGCTTGTGAATCATACAGTCTCTTCAACCTTGGAGTCAAAGGAAAGTAATGCATTCTCTTAAAGGATACGCGAGAACATCTTTTTTGACTGTTTGTACCTATCTGCATTGCAGAATTTGCACCGATAAAGATCTTTGACTCCCCTCCAATATATCATACATCCAAACCTGCAGCAGTCAATCATCTCCACAGGCAAACCTAGTGCTTGTATTAACTTTTTGATCTCGTATAAACTACCTACCATATTATTATCCTCCGGTAACACATCATTTTTCAATTGGCAGATAGCATCATAACTTTGTTCAGGTATGCGATAATCTGATTTTATATTCAATAGTCTAGCTATAGCAGATAATTGTGTGACATTTTTACATCCAGACCACAACTCTTTATCGGCTGCCTCTAGCATATCAAAGAACTTTTTATCTAGTGCATTTGGCTCCTCCTCAGGATTACTAATATTAAAATCAGGAGCCATTGCATCTATGACCATTTCTCTATAAATACATTCACCTTCATTCAAATTTGTGTTTAAATCATCCACCCCTAAAGACGTATTGTCATCATCAATAGATGTTTCGCCATGTTTATCCCAAAACCAATATTCCTTAACAAAACCTGAATTGTACAAATGATGCTTAACAGTATCAGAGTCTCTATATGGTATGTTACGACATTTGATGCATGGGCATTTGATTCTATCTTCGTCCATGAACCTTTGTTGATTGGTAGCAAAGTCTATGAATTTTGTCACTCCTTATATGAAAACAGGCGATACACAACCACATTTATCTTTTATTTCATACATCCACCTTCTATTGGTATTGTTGATGGTGTTAAATCTGTAAAATATACATTTAAATAACACAATATTATGTTCATTAATGTTGCTTTGAATTAATATATGAGATTTAAAGTAAATATATATGTACAATATAAATATTGCAAAGCTACCTTTACAACAAATCGTTTCACAAAATTAATGACCGAATGATGAACCAGTCTTCAAAGTTTTCTCATTTGAATGGATGAATCACTTTGATGATTTGATAATGGTGTAGAATATTTGTAGAATGGTTTAGTTGAATTTGAGAATTGTAGAACACAGATTCAAAGAAAGAGTGTATGAGGGAACCTTCAACAACCCTATATTTTGATGTGGTGGATGGATACTAGGTCAAAGTATTTGTTCGATATTATTCAATACTAGGTTAAAACCCGTGTAGTACACGAGTAATAAATTTAAATAACATGCACAATAAATATAGATGTAGAGCTAATTAAATTACATATTTTATATGTATTATTTTTATTAATAACAACATGAATACCAACTTTTTTTAAGTCCATTAACCAAAAGTTACTTGAAAATTAAATTTATTTTAGTTTTTAATTGTTTACGACATACATTTTATCATGTACTTTACTTGATTACCAAAAAAGATTTAAACCTAATAGCCGATTATTTATTTTGATTAATTAAATGATACATATTTGATTTGTTCCAAATCTTTCTTATCTAAAACATAAATATCATAAGTTGTAATGTCCATTATCAACCATAGCATAATAAAATGACCAAAATGTCCATTAACAACCATATATATTTTTAAGAAACCTACAAAAGCTATCGTACTCAACAGACCAACGACAAACCACGCAATACCTTTGTGGATCCTCATCCTCTTCAAGTCCTACCGCAAATGCCCCTTGAACAGAATGATGTACCTCTTCACATTGGAAAAACGGTGTAACAGGGTAAAGAAAAAAACCTTACTTTATGATGCTCTGGTCGTGGACTAAGTACCAGAGTCAATATTATCAGGGAAAATCGATTTTCAGAGCGATTACCTATCGACGATTTGGGGGTTTATATGTTCGTCTGTAGTTTTACTGTCAGGAAGATTTGAGACGTTCTGAATGGTTGAAGAACTGAAACGCCAACATGACGTCAGAACCATCATGGCACCTAAACGATGTAGAGTGCAAAAAGACCAAAGTGCCCTTGAACTCATTCCAAATATATGATTACTAAGGGTAGTTGTGTCAAAACACATTATTCAAACATTATAACCTTTTATGGGTTAAAGTGAAACTTTGACAATTTAAATGAAAAGGACGAAGTTAAATAAAAAGATTGAAGGAAGTACACTTCAAACCTGCCAGTTCGGGAAAAAAGAAAGATGCGTCATCCGGCTGAACTAAAGTACCTTATATTTCTCAAAATTGAATAACTTTAATATTATCTTCATTAATGTGGCTTCAAATTAATACATGGTATTTGAAGTAATTATATATGTACAATATAAATATAACAAAGGTATCTTTACTACAAATCGTTTCACATATTATACTTAACTTATTAGAACAACTCCAATGGAAAAACATTAAAATGGTGATGTTTACACATTAAAATGGTGTTTTCAATCCAATCACACACTAAAATGGTGATTTTAAGAAGCCATGTATTTTGGCCTTTATACTTGGTGTCTAAAATTATCGTACACACTATAAGCAACCCATGACCCATATGTCATCCATGGATGTTACCATCACCCCCATGACCCATATATCATCCATGGGTGTTACCATGACACTATAAGCAACTACCACATGACCCATGACCCATATGTCATCCATGGGTGTTACCATGACACTATAAGCAACTACAACTTGATCCATGACCCATATGTCATCCATGGGTGTTACCATGACACTATAAGCAACTACAACTTGATCTATGACCCATATGTCATCTATGGGTGTTACCATTACACTATAAGCAACTACTACATGGGCCTATGACCCAAATTTCATCCTTGGGTATTACCATGACACTATAAGCAGACCATGACCCATATGTCATCCATGGGTGTTACCATCACAACCATGACCCATATGTCATCCATGGGTGTTACCATGACACTATAAGCAACTACCACATGACCCATGACCCATATGTCATCCATGGGTATTACCATGACATTATAAGCAACTACCACATCGTTTATAATTTTAAATTAAAATTATGGTATGATCACCTCGTTACTCTTTGTTCTTTCTTGACGTTATATACCCTTTCTATCAAGCTGGAACTACTTTAAAAAAATTTGAATTACTAAATATTTAGCGCTAATTTGTACAGTTGGAATTTTTCATTAGTGGAGCTTCAAAATATTTCGCAATCCCTTTCCCTCTAACCTACACACGTTAAGGTTGCATATTAGAGCAAGTTAACTTATTAGAAATACTGGTTTACATCTTTTGTAATCATCTTCGGCGGCTAATTGATTGAAATCTTTCTTCATTACGTTTGTGCACTGACTTTGGCGATATAGGTTGTCACTCATCTAAAATTTATTTTTATTTAATTTACTATTGTTGTAAACATCGTTTCTTGCACTTTGATCATGTTCATATATATATTATCATCTTAAATTACAACTACATTGGTTTTGATTTCATAATCTATGATTGCCGCACTTTAATTACATGTTAACGAAGTAGGCAATATTAATTGTATTCAATGGTATGCATGCGTAGTAATGCCTTCATCTATAATTCATTTTTATTGTATGATTGTTCTCTTCTCATCATTAGTTTATCATATTTAATACATTGGTACTGACTATAGTTTTTTGTTTATTTTTAAGCAATAAAGATGTCGAACTTGAAACCAAAAGGAGCATCAGGTGTGAAGGAAACTAAATTCATTGCACCACAAGTTTTGAACCGCAACAGGACTTCAACTGCAAAATTCATAAGCAGACAATTACAAGTTGAAGAAGTCGACTTCCCAGAATTAGCAACCACATCGAATGCACCTATAACATCTAGCACCAAAACCCCTAAACCTAAATCATTAACACCAACCATGACTACCACTTCCTCAACATAACTTACAACATCCACACCATCCTCAGCTGATACATCTAAAACTTCAGCAACTAGACCAATACCATCCTCAACACCTACATCTACAACCAAAACTTCAGCACCTACATCATTGAAACCATCTTCAACACCGACATCCACTACCACATCATCAACACCTATATATACTACCACAACCTCAAAACCTTCATCGACACTACCATCCTCAACAGCTACAGTAACTACAAAATCCTCCTTACCTAAAGGAACTACCACATCCTCAACATATACATCTATCCTAACACCTATGCTAGAATATACCCCATTACCAACACCTATCCCAAAATCTACCCCATCACCAACACAACCAACTATGAATGGATCTGTAATGGAAAATGTAGAAGGTGAAAACAATTCCTCTGAAGATTGTGGACCAGGTGGACGTTTAACTGTTCATATTTGGAAAAAAAAGCGTGAGTTACCAATCATATCTTACAACTTTTTTCTATGTATAACCTTTTGGTGTACACATACATATTAATTCGAAACTAAAACAATCACATGATTATTTACAGGCTCATGCCACCAGGAGCTTGCACACACATTATTAGTCGGTCCTTTATACAAAGATTAGATCCACAAGGGTACACTTGGGGAAAAGTAAGCAAAGAAATGCGCAAATTATATTGGGAGGAGTTCCAGGTAGTTAACTATATGTGATAAATTGTTGTTTGGTAAACATTTACATTTAAACTTATGTTTATATTGTTAATGTGTAGAAAAAACGTAGTTGGGGTGAAACAATAGACTCGCTGGTGAGGCAAGCTTGGGAAAGTAAATCGGCACAAAGTTATGGCCAATATCTCGACCACATGAGGGGCCCACAAAGAAACCCACATGCCCTTAAACCAGCTCATATTGCACAAGAAGTCTGGAACTCCTGGCAAGTAAAATGGAATACAGATGAATACAAGCTAATATCCGAGCAGAACAAGAAAAATAGGCGTAACGGTGTGGCTGATGGAGTAGCACAACCTACCCATAACGTTGGATCCGCAAATCGTTTGAAGATAGCTTCTGATTTGGTAATTTTGTTAATGGTACATCAATGTTTATGTTTATGTGTATATTTGACATTTTATTGTATTTATGCAAAAGATGAAATTATGACGTGATCCACCACATAATGAATTATTCTTGTATACACACACGAAGAATCACGATGGAGTCACATTCACAAATGAAAAAGATAGACAAATTCATGTAATATTCATTTCAATGCAATTAAACTTTTATATTCTAGCTATCCCATAATGTTATTCATAACTTTGATATCTTTTAACTTATATTATTTTTATTTTATAGGTGGTTTATACAGAAAAACGAGAAGATTTGAAAGTTGAAGGTGTTGAATTTGAGGAGGACAAACTATTTTATGATGTTGTTGGTGGTCATGATAAAAAAAAGGAAAAAAAGACTTTATGGGTTAGGCTTATTTGCAAACGCGGTTCCTAATATTAACGGTAAAATGGATGTATCTTACATCTCGGAAAAAAAATGATGAAATGGAAGAAATGAGGGAGCTTGTTGCTAAACAAAAAGAGCAAAACGAAGAGCTTAAAGAAATAATGAAGTCCCAAGAAGAACAAAACAACGCAAGAGTTGAGCAACTTGAAAAACAACTTAAAACGGCAATGGATCTTATTAATGTCATTACAAAACAACAACACTAGTAAGTCATAAAGTGTTGATATGTTTATTGCAAAGTATTTATTTTAGATTAGCCACTTTCCATTTTCCATGTAATAAATAATTATTGTATTATTTTATGATATAATGTTATTTGATTTTTTTTTGTTATTTTTGTTTTTCATATATTACTACAAAATAATTTTGATTTAGTTTATAAATCAATTATCAATCCGTCCATATGGAATCTTTGATATGGAATCTGCTATATAATATACACCACGGAAATTGCTAGAGACTCATGACCACGGAATTTGCTAGGAAGTCATCAAACGGAAATTGCTAGGGATTCATCACCACCAAATTTGCTAGGGATCCACAACCATGGAAAGTCCTAGGGATTCATCACCACGGAATTTGCTAGGGAATCACCACCACGGAATTTACTAGGAATTCACCACCACGGAATTCGCTAGGGAATCACCACCACGGAATTTTCTAGGGATTCATCACCATGGGATTTGCTAGGGATTCACCACCATGAAATTTTCTAGGGAATCATCACCATGGATTTTGCTAGGGATTAACTACAACGGAATTTGTGATGGAAGAACTACCACGGAATTTGTGATGGAATCCTACTACGGAATACACGACGGAATGCCATCTACAACGGATTTCATTCTGTTGTCATAATTGCGACGGAATGATTGTTTGCCTAGAAAACTCTCACTACCGGGTTTTTTGGGACGGAAATCGGTCGTCGCAAATACCTTCGCTAATCGTCTTTTGCAACGGAATTTCAACTTTTCGCAACGGATTCCTTCCCTAGCAAAATCGCGTTTTCCTTGTAGTGAGATTGTCTGAAGAGTTTTAGACATAGCAATGGTATTGCTGCAATGTTCATGAGTACTTAGAAAATGGAGATTTGAGTATTGTATAAACCCATGCTCAGAGAATTACTTCATGGAATTTATCACAAGTAATTCTGAGACGATGATATCGTATGATCATGAAACGGAGATATATGAGTTGTAATTTATAAGTCGGTTGTACATTGGTAATGCGTAAACGCGTCAGGAATTTGATGTTATAAAACGTATTATCATGCATGATTTGATGAGTAAAGGATGCAAGCATATGAGTTAATGTTTATTCGTTCCTTTTACCCTAACGGGAAAAGCAATATCTTTGGGCCCCTCGGTGATTTGGTGTTGACTTGTAGTGTTGGGCCCAGTCAGGACTAAATTGATGTGTTCAATTAGAAGTCCTATATCATCACAAACCAGAAATCGAGATACAAAGTCTTGGACAATGAGATTGATTTGATTCCATGTCTCATGTCCGAATGATATCTTGCAGAATGGAGGGTTATATGATCACTTATCTTAGGACACGTAACTGATCACTGGTTCAGAGTTCGGCAATAGCTTTTGGAAGCTATAATTTGTTGATTGATTTGCAAGTTATACTATCAATTATAGTTATAAACTTATCCAAGTAGGAGACTGTTGAATTAGGCGTCTAAGCCCATAACTATAATTGGTATATACTTGAATTAATAGTAGCACACTCCTTTTTGGTTGTCCTCAAACCTAGCAATTGAACATGATGGTTTTTAGAGAGAGAGGTTAATTGATTTATTATATGATTAATAAATAGAAATAAATGATATGTTAATATATTAAGTACAAAATAGTATCATTTAATTAGAATTAATTTTGGGATTAATTTGATTAATTAAAAGTGCAGGGGTCTAATTGTAATTGTTCAATAGTTGAACAATTAGGGTTCCAGAACCTTCCTTGGAAGGGGTGGATGATTTTGGAGATATTCCAGGGCATCTGGAATATTCCTTGCATATAAATAGGAAGCTAGATATTTACCAAATTTGAGTTGATCCAAATTATGAATATATCTTAGGTTTCCTAATTCCACTATAAATAGGACCCTAAGGCTCAAATTTTGTCCACTTCATGATTCCAATGGTTTTGGACAAAATTATACTCCCCCCTCTCCTCTCTTCAAGTTTCCTTCTTGCTAGCTTGGGTGTGAACCATCAGAGGCACGACATTTTTGGTGCTTGCTTCCAAGAGATCTACAAAGAAGGAATCATTGTTATTTACTATAATAACAAGGTATGTAATCCTAAACCCTTTCTTGTGATTTTCAATAATTACCTAGGGTTTCCAAGTTTCTTTTTGATGTTCTTAGTTATTGGTTCAATAGAGAAAACATAGATCCTTATTAGGGTTGCATGCACACTTAAGATTTTAAGTTTATTTGTTTTGCATAAAACCCATCAATTACACACGACATGTGTCCGTCCGATTTGTTTTCCAGCCTTTCTTGACATCTTTTACCCAACTTTCCAGCATTGTCTATGTGCTTTCCCAACTGATTCATGTGATGTTCCAGATGGTTGTTTGATATACTTTTGAGTTTAATATTTGAGCTACATCTACTATAAATAGATGTGATCACTCCATAGGAAAACACACCTTTTGATACACCATATACACCTTACATAAGAGCACTTTGAAGATCATTTTCCAACTTTTGTAAGTTTGTTTCTTATAACTTTGATTATGAATTTTGAGTTTTTAGACATGCTTGGCTAAAACCCAAACCATTCCAATCCTGTGATTTGATTATGGTTTCCAATCATATCATGTAATTTGATGTTTATTTCAATTTTTGTTCAGTAAATTTGGTTTTGATTTCATGAATGTTTGTTTTTGATTCTGATTATTACTAGCTATTTTATTTGGAGTTACGTCATTCAAGTTACTAAATTTACAAAATACGTAATCGTTTTGTAAATTGGAACAAGTAACAAGCATTAATTTATTTTATTGTAAACCATTTTTAGACATTCTTACGCTCCCCTTGTGAGGAGTATTGGATGTTGTTAGGAACATTCATACCATTCGGTAATGCAATCTTTTGGTTTGCTACATTGAAGCTTACTTCGGGTGTAAATTACGAGGTTACGTTATTTTCATAAGGCTTAGATTTAAACTTAATATTCAGGTGGACGAGAAGTATTTAGAACTTACTCTAATACTTCCAAGTACTAACTTGAATAAGAATTAGAATAACATCATTTTACTACTATATTGTATAACCAAAACATTCATTCACAGGATTGGAACTCTCTCATATTTGAATTATTATCATCCTAAATAATTGTCTTAAAATTTCTGCATCATTTGGACTACAAACTCTTTATAATAAAAAGTTTACTATTCTTATTCCTAAAATACCCCTACAGTTTTCTGTCCCCAAAAGTACCTCAAGCAAAGAGGTATAAGTAATTACCCGTGTCTCTTGGGTTCGATCCTTGCTTCCATTACACTACCATTTTAGTATAATAGAGCATTGAATTCTGGAGTATATTTTACCCCATTCTGTTGTCGGTTTGACAAACCAACAAATTAGTATCGTTGTTGGGGACACGATATTGCTAATGATTTGTGCCAAGATCATTACGAACAGTTACAATGCTACCCATTGAAAAATAAATAGAAAATAATGCAAAAAGAATCTGAAAACAGACCCACTTACAAAAGAGCCGACAAGCCGGAACCTCGACTTCTGTCCCATTTTCTACAATCCAAGTAGAAAACCCCATCATTATTTCAGAAACTGAAACTCCATCCTCACCAACTCAAACACCAAAACCACCAAATATAAATATGGGAGACCAACCACCGCCTATAAATATTATAGATCAACCATCCAAAGCAACCCTTCGCCAATGGGCTCAACAAGAAGTCACCCAAGAACCTCTTTGCATCAATTACCCAACCATGAACAACTTTGTGTTGGTGCATGGAAATGCTCCACAAATAATGAGTGTTTATTAGGTTGTATTTTCCCTTTATTGTATTTATGGTGTAAATACTCTCCCTCCTATATAAATGGAGAGTTGGTCATTTATTTCTTAAGCTAGCTTATCTTTTCCTTAGTTAGAGTTACACTTCTCACAATGTAATCTCTAGAGAGAGAAAGTGGTGGGTTCTCCCACCTAGGGAGAGTTTCTCTCCCACCATGTTCTTCATGAATATTATTATTATTCTCTCTTGTTCTTAGTCTTCTACAACGAACTCATAATATGTTCTTCGTGTTCATACTTCCAAAAACACGATTAATCTCGAGATATCTTTCTTCTGCATTCACCGTTCATTATAAAAATGGGTCTCTATAGTTGGTATCAGAGCCGTACCTTGAAGGTTCAAGCGACTAGTTCAAGGGAACGACTCCCGTTCGGTGATTATCTTGTGATTTTTCCGTGTTTCTGCAAGAAAAAAATTTCAGGTTTCTTACCGGAATTTTTTTTATGAAGTTCGCTCTTAGTTCTATTTTCTGGGTGATTCTATCTTAGTAAAATAAATTGTTGCTGCTACTGCTCGTTCTATTTATTGCTGGAAGAAGATGTTCTTAAAAGTTATTATTATTTTGCTGTTGAAGAAATGAAGAATATTTGGTGAAGAAATTAATTTTGTGGTCTCCAAAAGGTTGAAGAAATTGTTCCAGGAGCTCTTTTTTTTCTTGGATGAGAAGACACAAATTTAATGAGCTTATTTTCAAGAGAAGTGGATTTTATTTTTCCCAACAACTTTTTCTTCACAAGAGGTATAAAGTTTCTATTCTTCTAACTTTTCCTACTGTGAATCTAATGTTGAAGACCATTTGGACGTAAATTATGTTTGTGAAAAGCATTTTGTCCTTTTTGCTATTTTGGGTAAAGAGTAATTCACTCATATTTGCCTTCCTAAGCAAAAACAATGTGACATTGTCCTTTCCCATCACCTTTTGTCCCCTAAAAACCCCCTGCACACTCCTCTTTTTGCCTTCCCAAGACCCACCTTTGACTTAAAATGCTTTATAAAAAGAATTCCCTCGTTAAAATATGAATAAATGGCCTTTGCGGTACCATTTTTCATGAAAAAATAGCATTTTTCGTCACCTGTTCAGCCCTTTCCGGACCCCCGAACCACAGCCAAAAACTGCCTACCGGAGTCCCCTGAGAAGCCTCTCAGCAGCCCTTCTCAGCCTTTGATCCGAGGTCCTCAATGTCCCTATCCACAGCCGAGGTAAGCAGCCAAGAGACCGCAACCCACTCTTCCTGACTGCTGAACCGAATTCAGAAGTCTCGGACTGCAGTCCCTCTTGGACCGAAGTCTCGGACCGCAGTCTCGGACCGCAGGCGTGCTTTCCTTTCTCGCACCGCAGTCTGCACCTACCGCAGTGCTTCATCCGATCAGCGCATTCATCCTTCGCCTCAACCGCAGCCTTCATGACTTCGGTACCCCATCATCAGCCCAGCTTCCCATCCAAAGCCAACTGCTAGATCCGCACCCAAGACCCCCTTCACCGCACCCACACCTCATACGCACCTCCCTCCACTCGCAACACCTCCTGATCCGCAACCCACCTCCTTCATCAGCAGCCTCCGCCTCTTCTCCCTTCAGCTCTTCAGCCTCCTTCCCTTCCTCCTTCTTCTTCCTTCAGTCCCTCCCTCCTCCTCCTCCCCCCTCCTTTCCACCTTCTTTTTCCTCCCCTCCCCTCCTTTTTTCCCTTTTTTTTAAAACCCTCTTTTTTTCAAGACTTTTTTTTATTTATTCAGATTTTTTTTCCTGCATTATTTTTTTTTAATTAAATTTTTTTTTCCAGCCAATTTTTTATTTAGCCATTTATTTTTTTTAACACCAATTATTTATTTTAGCCATTTTTTTTATTAAAACCAATTTTTTATTACACCAATTATTTTTTTTAACACCAATTTTTGCCACAACCGAACCTTGGATTGTCACATTGGTTCATTTCATGCCGATTATTATTGGAAGAATATTCATACCGTAGTCGGACTTCATATTATTTTTGGTGATACTTGCACTGCAACGGCGATTGATCAACAAAGTTGTTTCACATTCTTCACCTTATGGAATTTTATGACTTGTCACTCTTGATTTTTGGTTGACGAATCATGTATCTTGAGCATGTGGACTTTATTCTCTATTGAAGACCACTTCAAGTGTTCCGGCACCGCAGTTTGGATATTTGGATATATTTTTGGCACAACAGATTATTCTCAGCACAGCTTCAGCAACTATGTCACCCACCTCCTCATGACCGCAAAAGTATCTCTTTTACTCTTTCTCGTTTCTTATCGAGACCCTTCATACATCTAGGGAGAGCTTGTCTATTAGCTCTTGGTATCCGACACTCTCCATCCCATGATTTGTTGATTTTTAATATCCGGTCATTGGTTATCAAAAATAGGGAGAGAATATCATCCGGATTTGGTTATTATGATTGTTTGAGTTTGGATTTTTGAAGACTTCTGAAGACGATTATTTATTTAGTGATGCGATGTGGCACTTCTTTTTGGTCTTTACGGATCAAATTTTTGGCATTACTCGATGTTTTCCGATTCAGATTATTTAATATTCGAATTCTACCACAGGATGATTTTGTGTTCGCATCCGGTTCAGATCTTATTGTTTCACGAGTTTGGATTTGTGATATGTTGAAGATGAAGATTATTTTGGCAATGTGACGTGGCACTCATTTTTGGTCCTTGGATCAAATTTTCGGCATTGCTGGACCATGTTTTTGGACTCACATTATTTTTATCCGGACTTCATTTTATGGATGCTTCACATTTTTAGCAGGTTATTCTTTGAAGAATTTCGGTGTATTATGATTCGAGAACTCGAGATGTTTTTCAGACTTTTGAAGTCGAAGTGTTTCTTTTATTGGATCTTCTACTTGCTCATGGTCACCTCCTTCTTCGGGTGATTATGACTGGTTTGAAGATTTGGATCTTATATTTTTTCTGCTTCATTGGTTGTGCTTTGAAGCCGAAGACCTTCATTGTTAGAGATTCATGGCCAGTTTCAGACTTCACAGACACTTCAGAGTTTCAGACACATTTCAGCACTTGATTTCATTTTATTACCACACTTGCTAGTCGGATTACTATATTATAGCTTTGTATCACTTATTGGATCTCTCATCATTTGTAAGCATTTAGGGAGAGAATGTTGGTGCATGGAAATGCTCCACAAATAATGAGTGTTTATTAGGTTGTATTTTCCCTTTATTGTATTTATGGTGTAAATACTCTCCCTCCTATATAAAGGGAGATTTGGTCATTTATTTCTTAAGCTAGCTTATCTTTTCCTTAGTTAGAGTTACACTTCTCACAATGTAATCTCTAGAGAGAGAAAGTGGTGGGTTCTCCCACCTAGGGAGAGTTTCTCTCCCACCATGTTCTTCATGAATATTATTATTATTCTCTCTTGTTCTTAGTCTTCTACAACGAACTCATAATATGTTCTTCGTGTTCATACTTCCAAAAACACGAATAATCTTGAGATATCTTTCTTCCGCATTCACCGTTCGTTATAAAAATGGGTCTCTACACTTTGAACTCAGATTTGGACTCATCCATCTACTTCCAACATTTCGGGGAGTAGAAAATGAAGATCCTCACAAATTCTTAAAAGAATTACATGTGGTTTGCTACGGAATGGGACCTCATAATGTCACCAAATACCAAATCAAACTAAGGGCATTCCCCTTTGTTGTCCAAGATGGAGCCAAAGATTGGTTATACGACCTCCCACCGGGGACGGTTGCTGCATGGGCCAAACTTGCAAGAATGTTCTTGGAAAAATATTTCCCAAAATTGAAGGCTTCCACCTTAAGAAGGGAAATAATTGGAATCAAGCAACACAAAAGGGAAGCTTTCCACACATATTGGGAAAGATTCAAGAAATCATGCTCCCGCTTCCCCAACCATGGAGTAGCCGAGTACAAACTCCTTCAATATTCATGTGAAGGAATGTCTCCATGGGATAGAAGGTTCTCAATGTATCAAGTGGAGGCTCTTTAATCGACAAAAATCCTGTTGAGTCCAAGAAGATTGCGTCATTGGGCTTTGTAGTTCGGTCCATTAAGTACTCTCAGTCTGGGCCTGTCCAGCCATGATTTGTCTAGGGTTTTGTATATATAGTGCATGCATGCATTATATTGATAACACTTTAGAGAATTACTTTGCTTATCGTATTGTAACCCTAGCCTATCTCTACAGTAGCAATTCACATTGAATTCTTCTGAGATAGAGCATATTAATCATTCGACACACGTTTGATTTATTATTGTGTTCATCGTTTTCTATTCCTGTCGTTATACTTCATTTATCTACTGAATCTATCGATCTAAGAGAATTATATTCTCATCAATTGGTATCAGAGTAGGAGACTATGTAATAAATACGCATCTTCTGTTGAAAGAACGATTCTAGGGTTTCCGCTTTTATCGAATCTATAGGAGCCGTCATATCTTCATTGACGTTGTTTCTTGACTTTGATAAAACCCTAATTCAATTTTTACAAGTATGATTCTTAGCAGATATCTAAAAAGGTCATCATGTCTCATGACGATTCTCAAACCAATCCGATCAATATCTCCAACAGCATTGGATCCTCAACTAGAATTCCTATTCTTTACACTCAAGATTATGAAGTTTGGACGCATCACTTTGAAGACTACGTCGTTGGTTCTGAACACAATGGCTATCTTATATGGGAAGCAATAACATTAGGTCCTTTTGTTCATTCTGGAACAAATAGAACAATAAAGACTTAAAAGGAGTACAATCAACTGTTGAGTGACGTGGAGAAGATTCCTCAAGACAAAAAAGAAAAGTTATTATGCAACATAAAAGCTATGAGAATGATAAGGTTCGCTTTGCAGTCTAATACCTTTCGTCTGGTAAGCTCATGCACCACAGCAAAAGAGATTTGGACTAGACTCAAAGAGTTATATTCAACTGATGAAGACCTGGAACACTCCATCCAAATTCTATTGCTTTCAGAGTTCGGTGCCTTCCAACAAAAGCCGGATGAAAAACTCATTCAGGCTTTCGATCGTTTCAACCATCTTCTGAGAAAAATGATCAAGCACGACATTGGAAGAGAAGTGATCGAATAGAAGGTCACATTTTTGAACGGTTTAAAACCCTAATGGATGGCTGTGGTGTCAACTATGAAAGCTCATGAGCAGTTTAAGTCCTATTCCCTGGCAACGATGGTGGGTATTCTCAAATCTCACGAAAGTGTTGTGACAAAAGAAGTGAAAGTGGTGTCTGGTATGGGATCATTGGCCCTTCTCTCTAAGGCGAAGAATGTGGCAGAAGATGAAGAGGAATCAGAGATGTCAGAATGCGATCTGACAAGCGAAGAATATGCTATGATGGTTTCCAACCCAAAGAGGTTTGCTCGCAAAAAGTTCCCTGTTGCCAAGAACCGAAACCGGCAAGGAAGCTATAGCTCAGATAAAGTGAAAGAGGATAACAAAAGAATTCCTCCGAAAGAAGAAGAGAAGAAGGAGAGCAAACTGGTGGGAGACTCCGGATATGATTGCAATTTCTGTCATGGTAAAAACCACTTTGCCAAAGACTGCATGTTAAAAAAGCTATCAGTGAAGAAGGAGGGTGAAGATGATGAAGCATATTATATGTGAAAGCTAGAGGAGATAAAGAAGAAGAAATCTACTAACAATTCAGTGAATGCTTTGATTGTGCAGGAGAATGTCATGGATGATAAGTTCGGTGGCGTGGAAGTCTGGTCTACAGACTCAGAAGATGAGGAGGTACGTAAACCCTCGCATGGCAGGGCGTTTGTGGCAAAAGAAGGTAGCAGTGAGTTCGCTGGGAGATGCTTGATGGTGACAGCTGGAGTATCACAGATGAGGGGATATACAACCGAAGGTGAGCATGACGAGGCGAATCAGAAGGAGGATAAGTGTTTCGCGGCCAAGCCTGTGAGTGAAAGGATCAACGAATGCGATCAGTTGATCAAGAAGGTACAATCTATTCTCGAATCACTTAAAATACCTGTAACAAACTATGAAAAGGAATTAAACGAATTAAAATTTAAGTTTTCTAGTTTAAGTGGAAGCCTAATTCAAACTCGCCTGACAAATGCTAACTTAACCGATCAACTCAGCAGGGCGACATACAAGAGTGAGGAGCGAAGGATGTGGATCGAGAAGACAGAGTTGGAGTTAGTTAGGAAGAGAGATGAGCTGATTTATTTACAGTGAGACAATTTTAATTTTTTAAAACAGCGGAATATTTTTTGTTTAATAGCTAAACGTCTTTACTCTAATATTACTCAGTTGCACTTAAATTGTGATATTGGCAAAAAGGTTAACAAAATGATCTTGCCATTTCTTGAGTTTAAGGAGGATAAAGTGGATGTAGATTGCTATAATTGTGAATCAATTGTATCATCAGATGAGGTTTCAGATGCTTAAAGGATAGGTCTGGACAAAATTGAGTCCTTTATAAAGTCCAAAGACCATAAGAACATGCTTTGGAATTTGTTGGATGAAAATGACAAATTGAACATAAAGACCGAAACCATGCAAAAATTTGACTCATTGAGTACCAAATTAAGTTCAGAAAATAAGATGAATGTGGAAAATTCTTCTGAATTTAATGAGGACACTGACATGAGTGAAATTTCTGTTGAGGATGAGGTTGACTGCTCTGAATTCCTCAAAAGCGAACCCAAACCAGCAAAACCTCTTATATCCGAAAACTCAGTTGCTTTCGCTCGTATGTCAAGGACAAGTCAAATGTCCTTAAAGAAAAGGTTGTGGTATTCAAAAAGGTGCAAACGGTACCCAATCAAGTCTATACCACCACTAGAGTTACCAAGAAGCAAATAGTTGAACTGACTTCTTTGGTTGCTGAAGACAATGTTGATGGGTGTGATAACTTTTTCTGGTCAGCTCCCATTGACAATGCAGACGAAACAGTAGGACTGTCGGAGAAAACCTCGTGGAGAGTCAAGGGTAGATATGTAGCTAAACCTCTCAACAAGCCTTCAAGCTTTGATAAGCCAAGTACAAGTGGCACTAAAGAAAGTCCAGGTGAAATGGAAAAAGCATCTGGAGAATCATCGCCAAGCGAAGCTTGTGAAGACAAACCGAAACCAAGGGCATATATTCACAAATCTCAAAAGCAACTTGCTGAGCAAGCACGTCAAAGGAACAGAAGGTATCCGAAAAATCTCAAAGAGAGAAAGCAGTTATGGAATTCCCAAAATGATAATTACGTTCCCAAAGTATCGAATCCACAGGCAAAAGCAAGCCCTCAAACGAACAAAGCTCCATGCACTCACTGTCAGTCTTGCAGACCAACAAACCGAAGAGACAGTTTCGATGCTGAATCAAGCAGGAATATGAACCGAAAAACCCAGCTTCGGTCCTAAAATCAACCAACAACCGAAGCCAAATCCATTCAAGGATATCAAAGGAAAGGGAAAGCTAGTCTCGCATCCTGAAGTTCATGTCAAGAAGACATTAGCTAACCCTAGGAATCTAAAGACAAGCTCAACTGAAAATCTAAGCAAAAACAAAAAGTCAGTTGTAGGTAAATCAAATCAAGAAAATAACAAAATCAAAGTTTTTACCATTAAACGAAAAGATGAAACCACGTTAATAAAGAGAACATATATGGTTGATCTTTCTGTTACAATTCCTTGTCCAGTAGAAGGCTCACGAGGACCCAAGAAACTTTGGGTTCCTAAATCTGCTTAATTTTTGCAGGTTATAAGTGACGAGCAGTTCGACGACGAATGGTACATTGATAGTGGCTGCTCACGTCACATGACAGGAAGGAAGGAAGAGTTAAGGGAGTTTCGGTCCCTTAAGGATGGTGGATGTGTCAAATACGGGAATAATTCATATGGCATGATCAAAGGCTATGGAATGATCACAAACAGAGAATTCTCAATCAGGAAGGTTGCATATGTTGAAGGGCTACATCACAATCTCATCAGCGTTTCTCAACTAGTCGTGGGAACTGGATTAAAAGTTTCATTTGATGATGAAGGTTATGAGATTTTTGAAAAGAAGACGAAGATTGTCCTGTTGAAATCCAAGAGAAAAGGAGAGATGTATCCTTTAAATCTTAACCCTATTCGAGAAAAGCCAGCCATATGTCTTTTGTCAAAAGCAAACTCTGACAAAAGTTGACTATGGCACCGAAGGCTCTCGCATCTCAACTTTAAGGATATCAATAAGTTGGTTATCGGTGATCATGTACGAGGACTTCCTCTTCTCAAATTTGATAAGGAACACTTGTGTGCTGCATGCGAAATGGGAAAGCAAAGCCGAAAGAGTCATCCTATACGTGTTAACACAAAGATTATTGAACCACTTGAACTTCTACATATCGACTTGTGTGGTCCTTCAGCAATCGAAAGCATCGGTGGTAGTATGTACATTTTGGTTATTGTAGATGACTTTTCACGTTTCACTTGGGTGTTCTTTCTTAAACAAAAATCAGAGGCGACTCCTAAGCTCAAAGCGTTTATAAAGCAAGTGGAGCTTCAACTGTGAAAGATGGTTAGAAACATCAGAAGTGATAACGGGCTGGAATTCAAGAATCAAGAATTCAAAGAATTTCTGGTTAATAAGGGAGTAACTCACAATTTCTCAGCTCCCTACACTCCACAACAGAATGGAATTGTTGAAAGGCGAAACCGCTCTTTGTTTGAAGCAACCCGAACCACGCTTAGCTTCGCTTCATTACCTTTGTATTTCTGGGCTGATGCTATAGTTGTTGCTTGCTATACCCAAAACTGATCCTTCCTCAACAAGCGTTTTTTTATCACTGCGTACGAGATCTTGAATAATCGCAAACCGAATGTTAAGTTCTTCCATGTGTTCGGTTCAAGGTGCTTCATTTTCAACTCTAAAGAAAACCGAAACAAGTTCGACGTAAAGGCAGATGAAGGGATTTTCCTCGGTTACTCACTAACTTCAAAGGCATATAGGGTGTTGAATAAGCGTTCAAAGAAAATTGAAGAAACCTATTATGTCACCTTTGATGATGATTATGTGAAGAAACTTCAATCCTGCAAAGGACCTACAGAGGAAATCTTTCCAGCTTCAGGGCAAGTCTCGGTCCCAATTTCCAATCTATTTGACGAATATATGTTGCTCTTTGATGAACCAGAGAGAGCAATAAGTTCTGAGACAAAGGCAGCTGACAATAAGATCGACAACTTGAAGAAAGTTATAGATGAAGCATCAAAAGAAATGGAAAGAGAACATCACGAACCAACCGAACAGTCAGGTCCAAGTGAACCTCCAAAAGACAGTTCTATATTCGAGGGGGAGGGTTCATCCACTTCAGATAACCCTAACTCGTCTTTGCAGGAGGAAAATCCATCACCAACAAAGACTCATGATGTCTCATTCGAGGGGGAGCATTTTGATCCTGATGTTGAAGTCGTTGATGTGCACAATAGTACCCACTAATTTTATTATTTATAACCTAACTAACTTAAATAACTAAAATGTACCTAGGCAGTGTACCTAGTCGAATTATAGAATAGTTTGGTAAGTTGGGTGTCGATCACAGGGAACGGTGTAACTAATTAATCTATTCACTACTAAATTAACCTAATTATTAACAAGCTTAAAAGGGTTTTATCTGATTTTGCAAGATCAGACGAACTTAACTCAAATTCAATCAATAACTAAAAACACTCTCGTTTAGTTCGAATCCACTTCTTCTTTATGGTTAGCTAACAATTATGGATTATCAAAGTTGGTTGTCTAATTTATATTATATTAGTAATTTAGGTCTAAATTTACCAATAATTAACTCATTCATGTAAAACTATGCATGGTCACACAATCAAACACAGAATTAGTTATAATTATGAATTTGCTATGTAAGATTTATTATGCAAACACAATTATGGTCATAATTAATGTTCTCTAGCACAGCTAAATTTATTTACTTTAATTACTATCTAAGATTTTGGTCGATCCTAGCTCTAGCAATTCAATGTTCACTAAATCACTAGGTAAACAAGTTCATGCAGTTTAATGGTCACTAAGCTACACAGAACATGAATTCAAGTAACTAAAGTAGCAAATATTAACATGCTAGGTAGTAACAAATCAAACACAAGCAATTTACCAAATAAGAAAATCCATTATTACTAAGCTAATCCATAAGTCAAAAGCTTCATCTAGCTAAACAAGAGTAGCTAGATTCAGCTGCTCATAGCAACTAAAAAGCAAACACAAATCAAATAGAAAGACATGTTCATAAGTATCAAACAATTAAACTAATTATGAACCTTTACACCTTTGGTGTTGAAAACCTTTTTCCAGAACTTCTCTTCTGCTAAAAATCGTCTTCTGGAAACCCTTTCACCAGCCAAAAGTCTCTTTTCCCGTAATGGACAAGAGTATTTATAGTTTCTGAAATTGTCGGATTCACGTCGTGAGCCAGTAAGTCTAACGTCGTGAATTCGAGATAAGCGTATTCGGCAAGGACTCTTTCACCCGGATGCATATCTTCTGGAATACTCCACTCACGTCGTGAATCTTTAACTTCCCACGTCGTGAGAACGTATTTTTGATGGATTTTTCATCTTTCTTCCTATCAATCCTCCAAAGTTCCAAGTATTGTCAATTCTGGTCCCTTTCTTCGAAAATGCTTCTACTTTGGCTGCAAATAACAATTTATCCTTATAAGTACCATAATTCTATGCAATTAACCAAAATATTAATAAAAATGTAAATCAATATTGCCTAAAAATATGTATAAATATGGCAATATCAAAATACCTCACACTTATGCTTTGCTTGCCCTCAAGCAAATCTACTTATTTTAAACTTAAACCTTCATCACTAGCATCAAATAGAACAAACCAACTCCAGCTTAGCATTATGCCAAGACCTCAACGCATGCATTTGTGTCTAAAATATTTCCTAAAGAACCCCCCCCCCCCCCATATTCTAAATACTCACAATCTTCATAAACACGCACCCACTTCTTTCGAACAATGCTAATTTAATGCAACCCTCCAAATCCATCCTCAGAAATCTTACTTAGCCTCAAAGTATTTTTGTAAAGCTACCCAAGCATACATAAACTAGAGAATTACAAATTTAAGATACCATTACTTGGAGCTCTTGAATTCTTCACTTTCCTTAAGATTTGATCTTTGATTTCTTCGAATTCACCACATTTATGATTTTCGGCATCTTTAACTTTTGATTCTTTAGAATTTTAATCTTTTGATCTTCAAACTTGATAGCTCCAAAATTCTTCAATTTTTTTACTTTTCGGTAATTTCTCTCTTTTTTTTTTACATGTATAACTCACTTTTTTCACTCAAAACCCTACATGCTTAAGCAAGGGCGCTTAACTTCAACCTTTATTGGTTAAGACATAGCTTTCCTGGATAGATTTCTGGTTTAGGCTGCTAAACATATCGCATTCCTCAAACTAAGCGAGGTTGTGTTTTTGTTCCATGATTTCACTAAAATAAGGGAGGCCACAAATGCAACTAGCAACTACAACACTAGCAACTACAGTTCAAATTATTATTACTAGATTCAATTATTAAAAATTTAAAAATTTACCAAATAAAAATTTACCAAATTTTCTAGTAATTTTACTTTTTCTACCCCCTACCCCACACTTATTACATACAATGCCCTCATTGTATGCATAAAAATAAATTAAAAACAATAAAAGGGAGAAAAATGAACAGACTCTGTAACATACACGTTTTGAGATCGTGTTTTAAATAAATAATATTATGAAATATTATGTGATTTTAAGTATTGAGTTAACAGATAGTTTTTACTAGAAATAAGGTAAAACTATGTTTAGAATCACTCATAAATTGTTGGAAGTCTTATGAGATTCTAATTAAAAGCTAAATAGTGATATTTAGCGAAAATATAAAATTTGAAATAAGTAAAATTTTATTATTGAAAGTTGTAGATAATCTCGTTAGAAACATATAGGCGAAAACCTCATCGAAATCCGAGTTATAATGAAGAAGTTATGACCAATCGAAGATCCGCGACAAAACCGGCACGGTGCCGAATGACGTAAAAAGTGAGTTTTTAATAAACTACTTTTTAGCCTTATTGATCTAAATGAAAGTCGTAGTATTCGTTAAACCGAGAATTTTGATAAAAGAACGCCAAAATCTGACTTCGTATGAGGAAGTTATGATTTTTACAAGTTTCAGCTTAGCAGTGGACAGCTAAAAACTCGAATTTTAGATCGAGTGATTTTTAGCCGACACAACCTAAACGAGAATCGAAGGTATCGTCATTAGTAGTACAACGGTAAAAAGTCTGACGAAAACGGACGTCGGATGAAGAAGTTATGAATTTTTAACGGATTTACCAGTCCCGGTCTGTTAAAAATAATAATATAAAAATAAAGTCAAAATTTTCCGACGAAGTCTAAACGAAAGTTTTAGAGCATAATTTTCTCTACGCGTGCATATAAAGAACGTCAAAAACGGAGCCCGTATAAGAAATTTATGGATTTTACAAAATTTGGCACAACTTTCGAGAAATTTCGCAAGAGTCATCTTTGGACACGTCACCCTCGCATGCGAGGCTTCCACGTGTCGAACATGTTCTCGCTGCTGATTGGACCGCAGTACGCGTTGTCACCCGCTGATTGGTCTGAAGTGCTGGCTCGAACCGAGGAGTACCGTGTCATCCGACCAATCTGAGGCTCGCAGGTGTCCATCCGAAGAGCGCCAACTGCCAAGTCCGAGCCTCGCCCTTCTGCCGCGTGGCCTTCGCACCAGCTGCCTCCTCGCATGCGAGCCACATGCTCGCTTCTCATTTCCTCGGATCCGAGCCTTCAGACCTCCTCCCCTATAAATAGCAGCCATGCGAGCCTTCCCGAGTAGTTTGAGAAATTTGCCACTTTCACCCCCCCTTTTTGATATTTTTACTATCTCGACATCCCCCGAAGCCCCGATATCATTTTTAGCACCCAAAACACGCCTCGAGATTCCCGAGAAGCCCGAAAAATTTATCTTTTCGGTTTCGAAGCTCTACCTTCGCAGAGCCTGGTTTTCAACGAAGAAAGTCATATTTGGAGCCGAAGTGCTGCCCAAATTACTATTTTGACCCTCGGTTATTTCACGGTGAGTTTAATATATAGGAACAGTTGTATGTTATGTGTTATATGTGCTATGTGCTTTTCAGTGTTATTATTCCGGTTTATTTTCCCGTGTTAAATTTTATTCGCTATGTTTAATAGCAAAGTAATACCTTTGACCATGTGATCAGTGAAAGGATTTAGATTCATATTGGTACTGGTATGTAGCCTCTGGCCATGTAGAACATGTCTCCGTAAGAGAATGATTTCTATTCTATGGTATTGGCAGAAGATTAGACAGGGCTATAAGCCTGAAATCTACCAAAAGGTTAATCCGAAGTTGTATGTCTTCTATGCCATTTGGGCCAAAGTTTTATTGATGTATATCAAGTATGGAAATTGTTATGTCTCATTGATTGTATATATTTGAATCAAATAAACGATTGATATGGAAAGTTTGTCACATGATTCACATATGCCTTTGTTGTTCCTTGATCTTCTTTGCCTCTGCCATATTGAAGTATATATATATGGCATAACATTATATTGTATCTATTATTGAACTCACTAAGCGTCACCGCTTACCCCTCTCAATGTTTAACTAAATTGCAGGAGATAAGCATCCAGTATAGTTATATACTGGTAGCGGATTTTTGAATAGTTTGAAACTACTGTATTGATAGAAGATTTTCGAATAGTTTGAAACTATTGTATTTTGCACTCCCATATGTATAAAACTATGGAATCCTGGGAAGTTATGTAATATATAACACTATGAAATAGTGGGTTTGTAACCAGTAGTTTGTAATCACTTTATCAATATAAAATATTGTTTTTATGAATATGCATGTAGCATGTTTCGGAGTAACAATTGTTATATATGAAAGTGTGGGTCTTTCAATCATGGTATCAGAGCAGTGGTTTAAGTGAACTAAATTCCACGGATTGGTATTTAGACTTAAACTATTGGAAGTTCAATATATGAACTTAATCATTGTAAGTATAGGGATACAAACCATAGGAAATATATATATATATATATATATATATATATATATATATATATATATATAAAAGTATTAGGTAATAGTAAACCCTAATATTCTAAAATATAAAATTACTCCCTATTGCAGAGCAATGGCTGAACAGGTTAGTAGCCATACCCCCGAGGTTGGTGGAGATCCTCAACCTGAGGAAGTGAATACTCCAGTATCTCCTCGTGAGGAGCGACTCTTGGGTAAACTTACCGGTGTTATTCGACAGACTCTCGAAGAACACAAACAGAGTGGTGATAAAGGAAAAGAGAAAGTCACTGGAGAATCTTCGAGAGGAGAGGTGAAGTGTCCCTCATTCAAAGATTTCAAGAGTAGCGGTGCTACATAGTTTTCTGGTGTTCTTAATCCAACTGTTGTTCTTATTTGGATCCAGAACACAGAAAAAGTGTTTCGTATTTCTCATGTGGATGATGAAGACAAGGCTACCTATACTTCTGCAATGCTCATCGGAGAAGCCTTGGTCTGGTGGGAAGCAACCTATGAAGCTCTCAGCGAGTTTGACCGGGAGAATTTACCCTGGGAAATGTTCAAAACTCGTGTGCTAGAGAAGTACTGTCCTCTAGACATGAGGAGGAGGTTGGAGAAAGAATTCCTCGAGCTTAAATAGGGAGGAATGACTGTGAATGAGTATGAAACTCAGTTTAATCAAAGAGCAAGGTTTGCTACAAAGTATATCCCAACTGAAGACGAAAAAATTCAGTTGTTCATGGAGGGACTACGGCACGAAATCCACGATTTCGTTGCCAATCGGGAGGTTCTATCATTCGATAAAGCCGTTGAGTATGCTCGAAGGCGTGAGCATGACTTAGAGATACGTGGTGCCACTCTTACTGTTCCGAAGCATCCACGCACTGAAAGAATTGTTCCTGTTCCTTCTTTTCTACCAGCTCAATCTGTTCGGACTGAGCCTGGTAATCAAGTGCAAACTCAAAATGCCTCTCGTGGACGCAGTAGATCACAATCTTTTTCTATTCAATCGCCTTCATGTCGTGTTTGTGGAAGGAATCATCCGGGCCCATGCAAAATAGACAAGGAATCCATTGTCTGTTTTGGATGTGGAGAAAAGGGTCATATAAAAAGGAGGAGGTTCCAAAAGCTAAGAAGCGTTTTTGCCCCACTCTTACTAGTCAGATGACGGGAAGTCAAGCTTCCGTTCAACAACCGGCAAAAAGTCAAGCTCCTGTTCAACAATCAAGGGGTACTCCAACTAAAAAGGAGGAGGTTCCAAAAGCTAAGGGTCGTGCATTCCAGATCACCACAGAAGAGGCACGCGAGGACCCGAATGTTGTGACGGGTACATTTCTTGTTAACTCTAGACCTGCTCACATCTTATTTGATTCTGGTGCCTCAGATTCTTTTGTGTCTTATGAATTTGCACATTCTTTTCAAATTTCTTGCTATGCACTCGCGCAACCCTTTCACGTAGAGACTGCTGGAAGTATATCATTACTTGCCGATAAAGTCTATAGGAATTGTATTATAGAAATTGAAGGCTACAATTTTCTTGCTAATCTAATTCCTATTTCCTTGCCCAACTTTGACATTATTCTCGGCATGGATTGGTTGTCAAAGAACCACACAGACCTCTTGTGTTATGAAAAGATAGTACGTATTCCCATTGAAGGGGAAAATCCTATCTATGTCTATGGTGAACAAGGAACCTTAAAAATAATATCTTTCCTCAAAGCCCGTAAATTCATATCGAAAGAGTGTTCTATCTATCTGGCCTACACAATCGATGTCTCAAAAGAAGAGAAGAAAACGGTGAATGATGTTCCCATTGCTAAAGAATATCCAGATGTTTTTTTTGAAGATTTGCCTGGACTTCCTCCGGACAGGCAAGTAGAATTCTGAATTGACCTGGTGCCTGGTGCTGCTCCGATTGCTAAGACTCCTTATCGTCTTGCGCCAGCTGAGATGAAAGAAATGATGATCCAACTGCAAGAACTACTTGACAAAGGCTTTATCCGACCGAGTACCTCTCCCTGGGGTGCTCCGGTATTGTTTGTCAAGAAGAAGGACGGATCGATGCGGATGTGCATTGATTATCGTGAGCTGAATAAGGTGACTATCAAGAACAAGTACCCACTACCTCGCATCGACGATTTGTTCGATCAACTTCAGGGTGTTAGCTATTTCTCAAAGATTGATCTAAGATCTGGCTATCATCAGTTGAAAGTTCACGAGTAGGATGTACCGAAGACTGCTTTTCGTACTCGATATGGGCATTATGAATTCCTTGTTATGTCGTTTGGTTTAACGAATGCTCCTACTGTATTCATGGATATGATGAATCGGGTATGCCGTCCAATGCTCGATAAATCTGTCATCGTATTCATTAATGATATTCTAATCTATTCCAAGTCTGAAGCTGATCATGCCATTCATATTCGTGCGGTATTAGAACTTCTTCGAAAGGAGAAACTATATGCTAAATTCTCGAAACGTGAATTTTGGCTTCGCCAAGTTCAATTTCTCGGCCATGTTATTTCTGGTGACGGTGTATCCGTAGATCCTACTAAAATTGAAGCTATTCAAAATTGGGAAGTGCCTCGTAATGCTTCCGAAATTCGTAGTTTCTTGGGTCTCGCGGGATATTACCGGAGATTTATTAAAGACTTTTCTCGTATAGCCGTACCTCTCACGAGTCTTACATGAAAGGAAGTGAAGTTTGAATGGGGTGAAGCCCAAGAAAAAGCCTTCTCGACTTTAAAAGATCTTTTGACTCATGCTCCAATATTATCACTTCCAGAAGGTGATGATGATTTCTCTGTATATAGCGATGCTTCAAGATTAGGACTCGGTTGTGTGTTGATGCAACGTGGTAAAGTGATAGCCTATGCCTCAAGACAACTGAAAGATTATGAAAAGAATTATCCCACTCATGATCTCGAACTCGCTGCAGTGGTATTTGCCCTAAAACTTTGGAGACATTACCTCTTTGGTACAAAATGTCAATTGTATACCGACCACAAGAGTCTCAAGTATATATTCAGTCAGCAAACTCTGAATATTAGACAATAACGAGCCATGGAGCTGATCAAAGACTATGACTGTGAAATCCTATATCATCCTGGAAAGGCTAATGTAGTTGCCGATGCACTTAGCAGAAAGGTTTATCGTAATAGTATGTGTTATGCTATTACTCACACCACAGTAAAGTTCACTATTCTAGATGAACTAGAGAAATGGCAAGTAGAGGCCCTAAAGCCAGAAAATGTGAAGAAAGAAGGGATGTTACATTACACTGATGTTTTACTTGATGATCCTCGAGGATTGAAGGTATTCAAGAATCGGCTATGGATTCCGAAGATTGGTGGATTAAGAAAGAAGATTTTAGATGAAGCCCTTAAGTCTAAACTGTCAATACATCCTGGTACAAGTAAAATGTACTATGATGTAAGAGCTGATTATTGGTGGCCTGGATTAAAGAGAGACATTGGAAGATATGTGCAGTAATGCTTAGTATGTTTACAAGTCAAAACAGAGCACCAAAAGCCTTACGGAACCCTAGAAAGTCTTAGTGTACCTGTATGGAAATGGGAAGAACTGTCCATGGATTTTATTACCAAAACCCCAAAACCGGAACGGCGGAAACGGCGGAAACGTTCAGGGGTGGAGGACGTCATATGTAGTATCACAACAATTGAATAATAGTAAGTAAAGCAACAACATTCTTATTATAGATGTTAAAGTATTTACATCGAGTTCAAAACATTACATGTTGTTATAATATAATAGTATCAAAAGATAAGACGAGAAACTACAGCTCCGTCTTCACGAACTCCGGTGCGGATACCTGTCTTAATATATTCCTGAGAATACAAGTATTTTGAAAGCGAGTATCAGCTATAAAGCTGGTGAGTGCATAAGATTTAGTTTAAAGTAAGAAACTTCTTTGACAATTGAACAAGTTTGAAAGATCGACAAGAAAACCCTATGTTTCCTTAAAGTAAAGTGTTACTGAACCAATTCCCTCTATAATCGTTTAGTTTATACTAATTACATATAATCAATACAAGACAGACAGTCGATTGTGTAATTCGATCGTACCCCCACATCTAAACAAGGAAAAGGAAAGTAAGACTGAGTTCACACACTCTCCAATCTAGCAAGTCTTCATCATATATAACCCTTATGTGTAAACTAAATGATGATAGCCTGAACAAATAGTTATCTATGTTATACTGATTCTACTTAAGTGATGAGTTAATATCCATGATTTCTTAGCTTATACACGTTATTATATAATCAAGATTGGGCGGATAATAAAGTGTGGGATTCTACCTTAGCTTCACATCCAAACAAGGAAAAGAAACTAAGTTAGAGATCTCACCTTCTATTGTCTACCAGATCTTCGTTATATATAACTCGGGAATGTATAAGCGAGGAGATCATAACATTAACCTTCTTAAGAATCCTTTAAAATGTACTAGTTTACCTAGAAAGTGTTACCATTGAACCTAGAGAATCCTATATTCCCTAACTTTTATTGAAATGTAGTTTTATCCCCTAAAACCGTTCTACGGAATGTTGACGTACTGTATTATTGAATAGTTAGTTTTAACTCTTCATGAAACCGTCATGTGAATGTATTAATGTACTCTGTAATAGTATATTTAGTCTTAGTTTATAATATAATAAGTATACGATGAAAAGACTACAATATGCTCGTTATGTTTCTCTGAACTGAACCCTGAATAGTGCTCTGAATAGTACTCTGAATACCCTATGTTAAGACTATCCTGTGATTCACCTAGTACATACTTATTACACATAGTCAGAAACAGACGGACAATTGATTGTACTATCCCGTCGTACCCCCACATCCAAACAAGGAAAAGGAAAGTAAAACAGAGGTCTCACATTCAACTGTCTATCGGTTTCTCATTGTATATAACTTTAGTGTATTGTACTAAGTAATCACAGAAACTACTACATAAGACTGAACTCTTAGTTATATTCTCTTTAATTTGAGTCTGGTACTGTGGTCGTGTACCCATTCATATTTAAGGTAGGTACTGTGGTCGTGTACCCATTAATATATTTAAGGTAGGTATTGTGGTCGTGTACCCATTAATATATTTAAGGTTTGGTAATGTGATCGTGTACCCCTCCTATTTAGGTTTGGATGTGATGTGGTAATAATCATACTATACGCTCTCTTTATGCAAGAGACTCTGGTTAGAAAACGCGACTTCAGCAAACGAATTACTAAGCCGTGAAATATACTCACATTCCAAGTTATCTTGTTTGTTATAGTATTAGTGTTCCTCCCTGAACTATACCCATTATAGCTTACTAGTAAGTTCTCTGTACTTGATTGACTGATTCTGAAAGAATACCTTTGCTACCCAAAGGTATTGAACTGACTGATAGAACTTTTATATCTACATACATATACATGATATATAACTAATATTTAAATGACATTCGGACAAACAACCGTTACTCTAAGTCCACATCCAAATAAGGAAAAGGAAATAAAGCTAGTAGTCAGTCCTAAGTCCTTTAAACAGTACTTATATAACTATATCTACATAGACATCATTTATACATAATATAAGTTAAAAGATTTTATAAAACGTTTAAAAGCATTTCCTAATATTTAAAAGAGCTTAATAACAATTAAAAGCATTTTCCAATATTCAAAAGAGTTTATTTATATTTAAAAGCATTTTGATGACTTGATGTCATTTACAACATTTAAAGAGTTTTATTTATAATAAACACAATTTCTTGTGTTTAGACTTGTATTCCTCCCCTTAAAACAGTGAAAAGTGATAAAATGTAGGGGTATGAACTCACCTTATGATTGGTGATCCAAATGATTCTAGTAAGGATGAGAAGTTCCACGAATGAAGTTCCGTTACACAAATGAGTCCTAATGACATATATTGGTACATATATGTATATAATTAGTGTATAATACAACTAATCATGAAGGGAAACAACCTAAAGGACTAAGGGACATTGACATGAAGTGTTGAATCACATGTGATTCATCAAAGGAAAGTGGATTGGCACTACCATGAGTTTACGACCATGGGTTTACGGCCAAGGGAGTTTACGGTCGTAAACTCATGGTCAAACATGTATATGTGTGTGTTTTAAGATCCTACAACATCCATTAAGGGTTCAAGGTCTAAGGCTTGGTTATTGGAAGAGTTTAAGGTCTAAACATGCAATAACATGGAGTTTACGGCCAAGGAAGATCTTGGGCCGTAAACTCAAGGTGTTCTTGGGAAATTGCATGTTTCAAGAGTGTAATTCAATGCTTCCTAATAGATATGAAGTATAATGAAAGGGTACTTACGATATGGAAGCTACAAGGGTTGATTTCGGGCCAAAACACTAGTGTGTGTTCTTGGTGAAAGTTGAAGATCTAACCAAAATGAATGATTTCATGGATGAAATCATAGAGTGATACTAGATAAAGAAGGATATCAACTAATCAAGGATGAAATCACTTACAAATATGAAGATCAGAGTGAAAGTGCTTGATGATACTTGAGAGAGAATGGGAGTTCTTGAGTTTAAAAGTGTAAGAATGAAAGAAAAATGGAGGTAATGATACTTAAGGGTGGAGTTTACGGCCCACCTTGAGTTTACGGCCCTAAACTCAAGTGTTGTGGCCGTGAACTCCCTTTAGTGGTGGTTAAGGCTTCAAGGTTGCACTATGATTCTAGCAGGTACTTCCTAGCACTCATTCCTTGAGTGTATTGGGCTCAGAACACTCAAACAGACTCTAAACAGTGCTAAAAGATAGCAGGAGTGAGTCTGACTTTGATTGAATTGAATGGCTTTTAAAGCATAAATTTTCGGGTTGTCACATAATCCCCCTGTTAGAGGGAATTTCGTCCCGAAATTCAGATTCGAAAGTGAATACTCATGAATTATGAAAAGGATAGGTACTTCTGTTCCATCTGCATCTCTTGTCCTGATCGGTGGGAAGGTCTATGTTTGGCTTCTAAGTTTATTCGTATGGCAGTACGCTCACTCGTAGTCTTGAGCAGTCTCCGTCCTGAAGTTCATAATAGAACTCATACCTGGCTCATTGATCGCAACCTCGTGTATACGAGTCGTATATAATTAAGATTGAAAAGACAGTCGAATAAATGATTCTTCTTTAAGCTCACATCCAAACAAGGAAAAGAAGTTAAAGCGGAATCATCAATTCTAAGCCTGTAGAACCTTGATTATGTACCACCCTTGTGTATAAATTCTTCAGCGATAGATTAGCCGTATGGGTCCTTGGTATCAAAATTGACGTACTGTACGAGTGGTATTCCGGGAAGGTTTGCTGAGGTTACTTCGGGAATGTTACGAAACATAAGGCACTCTACGCATGAGTACCTCGGAGTTCTGGAACGACGGCTTCACTAGAAAGTCGATTACGGGGAAAATGATTTTCGCACGAAACTGGCACTGTGAGGATTGAATCGACTCAAGTCAAATGACAATGTCGGACTACTCGGAATAACTAGCGGTAGACTAATTCAGAAAGGTGTTACAAAAACACAACAGTGCAACCTATGAAAGAGTTTCAGTACTTTAGTGTTGCGAATAAGGTATACTGCAAAAAGCAAGTACAAGTAGCACGAGAGTCCGTAGAACTGATGGAATCTCGCAGAATGATATGACTCTAGTTGCACTAATTTTCAAAGGTTTATAAGTCTAATCATTATCGCTACGGAACGTACCAGAATTTCAACGTGGATCCGGAGTAGTCTCTCCTGCGGCGGTGATCATTAGTATCCTTCCATCTGCGCCAGAGTTCCTTGTTATTGGAAAATCCCTCTTCATGTGCCCCGTTTCACCACACCCACAGCAAGCCCGGCTGAACCCGGTGCCAGGGACTTGAGAGATAGGTTGTGCTGACGCTCTACAGAAACGAGCAGTATGCCCCTTTCTGTTGCAATTTTTACAATGCATTTCGCGGCACGCTCCGGTGTGATGAAATGCGCACCTGTCACACTTCGGAAGTGTTCCAGCATAACTATTGGCAGGTGATGGGTTGACAGGATTTGTAGCAGCATAAATCTTCGCCTTCAGTGTTGATTTTCTTTTCTTATCATTCCCAGAATTTCGCTTGCAGGCATTCCCCTTTGATGACTCAGAAATCGGGTTAATCACGCCTTGACCGGCTTCATGGTCAACAAGCATCTGTGCCAAGCGTTTGGCACTATCGAAAGTGATGGGATTGGATGATAAAACATCTCCTTGCGTCGGAGGAGATAATCCCCAGATGTATCTCTCTATCTTCTTACTCTCGGGAGTAACCATCTCTGGGCATAGTGCAGCTAGATCACTAAATCTATTAGTGTAGGTCACTATGTCAGACCCAGCCATTTTGAGATTCCAAAGCTCTTCCTCTAGCTTTTGTATCTCGCCTCTGGGGCAGTATTCTTCCCTCATCAGCTCTTTAATGTTTTCCCAACCCATTGAATTTGCCACTATAAGACCTAGTGACTTCACATGGCCATTCCACCATGTGAGGGCTCTTTCTGTGAAAGTGCAAGCAGCGAATTTTACCCTGTTTCTTTCCGGACATTCGCAGATTTCGAAGACTGATTTTGTCTTCTCAAACCATTTCATCATAGTAAGGACTCCTTCCGTCCCATCGAAAGCTTTGGGTTTGCAGTTCCTGAATCCTTATAGGAACATTCTTTCTGATGCACATGGTTATGGGTGATGACTCAGTCACTCGTCTCATTGGTAACTGTTGCGTTGTAGCGTTCCATGGCTGCAGATACTGAAACAGTGACTGCTGCCTGTAATATTGCAGCATCGAACTGTGGCGGTGGTGGCAGTGGTGGAGTTCCTGTTGCTTGGGTGTTAAGGCGCCTAGGATTTCTTCTGGGAGGCATCTTTTATCTAAATAGATGAAAAGAATAATATAGGGATAAGTTTTCAGGAACGATGTCAAGTCAAATGTTATCCGAACTGAGTGCTTCATGTTTTCAAAGTGGTTCTGTAAACAATTCATAACAGAGGTCGATAGACTTATGAATTTATGGTTGTGGTTATCCCTAACTGAAATCCTATGAGATGATTCACTGTGACTTACGAGTTGTAATTTTAAAGGCTTTAAGCCTACCACATAGTGTGAGTAGTGTATTCACTAACTCACTAGGTCGTATTGGTCTTTTAGCTATTAGTGCGACGCGTAAGGTTTTCTATCACCTCGCATGGCTCGTGAGTGGTTTCCTTTGTTCCCTGTCCTACTCCTGACGAAAATAATCCGATGTCCTCTTATGTTCCTGTGGTATCTTCTGGCATACCTCTAGCTTCGTACTCCTTGTCTGATCCCTTCTCGAAGTTCTCTCTGTGGCTTCCTCCTTGTTCATCCTTGACTCCTCTGTTGACTCTCCTAGTGAGGTGGTGTAATGCCCGTGTTTCTAGGCTAGGCATTAATATTGATATGATAGTCTAGGTTAACCTTTGTAACTCATTTTGAAGAAATGAAAAGGAATTATGTCAATATTATGTGTTTTATGTGTTTTATGCTTAATTACTAGGAGTTAATTAATTAAGAATAAAAATGAGCGTCGAAAATAAATATTAGATAAAGCCGATATCTATTAAGAAAGTTGTAGTGGTCGTGACAAGGATTACAGATATATAAAGAATACCAAAATCCGAGTTATAACGAAGAAGTTATGACCTGTCGAAGTTTCACAACAAAACCGGCACGGTGATGAATGTCGTAAAAAGTGAGTTTTTGATAAACTACTTTTTAGCCTTAGTGATCTAAACGAAACTCGTAGTGTTCATTAAACCGAGAGTAGGTATAAAAAGAACGCCCAAATCTGACTTTGTATGACGAAGTTATGATTTTTCGAAGTTTTAGCTTAACAGTAGATAGCTAAAAACTCGAATTTTAGATCGAGTGATTTTTAGCCGACACGACCTAAACGAGAATCGAAGGTCTCGTCAATAGTAGCACAACGGTAAAAAGACAGACGAAAACGGACGTCGGATGAAGAAGTTATGAATTTTTAACGGATTTCCTGTCCCGGTCTGTTAAAAATAATAATATAAAAATTAAATTCAAAATTAGCCGACGAAGTCTAAACAAAAGTTGTAGAGCGTAATTTTACCTACACGTGCATATAAAGAACGTAAAAAACGGAGCTCATATGCTAAAGTTATGGATTTTAGAAGTTTTGGCGCGAAAATCGAGAAAAATTGCCAAAACCGAGGAATTTCGCATAGGTGGACTTCGGCCACCTCACCCTCGCTTAGAACATGCCACGTGTCCGAAATTTTGATGAGTCATCCGAGCTGCTGAGTCATCCGAAGTGGTCCAGTGAGAATGCGACGCGTGCCCTTTCCCTCGTGCATCCGAGCTTCGCAGGAGCCACGAGCCCCCCCTCCTCGGACCCGGACTTGGGTCCAATCAGAGGCTGCCAGTGAGGCCCTCGCATGCGCAGCCCATGTGACCCCCTTCTCACATCTGATGCCACCTAGAGGCTTCTCAACCCTTGGATCAGCAGCATCGGCCTATAAATAGGAGGGTGCGAGACCTCCCGGGGAATATTTGAAAATTTGACACTTTTAGCCCCTCTTTCCATATTTCTTTCATTTTAACATCCCCCAAAGCCCCGGTATCGATTATAACCCCCGGAATACGCCACGAAGAGCCCGAGAAGCCCGAAAAATTTATCTTTTCGGTTTTGAAGCCCGACCTTCGCAGAGCCCGGTTTCTCAATAAAACTCTCGGTTTTATTAGAAACAAACGTTTTAGGAAACGAATTGCTGCCCGATTTTCATCAAATCAAGTGAGTGTGTAGTTACTTTCACTTTACACATAGATATGAAGTATTTACCTTAAAATACGTGCTATGTGTAAATATATTAATTGTTTATTTGAGGTGACTCTTGAATAGATGTTTTATACAAGTTTTAAACTGTATATGTATTTTATCTACAAATATGTTGGGTAGAACATGGGTAGACGAAATAGTCGATGGGTGTTAAAATGATGAGAGGCCTCGGTGTTGTTGTTGTTGTTGTTGTTGTTGAAGTCGTCTAACGGAGTATAGATGACGACCACAGACCTTTCTAGACAGTCCAATGGCACACTAGCAGGTTCGCAACTTTTAGGTGTTGATGAACTAAATGTTCATTGGTGTACTCCATACCCCTCATGGATCCCTTTAGGACATGTATGGCTGAGGAATCCCCTTAGCAGTAGTGTCCATCCCGATGATATTCCTTAGGCTAGGTCCCTTGTGATAGGTGTTTAGGGACGTAAAGTGAGGACAACGGGAATGGGTAATCAGGGTTATTGTTGATTGGTGAACTTAATAAGTTTATTATTATTGTGGGTTGAAACCCTATATGCTCACCAGGCTCCCAAGCCTGACCCACTCAGCTTTTTATGTTACAACTAGTGGACCCCGAGCATAGTCGGAGGACGATGAGAGATTTTTGATTATAGGCCAGTAGTTGTAAATAACTGTTGTAAGGCTTATAATGTCTTGTTTATGCTTTTGATCTGTATCGGAACATGACATCCTGAGGTTTTGATATGAAATGAAACTATACATTTCTTATAGAAAGGTTTTGATAAACTTTTATCATGTTTTGTTTTGGAGACCTATTCCGCAACATCTTTTGAAAAGATTTCTCTGATTTTATTTTAAAAAGCATAAATTAAATCGGTCTTTTCTTGCCGAGAAATTAGGGGATGTCACAGTTGGTATCAGAGCATTAGTTTAAGCGAACTAAGAAATATCCTACAATTTCTAGACTTAGACTTAGAATGCTAAGTAATGATTGTGAGATGAGTGTCTACCATATTTTAGGCACAAGCACTAGTTTATTTTAGGAAAGGTGCCTAAAATGCTTTTATGTGCTAAATGCTATATGTTTGCCATATGTGCCATTAATTGTTCGGATCTATGGTCTGTTGCCGACCGGATCTGGAAACCTTATGTGTGTAGGATTCTAAGCGTATGATTACGAGATTAGAACTAACATGTAAGCGTTTCGGAGTGATAAAGGAATTGAAATGTCTAACAAGGATAAAGACCTAAATTCGCCTTATTCGGTATATAGATTGTAATGGCAAGAACTCGAAGTGGAGCGGGAAATGCAAACAGAAACCAACAACCTCAACCTCAAATGGTGGAACAGGTGCCTATAGTCGGAGCTGCACCCGAACCCATCACCATCGCTGGAGTACGAACTATGATTCAGACCATGATGGCTTAATAGAGGGAGGAATTGAGGCAAAATGTTGCTGAACAACAGGGATGAACCTTCAGTTCCTGTTGAACGACGTGAATTGAATGACGATCGATATGAAGAAGGAAACAACAGTAGATCGGTTGGTCATAGTGAACCGCTTGTGGTTGGGAGAAATAACCATGAGGTTAGAGTGGAGAAAAATGGATGCAAGTATAAGGACTTTATGACTTGCAAGCCATCGACCTTCACTGGAAAAGAAGATCCTGTCGGAGTAATGGACTGGATCTCGGAAATGGAATTGGCTTTCATGACTTGTGATTGCCAAGGCAAGTTACAAACCACCTTTGCAGTGCGTTAGTTCAGGGGTAGTGCTGCTCGTTGGTGGAACACTTTGGGGAAAACCCTAAGCCCTAATGAGCCACTGCAACTGACTTGGACAGAGTTCTTGGTGCACTTCAAGCGCAAGTACTGCTCAGCCCAAAACGTACTTGAGTTAGAAAACCAATTTCTAACATTGAAGAAGGGGAGTATGATCGTTGACGAATATACGAATAACTTCACAGTCAAAATGGCGTTTGCTTTGCGTATTGTCCCAGATGAGCTGGCAAAAATTGACAGGTACGCAAAGGGACTTCCATGGGAGTATGCGGTGCCAGTACATCAGGCACTTACTTTGGAGGCAGCTATCTGGGCTGCCAAGTCTTGTGAAGATATGATTAAGGGGAGAGCCGCCAGCAAGGTTGAAGTTGGCAAAAAGAGAAAGTTTGAAGGAACTTCAGGTTCCAATAAAAAGAACAAGTTCTCGAAAACTGGTTCGAGAAAATTCGGAGGAGGAGCCGAAGCCAAGTGGTGTGACAAGTGCAAGAAGAAACATGTTGCGAAGTGCAGGGTGGAACTCACTTGTTACAAGTGTGGAAAGCCAGGGCATTATGCCAATAATTGCACCTTCACTAATAATGTCTGTCATGGGTGCCATGAAGAGGGCATATTTTGAGGGATTGCGCGAAGAGGAAGGATGCAGCAAAGCCCAATCTTCCACCAAAGCCGAAGGCGAGAGCCTTTCAGATGACACTCGAAGCTGCGAAAGAAGAAGCCGATGTCGCTTCAGGTACCTTTCTCGTAAACGAATTGCCTGCTCAAATTTTGTTTGATTCTGGAGCCAATTACTCCTTTATTTCGCATGAATTTGGTAGAAAACTAGCTTTGCCTGTAGATAGACTAGTTAATGCTATAATAGTCGAGATTGTTAGTGGCAAGTTTGTACCTGTTAGCCATCGTATGAAAAACATTTTCATTGACTTGGATGGGAATAAGTTCCACGAGGAATTATTGCCTATCGAGTTAAATGGTTTCAACATAGTTTTAGGAATGGATTGGCTTAGCGCCAATGATGCCGAAATATTGTATAGGAAGAAGATAGTAAAAGTAAACCCGCCAGGGAAAGAGTCGTTTATGGTGTATGGAGACAAACGCAGAGTAAACTCTGGAATCATTTCCCTAATGAAAGCCAGAAAGTGTTTGGCCAAGGGATGTACATCATACCTAGCGTTCGTGATCGATGCTAAGAAGGAAAAAAAGGAGGTGCAGGATATTCCGGTGGTGTGTGATTATCCGGAAGTCTTTCCCAAAGATCTTCCCGGATTGCCCCCTGATCGACAAGTAGAATTCCGTATCGATTTGTTACCAGGAACGACGCCGATAGCAAAAGCACCGTATCGATTAGCACCAACAGAGATGAAATAACTTATGACACAACTTCAGGAGTTATTGGACAAAAGGTTTCATTCAACCTAGTTCATCACCCTGGGGAGCCCATGTGTTATTTGTAAAGAAGAAAGACGGGAGCATGAGAATGTGCATCGATTACAGAGAGCTGAATAAAGCAACAATAAAGAACAAGTACCCGTTGCCGAGGATCGATGACCTGTTCGACTAGTTGCAAGGTTCGAGCTATTTCTCGAAGATCGATCTTAGGTCCGGATACCATCAACTAAAGGTGAGAGAGCAGGATATCGAAAAGACTGCGTTCAGAACAAGATATGGACACTATGAATTTTTGGTTATGTCGTTGGGACTAACCAATGCCCCAGCAGCTTTCATGGATTTGATGAACAGGGTTTGTAAACCATACCTTGATAAATCCGTGATAGTATTTATAGACGATATATTGATTTATTCGAAAAGCAAGCAGGAGCATGAAAAGCATCTGCGGGAAGTGCTAGAAGTTCTGAAAAAGGAGAAGCTGTATGCAAAGTTCTCCAAATGTGAATTTTGGATTCAAGAAGTCCAATTTTTAGGTCATGTGGTTAACAAAGAAGGAATAATGGTTGACCCAGCAAAAATTGAAGCTGTGATGAAGTGGGAACAACCAAAAAGTCCTACGGAGATTCGAAGCTTTTTAGGATTAGCCGGATATTATCACCGATTTATCCAAGGCTTTTCTTCGATCGCTACTCGATTAACTGCTTTGACCCACAAAGGAGCTACTTATGCTTGGAATGAGAAGCATAAGGAAGCCTTTGAGAAGTTAAAGAAGAGATTATGTGAAGCACCGATTCTTTCGTTACCTGAAGGAGTTGATGCCTTCACAGTCTATAGTGATGCCTCTGGAGTTGGGTTAGGATGTGTTCTGACCCAAAGGGATAAAGTGATCGCGTATGCATCGAGGCAATTGAAAGAGCATGAAAAGAACTACCCCACTCATGATCTGGAGTTGACAGCGGTAGTATTCGCCCTAAAGATATGGAGGCACTATCTTTATGGTACTAAATGCAAACTTTTCACTGATCATAAGAGTCTTCAATGTCTCTTTAATCAGAAGGAATTGAACATGAGGCAACGGCACTGGCTGGAGTTACTCAAGGACTACGACTGTGAGATACTTTACCAACCTGGTAAAGCAAATGTTGTTGCTGATGCTCTCAGTCGGAAGGTGAATCTTGAAAAGAAAAGGCCAAGAGCGTTGAGAATTGAAGTTGTCTCTACAATTGTGGAAAGTATAAAGAAAGCTCAGGAGGAAGCTTTAGAGAAAAATGACCAGAAAGAGGAACGTTTGGGCAAAACGTTGGTGTTTGATACAAACGGTCAAGGACTGAAGGTATTCAAGGATAGGATTTGGGTACCTAAGACAGGAGGAGTAAGAGATCTTCTGATGGAAGAAGCTCACAAGACCATGTACTCGATTCATCCCGGCAGTACGAAAATGTATAGGGATCTAAAACCCTATTACTGGTGGCCGACGATGAAGCTCGATGTTGCTAAGTATGTGGCCGAGTGTGTAACTTGTGCTAGGGTTAAGGCACAACATCAGAAACCGTATGGGAGTTTAGAACCTTTACCTGTACCCATGGGTAAATGGGAGGACATCACCATGGATTTTGTGACTAAACTGCCCAGAACAAGGAACGGTCACGACATGATTTAGGTGGTCGTTGATCGCTTCACTAAGAGTGCGCATTTCATAGCCGCTAACGAGAAATGGTCTATGGATAAACTTGCGAATTCTTACGTGAAGGAAATTGTGAGGCTTCACGGTGTTCCGTTAACGATTGTATCCGATCGTGACAACCGTTTTACCTCAAGTTTTTGGAGGAGTCTACAAGAGGAATTGGGTACCAAGTTGTGTTTGAGTACAGCTTACCATCCTCAAACCGATGGTCAAAGCGAACGAACGATTCAAACATTGGAGGATATGCTGAGAGTATGTACCCTAGAATTCCAAGGTAACTGGGATGAACACTTACCTCTAGTAGAATTTTCCTATAATAATAGTTTCCACTCAAGCATCAAGATGACACCTTATCACGCCTTGTCTGGAGAAAAGTGTCGAACGCCGTCATGTTGGCTGGAAGCTGGGGAAAAGCAGTTTATGGGACCTGAGATAGTCCATCAAACTGCTGAAAAGTTGAAAGTGACAAGGGAAAGGATGTTAGCAACTAAAGATCGATAAAAGAGTTATGCTGACAAGAAAAGACAACCGATATCCTTCGAAGTTGGAGATTCGGTTTTACTTAAAGTCTCGCCGTGGAAGGGACTTATAAGATTTGGTAAAAGGGGAAAGTGGAGTCCAATGTTTATTGGACCATTTAAAGTTCTTCAGAGGATCGGGAATCAAGCTTACAAGCTAGAATTACCGGAAGAACTGGAGGGTATTCATAAAACCTTTCATGTGTGTTATTTGAGAAAGTTCACGGGAGATGTGCCCGACATAATTCCCATTTCTGAATTAAGGTTGGATGAAAACAAGAGGTTGATTGAAGAACCTGAGGCAATCGTTGACCGTAAGACTAAGAAGATGCGACGCAAGATGGTCGATTTAGTGCTTGTGCGTTGGAAACATACGAATGGGCCAAATTTCACCTGGGAAACGAAGAGTGACATGATGAGTCGGTACCCGCAGTTGTTTGGTGATATGTGATTCCGGGGACGGAATCATCCTAAGGGGGAGAGAATTGTAATGCCCATGTTTCTAGGCTAGGCATTAATATTGATATGATAGTCTAGGTTAACCTTTTTAACTCATTTTGAAGAAATGAAAAGGAATTATGTGAATATTATGTGTTTTATGTGTTTTATGCTTAATTACTAGGAGTTAATTAATTAAGAATAAAAATGAGCGTCGAAAATAAATATAAGATAAAGTCGATATCTATTAAGAAAGTTGTAGTGGTCGTGACAAGGATTACGGATATATAAAGAATACCAAAATCCGAGTTATAACGAAGAAGTTATGACCTGTCGAAGTTTCACGACAAAACCAGCATAGTGCTGAATGTCGTAAAAAGTGAGTTTTTGATCAACTACTTTTTAGCCTTAGTGATCTAAACGAAACTCGTAGTGTTCGTTAAACCGAGAGTAGGTATAAAAAGAACGCCCAAATCTGACTTCGTATGACGAAGTTATGATTTTTCGAAGTTTTAGCTTAACAGTAGACAGCTAAAAACTCGAATTTTAGATCGAGTGATTTTTAGCCGACACGACCTAAACGAGAATCGAAGGTCTCGTCAATAGTAGCACAACGGTAAAAATACAGACGAAAATGGACGTCGGATGAAGAAGTTATGAATTTTTAACGGATTTCCTGTCTCGGTCTGTTAAAAATAATAATATAAAAATTAAAGTCAAAATTAGCCGACGAAGTCTAAACGAAAGTTGTAGAGCGTAATTTTACCTACGCGTGCATATAAAGAACGTCAAAAATGGAGCTCGTATGCAAAAGGTATGGATTTTCGAAGTTTTGGCGCAAAAATCGAGAAAAATTGCCAAAACCGAGGAATTTCGCATAGGTACACTTCGGCCACCTCACCCTCGCTTAGAACATGCCACGTGTCCGAAATTTTGCTGAGTCATCCGAAGTGGTCCAGTGAGAATGCGACGCGTGCCCCTACCCTCGTGCATCCGAGCTTCGCAGGAGCCACGAGCCCCCCCCCCCCTCCTCGGACCCGGACTTCGGTCCAATCAGAGGCTGCCAGCGAGGCCCTCGCATGCGCAACCCATGTGACCCCCTTCTCGCATCTGATGCCACCTGGAGGGTTCTCAACCCTTGGATCAGCAGCCTCGGCCTATAAATAGGAGGGTGCGAGACCTCCCGGGGAATATTTGAAAATTTGACACTTTTAGCCCCTCTTTCCATATTTCTTTCATTTTAACATCCCCCAAAGCCCCGATATCGATTATAACCCCCGGAATACGCCACGAAGAGCCCGAGAAGCCCGAAAAATTTATCTTTTCGGTTTCGAAGCCCGACCTTCGCAGAGCCCAATTTCTCAATAAAACTCCCGGTTTTATTAGAAACGAACGTTTTAGGAAACGAATTGCTGTCCGATTTTCATCAAATCAAGTGAGTGTGTAGTTACTTTCACTTTACACATAGATATGAAGTATTTACCTTAAAATACGTGCTATGTGTAAATATATTAATTGTTTATTTGAGGTGACTGTTGAATAAATGTTTTATACAAGTTTTAAACTGTATATGTATTTTATCTACAAATATGTTGGGTAGAACATGGGTAGACGAAATAGTCGATGGGTGTTAAAATGATGAGAGGCATCGGTGTTGTTGTTGTTGTTGTTGAGGTCTAACGGAGTATAGATGACGACCACGGATCTTTCTAGACAGTCCAGTGGCACAGTAGCAGGTTCGCAACTTGTAGGTGTTGATGAACTAAATGTTCATTGGTGTACTCCATCCCCCTCATGGTTACCTTTAGGACATGTATGGCTGAGGAGTCCCCTTAGCAGTAGTGTCCATTCCGATGATATTCCTTAGGCTAGGTCCCTTGTGATAGGTGTTTAGGGACGTAAAGTGAGGACAACGGGAATGGGTAATCAGGGTTATTATTTATTGGTGAACTTAATAAGTTTATTATTATTGTGGGTTGAAAACCCTATATGCTCACCAGGCTCCCAAGCCTGACCCACTCAGCTTTTTATGTTACAGGTAGTGGACCCCGAGCATAGTCGGAGGACGATGAGAGATTTTTGATTATAGGACAGTAGTTGTAAATAACTGTTGTAAGGCTTATAATGTCTTGTTTATGCTTTTGATCTGTATCGGAACATGACATCCCGAGGTTTTGATATGAAATGAAACTATACATTTCTTATAGAAAGATTTGGATAAACTTTTATCATGTTTTGTTTTGGGGACCTATTCTGCAACCTCTTTTGAAAAGATTTCTCTGATTTTATTTTAAAAAGCATAAATTAAATCGGTCTTTTCTGGCCGAGAAATTAGGGGATGTCACAGGTGGTGTCTCTAGCTAAGTTGTTGGTGCGAGAATGGGAATGTCTAAAGAATCTATGAGAATAATTAAACTAATTCTAGTACTAATTTTTAACTTGTGATCCTTACTGAGTCCTTCTATAATCACATAGTGTATACAAATTATATATAACTCGGATCTAATAGACATTCGAATATGTGGTACTACTCTAAATCCACATCCAAACAAGGAAAAGGAAGTAAAGCGAAACCACACATTCTAAGTCTATGAGATCTTTATTATATATAATGTTTGGATGTATACACTCCGTAATTATAGACCTATCAGTAAGGGTCTTTTAATTCTCACATAATTATTTATAGTTATCCAAGATACTCCTATAGTATCTCTGTTTTGTGTTTGATTCTTAAGTTTCTTGTTATTGTACACTTTTAGTCTTGTTATTGAATAGCATCCTAAAATACTCCTATAGTATTTTACTTTATGTTTTGTTCTAAAGAATTCTTTGGACCTAGAATTTGGTAAGTTTTAGGTTTGTCGCAACACCACTATCATTCCCGAACACACGTTCACCATATCTCCAATAAATATAGTTGATCAAGCTATACTCATCCCATATATGATTTCATAACTGCCCAGGTTTGACTGTTGTGCCCAACAATTAAATACTTTTGTTCTTGTTCTACATGTGATACTTGTTCTAGTATATATATATATATATATATATATATATATATATATATATATATATATATATATATATATATATATATATATATATATATATATATATATATATATATATATATATATATATCTGTGAGCATGTATACTTCTTGATAATATTGTTATATTAGTAAGTATACTTTTAGTCAGAGCCCTTCGGCCCCATTGTATTTATAGTTGTATATCTTTTATAGGTTGATATACTTAGTTCACTATAAACAATGCTCTGATACCAATCTATCACACCCCAAAACTGGAACGACGGAAACGTTCAGGGGTGGAGGACGTCATATGTAGTATCACAACAATTGAATAATAGTAAGTAAAGCAACAACATTCTTAGTATAGATGTTAAAGTGTTTACATCGAGTTCTAAACATTAGATGTTGTTGTAATATAATAGTATCAAAAGATAAGACGAGAAACTACAGCTCCGTCTTCACGAACTCCGGTGCGGATACCTGTCTTAATATATTCATGAGAATACAAGTATTTTGAAAGCGAGTATCAGCTATAAAGCTGGTGAGTGCATAAGATTTAGTTTAAAGTAAGAAACTTCTTTGACAATTGAACAAGTTTGAAAGATCGACAAGAAAACCCTATGTTTCCTTAAAGTAAAGTGTTACTGAACCAATTCCGTCTATAATTGTTTAGTTTATACTAATTACATATAATCAATACAAGTCGGACAGTCGATTGTGTAATTCGATCGTACCCCCACATCCAAACAAGGAAAAGGAAAGTAAGACTGAGTTCACACACTCTCCAATCTAGCAAGTCTTCATCATATATAACCCTTATGTGTAAACTAAATGATGATAGCCTGAACAAATAGTTATCTATGTTATACTGATTCTACTTAAGTGATGAGTTAATATCCATGATTTCTTAGCTTATACACGTTATTATATAATCAAGATTGGGCGGATAATAAAGTGTGGGATTCTACCTTAGCTTCACATCCAAACAAGGAAAAGAAACTAAGTTAGAGATCTCACCTTCTATTGTCTACCAGATCTTCGTTATATATAACTCGGGAATGTATAAGCGAGGAGATCATAACATTAACCTTCTTAAGAATCCTTTAAAATGTACTAGTTTACCTAGAAAGTGTTACCATTGAACCTAGAGAATCCTATATTCCCTAACTGTTATTGAAATGTAGTTTTATCCCCTAAAACCGTTCTACTGAATGTTGATGTACTGTATTATTGAATAGTTAGTTTTAACTCTTCATGAAACCGTCATGTGAATGTATTAATGTACTCTGTAATAGTATATTTAGTCTTAGTTTATAATATAATAAGTATACGATGAAAAGACTACAATATGCTCGTTATGTTTCTCTGAACTGAACCCTGAATAGTGCTCTGAATAGTACTCTGAATACCCTATGTTAAGACTATCCTGTGATTCACCTAGTACATACTTATTACACATAGTCAGAAACAGACGGACAATTGATTGTACTATCCCGTCGTACCCCCACATCCAAACAAGGAAAAGGAAAGTAAAACAGAGGTCTCACATTCAACTGTCTATCGGTTTCTCATTGTATATAACTTTAGTGTATTGTACTAAGTAATCACAGAAACTACTACATAAGACTGAACTCTTAGTTATATTCTCTTTAATTTGAGTATGGTACTGTGGTCGTGTACCCATTCATATTTAAGGTAGGTACTGTGGTCGTGTACCCATTAATATATTTAAGGTAGGTATTGTGGTCGTGTACCCATTAATATATTTAAGGTTTGGTAATGTGATCGTGTACCCCTCCTATTTAGGTTTGGATGTGATGTGGTAATAATCATACTATACGCTCTCTTTATGCAAGAGACTCTGGTTAGAAAACGCGACTTCAGCAAACGAATTACTAAGCCGTGAAATATACTCACATTCCAAGTTATCTTGTTTGTTATAGTATTAGTGTTCCTCCCTGAACTATATCCATTATAGCCTACTAGTAAGTTCTTTGTACTTGATTGACTGATTCTGAAAGAATACCTTTTCTACCCAAAGGTATTGAACTGACTGATAAAACTTTTATATCTACATACATATACATGATATATAACTAATATTTAAACGACATTCGGACAAACAACCGTTACTCTAAGTCTACATCCAAACAAGGAAAAGGAAATAAAGCTAGTAGTCAGTCCTAAGTCCTTTAAACACTACTTATATAACTATATCTACATAGACATCATTTATACACAATATAAGTTAAAAGATTTTATAAAACGTTTAAAAGCATTTCCTAATATTTAAAAGAGTTTAATAACAATTAAAAGCATTTTCCAATATTCAAAAGAGTTTATTTATATTTAAAAGCATTTTGATGACTTCATGTCATTTACAACATTTAAAGAGTTTTATTTATAATAAACACAATTTCTTGTGTTTAGACTTGTATTCCCCCCCCCCCCTTAAAACAGTGAAAAGTGATAAAATGTAGGGGTATGAACTCACCTTATGATTGGTGATCCAAATGATTCTAGTAAGGATGAGAAGTTCCACGAATGAAGCTCCGTTACACAAATGAGTCCTAATGACATATATTGGTACATATATGTATATAACTAGTCTATAATACAACTAATCATGAAGGGAAACAACCTAAAGGACTAAGGGAGATTGACATGAAGTGTTGAATCACATGTGATTCATCAAAGGAAAGTGGAATGGCACTACCATGAGTTTACGGCCAAGGGAGTTTACGGCCAAGGGAGTTTACGGCCGTAAACTCATGGTCAAACATGTATATGTGTGTGTTTTAAGATCCTACAACATCCATTAAGGGTTCAAGGTCTAAGGCTTGGTTATTGGAAGAGTTTAAGGTCTAAACATGCAATAACATGGAGTTTACAGCCAAGGAAGATCTTGGGCCGTAAACTCAAGGTGTTCTTGGGAAATTGCATGTTTCAAGAGTGTAATTCAAGGCTTCCTATTAGATATGAAGTATAATGAAAGGGTACTTACGATATGGAAGCTACAAGGGTTGATTTCGGGCCAAAACACTAGTGTGTGTTCTTAGTGAAAGTTGAAGATCTTGAAGATCTAACCAAAATGAATGATTTCATGGATGAAATCATAGAGTGATACTAGATAAAGAAGGATATCAACTAATCAAGGATGAAATCACTTACAAATATGAAGATCAAAGTGAAAGTTCTTGATGATACTTGAGAGAGAATGGGAGTTCTTGAGTTTGAAAGTGTAAGAATGAAAGAAAAATGGAGGTAATGATACTTAAGGGTGGAGTTTACGGCCCACCTTGAGTTTACGGCCCTAAACTCAACTGTTGTGGCCGTGAACTCCCTTTGGTGGTGGTTAAGGCTTCAAGGTTGCACTATGATTCTAGCAGGTACTTCCTAGCACTCATTCCTTGAGTGTATTGGGCTCAGAACACTCAAACAGACTCTAAACAATGCTAAAAGATAGCAGGAGTGAGTCTGACTTTGATTGCATTGAATGTCTTGTAAAGCAAAAAATTTCGGGTTGTCACATGACGCTACCCTAGTCATCTTTGGGACGGTCAAGGAGGTCATGATGGAGATTATGGAGGAGAGGCTCCGGGCATTCAGAGCTGAGATTGACGCGGGCCAGGTTGGGGCCCGAAACTCCCTCGTTTCGGGAGTTCAAGGCGCGCTGGATCGCGGACATCGAGAACGCCCAAAGCATGAGTTCTTGTCTGGATACGTCAAAGGTGGGATTTGCTTCCTGTATGTTGAGAGATAGAGCCCGAGATTGGTGGGGTGAAGTTACTAGCCAGGTGGGAGCAGCCGGTGTGGCTGAGATGTCATGGGCCGAATTCGTGCGGCGATTTGATTTGGAGTTTGCACCAGCAATTGAGGTACAGAGGATGGTGAGGGAGTTCCAGGAACTCCAGTAGACCATCGAGACTGTGGCGGAGATCACCGCCAAGTTTCAGGAACGAGCATTGTTAATCCCACAGTATGCTACTGATGAGGATATGCGGAGGACGAGATATCATTCCATGCTAAGAGATGATATCCGGGAGTTTGTAAGCTTTACATGGTGTAAAACCCTGAATGAAATGATAGAGAAGGCCCGGGAACGAGAAATGGAGTTGGACTTCTGCACCAAGCGGAAGTCGGAGCAGGCACAGACAGCAGTGGGACAGGCTAAGAAGCCTAAGACCTCAGACAATTCCAGCAATGGTCAGTAGGGTCGGGGCCGGTGTGCTAAGTGCAGTAGGGTGCATAGTGGAGCTTGCCGTATTTTAGGCTCGAGGTGTTATACATGTGGCCAGCAGGGCCATATGAGCAGGGACTGCCCCACAAAGGGCTTGATCTATTTTCATTGCAACCAGACCGGCCATAAGCGGGTCAACTGTCCGAAGTTGCAGGGAGGGGGAGGAGCGGCGGCGGCACCTGCACTTGCCACAATGAGAATTACCGATGGCCGCCATGCTAAGGTGGAAGCCCCGGTGGTGAAGAGCCGCGCATTTCAGCTGACTACCAAGGAGGCTCGGGTTGCGCCAGATGTTGTAGTTGGTACGTGTCTAATATTCTCTGTTTATATTATTCTTGTATGACTTATGTGTAATCTATACTTGCATAGGGACCTTTATGTTCAATGGTACATCTGCTCATGTCTTATTTGATTCGGGTGCTACTCGATCGTTTGTGTTACTGGCGCTTAGCAAGAAGTTCCAGGACATGCCGGGAACTTTGGGTTTCTCGCTTGAGGTAGAGATTGCGGACGACTGCACCGTTAGCGATGCGAGGGTGTATCGGGACTATGTCCTGAATGTGCTTGGTGAGAGATTTCATGTCGACCTAGTCCCGATACCGTTGCGAGGGTTGAAAGTGACTATCGGAATGGATTGGTTGGGGACCAACGGGGCCATGATTGATTGTGAGCATCAGTTGGTGAGGGTTCGAACCCCAAGTGGGGGAGAACTGGTGATACATGGTGATAGGGCATCGCAGAGGCCAACCCTCTGTTCGGTTGCGAGGGCTAGGAGGTTACTACAGCAGGGTTGTTCAGGATTCCTGGCTTATATCTCAGATACGAGGGTAGAGAACGCGAAGGAAGTGGGCAGTGTGCCGGTTGTTCAGGATTTTCGAGATGTTTTCCCCGAAGAGTTACCATGAGTGCCTCCAGAGAGGCAGGTGGAGTTTCGCATCGATTTGGTGCCGGGTGCCGCTCCAATAGCAAAGGCACCATATCGGTTGGCACCACCCGAGATGCAGGAGTTATCTACACAGCTTCAGGAGTTGTTAGACCGAGGGTTCATTCGTCCGAGCAGTTCCCTGTGGGGAGCACCAATCCTTTTTGTGAAAAAGAAGGATGGATCCCATAAGATGTGTATCGATTATAGGGAATTAAACAAGCTAACGATGAAGAACCGTTATCCGTTGCCAAGGATCGATGATTTTTTCGATCAGCTGCAGGGTGCGTCTTGGTTTTCCAAGATTGATCTTCGGTCGGGATACCATCAGATGAGGATTCGGGATGAGGATATTCCGAAGACGGCCTTCAGGACTTGGTACGGGCATTATGAATTTGTAGTGATGCCGTTTGGGCTCACCAATGCCCCAGCAGCGTTCATGGATCTTATGAACAGGGTGTGTAGATCGATGCTGGATCGGTCGGTGATCGTTTTCATTGATGATATCCTGGTCTATTCTAAGACCAGGGAGCAACACAAACAACACTTAAGGGAGGTGCTGGAGACCCTAAGGGCGGAGAAGCTGTATGCCAAGTTCTCCGAGTGTGATTTCTGGTTGTGAGAGGTACAATTCTTGGGGTATATCATCAACCAGGAGGGTATTTCGGTTGATCCATCCAAGGTTGAGGATGTGATGCGGTGGGAAGTACCGAAGAATGCATCAGAGATTCGTAGCTTCTTGGGTTTAGCGGGTTATTACCGAAGATTTATCCAGGATTTCTCTAAGATTGTTGTGTCATTGACCAATCTCACCAAGAAGAATGTGACGTTTCGGTGGGGTACGAATCAACAGTTGGCCTTTGAGACCATGAGGCGGAGACTGTGCGAGGCTCCGATCATTATACTACCAGAGGGATTAGATGATCTGGTGGTGTACTGCGACACATCGATTTCAGGGTTAGGTGCGGTACTGATGTAGAGAGGGCACGTGATAGCATATGCCTCGCGACAGTTGAAGCCGCATGAGGCAAATTACCCTACTCACGACCTGGAACTGGGGGCAGTGGTGTTTGCCCTCAAGATTTGGAGGCATTACTTGTATGGAGTGCGGTGTACCATTTACACTGACCACAAGAGTCTGAGGTATTTGATGGACCAGCAGAACCTCAACATGCGACAGAGAAGGTGGTTGGACGTGCTAAAAGACTATGATTGCGAGATTCTATACCACCCAGGGAAGGCCAACGTAGTGGCCGACGCTTTGAGCCGTAAGACGGCAGGTTCCCCGTTTGGGAATGTGTGTTTGAGGATGAAGGTGATCTCTCCATTGTTGGAGGATCAAAGAGGCTCAGGTTGAGGGAGTGGAGAAAGAGAATTGGAAGGTAGAGAGGATCCGAGGTCAGTATCCTTTGTTTGTTAAGGATAGTCGAGGATTATTGACGCAGTGTGGTCGGGTGTGGGTACCGACTACTGGGGGAGTGAGACAGAAGGTATTGGAGGAAGCACATAAGTCCAGGTTCTCTATACATCTAGGAGCTACGAAAATGTATAGGGACTTGAGGCTGAGTTATTGGTGGCCCTGCATGAAACGGGAAATTGCTTGGTTTGTAGAGCGGTGCTTGACCTGCAGGAAGGTCAAGGCCGAGCATCAGCGACCTCATGGTAAGGTCCAGCCGCTACCCATTCTCATGTGGAAGTGGGAGGAGATCACGACAGACTTCATTACAAAGTTGCCAAGGACGGCGAGGGGTGTGGATGCCATATAGGTGATTGTGGATAGAGTGACGAAGAGTGCCCATTTCATTCCGATATCCGAAAGCATATCCGCAGAGAAGTTGGCAGATATTTACGTGCGTGAGGTGGTGGCTAGACACGGGGTGCCTGTGTCGGTAGTCTCTGATCGTGATGTTCGGTTCACATCCAGGTTCTGGAAGAAATTCCACGAGGAGCTGGGCACTCAACTACATTTTAGCACGGCGTACCACCCCCAGACCGACAGCCAGAGTGAGAGAATGATTCAGACACTGGAGGATATGCTACGGGCATGCGTTTTGGGTTTTGGAGGGAGTTGGGATATGTATCTTCCACTGGCAGAGTTTTCGTACAATAATAGTTATCATGCTAGTATCGATCGAGCTCCGTTTGAGATGTTATATGGTCGGAGGTGCAGGACCTCGGTTTGTTGGGACGAGGTTGGACATCGGGTCATGGGGAGCACTCAGGTAGTGCTCAAAACTACCGGGCTGATTCAGCATGTGCGCGACCGGCTGCGAGTCGCGCAGAGCCGTCTGAAAAGTTATGCTGACCGAAGGCGATCAGATTTGGAGTTCCACGTGGGGGACTTCGTGTTATTGAAGGTGTCACCCTGGAAAGGGATCATCCAGTTTCGGAAGAGGGGAAAGCTAGGACCTCGGTATATTGGGCCGTTCAGGATTTCGGCTCGGGTGGGCAAGGTAGCCTATCGCTTGGATTTGCCGGAAGAGCTTAACCAGATTCACAACACCTTCCACGTTTCTCAGCTTCGGAAATGTATCGCTGACGAGGCCACGATTGTCTCACTGGGTGATATCCAGGTAGACGAGAGCTTGAACTACATTGAGAAGCCCGTTGCCATTCTGGATAGGAAGACGAAGGTTCTTCGGAACAAGGAAGTAAGACTGGTGAAAGTGCAATGGCAACATCGGAAGGGTTCCGAATGGACTTGGGAACCGGAATAGGAGATGCGAGATCATTACCCCGAATTGTTTGGGTTAGCAGACTTCAAGAACAAAGTCTAGTTCAAGTGGGGGAGACTTGTAACACCTGGTTCAGGTGTTGGTTGGAAAGTTGCCAAATTGGGGAGGTTTTATGCATGGACTCGGCGAGTTGGGAGATCAACTCGTCGAGTAGAGTCGAGACATTTTGGACGCGGGTCGGAACTGACTCGGCGAGTCGGAAGGCCCGACTCGGCGAGTCAGAGTTCTTTAGAGAAAACCCTAGTTTCAGGGTTTTCCCCATATATAAACATCATTATACGCCTTTTTAGCCTTCCTTAACATCATAAGAGAGCGTTTACAGCCGCAAACACTTGGGGGTGTTAAGTAAGAGCATTGGGAGCTTAAACTTTGGGATTGTGGAAGAGATTCCAAGCTTGAAGAAGAGGTATCAAGGGGAAAACACTAGATCTAGCATCTATTTTGTCTTGGGCATCGAATTGAGGTATGAATCTGTTACCTTAAGCCTAAATTCTATTTGATAGTTTATGACCAACTTTGAGGAAATGGAAGCAAGTGTAACACCCAGAATCCAGAAGACCCAGAAAGGAAAGAAAAACCCTAAGTCAAAGGGGTCAACTCGTCGAGTCCAAGGGAGAACTCGACGAGTCGGAGCGTGTCCCGTGTCGAGGATTAAGTGACCGACTCGACGAGTCGGGGAGACTGACTCGGCGAGTCTGGTCTGGGTTTGGAAACCCTAATGTCGGGACTTGGTACCCTATTTAAGCATCCTATTCTCCCATTTAGGGTTCCATTTGCAGTCTCTATAGTCCAGAACCGAAACCCTAGCCACCCAACCTCATTTCTTGAGTTTTGTGAAGATTAAGGTCCATTTAGAGTGCTCATTGTGAAGGTTTGGAAGAAAGGAGCAAGGAAGGAAGTGTAGATCTAGCATTGCCTCGTGTTGGCAACTGATAGAAGGTAACAAGTCAGAACCTTAAGCTTTTATTTGATAGATCCCCTTTCTAGCTTGTATTTGGTCACATTTGGGCCATTTCCGAGATTAATCCGAGTATCAAGCCCTTGAAGACGTATTGGACTTTAGATCTGGTCACTCTTGAGCTTTAGAAGCTCAGATTTGCTAGCTTTATTCAGCCATGGCTCCATTTCAAGACCTAGACCTTCGTTTTAGCTTGGATTCGGTGTTCTAGCTCCATAGCACCTTGCATGCACGTAAAGTTAGCAACTTTACGTGCGATGCTAGCATTAGGAGTCCAGATCTATGAGTTGGAGGTGTTGGAAGGGACTGTAATCGACAAAATAGAGATGTCACAATGAGGACTCGGCGAGTCGGTTCTTGGACTTGGCGAGTCGGGTCGCAAACCCAAATCCTTCTGGTTAGGAGTCAGATCAGTGAGATGAGATTGGAAAGGGACTCAGCCAGTCTGAGTCCATAATGGTCATGAAGTTCATCGTACTCGACGAGTTCAAGGAAGAACTCAGCGAGTCCAAGGTCATCTCCTTAGTTTATGAAGATGGACTCGGCGAGTTGTTCATACAATTCGACAAGTCGATTGATGTTGGTCCCGATAGTATGGTTGAAGAAGAACCCGTCGAGTTCTTAGACCAACTCGAGTTCTTGGAGGAGTATGGACTCGAGGAGTTGGTAGACCAACTCGGCGAGTAATGTCAACTGGATGTTGACCTTGACCGTTGACTTTGACCAAGTTTGACCAGGCTTGACTTTTGGGTTATTGTGGTCTAATTGTTGTTTGAGTATTGAGAGTTTGGGAAGCCGAAGGGTCAGCGGTTCGCAGTCAAAAGTGTTCAGCAAGTCTTCAGCAGTGCGATATGAGTTTCCTCACTGTGTGCATAGGTCTACGGCGACAATGCCGACCCATTATGTTTATGTTTATGTTATGCTTGCGTATAGAAGGAAGACCGGGGGGTTAGCCCTAGGCACTTATTGATATATGATTCGGGTTACGACCCGAAGCCGGGCGAGACCCGAGGAATGATAGGATGCTAGAGGTCATTGTGATTCTTGCATGTGTCAGTATGATAGGTTCCGGACCGAGGGTCCGAGGTCGGGGTTAGCCCGAAGTATGTTAGATAATAGTATGTCTCTGGAACGGGGTCCGATACCGGGGTAAACCCAAGGAAGGTTCTTATGTAGTATGTAGATTGTACTCATTGTCTTAGTGACACTTGTATGTGCCTGGTAGGGAGGTGAGTGTGGGCGAGGTCCCGTATCTCACCACTAGCCGAGTATGGATGGGGTTCCATGTCTCGATATTAACAGAGTAGGGGCAAGGCCCGTGGCAGGAAGGACGTGAGTGTGGGCGGGGGCCTGTATCTCACTACTAGTAGGAGTAGGGACGGGGTTCCATTACTTCAGTAGCAGACCAGGGGCGAGGCCCAATTTAGGCGAGGCCTTAGATCAGAATGCAGTTAGATTATGTTTATGTATGTTCTTGTATGTTATTTGATCGTATGCATGTGTATGGCGGGCGAGGCCCATAGACAGGCGGGGCCTAAGGGAAACATATCTGTTCACCGAGCAGGGCTCGAAGCTAGGCGGGGCATGAGGTCAGGCAGGGCTTGATGACGGACGGGGTCCGGTAGCGGGCGAGGCCCGACGCAGCGGGCGGGGGCCCAGTACATGGTTATGTGCTCAGGATTATGTGTGGCATATTTGGATCAGTAGATATGTATGGTATTGTTGGGTTTTGAGCATTCTAACACTCCTAAGTGTACATGCAACCCTAAATACCTTGGATCTATGTTTTCTCTATTATACATGCAAATATGAATATTCCAAGGTATTACCCTATCTAGCATACAATCTTCGATACTTGGGTAATAAAACAAGTTAGAAGACATACCTTTTTATGTAGCTTGGTTCCATGATGCTTAAGAGAGCCTAGTACCCCAAGCGTGACACCTCAAATGGTTCACACAACATCATATGCACTTGTAAGGACTTAGAGAGAAATGATACGTCATGAAATCGGCTTGCCCTTTAATTCACACACTTGTGGCCGATTTTTCCCAAGAATATGATCTTTATATAGTGTCACAATTAGGGTAAACCCTAATTGTCATGGCTTTCCATTTCCTTGGATCCATGGGTTCAAATACACCATGGAGCATCCTATGGGTTTTAGCCCAACTTGATAATCCATGGAGTCTTAGCCCACTATACAAGTATGGATGATTTACACAATCAACCCATATATTTAATTAGTCTTCTTTTGATCACTTAATTAATTCTAGATTAATTCTTGATCAATACTAATTAAATAATCTTATTAATATATTAGAACTTATAATATATTAATAAACCTTAAGTGTTATTTCTCTCATTTTAGTCTATCCAAATGCATGATGCCATGCAACCCAAATGGACCATGCCAAGTCGGGTCAAGTACATACCAATTATAGTTATGGACTTAGACACTAATCCAACAGTCTCCCACTTGGATAAGTCTAAAACTATTATTGCGTATGACTTCAAGAACCAACTGGCAATCGTAGCTCTCAAAAGCCGCTGTCGAACTCTGACGTTGTAACTGAACTCTGATTTTGTCAATGACTTGTCCATTAGATAAGGGATCATATATTCCTCCATTCTAGATATCATATGGACTGAGACATGGATTATAATCATTCTCTCTGTCCATTTGTTGTTTCCCGATTTCTGATTTATGACGACTGACTAATTGAACAAATCAAATCAGTCCAGGCCCGGCCGAGCACTTACATTTGTCATCACTAAATCATCGAGGGGCCCACAGATATCACTTTTATCCCGAAGGTAAAAGGAATGGATAAACTTCAACTCATATGGCTTGTTCTACTACTTGTTGAATCATACACAAAGGCACATTTTATAACATCGAGTTACCAATGCGTTTTCGCGCAATCAATGTACAACCAACTCATAGTAACAACTCATATCTCTAGGTTTGAAGAATATAAGATATTATCGTCTCATGATCACTCATGATAAAATCCATGAAGTGATTCAAATGAGCGCGGGTTGAATCCAATACTCAGAACTTATGAGCACTCATGAGTGTTGTAGCACCTCTTTGCTATGTCCAACATCTTAGACATCTACAAGCCAACTCATGACAGTCTTGATTCATATCTACTTCCAACATATGACCGACTGTGGATGGTTTGAATAACTTAGTCATTCGGGAAGAATGACCTAGTTTATTCTGGAAGTCAAAACATGCAAAATGAAACACAAGAATAATTGAATCTAGTATGGTATCAAAACCTATGAATATAAATAGAACACTTTTTATTTATCACCATACTGATTACTCATTATTCATTGTTTCGGTTTTATCAACTTTATACTTGAATTAAAAACACTAGTTGTCCCATGCTCCAAGCATGTACACTATGTTTTTCTAAACACTAGTCATGCCATACACCAAGTATGCATACTAAGTTTGTCTATGATCTTTACTTTGTGAAATAGATCGATTGAACATAATTCCAATGATTCTCTTTTCACACTCCCAAATCCTTATCGAAAATGTAAGAATTCCAAATTCCTATCATTTACCGAAATCTGTTAGATTTTAAACTTATATGCATGATCCTCTTGTAATGATTATGCACAAAGTCACAAAGACTTGTCAACAGACATTACAGAGTATTGAGATGGAGATCAACTCCTTGGAAACATCCTTCTTGCATTAAGTTTTTTTAATCTTACACAAATTGAATAACTTCCAACTATGAAACATTTCCATATTCCCATTTTGACTGTCACTTCTGAATAAGAGTTTCCTCCTTTCATAGTATGTCAATATGGTCCTTCCAAAATTAACACTATACTTCCAACTGTCCCTGAGCAACCAATCTTTGGTAAACTGTAGATTGTCCTTGACAATTGCTTAATCATTTTAGTCATATCCAATTCTAGATTTTCCCCCCTTAATGCCCAGAGCATTTGGAAAATTTAGAAAGGATGAATATTATAGCACATGCAGTCGATCCTATATCTGAAGCATATGGGACACGGTTCATGATGTCTCACATAAAGACATGATACTAGACCAGTCTTTTTGCTATAATATTTCTGTGTCTATTTGCCAAGTTCTCATAATTCAGATTATGAAAAAGGGATGCCGTAATCATAATCGAATTTTAGAACGCAAATAATGGACCCATATATAGAATTCCCTTATGTTGAGCCATTCCAACATAAAATTCATATATATAAACTTGACTAAAGACGATTAAAACCTCAATCTAAGCTTTTAGAATTGAAACGAAGTACAATTTCCTCTCCCTTAATTATAACAAAACAACTTTTTCCAATTGAAACTTTGTTTTTCTATAATTAACATTGCTAACTTGCAACACTTATCATAATTATCATACTCCCACTAACATGAAAATTATTAGCATAACTCTTATGCTCCCACTAGCTTCGACATATATACTCAGAAATCAGCTGGACTTCTAGAAATCAATACTTTAATGACTTTCTTACCAAAGTTCAGATTTCTGATACAAGATTGCTTTGATAAGACTTTATCAAAATCATACACCTTATCTTAGATAGCTCACAGGTGTGTCTAAACAATTTTAGAACTATGAAAAGGGATATCGTAATCATAGTCTCGATTGTTTAGACTTTTGCCATTTCTCATAAGTCCATGTTAGTGTGCAGGTTAACCATGCACGCTCCACTAACGACTTTGAGAATACAAAGATCACAATTATTATCTTACATAAAATCTACTTGGTGGAAGTGTTTCCTCACCATCATTTTCATGAATCGGAGAGAAACCTTATGACCCTTAGATTTTATGGTATATGTGTTCTAATCCACATGAATTTGTCAAAACCATAATCACAAGACAAGGTTAGTAACAAAATCCAAACTCATATGGATTGAACTTGTGCAATCTTAACTTCTCGCCACCTGGCAGTACAGGGCCTGCCATTGCTTCCAAGTTGTTATGCAAACAATTGAGAACATGTAGAACTCAAATGTATAGCCAACTTTACTGGAATGGGCACAAAAATGTCTACACAATAGGTTATAAACCTCAAGTTGTGTGCTAATGATTAACAATAGGTTTACTCTTGATTAGTTCTTGAAACTATTTCAGGATCTTTTTCACTCCCACTGTCTTCTTGACCTATAAGACTTTCTTTGTCAAATATTCAAGAGATAGTGTGGATTCTAATCAAGTCACACACTTCACACAATTGGCCTTAGTTGGTCTTTGTTTTATCCACAACATCACAACTTACCAATTTCAAATGTACAAGAGTAGGACACTTTTACTCTTACATTTGACAAGTGTTTTAAACCTTTCTTTAAGATACGTCACTCAACTTACAGTCTTGGAGTATGACTCTAAGACTTGTATTGGAATGAAGTATGACTCATCTTCTTGATTTAACCATTTAAATAATTCAAGATTCCTCTTCTTAGTCATAGGAATGCACTAAGATTTCCTTAGAGGACTAATTGTGATATGATTTCTAAATCATTAAGATGATCACAAAATCTGATACTAAAGTGCTCTTCCATCTTTTCAGATTTGAGAAACTTTTATCTTTCTATCTAATTTTATTCTTCTCATTCGTTCTGCCATACATCGAAACTTTTCCAATGCTACAGAATTATACTTAAACTTGTAAGTATAACCATATTTACTAGACTTTAGTAAATCATGACAAATAGTCTTATCGATCTTTTGTGGAGGACTTGATCAGTGCACCAGAATGTCTACTCGATCCCTTAGTCCTTCACTTGACTCACATATACATGTGAACAAGGAATTAAACTTAATTTTCCAAAGATGAAAATTCTCATTCATCATACTATACAACTTGCATGATTTCCAAGTTTCTATTCAACTGAAACCTTGGGTGATGAGAATTTTTCCTTATTTGGTAAATTAGACATTTCCACAAATGAAAGAAACAAATCCATTTTTCAATATTGCTATCAATGGAATCATATAAGCAACATTTTTTCACAAATGCCATTGTAAGGATGCTTAGAATAAATAAAATTAAAAATTTCCTTTAATTTAAAAAAAAACTTTGCGGAAAAACTTATCCTTACAGTGCAAAAGCATATGAAAGACTTTTTGTTATCTATTCCTAAGCAGTATATCATAACTCCTAAGTAACAGCTCAAAATTTTGATCACTGAACCATGCAATCGAGATCCATCTTTGTGATCAGAATCATCATACATTTCCTTTTAAGTTTCTTCACTTTACTTTGATTCTTAAAACATCAACATGTGACCCAGTCACATCATGTAACTGTTGGATTAATGTCTAAGTCCATAACTATATTTGGTATGTACTTGACCCGACCCGGCATGGTCCATTTGGGTTGCACTTCACCGGCACAATTTATATGGATAGTCTTTTGAGAATAGTATATTTATGATTTATATTAATATATTATAAGTTCTAATATATTAATATGGAATCATATTATTTAATTAGTATTGATCAAGAATTAATTTAGAATTAATTAAGTGATCAAAAAGAACTAATTAAATATGGACTCTTATATATATGGAATGGGCCAAGTTCATTTAGGTTGGGCTAAGCTTTCATGGATGGTCCATGGAGCTTTTAACCCATGGATCCTATGTAAATGAAAGGTCATGGGTATTAGGGTTTACATGGATGTAACCCTAATCCTCCATAATATATAAAGGGGTCCTTGGCTCACAAAATTGGCACAAGTGTGTGAAAATAAGAGTGGGCCGATTTTAGTGTGCATACATATTCTCTCAAGTTCTTCCAAGGTGTTTTGGTGATTTGTGATTCCATTTGAGGCTTCCACACTATTGGGGCTAAGCTCTTAAAGCTTGAAGACATCAAGCTACATCAAAAGGTATGTCATCTAACTAGAACTTTGTAGTATAGGTGCTTCATAACATTCTAGTTAGGATGAAACCTTGGAATAGTTAATATTTGCATGTATAATAGAGAAAACATAGATCCAAGGTTTATAGGGTTGCATGTACACCATAGGAGTGTTAGAATGCTCAAAACCCAACAGTGGTATCAGAGCCATGGGTTGTTTTCTGTTATATTGATGCAAATGTTTTATTTTCAAGTTGAAAAAAAAGGAAAAAAAAACATGACGTTTGTCAAATTTTAAGATAATTACCTGTTTTTGTGAAAAACTAAATATTTGTAAAATTTGAATCATTTGCTATATGAGTTGAATTAGGTCAAATTTAGTAAAAGATAAAATGATATGATTATTTTATTAGTTTTAAAATTTTGATCTAAAGAGTTTTTTGAAACCTCCATAAGTTATGGATATGAAAAGGTTTTTAAAAAAATTGATTCAAAGTTTTTTATGGAGTTACAAAACTTGGTCTTAATGTTTTAAAGAATTCCATAACTTGTTCTTAAGTTATGGAACATGAAAAGTTTCATCATAAAACAAGTATTTAACTCCATAAGTTATGGAATCCAAAAGTTTTCAAGAGTTACAAAACTTGCCCTCAAGTTTTGGAATTTGGAAAAAGTTTTTTATGATAAAAAAAAGAATTGAATTCTAAAACTCTTGGGTTCATAACTTAAACAATTAATTAAATTGTTTTAATTTTGAATTTAATAATTGTAATTATGATGTTTTTATTGAATAATTCAATTAACTCTTATGGACTTTATTAATAGATAATTAAAGTGTTTAATTAAAAGAGAATTAATAATTCCATAATGACATGGTTTAAATTTAATTAAATTAAGAGTATAGTTTAATTAATAGATTAAACCACCAAGTATTTTAAATGTCTAAAATACACCCTTATACTATTATAATATTAAAAGTTTAATATATTATATGTATAAGAGCAAGTCGTCTTACCATTAGTAGGCCTCATTCACAAAGCCGGTCTATAAGGGGGGTATAAGGTTACTGCCTATAAAATGGCAGTTTAATGGGTGTCCACTCTCACCCACCGCTTCCTTGACTGGTGGAGGGTCGTTAGCCGAACAGGTAGGACAAGGACTATAATTCTCCCTTCATTATAAGTATAATGATAAATACTAAGTAACTAAACAGTTATAAATTCCCAATCTTAGTTACTTAGGAAAATGTGAATAAGGTGCTAATCCATGAAATTACACTTTGCACTTTGTTTAAGTTGTTAGTGGAGCGTGTGTGGTTAACCGGCACACTAACCTTGACTTAACAAGGTAGGCAAAGGGTAACTTAATGTTTATCATAGTATCGTTGGAGCGTGTGTGGTTAACCGGCACATCGATTGAGGGGTAAATATTAAGGGTACCAAGTATATTTGCATGGTTACTTCACACCTTGTTTTGTGATCCTCGGCATCCCAGTCACAAAACCTGAAGGGCACACTCGAGATTGAAACATGCCATTGAAAAGTTCAATGAATCTCAAAAGAATCTAGGAGTTTCAAAACCAATTAAAACCTAATAATACATTTCGTTTATCTTGGTGGAAATTGGTGAATCGTCATTCACCTACCTTCAAATATTTTATAGCTTGGATTACGGCATCCCTCTTCCAAGTTATAAAATAGTTTGTTGGGTCCTAGCCTTAATATATCATATTGGGTGTTATATTAAGGACTTAAATCAACTTTACGTGAATTTCTCCCATTGTTGATGTCTGGTTTAGACAACAATGATCTTCCCAAACCAAGCTTTCCTAATGAATATGACTTCCCGAGTTTGGCTCATCGAAGTCATACTTCTCTTCCTCCACCTCCTCCAATTATTCTCCCTAACCCACAAGTTCAAGGTCACTCAAGCCCTAATGGCAAGCAAGGCCTATGTGTGATCACATCTTAGAGATGAAGTCACATATTGACAAGCCGGGAGAGTTGGGTGTCAAAGTCTTGAGAAAGTTGGATGTTCAATCACTTTCTAAGTCACATAGTGAGTTCCTTTGGGACTAATATGAAACAGACTATGACATGAACCTTAATGATCATATCTATTCGCTTGGTGTTGCTGAATCAGCAATGATTTGGAACGATAGTAAAGCAAATTTGATTAGAAGATCAACTTCCTAAAAACTTTATGGACAGTGACAATGGTGACACTGGAAATCCAGAAAAAGCATTCTCTTCCCAATGGAAAGGGATTGGCCATAGTCAACCCGGTTGACCAAATGGTAAAGAGAAAGGCTAAGTCTGAGATAGTCCCATTACCAAAGGGTCCATATGTTTATTTTGCCAAAGGAAGGGGCGTTGATTGCAAAGCTGCCAAATTTACCAAAGGATGTTAAAGTCAATAAGTTTGACTCTACATCAGGTAGAGCCCATTATCTAACTCTGTTAAGTTCTATTCTGAGATCCTCATTACATGATGTGACTGGGTCACATGTTGATGTTTTAAGAATCAAAGAATAGAGAGAAATCTTAAAGGAAGTATATGCTGATTCTGATCGCGAAGGTGGATTGCGATCGCATCAGAATTTTGAGCAGTTGCTTAAGAAGTTATGATATATTGCTAAGGAATAGATAACAACAATTTTCCATGTGGATTGTAAGGATAAGTTTTTCCGCAAAGTTTTAAAATAAAAGAAAATTGTTTAATTTTATTTATTTGAAGTATCCTTACAATGGCATTTTTGGAAAATTGTTGCTTATATGATTCCACTGACAGCAATATTGGAAAATGGATTTGATTCTTTCATTTGTGGTAGTGTCTAAATTTACCAAATCAGGAAAGTTCCTCATCACCCAAGTTTCAATTGGACCGAAACTTGGAATCATGCAAGTTGAATAGTATGACGAATGAGAACATTCAAGCATTGGAAAAATCAAGACTAATTACTTGTTCACATGGATGTGTGAGTCAAGTGAAGGACTAAATGGATCGAGTACACATTCTTGTGCACTGGTCATGTCCACCACAAAGCTCGTTAAGACTATTTGATTTACTAAAGTTTAGTAAATATGGTTATACTTACAAGTTTAAGTATAATTCTGAAACATTGGAAAAGTCTCAATGTATGGCAGAACGAATGGGAAGAATCAAATTAGGCAGAAAGATAAAAGTTTCTCAAATCTGAAAAGATGGGAGAGTACTTTAGTATCATGTTTGTGATCATCTTAATGATTTAGAAATCATATCACAATTAGTCCTCTAAAGGTCATCTTAGTGCATTCTTATGACTAAGAATAGGAGTCATGAATTGTTGAAATGGTTAAATCAAGAAGATGAGTCATACTTCGTTTCAAAACAAGTCTTAGAGTCATACTCCAAGACTATAAGTTGAGTGACATATCTTAAAGAAAGGTTTATAACACTTGTCAAATGTAAGAGTAAAAGTGTCCTACTCTTGTACATTTGAAGTTGGTAAGTTGTGATGTTTTGGATTAAACAAAGACCAACTAAGGCCAATTGTGTGAAGTGTTTGTCTTGATAAAGAATCCGCACTATCCCTTGAATATTTGACAAGAGAGTCTTATATGTCAAGAGAACAGTGGGAGTCTTAAAGGTCTTGAAAGTCTCAAGAACTAATCAAGAATAAAACCTGAGATTCTTCAGTAGCACACGACTTGAGGTTTATAACCTATCGTGTTGACATATTCTGTGCCCATTCCAGTTAAAGTTTGCTTTGCATAGGTATTCTGAAAGTTCTCAATTGGTTGCATAACAACTTGGAAGCAATGGCAGGCCCTGTACTGCCAGGAGGCAAGAAGTTAAGATTGCATAAGTTCAGTCCATATGAGTTTGGATTTGTCATTATCCTTGTCTTATGACTATGGTTTTGACGATTCACATGGATAAGAACACATACACCATAAAATCTAAGGGTCATAAGGTTACTCTCCGATTCATGAAAATGATGGTGAGGAAACACTTCCACCAAGTAGATTTGAAGCAGATGGCAAAAGGTCTAAACAATTGAGACTATGATTACGGCATCCCTTTTCATAGTTCTGAAATTGTTTAGACACACATGCATGCTATATAAGGAAAGGTGTATGATTTTGATAAAGTTTTATCAAAGCATCTCGTATCAGAAATCTGAACTTTGGTAAGAAAGTCAATAAAGTATTGATTTCTAGAAGTCCAGCTGATTTCTGAGTACATGTCAAAGCTAGTGGGAGCATAAGTGTTATGCTAATAATCATCATGTTAGTGGCAGCATGATAATTATTATTAGTGTTGCAAGTTAGCAATGTTAATTATAGAAAACAAAAGTTTCAATTCGTGAGGCTGCAGGGATTGAAAAAGTTGTTTTGCTATAATTAAGGGAGAGGATATGCTTCATTTCAGTTCTAAAGGCTTAGATTGAGACCTTAATCATCTTTAGTCAAGAATATATATATGAATTTCATGTTGGATTGGTTCAACTTAAGGAAATTCTATATATTGCGTTCTCAAAATTCGATTATGATTACGACATCCCTCTTCATAGTCAAATTTTGAAAACATGGCAAATAAAAATATTGTAGCAAAAGACTGGTCTAGAATCATGTCTTTATGTGAGACATCATGAATCGTGTACCATTTGCTTTGGGTACAGGATCGATTGCATGTGCTATAATATTTGTCATTTCTAAATTTTTCCAAATGCCCAGAGGCATTAAGAAGGGAAAAGGTCTAGAATTGGATATGACTAAAATGATTAAGCAATTGTCGAGGACAATCTGAGGTTTACCAAAGATTGGTTGCTCAGGGACAGTTGGAAGTATAGTGCTAATTTTGGAAGGACCATATTGACATATTCTGAAAAGAGGCATCTCTTATTCAGAAGTGATAGTCAAAATGAGAATATGGAGTTGTCTCCATATGTGGAAGTTATCTGTGTAAGATTAGAAAACTTAATGCAAGAAGCATGTCCAAAGCAATGTACTTTGAATATGAGACTTAGTTTCCATGGAGTTGATCTCCATTGGAATACCTTATAATGACTGTTGACAAGTCTTTGTGACTTTGTACATATTCATTACAGGAGGGTCAGTGCATATAAGTTTAAAATCTAAACAGATTTCGATAAATAATAGGAATTTGAAATTCTCACATTTTTCGATAAGGATTTGGGAGTGTGAAATTAGAATCATTGAAATTATGTTCAATTGGTTTATTTCACAAAGTAAGGATCATAGACAAACATAGAGTGCATACTTGGTGTATGGCAAAGCTATTGTTTAAGAAAAACATAGTGTACATGCTTGGAGCATGGGACAACTAGTGTTTTTAATTCAAGTATAAAGTTGATAAAACCGAAACAATGAATAATGAGTAATAAGTATGGTGATAAACAAAAGTGTTTATTTATATTCATAGGGTTTGATACCATATTTGATTCATTTATTCTTGTGTTTCACTTTGCATGTTTTGACTTCCAGAATAACTAAGTTGCTCTTCCTGAATGATTAAGTTATTCAAACCATCCACAGTCGGTCATATGTTGGAAGTAGATATGAATCAAGACTGTCATGGGTTGGTTTGTAGAGGTCCAAGTTAGTGGACAAAGTGGTGCTACGACACTCATGAGTGCTCATAAGTTCTGAGTATTGGATTCAACCCGCGCTCATTTGAATCACTTCATGGATTTTATCACGAGTGATCATGAGACGATAATATCTTATATTCTTCAAACCTAGAGATATGAGTTGTTACTATGAGTTGGTTATACATTGATTGCACGAAAACGCATTTGGTAACTCCATGTTATAAAACGTGCCTTTGTGTATGATTCAACAAGTAGTAGAACAAGTCATATGAGTCGAAGTTTATCCATTCCTTTTACCTTCGGGATAAAAGCGATATATGTGGGCCCCTCGATGATTTAGCGATGACACATGTGAGTGCTTGGCCAAGCCAGGACTGATTTGATTTGTTCAATCAGTCAGTCATCATAAATCGAAAATCGGGAAACAACAAATGGACAGAGAGAATGATTATAATCCATGTCTCAGTCCATATGATATCTAGAATTGAGGAATATATGATCCCTTATCTAATGGACAAGTCATTGACAAGGTCAGAGTTCAACAGCGGCTTTAAGAGCTACGATTGCCAGTTAGGTTTTGAAGTCATACTCAATAATAGTTTTATACTTATCCAAGTGGGAGACTGTTGGATTAATGTCTAAGTCCATAACTTTATTTGGTATGTACTTGACCCGACCCGGCATGGTCCATTTGGGTTGCACTTCACCGGCACAATTTATATGGATAGTCTTTTGAGAATAGTATATTTATGATTTATATTAATATATTATAAGTTCTAATATATTAATATGGAATCATATTATTTATATAGTATTGATCAAGAATTAATTTAGAATTAATTAAGTGATCAAAAAGAACTAATTAAATATGGACTCTTATATATATGGAATGGGCCAAGTTCATTTAGGTTGGGCTAAGCTTTCATGGATGGTCCATGGAGCTTTTAACCCATGGATCCTATGTAAATGAAAGGTCATGGGTATTAGGGTTTACATGGATGTAACCCTAATCCTCCATAATATATAAAGGGGTCCTTGGCTCACAAAATTGGCACAAGTGTGTGAAAATAAGAATGGGCCGATTTTAGTGTGCATACATATTCTCTCAAGTTCTTCCAAGGTGTTTTGGTGATTTGTGATTCCATTTGAGGCTTCCACACAATTGGGGCTAAGCTCTTAAAGCTTGAAGACATCAAGCTACATCAAAAGGTATGTCATCTAACTAGAACTTTGTAGTATAGGTGCTTCATAATATGCTAGTTAGGATGAAACCTTGGAATAGTTAATATTTGCATGTATAATAGAGAAAACATAGATCCAAGGTTTATAGGGTTGCATGTACACCATAGGAGTGTTAGAATGATCAAAACCCAACAGTAACAAGAATCTCATAATAGAAACTTAACAGAGTTAGATAGTGGACTTTATCTGAAGTTGGGTCAAACTTATTGACTTGATCAACCTTATGATCTTTCAGATAAACAGGCAGCTTCGCAATCAATGCCCTCTTCCTTTGGCAACAGACCCATATGGACCCTTTGGTAGAATTATCTCAGACTTAGCCATTCTCTTTACCATTTGGTCAACCGAGTTGAGTATGGCCAATCCCTTTCCATTGGGAAGAGAAAGCTTTTACTGGGTATCTAATGTTACCATTGTCAATGTCCATTGAAGGTTTGGGAAGTTGATCTTCTAATCAAATTTGCTTTACTAGTCCTTAAATCATTTCTGATTCAGCAGCACCTAGCAAATAGATAAGATCATTAAGGGTCTTGTGATAGTCTATTTCATAGTAGTCCCAAGGAACTAACTATGTGACTTAGAAAGTGATTGAACATCCAACTCTCTTAAGACTTTGACACCCAACTCTCTCGGCTTGTCAATATGTGACTTCATCTCCAAGATGTGAGTACACATAGACCTTGCTTGCCAATAGGGCTTGAGTGACCTTGAACTTGTGGGTTAGGGAGAATAATTGGAGGAGGTGGAGGAAGTGAAGTTCCAAGAGATTTGGGAAGATCATTGATGTCTGAACTAGACATCTTTTGGGAGATATTCAAGATAGTTGATTCAAAGTCCTTAATATAACACCCAATACGAAATATTAAGGCTAGGACCCAACACAATATTTTATAACTTGGAAGAGGGATGCCGTAATCCAAGCTATATAATATTTGAAGGTAGGTGAATGATGATTCACCAATTTCCACCATGAAAACGAAATAATTTATTAGGTTTTAATTGGATTTGAAACTCTTAGATCTTTTGAGATTCATTGAACTTTCAATGGCATGTTTCAATCTCGAGTGTGCCCTTCAGGTTTTGTGACTGGGATGCCGAGGATCACAAAACAAGGTGTGAAGTAGCCATGCAAATTACTTGGTACTCTTAAATGTTTATCACTTAATCGTTGTGCCGGTAAACCACACGCGCCCCTGCCAACCTCATGAAAAACCTTAAGTCACCCTTTGCCTACCTTGTTAAGTCCAAGTTAGTGTGCCGATAGACCACACACGCTCCACCAACGACTTAAACAAGGTGCAAAGTGTAATTTCATGGGTTAGCACCTTATTCACATTTTCCTAAGTAACTAAGATTGGGAATTTATAAAAGGTTTAGTTACTTAGTATTTATCATTAATAATTTTAATGAAGGGAGAATTTATAGTCTTTGTCCTACCCGTTCGGCTAACGACCCTCCACCAGTCAAGGAAGCGGTGGGTGAGAGTGGACACCCATTAAACTGCCATTTTATAGGCAGTAACCATATACCCCCCTTATAGACCGGCTTCGTGAATGAGGCCTACTAACGGTAAGACTGAATTGCTCTTATACATATATATATTATTAACTTATAATATTATAAAGTATAAGGGTTGAATTTTAACTTTTAAAATCCTAAGGGCTTAATTTGGAATTAAAGTATTCATGAAAGAAAACTTTTCAAATTCCAAAACTTGAGGGCAAGTTTTGAAACTATTCAAAAACTTTTCAATTCCATAACTTATGTGTTTAAAGTAGTTTTAATTAAAACTCTTCAAGTTCCATAACTTGAGGACAAGTTATGGAAGACTTTAGACTATTAAAAGAATGTGACTTTTCCTTTACTCATAACTTATGAAATATTTATGAGTTTTATGATTCTTAAATGTGACTTTTCATATAACTTGAGGACAAGTTACAAAAAACACATTTTAGAATCAACACTTAGATTAAAATGGATTGAAAACACATAATCAATTAACTTTTCTATTAATCTAAGCAACTCATATGAACAAAGATAATTCACATCAAATTTTTCCATGTAATTAGCATAACTTTTAAACTAATACAAAATGTGAATCTATTGACAATTATCTTTGAAATTGGATTAGCATGAACATTACCACATCAAAAACAAGTTTACAAGTTCAAAAACAGCTTAGGGTAATGTTCCTCGTCCAATTCCAGCCAAAAAACTCGAAAATATGCTGTCTGGGGCTCCTACTCGTCGAGTGTATGAACCTACTCGACGGGTAGGATGATTTTCTTCATGGACTCGGTGAGTTCATCAGTGGACTCGGCAAGTCCAGTGCCCAGAAAGCCAGAAAATCGATTTTTTTAGCATTTTTCAGCAATTTGCATCAAGTATAATCGAAAACAAGCCTAGGCTCTGATACCACTGTTGGGTTTTGAGCATTCTAACACTCCTAAGTGTACATGCAACCCTAAATACCTTGGATCTATGTTTTCTCTATTATACATGCAAATATGAATATTCCAAGGTATTACCCTATCTAGCATACAATCTTCGATACTTGGGTAATAAAACAAGTTAGAAGACATACCTTTTTATGTACCTTGATTCCATGATGCTTAAGAGAGCCTAGTGCCCCAAGCCTGACACCTCAAATGGTTCACACAACATCATATGCACTTGTAAGGACTTAGAGAGAAATGATACTTCATGAAATCGGCTTGCCCTTTCATTCACACACTTGTGGCCGATTTTTCCCAAGAATATGATCTTTATATAGTGTCACAATTAGGGTAAACCCTAATTGTCATGGCTTTCCATTTCCTTGGATCCATGGGTTCAAATACACCATGGAGCATCCATGGAGCATCCTATGGTTTTTAGCCCAACTTGATAATCCATGGAGCCTTAGCCCACTATACAAGTATGGATGATTTACACAATCAACCCATATATTTAATTAGTCTTCTTTTGATCACTTAATTAATTCTAGATTAATTCTTGATCAATACTAATTAAATAATCTTATTAATATATTAGAACTTATAATATATTAATAAACCTTAAGTGTTATTTCTCTCATTTTAGTCTATCCAAATGCATGATGCCATGCAACCTAAATGGACCATGCCAAGTCGGGTCAAGTACATACCAGAGATTTAATACTGTGATTAGTTATAAAACCCTTTGAATGTGTCTGAAATGATTTAATACTGTGATTAGCAATGTTTTTAAAATAAATTTTTGGTCATGATTTTTGGGATGTTACAAGTTGGTATCAGAGCCTTGGTTTGAGGGATTTGGGCGCACTCTTGGGTGTGACTGAACTCAAACTGAGGACTTGGTAAGAAAATTTTCAAATGGAAATCGTTTTTATAAAAAGGACTTTGGAAAAGGAAAAAGGGTTTCGAAAAAGGAATAAGAACTTTAGAAAGAGAAAAGGGTGTGGTGCATGCAATCAGCCGAGCTCAAGTAAGTTCTCCCAAATTACCCATACAAGTTTATGTTATGTTATGATTATGTGATCAGCATGCTAGATTTAGGGCAAAGGATCTAGGAGGATGCCTTATATGCCTGTTGTATGTGCCTATTGAGTTGTATGCTAGTATTGGTTAGACAGGGTAGGATAGCCTGATTAGGTTATACCTGATTATATGAGCTTTTATCGCATGCTAGTATATATTCCTGAGATGTGAATATGATTGCTTGATTATGTTATGGTTAGATTTTCCTTTTGTCTGAATGCTGCTTGCTCTGTGCTTTGTGGGACTCTGAGTTATGGGAGTTAGCTATTAGGTGAATACGTTAAGTCACATGTAATCAGGGTTGAATAATCTTAGAGTATTGGATTTGACCCTATTGCGCAGCTCTTGTCTGAGTCCTAACCGTTGTAAGGATGAGTCCTTTACTTGAAGGATTATCCGAGCCTCGTTACATGTGATGGTATTCAGGTGATGGATAATTGGCATTACGAGGAGACCTTCAACAGATGAGGACTGGTTTGGGTTGGAGATTTCCCTAGGATAGGCCTAGGATGAGTTTAGTGATGGGAGCATCGTTAGTAGTGCAAGGGACTTGGTGGAGTCGAGGCAACACTTAAGGAAAGTACAGATAGATGTGGAAGGTAGTATGGGCCCGTACTACTGAAAGCAGAGGATCCGTACTCGATTCAAGAAGGGCCGGGATAAAACCAGGGAACTTGTAGTGTGTGTGTGATCCCTCAGCAGTGATCTGTATTTTGATGGTTGTTATGACATGTTTTCAGTATGGCGATGTTTCAAGATGGACCAGTGGATGGGTCAGGTGTCAGGGAGGGGTCAGGCTCGGGTTCAGGGACCGAGCAGCTCGAGGAGCGAATGAGGGAGTTTGTATCAGCTGAGATTACGTGCAATATTCTAGAATAGACTCCTGTGATCTTTGGCACGGTCAAGGAGGGCATACTGGAGATTTTGGATGAGAGGCTTGGAGCCTTTCGCGCAGAGATGATGGCTATGTTGGGAGCGCGTACATTGATATTCCGGGAGTTCAGAGCTTGTGGAGCTCCAGACTACCATGTGGCTAGGGACCCCATTGCTAGTGGCAGATGGTTGGGTGATGTCGCCAACGCTTTTCGTTCTAGCCGGTGTCCCGAGGAGGACAAGGTTCGACTCGACTCCTGTCTTCTGAAGGACAGAGCACGGGATTGGTGGGAGGAGGTTGGTCATGCTATCGGGGACGATGCCGCGTTGGACGCGATGACATGGAGCGATTTCTCGGCCAGGTTCAAGGCCGAGTTTGCACCGATGATTGAGGTGCAACAGTTAGCCCGAGAGTTCCAGGATCTACAGCAGACGACCGAGACGGTGGTGGAGATCACCGCCAAGTTCAGGGAGAGGGCTCTTCTTGTTCCGCCATATGTCACGGATGAGGATATGAAGAAGGCCGGATATCACGATATGCTGAGAGATGACATCAGAGAGTTTGTGAGCAGGTCCAGTTGTAAGACGCTGGAGGATATGATTGCTCGATCCAAGGAGAGGGAGATCGATCTGGAGCACCTCGGGAAGAGGAAGCCGGAGGAGGTTCAGGTATCTATGGTATCGGGCAAGAGGGCCAAAACATCAGACTCTAGATTGAGAGGTCCTCAGGACCGGGGCCGCTGTGGTAAGTGCGGAAGGACGCACGAGGGTGCGTGTAGGAGTGGCAGTGGTGGTGATTCTGGTTGCTTCAAGTGCAGCCGGATTGGTCATTTTAGCAGGGATTGTACTACTACCACCACCCAGGGATCAGACCTGATATGTTTCCATTGTAGTCAGAGGGGCCACAAGAAGGCCCAATGTATTAGTTTGTATTCAGCAGGACAGGTGATAGCACCTGCCCCTGCAACCTTGAGGATCACCGACGGCCGTCAGGGCTGGGCAGAGACGCCTGCAGCGAGGAGCAGGGCGTATCAGTTGGTTTCAGATGAGGTGTGAGCAGCCCGATACGTCAGGTACATATCTTCTTTCATTTCTCTATCAGCTTATGTTATGATCTTATTGTTATGGTTCTGCATCGGTATTGATAATGGTATTTCGGAATTTTGTGGCCTGCTTGTGATTGAGTTATATGCCATCTGCATACCTTGGATTTAGAATGATAATAGGAGGTCGTCTCCTTTAGAGCAGATTACTTCAGATGCAGTAACTGTAGCATTCATGAGCGGGACTCGGTAGTGTCTCGCTAGTTTTGCGAAGGTGTCGTTGGGAATGGATCGGTTAGATTCCCAGCTATGGTAAGCTTGGGTCTTTCAACAGAGTGGCCAGAGGATGGTGGGGAGGATTGGGAATTCCTCCCAAGTTGAGAGCTGTGAGAAGCTAGTCGCATCGAAGTGGGGGAGAGCCACACGTGTGGCCCGGGACAGAAGTAAGTGCAAGACTGGGGTGGTTTCGCAGTCTTGGTGAGGAAGGAAGCAGCTCCAGTAGCTGTTTGGATTGAAGAGCCGTTTGGTTGGGAGTTGGGGAAACTCTCCAACCCTGAGTTGTGCGTTCACGTATAGTTGATGATTGGTTCGGCAAACCAAGTTGGAGAGCTTTCGGCAAGGTGTGAGTTTAGTCGGGATATAAGACTGCAGGATAGCCGCAACATTCCCCAGTAGCGAGGCAGTGAGGATAGTAATGTAAGACTGCGGGCAAGCCATAGCATTCTTCAGCAGTTGAGTTAGCGGAGTGCGGGCGAGGGGCCGTATCTCCTAGTTCGCGGAGGGTGGGCGGGGACCCGTATCTCCGAGTTAGCATGATAAGAATCAAGAAAGTTTAGCAAGTTGAGACTAGAGGAGGAGTGGGCCTGCATAGCCCTTGATAGGTGAGACCTGTGGGAGAGGCCACTCCGAAGTATAGTTTGGGTGAGACCCGTGGGTGAGGCCCGTGTTCTTATAGCAGCAGGTGGGACCTGGTAGAGACCTTAGGGTAAGGTAGGGGATCGAGGATCCTAGATCTTCTAGGGCCAGAGTGGCTGGGTTGGTAGAGCAGTTCAGGTAGTCGCGATATCTTCATAAGTCGCTGAGAGCAGCTGAGGGTTGTTCTTGCGTTCGGTAACCGGTATTTTCGGTTAATGGTAGATCAGTATGGACCAGGGTGGTCTTGGTTCATCCGGTAGATGGATGGGAGTCAGCAGGGCTTCAGGCAGAAATGATGATAGGGGATGTGGAACAGCAAGCCGTGAGATGATCGGGGGATGCTAAGTTGCTCACCGCGGGATCAAAGGATCTCAGGGCGAATGATTTGGCTGTGTGATGCGGCTCTCGTCTGAACCTTAATAGTGGCAGAGGGGAATCTGCTCCTTGAAGGATTATATCGATTCTCCCACTGGGTGGAGTTTCCAGTTTTGGAGCATCGTATGTGGGATTATTCTGTGAGTATTGGTAAGAGGGCCAGCACTGGGAGTGGCCGGGATTGCGGTTTCAGCAAAGGATTGGTCCTCGAAGGAGATTGGAAAGGTTGTTGCTTGTGGAAGGTGCCTTGGAAAGGCCAGTGTCAGTGCAGAGTAAAAGGGGTGAATCCCTTTCATACCAGTGTAAGTGTACTGGGAGTACCGATAGAGTTACCAGTTGGGTAAAAGGGTTGTATTCGAAGGTAGTGATGATCGGATTATTCTGAAGGTATTTTTTTTAGGATTGGACTAAATGGGTGAAGTGCGTATCTGGTGGTAAAACTGTAAGTGGATAGTGAGGTAGTGGACCGTGGCGGACTTCGAGGACGAAGTCTAGTTTAAGTGGGGGAGAATTGTAACACCCAGAATCCAGAAGACCCAGAAAGGAAAGAAAAACCCTAAGTCAAAGGGTCCAACTCGTCGAGTCCAAGGGAGAATTCGACGAGTCGGAGCATGTCCCGTGTCGAGGATTAAGTGACCGACTCGACGAGTCGATGAGACTGACTCGACGAGTCTGGTTTGGGTTTGGAAACCTTAATGTCGGGACTTGGTGCCCTATTTAAGCATCCTATTATCCCATTTAGGGTTCCATTTGCAGCCTCTATAGTCCAGAACCGAAACCCTAGCCACCCAACCTCATTTCTTGAGTTTTGTGAAGATTAAGGTCCATTTGGAGTGCTCATTGTGAAGGTTTGGAAGAAAGGAGCAAGGAAGGAAGTGTAGATCCATCATTGCCTCGTGTTGGCAACTGATAGAAGGTAACAAGTCAGAAGCTTGAGCTTTTATTTGATAGATCCCCTTTCTAGCTTGTATTTGGCCACATTTGGGCCATTTCCGAGATTAATCCGAGTATCAAGCCCTTGAGGACGTATTCGACTTCTGATCTGGGCACTCTTGAGCTTTAGAAGCTCAGAGTTGCTAGCTTTATTCAGCCATGGCTCCATTTCAAGACCTAGACCTTCGCTTTAGCTTGGATTCGGTGTTCTAGCTCCATAGCACCTTGCATGCACGTAAAGTTAGCAACTTTACGTGTGATGCTGGCATTAGGAGTCCAGATCTATGAGTTGAGGTGTTGGAAGGCACTGTAATCGACAGAATAGAGATGTCACAATGAGGACTCGGCGAGTCGGTTCTTGGACTCGGCGAGTCGGGTCGCAAACCCAAATCCTTCTAGTTAGGAGTCAGATCAGTGAGATGAGATTGGAAAGGGACTCAGCCAGTCTGAGTCCATAATGGTCATGAAGTTCATCATACTCGACGAGTTCAAGGAAGAACTCGGCGAGTCCAAGGCAATCTCCTTAGTTTATGAAGATGGACTCGGCGAGTTGTTCATACAACTCGGCGATTCGGTTGATGTTGGTCCCGATAGTATAGTTGAAGGAGAACCCGCCGAGTTCTTGCTAGACTCGACGAGTGGAGTCGGGGTTGTTTTGGGATTAGAGGAGTATGGACTCGACGAGTTGGTAGACCAACTCGGCGAGTCATGTCAATTGGATGTTGACCTTGACCGTTGACTTTGACCAAGTTTGACCAGGGTTGACTTTTGGGTTATTATGGTCTAATTGTTGTTTGAGTATTGATAGTTCGGGAAGCCGAAGGGTCAGTGGTTCAGAAGTGCCGGTTGGCAGTCAGAAGTGTTCAACAAGTCTTCAGCAGTGCAAGGTGAGTTTCCTCACTATATGCATGGGTCTACGGCCACAATGCCGGCCCATTATGTTTATGTTTATGTTATGCTTGCGTATAGAAGGAAGACCCGAGGGTTAGCCCTAGGCGCTTATTGATATATGATCCGGGTTACGACCCGAAGTCGGGCGAGGCCCGAGGAATGATAGGATGCTAGAGGTCTTTGTGATTCTTGCATGTGTTAGTATGATAGGTTCCGGACCGAGGGTCCGAGGTCGGGGTTAGCCGGAACTATGTTAGATAATAGTATGTCTCTGGACCGGGGTCCGATACCGGGGTAAACCCGAGGAAGGTTCTTATGTAGTATGTAGATTGTACTCATTGTCTTCGTGACACTTGTATGTGCCTGGTAGGGAGGTGAGTGTGGGCGAGGTCTCGTATCTCACCACTAGCTGAGTATGGTTGGGGTTCCATGTCTCGATATTAGCAGAGTAGGGGCGAGGCCCGTGGCAGGAAGAACGTGAGTGTGGGCGGGGGGCCGTATCTCACTACTAGTAGGAGTAGGGATGGGGTTCCACTAATTCAGTAGCAGACCAGGGGCAAGGCCTTAGATCAGGATGCAGTTAGATTATGTTTATGTATGTTATTGTATGTTATTTGATCGTATGCATGTGTATGGTGGGCGAGGCCCATAGACAGGTGGGGCCTAAGGGAAACATGTCTGTTCACCGAGCGGGGCTCGAAGCCAGGCGGGGCCTGGGGTCAGGCGGGGCTTGATGACAGACGAGGTCCGGTAGCGGGCGAAGCCCGACGCAGCGGGCGGGGGCCCAGTACATGGTTATGTGCTCAGGATTATGTGTGGTATATTTGGATCAGTAGATATGTATGGTATGTGGTAGGTTAGGGAACTCACTAAGCTTCGTGCTTACGGTTTTCAGTTTTGGTTTCATGTATTTCGGATAGCGGAATGAGGAGCTCGGGATGATCGCATGACATACACCAAGAAGTTTAGCCTGGGATGTTTACTCTGATAAAATGAATAAGTGTTTTGAAAAGATTCTCTGATTTGTTATAAAACCCTTTGAATGTGTTTGAAATGATTTAATACTATGATTAGCAATGTTTGTAAAAGAAATTTTTGGTCATGATTTTTGGGATGTTACAACAAGCTTAGATCTGGACCTATCACAAGGATATGGTTCCAGATCTGGACCTTCTTAGGTCCCAAATATCATAAAGTTGCACCTTTTATTAAGCTCATTCCCTCTCCATGCATGAAAACCTTGTTTGAAGGTTAGTTTTGGTGTTATGGCCATGTGAGGCCTTGCATGCACGTAAAGTTTGCAACTTTACGTGTTATCCACACTAGTAGGGTATAGATCTGAAGTTTGGGAACTTGAGTCCCACTGGAAAGGGCCATAAACATAAGGGACTAAGGGGACTCGGCGAGTCGTGCAAGTGACTCGGTGAGTCAAGAGGGTTTTCTCGTTCACGGTCAAGGGTTTACGGTAAATGGTTCACGACTAAGGGTTTACGGTCAAGGGTGTTCGGTTGGTGGTTTACGGCCGTGAACATCAAGGAACTCGACGAGTCCCTCGGGTGACTCGGCGAGTCGATGAGTTAAGCAGGGAACCCAACGAGTGGCTGTTTGTACTCGACGAGTCAAGGTCAATATTTACTGTTGAACTTGACTATGGACTTTGACTTTGACTAGGGTTGAATCTGGGGGATATTTATGGGATTATGTTGAGCTGTTTACTCATTGATTATAGGCAGTGTGGGAGGAGCACCGTGGGATATATCTGACTTCAGTTTGCCAGTTCAGCCTTTGAGAGGTGAGTCTTCTCACCATACCAATGCGTCTAAGGTACCAAGGCCGACCCATTGTATGATAGTTGGTATACTTGCTGTGTAGAGGTGTGTGACATTGTTATGCATGGATATGTAGTAGATAAAGCTTTTATAGCTGATGGTAGAGATAGCCTTCAGAGCTAATGGTAGAGATAACCTTTATGGCTAAGGGTAGAGATAGCCTTTGTGGCTAATGGTAGAGATAGATTTATAGCTGATTGATATGCATTATGTGGTAGAGGTAGCTTTATAGCTAATTGATATGTGTTATGTGGTAGAGGTAGCTTTTATAGCTAGCATGTTATGTGGATTGTGTGTGGGGTATGCTCTGGGGAACTCACTAAGCTTTGTGGTTACAGGTTTGTTTATGGTTTCAGGTACTCCAGATCCCAAGGGCAGGGCAAGGCGTGATGTCGCGGCGTGCACTCTCTCACAGGCGTTTGATGGGACACTCTGATATTTGGAATAAAAGTTGTATTTGACTTATGTTTTGAAAACAATTATAACTGGGTTTCTTAATGTATGGAATTATGTTTGACTACTCTAAAAATGAAAATTTTACTTTGAAAATTGGGTCGTTACATTCTAATATTGTGATGTATGGTTAGTTTTGCAATTAACCAAGTGTTATTTCGAGTTTCAAAGTTTTGGTTCTTATTAGGATTTTTTTATGAAATTAATTGCTTTGGGCTTATGTAGCTTCCATTTGAACATTAATATATATTTATTTAGGATGCATATTAGTTGTTTGATAAAATGTCTCAACAAAAAAACTTTGGAAACTTCCATTGCCATCTGCAAATTTATTACTAAAATACCCCTTTATCATTCGATCAAGTCACTCCTCTTTCCCACTTCTCCGGCTCTTTGAATCAAGAATCCAACTTTTCAATTCAATTCACATAAGCAAGCCATTGTATAGTTAATCTGCGAAGTTTTCTTAATATACAAAGTTAATATATTTGATGGATTTTCCAAAGAAATTAAGTATTCCAATAACCTGTTTTCTAAAACCTGATTGATTCTTTTGATTATGAAGAAAAAATGGGATGCTGAATTAGCATCATATCATCCTCAGTGTATGATAATAAATAGTATTAAAACCAAAGTGATTCTCTTAATTATTTTAGTATTAAAGCAAAAGTGCTTCTGTTAATTATTTTAATATATAGAAAAGAAAAGTATGCATAAACGTTCATGCCATTTCCCTTTACTAATTTAGGTATGGAACGAAACGGGGACTTCATGGAAGAATGTTGCAGAAGTTATGAAAGAAATAATTTTTCTGTTGATCGTAAACAAATGAAAAATCATTTTGATTATCTAAAAGGAAAGTACAAAGCATGGCTTCTATTAAAAAATATAACTGACAACATTTACGATCCATCGACTAATACGTTTAACCTAAAAAACAAGGAGTGGGAGGTGGAGATGAAGGTTAATTTGCTTTCTAAAAGATCTTGTACTCCATTGTTTATTCATTTTTATAAATTGATATTAGGTAATATGTCTTTACACGGAATAATAAATACATTAAAACACTGAGAAATATGCCTGTGTCATTTCAGGATCTTTGTACACAAGTGTTTGATTGAACTATGTCAATGTGCATCAAAAGTTGGGGACCAAGTTCTACTGAACCTTATATACCAACTTTTGACTCCGAAGTGGTGATTAAAGACGACAAGTCAGATAACTTAAATGACACTACACATTCAGTACCAACATCTTCATCCCAGCCTCCTCCTGGTAAAACAAGAATAAAAAGGACAAACAACTGATGGACATTGTAGAAGAAAAAATATTTGGAGTCTTGGAAATGATAGCCAATAAGATAAACAAACCTGAACCACTTCCAAAACCCACATTTCAAGATTGCCTAACTAAATTAAATAGTTTTGGGTGGATAAAATATGAACCAGTATACCAAGCTGTACTTGCACTTTTCAGTGACAAAATTTCATTGACAAAAACGATCACTATAGATGTCACACCCCCAAACCAGAACGGCGGAATCGTTCGAGGGCGGATGACTTCATGTAGTATCGTAACAGTTGAATACATAGTAAAGAAAGTAAACCAACCATCATATATATAATTTAAAAGTTACATCGTTGAATGATAATTGTTTCAAAACAAATTACAATATGATGACCAAATGAGTTTTAAACTGACGCCTTAGCATCACTTCTCCAAAAGCTGAAGTTACCTGTATTACTGAATCCCTGAGAAATACAAGTAGATTTGAAAGAGTAGATCAATATTTAAGCTGGTGATTTCATAAGTATTTAATGTAAATGTTTGTATAAATCTGAATGAAATTGTTTGTAGATGTTTAAAAAACTCCTAGAAAATCCCATATTTCCTACTACTATAAAAGTAGTCTTCTACCAAGACCAGTCTGATTTGAATGTTTGCTTTTAGAAATCCAATGTTTTTCCATAGATATGTGGTAGTTTAAAAGTTCCAAAATTGAAATGCAAAAGTGTTTTTCATGCCTAGAATAGTAGATTTATGTATGAAAAAAAATCACTAAGGCATTTGATAACCCTGTAAATCAACGTGTTTTTAATACTCCATGTGAGTTTTATAACCATGCTATTGACCCAGACTGCCCGTAACAACGTTCTTCAGGCGTTGGAATGTTATGACGATTGTCACCCCAGACTTGCCGGTCTAACTGTAGCTAACAGCTTAGGTGCGGGATTGTCAATCCCGTATAGATCTATACACAAGAATCACGCTCTCCCTACAAGAGATTATGGTATATAATACAGGACTTTAATTGCATACTTGAAAGTACGTGAAGTTGAATGTCTCACAAAACTTAGTATCAAATAGATTTACGTATGAAAAGTCCATTTGTTCTTGTATATGAAAGTATTCCCTTGATATAGTATTTATAGTATGTGAAATCTCATGAATATCTAGTAAACTATACCTATTATAGTTTTTCCAAAAGTGTGATTCGTTTGTATGATAAACCCTAGTGTAGTGTCGACTTTGTATGTAAAGTATAACATTTGTAATAACATTATTGAACATTTATACTCAAAATATAAATAAAGTGTTTCATATTTACATAACATCATGTTTCATTCCAAAAAGGACAAAGTGTTCTCGTGATATGTTGTATGAGAACGTTTTCGTATGATAGTTATAAATCACATATGATTGATTATAACAAAAAGTATAACAAAAGATTTATGCTATTCACACGAGGATAATCATGTGTTCACTTGTATTCCCCCCACCTAAAAGTGTATAAAAGCATTTACAAAGCATTTGAAAACGTAGTTATAGAGTGAAAATGGTGAGATGAAAACCGAGCAGAACTTCGATAGGAGAAAGCGGGTTTTCTCGGGATTCTCGGGAATTCTCGAGAGTGTAAGACCTTCCTTCGTAACTTGGATGCGAAGACCGGGGCTTTGGGATGGCTTCGGGGGTTAAAACGCAGAGCTTCGACACGAGAATGAAGAGAATTGAGCAATGAAACCCGGAACCCTTGAGCTCTATTTATAGTCCAAAATTTTGGGTCCCACGTCGTGGCCATAAGGTTGCCACGTCGTGGCCTCGATCCTATCCTCTTCCATGGACGAGACGTCTGCTGCCAAGCCTGAAAACCCATCAATCAGGGCCCCCACGTCGTGGCCATCTGTGCCACGTCGTGGCCAGCCTGACAGCCTCGGATTTTGTGTCTCGAACTTGTAAAATCCGTAACTTCTGCGTACGAGCTCCGTTTTCGACGTTCTATATATGCACGCGTAGGTGAGAACATACTCTACAACGCTCGTTTAGATTTTGTCGGCTAATTTTGAATTTATTTTTACTTAATTAATTTTTAACAGGTCGGGGCACGAAAACTCCGTCATAAATCCATAACTCCTTCATCCGATGCCCGTTTTCGTCAGACTTTTTACCGTTGCGCTACTATTGTTGAGATCTTCGATTCTCATTTAGATTGTTTTGGCCAAAAATCCCTCGATCTCTATTTCGAGTTTTTAGCTGTCTACTGCTATATCCGAAACTTCGAAAAATCATAACTTCCTCATACGAAGTCAGATTTGGGCGTTCTTTTTATGTATGTTCACGGTTTAATGATATCTACGACTTTCGTTTAGATACTTAAGGTTAAAAAAAGGATTTTATTAAAACTTTGCGTTTAATGTTTAATGTTTTGACGGTTTTGTTGTGAATCTTAGGTTAGTCATAACTTCTTCGTTATAACTCGGATTTTTGTGTTCTTTATATTTCTGAAAACCTTGACATGATAATTATCATTTTAGGCAACCCAATAGAGACTTTTGAACATTTTATTTTTGACGCTAATTTCATTATATCAAAAGAGATTACAATTCTTGACTTTTTAGGTCATTACATTAATTCGAAATATCGGGTTGTCACATCATCCCCCCGTTAGAGGGAATTTCGTCTCGAAATTTAATGTAAGATAAATATTTGTGGATTAGGGAAAGAGATGTGGATACTTTTGTTTCATTTGATCTTCGCGCTCCTAAGTGTATTCAGGTCCCCGTTTTGCATTCCAGCGGACCTTCACAATGGGTATGCGACTTTGTTTTGTTCGTTTAATTTCCCTATCCATGACCTCAATTGGTTCCTCTATAAAGTGGAGACTCTCGTTGATTTCGATTTCGTCTAGAGGGACGACGAGGGTCTTATCGGACAAACATTTCTTCAAGTTTGACACATGAAAGGTAGGATGTACGTTATTGAGTTCCTGCGGTAGTCGAAGTTTGTATGCTACCGGACCTATCCTTGCAAGGATCTCGAATGGTCCGATATACCTTGGGTTTAGTTTCCCATGTTTTCTGAAACATATTAACCCTTTCCAGGGCGAGACCTTTAATAGCACTCGGTCCCCGACCTGAAATTCCAAGGGCTTCCGTCTTTTGTCCGCATAACTCTTTTGTCTGTCTCTTGAAGCCTTTAGTCGTTCCCGAATCTGAACAATCTTCTCAGTTGTTTCTCTTATGATTTTCGGGCCTGTGAGAGCGTTGTCGGTTACTTGTCCCTTGGCTAGTTGCGTGTCACCCACTTCAGCACAGCACAGTGGTGATCTACACTTCCGGCCATAGAGGGCTTCGAATGGAGCAACTTTAATGCTGGAGTGATAGCTATTGTTGTATAAGAATTCGACTAGTGGTAAATGGGTATCCCATGCTTTACCAAAATCGATTACACAAGCTCTCAGCATATCTTCCAAGGTTTGTATGGTCCTCTCACTTTGACCGTCGGTTTGTGGATGGTAAGCGGTACTCATGTCAAGCCTCGTTCCTAGAGACTTTTGCAGCGACTGCCAGAATCGCGAGGTGAACATACTATCTCTGTTAGAGATAATGGATATTGGTACACCATGCAGTTGTACAATCTCTCGGATGTATGTTCGAGCTAGCTTCTCCATCTTGTCGGTTTCCTTTATGGGTAGGAAGTGTGCGGATTTTGTTAATCTATCGACGATTACCCAGATGGTGTCTAGCCCACCTGCTGTCTTGGGTAATTTGGTTATGAAATCCATGGTTATCCGTTCCCACTTCCACTCGGGTATTTCGGGTTGTTGTAGTAATCCTGATGGCTTTTGGTACTCTACCTTGACTTTGGCGCAAGTCAGACACTTGCCCACATAGGTAGCGATCTCTGCTTTCATGTTCGGCCACCAATACAGTTTCTTGAGGTCCTGATACATCTTGTCCGAACCTGGATGCACGGAGTATCGAGTCTTATGAGCCTCATTCATGACCACGTCTCTGACTCCACCAAACCTCGGTGTCCAGATCTGATCCATGAAGTAGCGAACTCCGTCGCCCTTGAGTTCAAGATTCTTATCCATTCCTCTTAATGCTTCACCCGTCACATTATCAGTTTTCAAGGCTTCCCTCTGAGCTTCCTTGATTTGTGTGGACAGGTGTGAATGGACCGTCATTGTTAAGGATTTCACTCGGCGGCCCGAGTATTCCTATCGACTAAGAGCATCAGCTACCACATTCGCTTTTCCTGGATGATAACGAATTTCACATTCGTAGTCATTCAACAGTTCAACCCATCGTCTTTGCCTCTTGTTGAGTTCCTTTTGATTGAGGATGTGTTGAAGGCTCTTGTGATCGGTAAGGATTGTGCATTTCGTGCCATAAAGATAGTGTCTCCAAATCTTCAAGGCGAAAACGACTGCTCCCAGTTCGAGGTCGTGTGTAGTGTAGTTGACCTCGTGCGTCTTGAGTTGTCTCGAGGCGTAGGCGATGACCTTTCCTCGTTGCATTAGAACACATCCAATACCTTGATTAGATGCATCACAGTAGACCATGAAGTCTTCTGTTCCTTCTGGCAAGGACAATATAGGTGCGCTGCATAGTGCTTGCTTCAGTGTTTGGAATGCAGCGTCTTGTCTTTCTTCCCAATTGAAAGTTACCCCCTTCTGGGTCAAGGTGGTAAGGGGTTTAGCAATCTTTGAGAAGTTCTGTATAAATCTTCGGTAATAGCCAGCAAGGCCCAAGAATTGTCGGATTTCCGTTGGGGTTCTTGGTGCTGACCAGTATTGCCTTGATTTTGGAAGGGTCCACGTGTATCCCATCTTTGCTAACCACGTGACCTAGGAAATCTACTTTCCGAATCCAAAATTCACACTTTGAGAACTTTGCGTATAGTTTCTCTTTTCTTAGAGTTTCCAAGATTTGTCGGAGGTGTTGACGATGTTCCTCTTTACTCTTTGAATAAATGAGTATATCGTCTATGAACACGATCACAAATTTGTCCAGGAATGAACGACACACTCGGTTCATTAAGTCCATGAACACCGCCGGTGCATTTGTTAATCCAAAGGGCATCACTACAAACTCGTAGTGACCATAACGAGTTCGAAAGGCTGTTTTGGGAACATCTCCTTCCAAGACTCGTAGCTGATGATACCCGGATCTCAAATCGATCTTCGAGAAATAACTCGCTCCTTGGAGTTGGTCGAAGAAGTCGTCAATGCGTGGTAGGGGATATCGGTTCTTGATAGTGAGCTTGTTGAGTTCCCGGTAATCAATGTACATACGGAAAGATCCATCCTTCTTTTTTACGAACAGGACTGGCGCTCCCCAAGCTGAGAAGCTCGGTCTGATGAATCCTTTATTGAGTAGTTCGTTTAATTGGCTGGATAATTCTTGCATCTCAGCTGGCGCTAGACGATACGGCGACTTAGCTACCGGGGTAGCTCCGGGGATTAAATCGATTTTGAACTCGACTTGTCGTTCTGGTGGGACTCCTGGAAGATCTTCAAGGAAGATATCGGGAAAATCGCAGACTTCTGGAATATCTTTGAGGTCTTTTGCTTCTTTTTCCTTATCTAATACGTGGGCTAAGAAGGCAAGGTACTCCTTACGCAGGTATTTTTGGGCTTTGACGCAAGAGATGATTTGTAAATTGGTACCGGGTTTGTCACCATAAATGACAAGAGTTTCGCCGTTTGGCAGATTTAGGCGAACGGCCCTTTTGTGACAAAGTATATCGGCATGGTGTAGGCTTAACCAATCCATACCGATAATGACAGCAAAGCTCTTTATAGTGATCGGCATTAGATCGATTGGAAATGAATGTTCGTTTAGAGTTAGTGTGCAGCCTATGTACATATCGTTTGTGCTTTCTGTTCTACCGTTTGCCATTTCTACTGTAAATATCTTATTGAGTGATTGAGGATTCTGTTTTAGTATGTGTTTGAATTTATGACTCACGAAACTCCTCTCCGCACCACAATCAAAAAGTATGCATGCATAAGCGCTATTGAGGAGAAACGTACCCGTAACCACCGTGGGATCAACTATTGCTTCGTTCTGCCCTATTGCCAGCACTCTTCCTATGCCGCCAGCATTCCTTGCCTTAGGGCAGTCTCTCTTGTAGTGTCCAGCCTCACCACACCCATAACACGCCTGGCCCACACCGACTCCAGGGACTTGGGTGATTGGTCGTGCTGGTGCCTTACAGAAACGGGCAGTGTGCCCTTTCTTGTTGCAGTTGTTGCAGTGCATCTCCCGACAATTTCCGTTGCGATGGAAATTGCATTTGCTGCACTTCGGTAGGTTCCCAGCATATGAATTTGCTGGTGCAGAGGTAACAGGAGCAGCAGTGGGGGTAGTAGAGGCATGGACTGCCACTATTTGTTGCTTCTTGGAAGGTTCTTGTGAAAACTGACCCTTCCTCTTATTCCAAAACTTCTTCTTCTTGTTGTTGTTGGTACTGATGTTGTTGTTGTTGTTTCCAATGGTTTGCTCCGAGACAGCAGTTGCGAAGCCTTGACAGATTCCATGGTCAACGAGAGCTTGTGCCAACTGTTTGGCGCTATCGAAAGTGACTGGTTTGGAAGCTAGTACACTTCCTCGAATCTGGGGTGACAGTCCCCAGATGTATCTTTCGATCTTCTTGCTCTCTAGAGCAACCATCCCTGGGCAAAGGATTTCCAGATCACTAAACGTATTGGTATAGGTTGTGATGTCCGAGCCTACCATAGTAAGGTCCCAAAGTTCCTGCTCTAGCTTTTGTACTTCGCCCCTTGGGCAGTACTCTTGCATTAACATTTGCTTTAGATTCTCCCAGCCCATAGAATTAGCCACTACCAGAGTTAGTGACTTGACATGGCCATTCCACCATGTCAGAGCTCTCTCGGAGAATGTACGAGCAGCGAATTTTACCTTGCTCACTTCCAGACAAGCACAGATCTCGAAAATCGCTTCTGTTTTCTCTATCCATTGTGATAGAGCCATTATCCCTCCGGATCCATTAAAATATATGGGCTTGCTATTGGTGAAGTCCTTGAAGGTGCAGTCCCCTGAACGACCCTGACGTTGGCCATTCGTAGAGCTATTTACCCCCCCCCCCCTCCGGACCCATTATTACTCATCTGTGCCATTGCTGCTGTCACTGCAGCTGTTACAACAGCTATCAAGATGGCATTATCCGTTGATGGAGGTGGTGGTGGTGGAGGTGTTGTGTTGTTGACGCGGCGTGTAGATCTGCTGGGCGGCATCGCTCTGCTAGAGAAATAGAATGAAGAACATAAGTCTTTGATGATTGGAAGCTGCGCGTTAATAAATTTGCTATTTTCGTCAATTTATGAATTTGACTGACCTACCCAAGGTTTAGAGTTTGTTTGATCATATAAGTTTGCATAATGATAGATAGACTTATGAATCTGAGTGGTATTCAAGGAATTAACACACAAAGAAATTTCTTCATATATATTAAACATTCGTTGAGTTACATTTTTAAGAAAATTTCGACCCTTCTATGGGTCTCCGATACAGAAGTTAAAGAAAAGTAAGACTTTTAGCCGAGTTCCTATTCTATAACAAAATCTTTGGGATCCGAGCAAGTACTACTTGTGACGTAGGTTGCGCCTGGAGCTCGACTCCGTGTCTGATTGCTTTGCTCCCATAAGACGCCTATCAAAAGCGGCTTGTTGTTCCCTCATTTCCCTTATTTCAGAGAGGGCTGCAATCAGTTGATCTTGGAATGTGTCGGTGCAGAGTTGGGCATTTTCCTGCAACCTGTCCAGTCGACGGATGTCGGAAGTGTGAACTTGTACTTCCACGTTGACTTCACGAATCCGGTCTGCTTGAACCCCGGATTGATAGGACTGGTTGGCTAGTTTTCCCACCATGACTGGGAGTGCTCGGTCGGCTGAACCTCCACCCCTAACGTCGTAGAAGTCCTGACACATACCGTAGGGAGGACGTAATCCTTGCTGTCGGCTCCAATGGTGAATGTGGCTTCCCCAAATGGGAGTTGGTCCCTGAAAGTTTCCCCTAAATGCGGGAGGTTGAGCGACTGGTTGGTTGATTACTTCTGGTTCTGAGTCTGTCCCAGAGTCATCCCCTTCCTCCAACTCTATAGGTTCCTCATCCTCTTCGGGGTCCTCCTCTATCCATCCTACATCGCCCTGATTCGGGTTGTAGGGATCCCCGTGTGGATAGAATCCAGCCATTGTGTTTGTACGAGAATAGGGGTCTGAGAATTGTCTAAAGATTAAAAACATGTGAATCTAAATATGTAAGTTAAACTATTGTATTTACCAAGTACTCCTATAGTATTTAAGTTTGTATGTTTGATACTAGTGTCATTTTGGTAAGTTTTGACTTGTTGCTCACAACGACCATTCCTCGACATACATTAGTCCGATTTCGGATAAATATAATTGATCAGGCTATATTCCTCCCAAATCCGATTACATACTCCGAGGCCTAGTCGTAGTGTCCAACTTGTCTTAATACTTCTTGTATAGTTCTACTATGAAAATGACTTGTTGTATGCATGTATTTGTGCTTTTATGAACCGAATAATTTAAGCTACATGAAACGCGGTTTAGGTGTAAAAACGTTTTGTTAGAGAGTTTTAGTCCCTATGCAATTATAGTTTGTATATCTTATGTGGTTCGATATACTCAGTTCACTATAAACAATGCTCTGATACCAATCTGTCACACCCCCAAAACAGAACGGCGGAATCGTTCGAGGGCGGATGACTTCATGTAGTATCGTAACAGTTGAATACATAGTAAAGAAAGTAAACCAACCATCATATATATAATTTAAAAGTTACATCGTTGAATGATAATTGTTTCAAAAAAAATTACAATATGATGACCAAATGAGTTTTAAACTGACGCCTTAGCGTCACTTCTCCAAAAGCTGAAGTTACCTGTATTACTGAATCCCTGAGAAATACAAGTAGATTTGAAAGAGTAGATCAACATTTAAGCTGGTGATTTCATAAGTATTTAATGTAAATGTTTGTATAAATCTGAATGAAATTGTTTGTAGATGTTTAAAAAACTCCTAGAAAATCCCATATTTCCTACTACTATAAAAGTAGTCTTCTACCAAGACCAGTCTGATTTGAATGTTTGCTTTTAGAAATCCAATGTTTTTCCATAGATATGTGGTAGTTTAAAAGTTCCAAAATTGAAATGCAAAAGTGTTTTTCATGCCTAGAATAGTAGATTTATGTATGAAAAAAAAATCACTAAGGCATTTGATAACCCTGTAAATCAACGTGTTTTTAATACTCCATGTGAGTTTTATAACCATGCTATTGACCCAGACTGCCCGTAACAACGTTCTTCAGGCGTTGGAATGTTATGACGATTGTCACCCCAGACTTGCCGGTCTAACTATAGCTAACAGCTTAGGTGCGGGATTGTCAATCCCGTATAGATCTATACACAAGAATCACGCTCTCCCTACAAGAGATTATGGTATATAATACAGGACTTTAATTGCATACTTGAAAGTACGTGAAGTTGAATGTCTCACAAAACTTAGTATCAAATAGATTTACGTATGAAAAGTCCATTTGTTCTTGTATATGAAAGTATTCCCTTGATATAGTATTTATAGTATGTGAAATCTCATGAATATCTAGTAAACTATACCTATTATAGTTTTTCCAAAAGTGTGATTCGTTTGTTTGATAAACCCAAGTGTAGTGTCGACTTTGTATGTAAAGTATAACATTTGTAATAACATTATTGAACATTTATACTCAAAATATAAATAAAGTGTTTCATATTTACATAACATCATGTTTCATTCCAAAAAGGACAAAGTGTTCTCGTGATATGTTGTATGAGAACGTTTTCGTATGATAGTTATAAATCACATATGATTGATTATAACAAAAGTATAACAAAAGATTTATGTTATTCACACGAGGATAATCGTGTGTTCACTTGTATTCCCCCCCCCCTTAAAAGTGTATAAAAGCATTTGAAAACGTAGTTATAGGGGTATGAACTCACTTGATAGAGTGAAGATGATGAGATGAAAACCGATCAGAACTTCGACAGGAGAAAGCGGGTTTTCTCGGGATTCTCGGGAATTCTCGAGAGTGTAAGACCTTCCTTCGTAACTTGGATGCGAAGACCGGGGCTTTGGGATGGCTTCGGGGGTTAAAACGCAGAGCTTCGGCATGAGAATGAAGAGAATTGAGCAATGAAACCCGGAACCCTTGAGCTCTATTTATAGTCCAAAATTTTGGGTCCCACGTCATGGCCATAAGGTTGCCATGTCGTGGCCTCGATCCTATCCTGTTCCATGGACGAGACGTCTGCTGCCAAGCCTGAAAACCCATCAATCAGGGCCCCCACGTCGTGGCCATCTGTGCCACGTCGTGGCCATCCTAACAGCCTCGGATTTTGTGTCTCGAACTTGTAAAATCCGTAACTTCTGTGTACAAGCTCCGTTTTCGACGTTCTATATATGCACGCGTAGGTGAGAACATGCTCTACAACTCTCGTTTAGATTTCGTCAGCTAATTTTGACTTTATTTTGAATTAATTAATTTTTAACAGGCCGGGGCACGAAAACTCCGTCATAAATCCATAACTCCTTCGTCCGATGCCCGTTCTCGTCAGACTTTTTACCGTTGCGCTACTATTGTTGAGATCTTCGATTCTCATTTAGATTGTTTCGGCCAAAAATCCCTCGATTTCTATTTCGAGTTTTTAGCTGTCTACTGCTATATCCGAAACTTCGAAAAATCATAACTTCCTCATACGAAGTCAGATTTGGGTGTTCTTTTTATGCATGTTCACGGTTTAATGATATCTACGACTTTCGTTTAGATACTTAAGGTTAAAAAAGTATTTTATTAAAACTTTGCGTTTAACGTTTAATCATTTTGACGGTTTTGTTGTGAATCTTAGGTTAGTCATAACTTCTTCGTTATAACTCGGATTTTTGTGTTCTTTATATTTCTGAAAACCTTGACATGATAATTATCATTTTAGGCAACCCAATAGAGACTTTTGAACATTTTATTTTTGACGCTAATTTCATTATATCAAAAGAGATTACAATTCTTGACTTTTCAGGTCATTACATTGATTCGAAATATCGGGTTGTCACAATAGAGATTGTTGGATGCAGTTAAAACCGGAGTTATGTGCTAATTGGGTTAGGATGATCGGAAGTAGTACAAGTTTCATTTAGTAGTTAGTTTTATATTTTGATTTTGTTGCGAATTTAGTCGTATGATTTTAGTGGTTTTATATTTTGTTATTTGAACAAGAATAATTATATGTATTACGTTATGGTTCTTTATGTTATTAATTATTAATATCATATCCTCTTTCGAAAAAATTATTAATGTCATATTCATTGATTATATTTTGTATTTGCAAGGTTATGGATTTTGCAGATGAAAGTTTGTTCTTAATTATTCTATATCTTTATATGAGAAAAAGAAATGATGCAAGACAAATAGAAAGAATGAAAGATATTGATTCAGACTTAAGTGGACATGCATTCACACAAGAGTTGCTAAAGGGATCGAATTCACAATGTCTTGAATTGATGCGTCTGTCCCAATATGCATGTGTTATTGTGCAACCATTTCAAGCAAAAAAATTGGTTGTAAGATAGTAAGCATATAACTGTCTAGGAAAAGGTGACAATGCTTTTGATAACTATTGGACACAATAAACATTTTAGGATGGTCACACAGAGGTTTCAATATTCAACAAAAACTGTTCATAACTGTTTTCATGAAGTTTTATATAGAATGATAGAATTTGCAAGAGAAGTTATACGACCGTCATTTGATGCAATTCCGAATATGTTAAATCGCCAAAGAAAATTCAGAGAAAATTTAGTATATATATATATATATATATATATATATATATATATATATATATATATATATATATATATATATATATATATATATATATATATATATATATATATATATATAAGCAAATTTTTATAATATTTTTTCTTTACTGTAGGGAGCAATAAGTGCCTTGGATGGAACGATCATGCATGTAGTTGTGCCTACTAAGGAGCAAACTGCTTATAGAGGAAGAGGAGACATCACAACACAATGCTCAACACACCAGGCCCTACTCCTATTAGTTACTTAGTATCCTTGAAATCCCTCGTGAATCTCATACGGATCCTATGCTTTCAGTAGTATGGGCCCATACTACCTTCCACACCTATCCGTAGTCGATCTAGAATTCATCCCAAGGTCCTAAGTCACTGCACTAGACTACTCGTAGGTGTGCTAACACCACTTCTGCTACGATTATCCTCACTCTCGCACCACCAATTGCTTTTGTGCATGCTTGTTGTACACAATACGAGATCAGATAGACTGTCGAATAATCGAATCTGATCTAAGTCCACAACGAAACAAGGAACAGGAAGAAAGGCCAAGTCGATCATTCCAAGTCTATTCAGTCCGACCATATACAACTAATCAACATACACACAAAAATCTCACAATCAAGTAATATAAATCAGGCAAGTAGCTTCCTGTATCATAAAGCATCACAGAATCAAACATTTCTATCCAACAGTTTCTAAAGAACCTTATCGACTAGCATGCTTTTTCTAATAATTCATATATCCATAAAAATCAAAACTTAACATACATAACAAGTATGAGTATTTTGGGAACCACTCTCCTGTTCGAGCTCTGACTGACTGTACACACCGCATCTTCCTGAAAAAGTCAAAGTTAAGTCAAGGCCTAGGTTCCCGATCCCAAGCCAACAATCAAACAAGAACATGACAAGAGACCGAGCCCATGTCCCTAACCCAACCCTTTTTATTATAACGTCTTTTTCAAAAACATCTTGCGAAAACTCTCGGATCCTAGTTTGAGACTGAATTCACACAAGTGTTCCTCCAGTTCACTCAAACCCGGACTTTGATACCAACTTGTAACATCCCATTTTCATGGCCAAAAATTTTCATTTTTATTTAAAATTAAGCTTCTCAAGTTATAAAAACCATTTTAAGAAAAACCATTTATTCTCAATTACAATTAATGAAATCAGATTATTATGATGAACGCGAAATCCTCATTGCTGCTGATGAGTGTGTGTAGTCCCTCCTTTGCCTTCCTGCAATCACCGACGATACCCGAAACCATAAACAATTAGGTAAGCATAAATTTTAGTGAGTTTCCCCCAAAATACCCCATATGATAGACATACAATTATGCATCGGGTCCACTCAGCCATCAGGCTGGAATACCTAGGGTTTGTTGGCCTACCGCCTCAACCCAACCACTCTTCCAGAGCCTCCGTGCCTACGACTTACAGCTGGCCCACACCGGGTATCTTGGCCTATAACACAAAGTAGGACCACCTCAACCCGCCACTACCATATGTCGACATATAACAAACAAAGATCAGACACATAACACAGACAAACATCAATCATCCAGCTCACTACCGCTGTCACACCCCCAAACCGGAACGACGGAAGCGTTCAGGGGTGGATGACTTCATGTTAAGTAGCACAACACATGCATCATAGTAATGAAAGTAACAACAACCATCGTATTGATAATATAATGTATACATTGTGTTCAAAACATTACTTGAAATACATTAAAAGTACAACAAAAGTTAAGACGTAAAGCTCCGTCTTCGCAACATCTGAGAGGTACCTGTCTACTAATGTTCCTGAGAATACAAGTGGTTTGAAAAAGTGTCAACATTAAAGTTTGTGAGTTTGTGAGTTTGTAAGTATTTTTGTTATAAAAAGTATACTCTTTGTTCTTTGGAAAAGTTCGCATGTTCCTCTAGAACGTCCTATATGTTTTCTTTAGTAGAATGATAACCACCATAGTTCCTTCTACAATCACTTAGTTTATACTAACTATGTATAACCTAATATCGAACGGACAGTTGAATGTGTGAATCTGCCCTAAGCCCACAACCAAACAAGGAACAGGAAGTAAGGCGGAAGTCACACATTCCACTGCCTATCAGATATTATTTATATATAATTCTGATGTATAAACTAATGAATTATAGAATTAACCATCAAAGTTCCTTTATGTTATACTAGTTTGATAATAAGTATTAAACCTTTTGTAAATAAGTTCCTAGTCCCACTTACTCTATTGTAAAACATTCTTTTCAGTAATAATTGTTATTGTTTTCAAAAAGTTCTATCGAAAACTGTTTACCTTTAAAATAACGATGTTTACCATAGAAAATCCTATATTTTCTATAAAACCGACTTGTAGTCTTAATCGTTCCAAGACCGAAAAGCACAAGTATAATTACTAAACTTACTTTAATGATATCTGGTTTTGTTGATAAGTTAAACTGGCTGAAGACTTGTTTGCCCTGAAAACCTGATGCGACGATACTACCCTCCTATGATCACTTAATACATACGAGATGTATATAACCGAGATCGAACAGATAGTTGAATGAAAGAATCTGCCCTAAGCCCACAACCAAACAAGGAACAAGAAGTAAGGCGGAAATCACACATTCCACTGCCTACCGGACTTCAATTTGATCTAACCGTATTATATATACTAAGTAATCACATAGTTAATATCCTTCGAGATTGTTTAAGGAAAAGTATATTACTACGTAAATATGTCGTTGTTTTCTCCTTGTGAGTTCTTATGACCATACTAATTTATATGATGTGAATCGGACGTCGGTATCATTTATGATGTTTGTCACCCGCAGACCTGCCGGTCCAACTGTAGCTAACAGTAGAGGTGAGGGATTGTCGGTCCCATATAGATCTATACACAAACTCACGCTCTCCTTCCAGGAGACTCTGGTTCATAAAGGTAGACTTCCATTGGTACTTAGGTAAGTACACGAAGACATGTCTCACAAACTAGATCAACGACTTTACAAGTAATAATGCGAAAACCTTTTTATAAATAACTGGTAATTTTGTAAAAAGATCCATTTGTTCCATAAACTATACTTATCATAGTTTATAAGTTTATTTTCATGTTTTAACCTGGACTTTGTAAAATAGTTCATATGATCCATAAACTATACCTATTATAGTTTATCAGTTTATTTCCATGTTTTAACAAGTTTCACGTTTAAATACATATTGATGGTAAGAAAAACATAATAAGTAAATTATATTTTAAAACACAAAATTTCTTGTGTTTTACTTGTATTCCCCCCCCCCCTAAAAACATTGAAAAAGCTTGGAAAAGTATGGGGGTATGAACTCACCTTATTTGAGTGATTCGATAGAAGGTTCGATATAGAATGTTATTCCACAAGTTAGATCCCGAGGCAAAACGAATCCTATAAGCATTTCATGTAATATATATGCATACTTTTAGTGAATATAATCACAAATATGATAAGGAAATGGACTAATATGTAAGTTTAACTTACAAATAAAAGTGTTAGAAGCAAAATGGAAGGCTGCAAGGGGTTTACGGCCAACCCTATGGGTTCACAGTCCAAAAAGATCTTGGTGTTCTTGGGTTTACGGTTGAGTGTTCTTGATGAATGAAGGAGATTCAAGGGTTTATGGTTAAGTGTTCTTGATGAAATGAAGAACACTTGAAGATTGGAAGGTGTTTATAAATTGATTACACGATCAAGGTATGATACTTGCAAGATTCTAAGTTGAATTCAAGAGAATTTCGCATGAAATTCAAGAAAAGAAGAAGTTTCTCATGTTCTTGAAGAGAGAGGAGGTTTTTGGTTGATGATACTTGAGAGAGGATCTTGAGTTTTCGGCTAAGGAGTGTAGAATGAAGGAAAAATCAGTCAAATATATATATATATATATATATATATATATATATATATATATATATATATATATATACATAGGAGTTTTCAGCTGTAAACACTTCCCGAGGAGATAAGATCCTCGGGTTTGCGGTTGCGAGGGGAGTTCACGGCTGCGAATAGTTTACAGCCCTCTTCGGTTTGCGATTCCCTTTGGTTTGCGGCTCCCTTCGTTTGTGGTCCGAAGAGAAGAAAAGAGAAAGAAGAGGCAGCGAGTGTTTGCGGCTACGAAGGTCTTCGATTTTAGATGTTTCTACTTCTTTATTTTTACCACACTTTTATCAAGTGTTTTAAGTGTGTGAAATATAATTATTTTAACTTTTTTAAAATAACAAATCAATAAGTTTTGACTTGAGTTGACTTTTGTTGACTTTTACACGATAGAAAATAACGAAATGTTACATTATCCCCCGTTAGAGGGAATTTCGTCTCGCAATTCAAATTCTGAGTGGTTACTAGGAATTGGGAAAGAAGTGAGTACTTCGATTCTCTCTAAACTTCTCTTTCTTTAGTGAATTCGGATCCTCACTTGATAATCCAATGAAGTTTCACTGTTGGGTCTGATGTTCTGATCGGTAAAGAGTGTGTGTGTTTTACTTACTTGACTATGTTTATCCAACTGGTAAGATTGTTCACTCGTAGCTCTAGCCAGCTTTTGTCCTGAAGTTCATAGTAGGATTTATACCTGATCCATCTATCATTACCTCGTGTATACAAGTTGTATATAATTAAGATTAATAAGACGGTCGGATGTGCGACTCTGCCCCATGTCCACAACCAGACAAGGAACAGGAGATAGGGCAGAAGCACACATCCTAGGTCTATAGAATCTTAATTATATACCACTCTCGCGTATACACTTAACAGTGATAGGTTAACCGTATTTGTCCTTAGCCTCTGTGCTTGAACTTGACTTGCTACATTTGTGGTATTTCCGAAAAGGTCTGCTGGGAATACTTCGGGAAGTCACGGACTTTCAGAATATCCTTAGTGTTTTTCACTTTAAGTTTCTTGTCTACGGAATAAGCTAGGAAGACGTGGTACCCCTCGCATGGCTACTTCTGAGGTTTTGAAGCGAGAGACGATTCTAAGGTTCGTATCTAGTTTATTGTTATGAGTGACGGAAGTTTCGTTAGTCGATCGTTTAAGGTGAAGGGTCATTACGTGGCATAGGAAATTGGTATGGTGAGGACCAAACCATTCCATTTCTAAGAACGACATCAGAACTTCTTATTGTAACGGTTGTTAAGTCGATTAGGAAAAAGTGTTTGTTTTATCCTTGTTTTATCCTTGTTAGTACTAGCAGTACAAGTGTTCTGATAATTGAAAATAATTAACTTTCTTAATATAATCCCTACTAGGTCCCTCTATAATCTCTTGGTGTATACAAGTCATGTATAATCAAGATTGGAAAGACAGTCGACTGAGTGACTCTGTCCTAAATCCACAACCAGACAAGGAACAGGAAATAAGGCGGAATCACTCACTCTATGCTTACAAATCTTAATTATAAATGACCCTAATGTATACACTAAGCCATCATAGCTTACATGAAAGGGTTTCTTAGTTCTTATATGAACGATGTGTTAACTTACGATTTTAAATTTTAATTGTTAAATATTTTCCATGAAAATTAGATGTTTAATTATTGTTGTTTAGAAAACATACCAAAATCCTAGAAGGTTCCTCATTGCTCATTTATGTCCTATCATTAAACTCCTCCCGTTCCTCCGTCATTCTTCTCTGTTGGACAATCTCTTTTGAAATGTCCCATTTCACCACATAAGTGGCATATTGGACTTACTCCAACATTGGTGGTTGAAGTGAGGTGTTCCACTAGAGTCCTACAGAAGCGGGCAGTGTGCCCTTTCATGTTGCATCTTTTGCAATGCAACTCCAGGCAGACTCCATAATGATGGTAGTTGCACTTGTTGCAGTGTGGGAGGTTTCCTAAATACGGTGTTGTCGGTGTTAGGGTAGTAGGGTTGGTGGGAGTATGGACTGTTCCAGCTTGTTTCTTTTTGGTAGGTCTTTGTGTTGAACTACTTCCTTTTTCATTCCGGAACTTTCGTTTCATGTTTTCAGGTTTGTGGGTTGGAATATGCTTGTAGGTAGATACTCGTTGGTTTCCTAGGTTGTTATTACGGTTTGAATTGTCTAGACCATTTCCATTTTCACTAGCGTTATTTGCATTGAAATATGCCATGACGGCTGTCACGGCGGCCGTAACCGTAGCTTGGAAAGTAGCATAATCTATCTGTAGAAATGGCGTTTCGTCGGTTGGCTGGTTATTTCCATGCGAAGACATAATTCTGTTACATGATGTGAAACGAGTCGATAAGTAATTATGGTTGTTTCTAGTTATATATATAAATTTCTTGTTTTGTTATGCGGTTCTCAATGTTTTGACCTACATCCCTATGATGTATTCATGGTAAAGAGTACTAATAAGTTTTGTTCAGATGTTAAGTTTAACAAAGTAGGATATAGATATTTAAATCTTTACTTGATCGGGTTTCATAGGTTTTGGAAGGAAGTATCTCTATCGATTTTACTGTTACTAGTTGTGACAAACGGTACAGTAATTTAACACATATTGTTAGTAGTGTAATCACTGACTCACTAGGTTATATTAGTTTCTTAGTTATTAGTATGCCGTATAAGGTGCTCTCTAGTTTGTTTCTGATAGGGTAAGGTTTTGTTAACGATCTCTCTAGTGCCTTTCTCTTTGTCTGATTCTTTCTCGAAATTCTCCTCGGGAACCCTCTTTTGGTTCTACCTCAACTTCTCTGTTGACTGTTGTAATGGAGTGGTTACATCTACCTATCTTGTTCTTGCGAAAATGGGAATGTCTAAAGAATCTATGATATTTAATAAAATATTTTTATTAAAAATAAACTTTTACGAGAATGATCCTTTCTGGGTCTTTCTATAATTACTTAGTGTATACAGATTATATATAATTCAGATCAAATAGACTTTCGAATAAGTGATCCTACTCTAAAACCACAACCAAACAAGGAATAGGAAGTAGAGTGAAAATCACCAATTCTAAGTCTATAAAATCTCAACTATATTTAACTTTAATGTATGCACTCGGTGATTATAGCCTTATCAGTAAAGGTCTTTTAGTTTTTCACATGAGTTAGTTATTATACTTAAAATACTCCTATAGTATTTTAACTTTATGTTTTGTTCTAGCATTTCTTTATATATAGGGTTGGTAAGTTTTAGACTTGCTGCAACACCACTATCACTCCCAAACACATGTTGGTCGTATCTCAAATAAATATAGTTGATCAGGCTATATTTATTCCAGATATAATTACATAACTGTCCAGTTTTGACTGTAATGTCCAACATCCAAATACTTTTATTTTGTTCTTCTTGTGATACTTGTTTTAGTGTATATATACTTTTATAAAATATTGTTATATTTTAAAGTAAAATTCTTGTTCATAGGGTTTTAGTCCCATTGTATTTATAGTTGTATATCTTTTATAGGTTGATATACTTAGTTCACTATAACCAACGCTCTGATACCAATCTGTCACACCCCCAAACCGGAACGGCGGAAACGTTCGGGGGTGGATGACTTCATGTTAAGTATCACAACACATGCATCATAGTAATCAAAGTAACAACAACCATCGTATTGATAATATAATGTATACATTGTGTTCAAAACATTACTTGAAATACATTAAAAGTACAACAAAAGTTAAGACGTAAAGCTCCGTCTTCGAAACATCTGAGAGGTACCTGTCTACTAACGTTCCTGAGAATACAAGTGGTTTGAAAAAGTGTCAACATTAAAGTTGGTGAGTTGATAAGTATTTTTGTTATAAAAAATATACTCTTTGTTCTTTGGAAAAGTTCGCCTGTTCCTCTAGAACGTCCTATATGTTTTCTTTAGTAGAATGATAACCACCATAGTTCCTTCTACAATCACTTAGTTTATACTAACTATGTATAACCTAATATCGAATGGACAGTTGAATGTGTGAATCTGCCCTAAGCCCACAACCAAACAAGGAACAGGAAGTAAGGTGGAAGTCACACATTCCACTGCCTATCAGATATTATTTATATATAATTCTGATGTATAAACTAATGAATTATAGAATTAACCATCAAAGTTCCTTTATGTTATACTAGTTTGATAATAAGTATTAAACCTTTTGTAAATAAGTTCCTAGTCCCACTTACTCTATTGTAAAACATTCTTTTCAGTAATAATTGTTATTGTTTTCAGAAAGTTCTATCGAAAACTGTTTACCTTTAAAATAACGATGTTTACCATAGAAAATCCTATATTTTCTATAAAACCGACTTGTAGTCTTAATCGTTCCAAGACCGAAAAGTACAAGTATAATTACTAAACTTACTTTAATGATATCTGGTTTTGTTGATAAGTTAAACTGGCTGAAGACTTGTTTGCCCTGAAAACCTGATGCGACGATACTACCCTCCTATGATCACTTAATACATACGAGATGTATATAACCGAGATCGAACAGATAGTTGAATGAAAGAATCTGCCCTAAGCCCACAACCAAACAAGGAACAAGAAGTAAGGCGGAAATCACACATTCCACTGCCTACCGGACTTCAATTTGATCTAACCGTATTATATATACTAAGTAATCACATAGTTAATATCCTTCGAGATTGTTTAAGGAAAAGTATATTACTACGTAAATATGTCGTTGTTTTCTCCTTGTGAGTTCTTATGACCATACTAATTTATATGATGTGAATCGGACGTCGGTATCATTTATGATGTTTGTCACCGCAGACCTGCCGGTCCAACTGTAGCTAACAGTAGAGGTGAGGGATTGTCGGTCCCATATAGATCTATACACAAACTCACGCTCTCCTTCCAGGAGACTCTGGTTCATAAAGGTAGACTTCCACTGGTACTTAGGTAAGTACACGAAGACATGTCTCACAAACTAGATCAACGACTTTACAAGTAATAATGAGAAAACCTTTTTATAAATAACTGGTAATTTTGTAAAAAAGATCCCTTTGTTCCATAAACTATACTTATCATAGTTTATAAGTTTATTTTCATGTTTTAACCTGGACTTTGTAAAATAGTTCATATGATCCATAAACTATACCTATTATAGTTTATAAGTTTATTTCCATGTTTTAACAAGTTTCATGTTTAAATACATATTGATGGTAAGAAAAACATAATAAGTAAATTATATTTTAAAACACAAAATTTCTTGTGTTTTACTTGTATTCCCTCCCCCTCCCCCCCCCCCCCCCCTAAAAACATTGAAAAAGCTTGGAAACATATGGGGGTATGAACTCACCTTTTTTGAGTGATTCGATAGAAGGTTTGATATAGAATGTTATTCCACAAGTTAGATCCCGAGGCAAAACGAATCCTATAAGCATTTCATGTAATGTATATGCATACTTTTAGTGAATATAATCACAAATATGATAAGGAAATGGACTAATATGTAAGTTTAACTTACAAATAAAAGTGTTAGAAACAAAAATGTAAGGCTGCAAGGGGTTTACGGCCAACCCTATGGGTTCACAGTCCAAGAAGATCTTGGTGTTCTTGGGTTTACGGTTGAGTGTTCTTGATGAATGAAGGAGATTCAAGGGTTCACGGTTAAGTGTTCTTGATGAAATGAAGAACACTTGAAGATTGGAAGGTGTTTATAAATTGATTACAAGATCAAGGTATGATACTTGCAAGATTCTAAGTTGAATTCAAGAGAATTTCGCATGAAATTCAAGAAAAGAAGAAGTTTCTCATGCTCTTGAAGAGAGAGGATGTTTTTGGGTGATGATACTTGAGAGAGGATCTTGAGTTTTCGGCTAAGGAGTGTAGAATGAAGGAAAAACCCATCATATATATATATATATATATATATATATATATATATATATATATATATATATACATAGGAGTTTTCAGCTGTAAACACTTCCCGAGGAGATAAGATCCTCGGGTTTGTGGCTGCGAGGGGAGTTCACGGCTGCGAACAGTTCATGGCTGCGAACAGTTTGCAGCCCTCTTCGGTTTGCGGTTCCCTTTGGTTTGAGGCTCCCTTCGTTTGCGGTCCGAAGAGAAGAAAAGAGAAAGAAGAGGCAACGAGGGTTTGCGGCTACGAAGGTCTTCGGTTTTAAATGTTTCTACTTCTTTATTTTTACAACACTTTTATCAAGTGTTTTATGTGTGTCAAATATAATTATTTTAACTTTATTAAAATAACAAATCAATAAGTTTTGACTTGAGTTGACTTTTACACGATAGAAAATAACAAAATGTTACAACCGCCTACTAGTCCTCTAATAGCATACAATCCCACTTCCAGCTAACTTCCATGAAATGCGTAACCATATTTAGGCAGAGCTGAGATAGCCACCCAAATAGATGATCCTACTCTAGATCCACAACCAAACAAGGAAGATGAAATAAAGCCTAGATCAAGAGTTCTCAGGCTATCCTACATGACTACATACTGTCCCTAGGGCACTCCACTAGATGATAACCAACAAGTACCAAAAACATACGAATCCAACAGTGCACTATAGCATAGCAACATCCTATATACTAGGATACTTATCTAACATGTCACTATAGCATAGCAACATACGAAGTATCAACAATCCAAGGAATGCATGATTGTATATATTCAGAGGTGAGATAACCACCCGGACAGGTGGTCCTACTATAAAAACAAAACCAAACAAGGAAAAGGTAAGAGAGCCTGGACCAAGAGTCACCAGTCTATCCTACATGACTATATACAGTCCTTAAGGCGACCTTCTACTGACAGATAACCAAAACTAGTGGGTCAACATTGGTGCCTTCAACCCACGGTACAATGAGGCGAAACTCATATGAAATGAAGAAACCCGAGAACACCATGATATGCTCCCTACCACACTGCTTGCTCTTGCACATCCACTAACATCAGAACCATTAAAATCTTAATCACCAATCAAAACCCTCAAGTTTGAACTAAAGTCAATCTTTGTCAACCTTGGTCAAAGTCAAAATCAAGAAAAGTCACCCAGACCGAGTATGCCCTATGTACTCGCGATCTAGATCAGGCTCCCCTTAGGCGTACGCCCGACATACTACAAGTTACGCCCAACGTACGCAATGGCTTAATAACTTCATTTTGAGGGCTTAGTTCCTTAAGTAACCACGTCAAACTTCTGTCTTAGCCCTAAATCACATCCCAAACCATAAAGTTTCCAACTTTATGGTTCTACATGTCTAGATCAAGCCCACCAACAAAACCCTAACTTTCCTTAACCACTAAAGTTCTTAATGGCTTGCATGAAGTAATCTCAGGGGCCAAGATCATATTTTTATGGCTCAAGACATGGAAATACGTCCAAAAGGACATCTCAAATGCTCTATAACATACCATGCAAAAAAAAGGACATATTTGGGGATAAAAAGCTCATATATCACCATGCAAGCTAGATCCAGAAACTAAATCGTCAAGATGGGAACTTTTTACCTTCTAGAGGAGAATGATGCAAAACTTCCAAATCCAAGCTTGCTTCTAGCTTCTAAGGTTCACCACCACCTTCTTCCTCCTTTGGAACACACAAAACCCACTCAAAGGTCTTCAAAATTCACTAAAGGGGGCTAGGGTTTGCTAAGGAACGTCTCAAATGATAGAGGTGAGGAATGGGATGAAGAAATGGAACTTAAGGATCAATAAATAGGGTCCTAACCCTCAAGATTAGGGTTTTTGGTCTAGACAGAGTACATCCAACTTACTCAAAATGACATTGTTCCATTGGAAGGACTTACGCCCCACATACCATGCCGGTACTCCCAACTTACTATGATTTGCCCAAAAATTACAACAATGCCACTATGGGCCATTTTGCAAACAAAACTCATTCTAAGGGTAAAAAAGGTAATATTTGAAAATCTAGGTTTTACACAAAGTCCCACAAATCAGCTGCACGATCATCCTAAACTAAACATAAGCTAAACCTCATACTATAGCTTTACACCCCTCAAAGTTTTACCAACCTAATAATCATAAGCTATAATATAATTAATAATATTTTAGTTATATAATAATGTTTTGTTAGTTATTTTATATAGTCTTGTTGGTCTAATATAAAAACGGTTTTGAAAAGAGATAATAATTTAGTTATAACTATATCATGATCGTTAGACCAATATTTCAAAATCCATTTTAAACGGATCAAAACGATGTTACTAAAATATGATATCAACGTGATCATATTCACCAAAATACTCTATTTATACTAAAAATATGAATCTCTAAATTAAAGAATTCGTACGAATACATTAAGAGTCATCACAAAATTAAACACATTAGATAAGTTGATACGTGTCAAATTTCTTTAAAAGGTTAGTCATTGATATTTTTGACACGTAGCCCGCAAAACTGACACATTTATGCCGTTAATATTCTGACTAACTTTCTTTCTTATCCAAACACTTCTTTATTCATGTATACGTGTTATGCATATTCAAGTATTTCACCCCACATACATGTATATGAAAGACATGTTTACCTCTTATAACTAGTTATATATACATAATATTAAACTAGAGTTGTCCTATCTTTGTTTTCTTTATTTCTTTATTCTAATTACAATCCATTTGTAGTAGGGATTCATGTATTTATTCCAACCCAAAATGCATGAAATATTAAATATAAACATATTTAACTATATCAAACATTATTTTAATTTCGATCTAAGTTTCATCAACAAATTGTGTATAGGCTTTCTTTATATTAATGTAATGTAATAACAACTTAATTAACATATTTCTATAATAATATTTAACGTAAAAATTTTGTTTTGGTTAAATACAATCATATTTTCATGATAGTCTTACCTTTATATAATGTGTGTTAAAAATATTATTGCATCTCATATTTACCTATATTTTAATATAGTATTATCGTAATTTGACTTATCTCCAATATATTTTATAAAAATATACTTGGGTATTAGTAGTCGGAAAATACGGGTGTTACATAAAGGTGGAAACTTGAATTATACCTAAGGTCCAGAAGATAGATGAAAGTTGAGATCTTCCTATGCAAGGCTTCAAAACTCCATCTTGTAAGAAGATTCCCTCTAAAATCCACCAAAGTACTCAAAAAATGGATGAGAGAGGATATAGGAAGCTCAAATTGGTGAAAGGGAGGCTAGGGTTTCTCTCAAGAGGCTTTAGATGTGATGAAGGATGGAAAAATACCGCAAAACATGGAACCACCCTTTAAATGCATAGAAAACCCAGAAAATTTTGTGGGCTTAGGCTGCCCAACGCTCACCTTGTGACACCTGTTTGTCACCTCGTGCTGACTCATCACGTCGTAAGGATCTACTCCTCACCTTGTGGTGACGAGTTTTCACCCAAATCCTATTAAACTTCAAACAATCATAACTTCTATGACAGACTCATAGGCTTTATAGATGGTGTTCATATCTATTTGGATCTAGGTTAGATAATATTCACAAAGAGACAAGTCAAAATTATTGTCAGTAATTATGGATTTTACCTGCTAAACGATGTTTCGCCCTGGTGGATCGTTGGTGGCCGTATAGCAGTAGTTTGGTTCAGCAACTTCATCTTCTTCTTCTGACCCAGAGGACCAATATCCTTTATCACATTCAATTGTTTGTCTTGCCATCAGATACATGTTTCTTCCAGTATCCATATCATCATCATCATCTCTGGAGGACCAGTACCCTTCTACATCTCTTGATACGGTGGTAACAAAATCCTTTTCACTTTCTGACATTTCTTGAGCTTTTTGTGCATAATAGGCAGAGTCCTTGATCTTGGGTTTCTGTGGGACTTCGGCTAAGCAATCCTTGGCAAAGTGGTTTGCATGTCCACATTTGTGACACACAATCTTGGGTTTTTCCGACTTCGGAGTCTATGATTATTCTGATGTGTGATTTGGTGTAGGAAGGTTAGGTTTGTAGGATGGTGGTTTTTATTGTGATTGTTGAGGTTCTAGAGATGAAAAAGGTTGAGGATTATTTTGGTGAGGAGCATGAAAACAATTGTGATACAATTTGTGGGAAGGATTGAAAGGACGTTTGTATTTCATGGAAAGCAATACAAACTCCTGTTGGAATTGGAGTTCGGAGTCCATTGTTTCCGGATCAAGATTGCCATCAACAATATAGTTAGAAGTGGGTAAGATGGATGGTGAGGGTTGAACAGGTGAAACAACGGATTTAAAAGGGTCTGAGGCAGATGGGTTCAGAACATGAGGTTCGAAGGAGCTAACAAGAGCTAGAGGACCTCCTGAAAGTTCTCTTAAGGTTTGTGCAACGTTTGATTCATGACCTTGGAGTTCATCAAACAGTTGGTAAAGCTTCAGTTTCTTCAAAGATCCGTTGCTTTGAAGACAAGATTTCACATTTCCCCATCCTTTACCAAGACTATTTATGAACTTGAGATTGTACTCCAAAGGAGTTCGGACAATCCCATGAGTTGTCATGTTGTTGACAACGATTCGGTACCGGTTGGAGGCTGAGGAAACTGATTCACCAGGAGTTGTTGTGAAAGTGTCAAACTCATTGACAACTGAGGTCAGACGCTTGTCTTTCATGTTCTCTGAACCTTCGAACAGATCTTGAAGAGTATCCTATTTCTGAAAAAGCAACTTGATCAGCATGCAACTTCTCAATATCATCAACAGTGAGAGGTGTTGGATGTTGTTCATCTTGACCCATGAGTTGAGCAGCAACATCTCTAACTGGAACATGGGGACCTTCTTTGACGGATCTCCCGATAGCTTCACCTTTCTCTTTACCCCGTAAAAACCTTTCCATTATGACTTTCCAATGATCATATTCTTCAACAACTAGCAGTGGGGCACGAGTAGGGCAGCCTACGCTATTTGCTATTTGCATTGAATACATTTGTTGAGTATTAGAAGCATCCATTGAAGTTAAGATATCTCAAGCTAAAGTGGTATATAGAAGAACTTTTATCTTGAACACATAAATGATTGAAATACCAATGTAATTTCAAATCAACTATAATCTGATCTTTTGGATTCAAAGGACAACCACTCAAGCTCTGATACCAATTGTGATGACTAAGGATCTGATTACGCAAGGACAAGATTCAAAAACTCAAACCTTGAATTAATGCTTAAGATCAATGTCTGCTACTAAATGAAAGTTCCAGTCAATTCTGGTAAACCAGTCAAGTCTGAAGTAATAGATTCAACAAAGTGTTCAAGTCATAAATGAAGAATGACGATAATGATCAAAGTAAGGACAATAAATGAATAAGAAGAATGTTTTTGAATTGATTTGAAATAGAGGTGTATCTTTGGAGCTACAATCCGGCACGTATTCTTGTCATTAAACGCACCATAAATAGGTGAAAAGGTTACATTGTACAAACTCCTAAACATACATAGGACCGGATAAAAGAGTTGCTTCTGACACTTTGATTATCCAAGTTGACAAAAAGACTAAGTCCTATAACTTGTTACATCAAACAAAATGACAAGATAAATAGATACAAACAGATATACAAAATTGGAACAATATCTTCTCCATTTCGGACTTCCTTCACTTCATACCATAAGCTTTTAATACGGACGCCAATTTCACTTCTAACCACAAATTGACTCCGGAACATCTTTTACTTTGGAACTAAGGCTGACCTCGGAACTTTATTGTGTGATTGATAGAGGTTCACTTTCTGGTACTAACAATAATCCAGCCTTAATCTCATAGTCCAACAATTAATTACAAAGAAAATTGAATAGTTATCATTACCTCAAATCACGGGTGTTACAAAACATAAGCTAAACCTCATACTATAGCTTAACACCCCTTAAAGTTTTACCAAAAGTCAACCGTGGTCAAAAGGCAATGGTCAAAGTGCACCTTAGCAAGTCTCCACGTCGTGGCCACCCATTGGTCACACCGTGATAGCTTCACGATAAAACTGTCGCGGTGATACCAGTCGTCACATCGAGGCAAGCAGACTGCTAGGTCATGAAAGTTGTGCTCTTACAGCTTAATGGGTTAAGCTCTTAATACTTCAAGCCACCCATTCATACTTTGCATAAGGCTTTATTACTTCTTTTCCAACATAAAAATCGTAGCCTTATAGACATGCATGAACAATGCATGTCTTAAGCTCAATCTTGGTCAAAATGACAAAAATGAGATGCTAACCTCAAGCATGGTGACCAAAAGATCATTAAAGATCATATCCATAGACCAAAATACTCATGTGACAAGGTGGAATGATAAAGTTGCAAAATTTATCACATCCAACAACACAATCTTCATTTAATGGACCAAAAAAAGCTTAGAATCTAGATCTAGCAACTTATGAGCATAAAGGTGGAAACTTGAATCATACCCAAGGTCCAGAAGATAGATGGAAGTTGAGATCTTCCTATTGAAGGCTCCAAAACTCCATTTATAAGAAGATTCCCTCCAAAATCCACCAAAGTACTAAAAAAATGGATGAGAGAGGATATAGGAAGCTCAAATTGGTGAAAGGGAGGCTAGGGTTTCTCTCAAGAGGCTTTAGATGTGATGGAGGATGGAAAAATACCCCAAAACATGGAACCACCCTTTAAATGCATAAAAACCCTGAACATTTTGTGGGCTTAGGCTGCCCAAAGCTTATCTCGTGACAACCTATTTGTCACCTCGTGCTGACTCATCACGTCATAAGGATCTGCTCCACACCTCGTGGTGACGAGTTTTCACCCAAATCCGCTTAAACTTCAAACAATCATAACTTCTTTATTTTAACTCCATTTTTGATGATCTTTATATGTATGGAAAGGTATTGAGGAGCCCCACAACCCTATCTAATTACTTTTGGGTTAATACATGTCGAACTAAAATAATAATCAATGCAAGAAGCTCGATATATAACTTTTCCCATTTTACCCTTTTGCTTCGAAGCATAATTCGAGGGATTTAATCACTTAACCCAACATTATCAACATATGATAGGGTCAAAACCCTATTCCCTTGAAGCCCAATACATTTATTCAATCCATTTACGACACATTATCCCGGCAATAGAAACATCCCAAAACTAGGTGTTACACCTACACCTTTTATTAAATCTAGATTAACTATAATTAATTCCAAATTAATTCTAACTAGTTTTGAATTAATTTATTAACTTGTAATAAATTAATAAACTATTTTCCAAACTCTCTCAAATCTTTTCTAGGTATTTTAGCTCATGAGGGGAAGCCTAAAAGAATTTTGTTATTATTCTCAAAGTTATACCAAATAGTTATGACTTTGGACACCTATTTCGAACAAATGCAAGAAAAAGCATTTGATAACAAATGAATTTAGGGCATTAGTGGAATTCAAAAGAATGCAATTTGTAGGAAAGCCAAAGAAAACAAACAACTTGTTGAAAGAAATGTGGCTATTAAGGTGTTAAGGTAGTTGACTCATACTTCGGGTTTAAAAAAAAGATGAAGATGATGTTGGTTCTTTGATTCTTGATTTGACCAATAACATGTTGAAGCTTTTGAGTAAACATGAAAACCAAACTTGTGTTAAAATGAGTCTTTGTGATTGGATATGAAATGTATAAAGATGAGTAAACAAAATGTATAAGGCAAAGTTATGTGACCAAGTCTCGAGCTGCTATGACGATGTGTTTCGGACCCATTGGGAGACAATGGAAAGAGAAAGATGTTGGTGATGGTGAGTAGTTAGATTTTATGTAAGTAGTTATTTTTAAAGCGTGGAGGGGAAATTGTTATCTTGTATTTAACCTTATAAAGATGGTTTGGCCTCTTCTTTAGAGTGTAAGCAATATTTAACAAATGTAGTCAGTTTAAATCGTGTTAACATGGAATATAAGTGTTGTAGTTATATTGATAAAATATAATTATTCAATGACCATCGATGACTCTTATTCTCATTTTCCACAACCACATGTAACAACCGCATGTAGTTGTTCCTGACATTATTCTTTTGGATCAATTATTTCAAAATTTTGAAGTTTCGGGGTTTTGAGTGACTGCAACGTGGTGATGGGGAATTGCCATGGCGCGACCACGTTGTTTAATTGGACATACATTTTAGGTGGCCACGATGCAGTGGGGGTTCAAAACCCTAGATCTCGGGCCTTAGGACCTATTTAATTAACCTTGTGATTAAGGTTTTCCAAAGTTTCAAAAGAAAAAAAAAGAGTGTGGCACACTTCGATTACGCAGTGGCCTTATCGCACCACCACACACCAGACAGTGTCATGTTCACCACACTACCATGGTGACACGTCGCCCATCGCAATGTACGGTTCTTACGATCATAAAAGATATATATCTATATAAAATTATTAGAATGTTTTATAACAAATTATGTGAGCAAGATTAATTCAGCTATTCAAGATTAATAACAATGATATTATCATTTTAAAACATACGGATATCCGCGTGGTGCATAACTAAAACCAAACAAGAACTAAAACTAACAAGTAAATTTCACAATATCAAAAATGATGAAAGAACTAATTCACCTATAAATGATGAAAGAACAAAAGTTACAATTATGAAAATTGTTGTACAGAATATGAACAGAGAACGGATGGAGGCATAAATATGAAAAATCAAAATCACGACCCAATATCAAAAATCGAGAAAATAATTCCTTTAATAACTGTAGCATCAGATTTATAACTCAAACAAGGAGTCCATCCAACATGAGTCCATGACATAATATAATTCTATAAAAAAAATTACAAAACATTTATGATTACAAATACCCATCGGTAATCTATAGAGTTGAAACATTATAATTACAAACACTGGATTACACATATAGGATTCAAATCAAAAGCACACCGCATGCAGACGATAATTAATATATGTTTAAATATGTGTGTAACACACACAGGATAAAACAAAAATTAAAGCATGTAACAATAGTACAAGAAATGGGTGAACGTTATTACCATTTTAGTTTGAAATTTAGGGAGCCATTTTCTAGAAAGCTTCTCTGGGAATTTGTTAGGGTTTTCCATTTTCTATAACGATTCCTTCTTATTTCAACATGTTTGAGATAACGAGCCCAATATGCGGGTTTGGTCTTCTTCTCCAAGACCTCCCTCAGCATGAGCCTGCAAAAATGATTTTTGTTTCTGAAGCGGATGTCTGAGTTTGCAAATACGTGCTCGGGACGGCAAATCTCAAAGAATACATCAAAAAAGGGGGATCGTTCCCACATGCATTCATCGCGTCCCGTTTGAAACGAGAGTTGTTGCACGTTCCTAGCAGGAGGAAACAAGAGCCTTTTTCTTAGGTCATCGATGTCGATGTCCAATGGCAGCTCCTCCTCCTCCTCCTCCACCACCTCCTTGAAGTAGTCAGTTATTATAGAAAGGCGGCACTTGCATGATAACATGAGTGTTTCCCTCATCTTAAGAAAAAAAAATCAACATCAACAGGAGTGTGGAGTGAGAGTGTAATCGTGGTGTGCTTGAGAGACGAGACTGGAAATAAGAGTCTAGGCAATATGTTGCCGCTGAACTCGAACAAAAGTAATTTTGGAGCATGTACTTGTATATCGATAAGGCCGCTTCAAGCACAACCTCCTGATGGAAGCACATGTGAAATGGAAGCTTCCCAACATCCAATATCTCATAAAAAGTGTCAAACTATCAAGAAAGGAAGTCCCGTTCTGATCATGTCCAGACACTCGTAGTCCTGTATTGTCAGACTGCTTGCTAAGAATACTGAATGGGCGTTGAATGGAATAAGGGGCATAATTGGTCGCAAATTATGTAGATCGCAGCTGAACACGTCAAGATTTGGGACATCACTGAGTTCCAAAGCAGTAGAGCTTGCAGCATCCAAAGCTATTCGTAATTCATAAAGATGACGAAGGTTTTTAACCTTCAGAGTCTTGAACTCCTTGCAAGAATCTATAAGCGCTATCTTCTCAAGCAAGGTACAAGATGACAATAAGTCATGGAGTACCTCTTCACCTATGCTCACACCCTTTAAGTGAAGTTCTCGTAGGGAAACACAGTTGATCACAGGACGTTGGCTGGTTGTCATCCAAAGGGAATAACGAGATGCCATAGAAGCTTCAACTTTGACCTTAGTTAGGTTAAGATTCTGACCCGATAGTATCTCATCTGGTAACGTAAACGAGGCACCAAAAAGCTTGATTGAGAGGAAAAACTCTCTAAGACAGGTTTTGGTTGCGATGGGCCCGATCCATTTTTCAGCAAGAGAAGCTGACTCCTGGTTCTCGATGTCGATTAGGAGGAAAAACCTTTCTATTGGTATGTTGTCATGGAGATACCTTTTAAGAGTGTGGTCCACGTCCTGCAACTTCATCATGTTCTTTCCTCTTTGAACAATGAATATGAGGATAGGGATGGTAGACCAAGCGTGAATCCATGACTTGGACAGCACACTTGTGCGGACTGCTTCTTCATATGTCAACCGTGATTGTATAAGATGCATCAACTCGGGAACATCTTCTACTTCTCGTCTCATCCCTTCAAACACATAAAAACACATCATCAAATTTTCAAAAAACATATTATCTTATATAAATAGGTACACCAACCAACCATGCCTAAAAAATTGCATATACATACGGATATTCAACTTCAAATCAAACCAAAAACAACAGATTTGCATATCCATCAATAGTTAACCTACCGACAAGCATATTTAAGGGAAGTTGTAGCATCCAACCAAAGGAGTTACAAACAGATTTAGGGGCTGTCTTCCAGTTTGACTTAACTAGAAACAAAAGCCTACAATACACAACTAGAAATCATGTTTGGCTGCACAATTATTCAAAATCCAACATAGCCAGCCCACAGGGCATTAATTTATGAGGGGCATAAAACTTATTCCAGCTGTTAATGGAGTTTTCGACTAAATAGGTGTGTTTTAAAATTTTATTTACCAAATAGGTGTAGTTTTAAAAATATTTACTAAATAGGTATAATTTAAAATTTTTGATGTATATTTTTTAAATTCCAACTTTTTTTAGTGTTTTTAATGTATATATTTTTGACATTTTTAAACTTTTCACTGTTATTTTTTCCACAGAAAAAGTTACAAAATTTGTTTTTTTTACTCAAAAATTTTCTAGACAATGATTATGGCCATGTTTTACAAATTGATACCTAATAAATCATATCTTAGATTATTTTGATCCGTAAACACTTTTAATAACAATTTGATTAAAGATATTTCTAAAAAAGCAAAACACTATACCTGTTAGATTATTTTAACTTGTCACACCCCCGAACCAGACGACGGAAACGTCCGGGGCCTGTACGTGACTTCATTGTTGAAGTATCATTACAGAGTATATAATTGAAACATAACATCATCATCATCACACATGTAATATAACAGCATTCATAGTTTACATTGAGTATTGTAATGTAATATTACATGCCAAATAGTTAAAGTATGATGAAACAAAATATAACTAAACATCCGTTAGCTTGTTCAGCTCAACCTGCTTCAATGGTTTCCTGAGAATACAAGTTAATTTAAAAATGTCAACATAAAAATGTTGGTGAGTTCATAAGCATGTTTGTGAAAATGATTTGTATAACTTCGAAACCACCAGAAAATCCTATATTTTCCGAAAACAGTTTAGTGTGTTTGTGTCAGATCTTGTATTAATGCATGTGTGTTATTGTTTATGAGAATGTATCAAGATGTTACTGATATGATGAGGAGTATGTAAAGAGAATGCCTCCAGACAACCCGATGTTGTCCGTAAACGAGAATGCTGCCATACCAACCCCCGAGGTTTAGTACCAGTAAGAGTATGTTTCTGAGTAATCCAAGAAAAAGAGAATGTCCCCAGACAACCCGATGTTGTCTGTAATAGAAAATGCTGCCACACCAACCCTCAAGGTTGAGTACCAGTACATGTATGTTCCTGAGTAATCCAAAAAGAAAAGAGAGTGGTCTTCCGTAAATTTATAACGTTAATTCCTATAAGTGAGTCGTTACAACCATACCTGATAATGACAATTACGCCTGTCTTGACGTCAGGAAGACGCCGACTTGTTTAAGTTATGGTTTGTCACCCTAGACTGGACTAGTCTAACTGTAGCGAACAGCTCAGGTGTGGGGCGTTACCCCCGTATAGATCTATACACAAACTCACGCTCTCCCTCCAAGAGACTCTGGTTATAACTACAGGCTACGATCGTACACTTAATAGGTGTCAACCGACAAAACTCACTAGATCCTTAATCGAATTTACGCGAAGAAAAATGTATAAAACTCATCCAGGCCCAACGAACCATGTAAGTGAGCCACTAGGGCATCGCTAAACATGTGAGTCATTTCAAGACCTAATAGTAATGAGATTTATATAACATGGGCCCGAAATATACGTAAAAGGACAACTAAGGCCCATTTCACACGTAAGGTATTTACAGGCCTAAATAGCACACAAATAGTATCCAAGGTCCGTCGCACATATTAATGGGTCAATGAGGCCCAATAAACATACAAATAGTATTCAGGACCTATTAAACATATAAATGGGCCACTAAGGCCCAATAATATGGAAATGGCAAAATTAGCCCGTTTATTATTGTATTGATAGTTTTAACCAAAATAGCATAAATAGCCCACTTTTTGTAAAAATGATCTTTTTGGCCCAATAAGCCAAAAGTTTACAATTAAGGCCCGATCTTAGTAAAAATAAACTTTAGTCCCCATTTTTGTACAAAACTTGTATTCATGGCTAATTTTTAGTAAAAATAACACTTCTAACCCATTTTTGTCAAAAATATCATTTTTGGCTTATTTTTGTGAAAATGCACATTTTTCTGGTTTTTGACTTTTCTGACCCAGTTGTGGGAAAATTTGTAGAAAAATCATCGTAATTCGAAATTTGGATCCGTAAACTCTGGAAGTTTGAAACTTTTGTCTACTTTGTTCACAATTTTTTCTCATAATTTTTTATGGCCTCAAAATAGTGTGAAATTGCTCACCTTCAAAGGTTGGTCCGAAATTATTTCAAATATGATAGCTAGTTTTGTAAAATTCGCCAAAAATTGTAGAAAAATCGTATGAAAACGTGAGAGTAGTCATTTTAAAGGTATAAACCTGCAAGTTTTTCATGTAAAACAGTTTTGAAAAATATTATCATTAAGTTGGTCAAAACAGTCCGAGATTGGACCAAAACTTTTCTGTCAAGGGCTGTTTTATGAGTATAGTTTATAGATCTTTGAATACAACACTCATTTTTGCTATTTTAAGTGTGTAAATCCCAGATCTACAAGGTTACATGTATTATATGTGATAAAACATACTTTTCTCAAGGTTCTTATGAAGATCCAAGTGATAAACTTCAAGTTCTTAACATATTTTTAGATTAATGAAGTAAACAACACATAATCACCAAATAATTCATGGAAAACACACATAATCATGCATATACACATAGATCTACACAAAGCAACTTGTATTCTCCCCCAAAAATCATATGAAAACCGAAAACAAGGGGTATGAACTCACCTTGGGGTGTTGGATTTGGTTTTTGGTGAAGAGATGAGAAGATCTCGACCCTAGGTGTGTTCTTGAGGAGATGTTCGAAGATGATATGATTCTAGGAGCATGAACAAGAGATTGATGATGTTTGATGAAAGATCTTAGCATAAAGATGAAGTTTAACATCCTAATTATGAAGCAACTTACCAAGAGGATGAAGTTTGTTGACAACTTGTTGAATCACCCACACCACCTCACGGTTTTCTTGAAGGAATGTAGAGGAATTTCTTGAAGATTTAGAGAGGTGTTTTAGTGTGTGGAGGTTGGAGTGGAGGGTGGCCGAGAGTTAAAGAGAAGAGAGAAGAAGGAGGGAAATGTGGAAGTGATGTGCTTGGATGTATGTGGTTCCCTTGTTATATGGTGGGTTTAAGCATGGAAGTCCACCTTGCAAAGATTAGGTGGCACTTGCATGTTTAATCTCTCTCTTTTTTTTATTAATTGCATAATTATCTCCATTGGGCAGAGATTTGGGCCAAGGAATTAAGAGTGAAATGATTTGGGCTCAACCTTGGCCTTGTTCGAATTTTTATGGAGCCCAAAAATTATTTTTCGGCCCATTGGGCTCTTAAGGAGGCTCACGGCCCAAAATGGTAAAAGAGATTGGTTTAGGGCCCATTAGGGCTAATTAAATCCTTTATGTCCCATCATGGCGCAAAATGTTATAGATTTATGAATTGGGTCCAATTAGAACCTAATTAGGGTTTTTAGGCCCAAAGTAGTCAAGTTGAAGATTTATTGGTCCATCAGGCCCAATAAGAGAATCCTAGTCCATAATGAACTTGAACCGGGATTTCTAGGGTTTCCAAACCTTATTTGAACACATGTGATGTATTTGAATGAGCATAGCGTATGATTTTCACTTAGAGTACATGCCTTATACTAGATGATGTTTACATGAGGATAGAATTTCCTAGCTAAAATGCTAGTTGTGACATCATCCCCCCGTTAGAGGGAATTTCGTCCCGAAATTCTTTTGAAAGATAGTTTCATGAATGAGAGAATAGGTGAGGGTACTTTTGGTTCATCTGATCTTCGCGTTCCCATGTGAATTCCGGTCCATGCTTGGCGTTCCATCGAACCTTCACAATTAGAATGCGACTCTGCTTCGTTCGCCTCACTTCCCTATCCATTATCTCGACAGGTTCTTCGACGAACAGGAGATTCTCGTTTACTTCGATTTGTTCTAAAGGAATGACAGGAGTCTCATCTGATAGGCATCTTTTTAGATTCGAGAAGCGGAACACGGGGTGTACGTTGCGGAGTTCAGCAGGTAGCTGCATCCTTTAAGCCATTTGACCAATCCGGGCAAGAATCTCGAACGGTCCACTGTATCGCGGGTTTAGTTTTCCCGTTTCCTAAAGCGAATCATTCCTTTCTAGGGAAAGACCTTCAATAGCACCCGTTCTCCGACTTGGAATTACAAAGGCTTTCGTCGTTTGTCAGCATAGCCCTTCCGTCGGTCTCGCGATGCTTGAAGTCGAGCTCTGATTTGGATTATCTTTTCTATAGTCTCTCGAATGATTTCTTGTCCTGTAAGTGTGTTGTCTGGTGATTGTCCTTTTGCTAGTTGGATGTCACCTCACCTCAGCCCAACAGAGGGGCGATCTGCATTTGCGTCTATATAAGGCCTCAAGAGGAGTAACCCTGATGCTCGTGTGATAACTGTTGTTGTATGAGAATTCAACCAAGGGCGAGTGGGTATCCCATGACTTTCCGAAATCAATCACACAGGCTCGGAGCATGTCTTCGAGTGTTTCGAATGGTTCATTCACTCTGCCCATCGGTTGGAGGGTGGTAAGTAGTGCTCATGTCTAGTTGCTCCCATAGCTTTCCGGAGCGGTTTCCAAAATCTTGAAATAAACCTACTATCCCGATTTGGGATAATAGATACTGGTACCCCATGAATTGAAGTCTCACGTTCTCTTTTATATAGATTCGTGTTAATCTTTCCATCCTGTATGATTCCTTTACTGGCATGAAATGGGCAGACTTAGTTAACCTATTGACGGTGACCCAGGTAGTGCCCAATCCGACTTTTGTAATAATAAGCTTCGTCTTGTTGACTTCGAGAGTTTTATCAAATCCACGCAATGGTTCATTCACGATATTCTCCGGCTTCAATGCCTCCAAATCCGGTCGTAGGTGTTGACAGTGTTCGTTCTTGTTTCGTGAGCAGACGAGTATGTTATCGATGAAAATAATTAAAAGGTTGACTAGGAATGAGTGGAAAACTTGGTCGTGGGGTCCATGAATACCGCAGGGGCATTCGTTAGACCGAAGGGCATCACAATGAATTCGAAATGGACATGTCGAGTTCGGAAAACAGTTTTTGGAATGTCCTCTTCTCGGACTCGGAGCTAATGATAATCGGATCTTAGATCTATTTTCGAGAAGTAACTAGCTCCTTGAAGCTGGTCAAATAGGTCGTCAATCCGAGGGAGTGGGTATCGGTTTTTGATAGCGAGATTATTCAATTCCCTAAAATCGTTGCACATTCCGAAGGATCCGTCTTCTTGACGAACAAGACCGGATCTCCCTAGGGTGAGAAGCTTGGTCTGATGAATCCTTTGCTCAACCGTTCTCTTAGTTTGACTGGATAACTTCTGAATTTCGGCGGGAGCTAACCTGTAGGGTGAATTGGATATTGATGTGGTTCCCGGTATGGAGTCGATTCGTAATTCGACCTGTCTCCCTGGGGTGTTCCCAGAAGTTCTTCGGGAAATACATCTGGAAAATCGCATGCTACTGAAATACCTTTTATGGTTACTTCTTCCTTGGTCTTGTCCACAACATGAGCGAGGAAAACGTAGTTCTTCTGGTGTAGGCACTTCTGTGCCTTGATGCACGAGATAGGAAGAGGATTGGCGCCAGGTTTATCACCATAGATTATTAGAGTTTCGTGATTAGGGAGGTGAAGGCAAACGGCCTTCTCGCGACACATAGTATCAGCATGGTGGGGCTTAACCAATCCATGCCGATTATCACATCAAAACTCCTAATATTTACTGGCATCAAGTCTATTTGAAATGAATGGTTGTTTAGTGTTAAGGTGCACCCTACATAAATATCTTTGGTTGATTTGGTTTTCCCATTAGCCATCTCCACCGTTAAGGCTTCGTTTAGCTTCTGGGGTTGTTGTTTTATTAAGCGTTCGAATGTGTGACTATCGAGCTTCGCTCAGCTTCACTTTTGAATAAGAGGTAAGAGAAAGAGTTGTTAAGTGGGAACGTACCAGTAACAACCGTCGGGTCTTGGACTGCTTTACCTTGACCCAAGGTTAGGGCCCTTCCTAATCTTTCTGCTCCTTGATTGTTAGTCTTGGGGCAATTGCGCTTGAAGTGACCGGTTCCTCCACACCCATAGCAGGTGTGACTAGCCCCAACATTGGTGTTGTTGTTACTGTTATCGCGATTGTTGTTGTTTTTGTTTGGCTGCTGATTCTGTCGTGGATAAGTTCTACAGTATTTGGTGGTGTGACTCTTTCCGTTGCATCTCTTACAATACGGCTCCCGGCAGGCTCCCTTATGATGGAAATTGCACTGGTTGCATTTTGGAAGGCTTCCATCATATGATCTCACTAGTGTTGATGTAGTAGGTGCCATGGTCGCATGGACAGCAACAACATGTTGCTTCTTCGATAACCCTTGAGTTGGTTGCCCCTTTCTCTTACTTCCAGACTTTCGCTTCTTGCTCTTAAGCTTGGGGTTTGGAGTGCCTTGATAAGCTGTCACTTGTTGGTTTCCGTGCTTGTTCCTTCGGCTGGAGTTGTCGATGCTATTTCCACCTCTATTGGTGTTGTTTGCTTTGAGTTGTGCCATAGTAGCGGTTACGGCAGCTGTTACAGCAGCTTGGAATGTAGCAGAGTCCATCTACAGGATTGGTGTCTCGCGGGCGCGCTTGTTATTTCTGCGGGGTGCCATTTTCTGCTGCATGATGATGAGCAAGATCGTCAGTGGAGATGGTCATTTCGAATTGTACTCTATAACTTTCGCATTTTGTCGTATGATTCTAAATGTTCTAATATTAAGTCTATCTCTAGAGTACATTGATTGTTTTGGTTCCGAGATCCTTGAGTATCTAGCGGTTTCAGGGGTTCGGTTGTGCATATAAGTGAATTCGTGCAATAGCATGAAACAAGGAAAACACGTAATTGCTTCATTAGTAAATACCATCTTAGCACGCAAAAGAGAATCATAACAAATAGTAGTGGGGGGAAAAGCTGATCCTAATCGTGGTGGAAAGTGTCTGGTGGTGGTGCTGATGAAGTAGATGCGCCCTGAAGATGAGCTACTTGTCGCTTGGTGTCTCGTAGTCGTGCTTCTGAACTAACTGTCTTGCTTGGGAGTCTCCGATCACTTCCTATGTTTGTCTCTCAATAGCAGCCCGCATTTGGTCCATTTGATTATGGGTATTTTGAGCTCAGTTGCCAATGTCTCGGGTGCGCCGGACCATGACTGGGAGGGCCCGGTCAGCTGGTCCTCCATGACTGAGATCGAAGAAACCTCGGTTCATACCGTAGGGTGGTCACATCCCCGGTTGGCGGCTCCATCTCCAAATATCGTGTGCCCATGGGGGCGTGGGGCCATCGGGGCCCTTACGATAATCTGGTACTCTGGCCATGTATGGAAGATTTATGACCTTGGACCCTGCATTCGAGTCATCATCGTCATTGCCTTCGAGCTCTTTCTCTTCGAGGTTCACTACTGGCTCGGCGGGTTCATCTGCAAGTTCTACTTCATGTTCCTCCTCTGGTTCTTTCTCTGAGTCTTCTTCTAGGTCTTCCTCTGGATCAAGCCACCCTGCATTCCCCTAATTAGGGAGATAGGGTTCTCCTGGCTAATGATACCCGTCTATAGTGTATTACATGAAGGGGTATAATTACTAGAAACAAATAGCACACCAAATACTCCTATAGTATTTAAATTTTGTTTAGGTTTGATTCCATAAGCTCTTTGGATAATTAAATGGTACGTTTTTGATTCATTGTCCATCACAATTACTCCCGAACACATGTTGGTCGTATTTTGAATGAATGTAGTTGATCAGGCTACATTCACCCCCAATACGACTACATAACTGCCCGGGTTTAATCACAATGTTCACATCATCCAAAGACTTTTACTGTTCTTATCATGTTATTACTCAAAAATTCGCACATAGGTATGTATTTTAATTATTATGTTCAGAGTAGTTTAGTCCCATTGTATTTATAGTTGCATATCCTGTATGATTAGATTTGCTAGTTCACTATAAACAATGCTCTGATACCAATCTGTCACACCCCCGAACCAGACGGCGGAAACCTCTGGGGGCTTGTACGTGACTTCATTGTTGAAGTATCATTACAGAGTATATAATTGAAACATAACATCATCATCATCACCCATGTAATATAACAGCATTCATAGTTTACATTGAGTATTGTAATTTAATATTACATGCCAAATAGTTAAAGTATGATGAAACAAAATATAACTAAACATTCGTTAGTTTGTTCAGCTCAACCTGCTTCAACGGTTTCCTGAGAATACAAGTTAATTTAAAAAGGTCAACATAAAAATGTTGGTGAGTTCATAAGCATGTTTGTGAAAATGATTTGTATAACTTCGAAACCACCAGAAAATCCTATATTTTCTGAAAACAGTTTAGTGTGTTTGTGTCAGATCTTGTATTAATGCATGTGTGTTATTGTTTATGAGAATGTATCAAGATGTTACTGATATGATGAGGAGTATGTAAAGAGAATGCCTCCAGACAACCTGTTAGAACAATGTTCTTTTAGGATCGTATGATTCTATGCAAGTTAATGAATAAGGACGTAATAAAGAACACGAGAATGGCACTGAATATGTCGTATGATTAATACTTCAACACCTCAGAAGAGCTCGATAAAGAACTTCAATTGTAGAGGTGTTTTAGGGTTACAATATTCAACGTAATAATCAACTCTTTAAATACGCATACATGCATGCATATTTATAACCCTACTATCTAATCTAGATAAACACAAATAGAAAACCTAGATAATCACGGATGGACAGGCCCAATCCGGATACAAAACGTAAGGTCCAAGACGCAACACAAATGGACTCAACAATCTCCCCCTTTGCGTCTTTGGAGCCGAAACCTCAATCCTGTTTAACAACAGAAGCCTTCTTCACAGTTTTAAACACCTTCGGTATAATGGCCAAACGATGATAGCAAAACGTAATGTACCACCGAAGCATGTCTGTAAAATTCTTCTTATCAGCCTCTGAATTCTGCTTGCACCGATGTATGATGTTGATGATGTGCTCCAAGCAGTCTGTTGAAAAGAGGTGCTTATCAACCAGAGCAAACAGAAACCTGTGAGCTTCGCCTTTTGTGAACATAACAGTAAGATTCGTTGAATCTATTTGTCCCATTTTCATCTTGTTCACATCCGCTGGTTTCGGTGTAGTCTTGACTGTTGGCTTCTTGTTCATCACCTTTGCTATCTCCTGATCCATAGTAGCAACTTCATGGATGTAGGAGGCCAACATTCTCTTCAGATGTTCTAAAATAGGCTCATATTCCTTAGGATTAGTGAGCAGAATGTTGAACAGCAAAATCCAGTCATGGGGATTGAGATTAGGAAGATCTGCTAGAGAGATAGTTGACACCGTGTTTGCTGAACCACGTGTGATCTTGAAGGTAACGTTAACAAATCTCCCAGCAGGCGAGGGTTTGAGTACCTTGACTGTAATGATCTTCTGAGCACTCCAAGTCAAGTACTGCGGTTGCCCATACTTCAAATAGAAGTCTATCAGCTCACGGTCAACCTTCGGATGAGGAAAAGGAACCTCAGCAGTCGCATCAAAGCAATGAAATGTGAACGCTTTTCTTGTAATCGGCATGTCGAACTGCGAGTCCTTGGAGTTATCACAATCAAACGAAGCAACTGGTTCCAACCAATAGACAGAAGGAAACTCAATCGCCTGATTGATAAGTGTCTCTTTCGTCCACAAGGGAAACAAAGCCTTCTTGTAGTTCAAGGCATCTTCTTCTTCTTTGTTTCTCCTTTCCCTCTCCTCCTCTTCCTTAGCAATTTTCAGATTTTCATCCAGCTCTCTGTCTCTTTTCTTTCGTTTGAGAGCTTCAGCAATGGTTTCCTCTACATCACTTTCGCTTTCATCAATGGTCTCCTTTGGCTTTGCTTGTGAACCAGAACCTGAAGCTACATTATCCTTCAGTTCGGTTGTGACTCTCGGTTGAGCACCTTCTGTCTTCACAAATACTCTCGGTCGAACAACACGAGCACTCTCTCCCCCTTGTTTTGGAGGTATGAACCCCTCCGAAACACCCTTCATTTCATGCAGCATTGCAAGGGCAGGAAGGAGTTTGGATGTGAGATGATTGCGAATTGTAAGAGTTAAAATAGGATCATGAGCACCAAGCAAATTGGTCAACAAGTCCTTCACCTCACCTGCACAGCTCTTATACACAGCCCTTTGGGTCTTCAACAAAGAAATTTCTTTCTCAGCATGGGCTAGCTGCACCTTCTGGACTTCAATAGTGGCTTTGTGTTTGGCTAGATCCTCCTTCAAGGCACTTTCGGTTGCCAGGTTAGCATGAAGAGAGTCAAAATGAGAATCCACTGATCTTAAAAAAGAAGTGGTCTCGGTTTGGAGCGATGAGCGTACAGCTTCGAACTTAGTGCTTTCTTCTTGAAGGGACTTAGAAAAGGAGTCCACAGAGGATTGTACTTTGGCGGCATTGTTGTCAGCATGAGCTTTCAAAGAGTCAAGGAAGATCTGAGTTGTGTGAACAACCTCAGTAACCTCTGTGGTTGCCTTTTTACAGGAAGATGTAGACGCATCAACTGTCTGAGTAGATTTCTCAATGGCCTTTGTATATTGATCGATGGCAGTCTCGAGAAAGGCTTTAAGAACAACACCACTGTAAGCTTTACTATCATCAAGTAAGCGATCGAGCTTCTCATGAATTCCCTGTAAATTTTGACTTGTGACTGGAGCATCATTATCATCATATGTCGGAAGCCGGTATGGACTGAAATAAGTAGAGTCATATTCATCATTTTCTCCACCAAGGGTAGCACCAGAATCAGTGGAGTTGGTAGGGGAAAGAGGTTTAGTGATGACAGGAGTTTTTGTTACAGTAGTTGCCCCCGTATTAAATACGTTGACATTCACTGTGGGGTTAGGAATGGTAGTGGTTGTTGATTCTGTAAGGATTGGAGATGATAAAGGAATTGTGGAAATAGGAATGGAAGTAATGGGTGGTGGTGGTGGTAAAGAAGTAGTTGCTTGAGATGTGACTGGTGGAGTAATAATAGGAACAGAGAGAGGAACGGTCTGTTTCGGTGATTTAGGTGGTGTTGGAACTCTGTTGTGATTGGGAGATTCTGTTGGAGTAGGTGAACGGGGAGGAGTGTTCCCCCTCGGTGAGTCATGATGAACCTCTTCTTCCGCATTTTCCTCATCGTCATGTTCTGAGCTGGGAGGAGTTGGACTCTTAGATCTTCGAGCCATCTTCTTTATCTTCTTTTTCTTTTGCTGAGAAGAATCCCCTTCACCAGAATTGCGTTTCGTGGACTTGGAGGATTTAGACTTTCCCTCCTCAGTTGGCTCTTTCTTGGAGATCCTCTTCCCTCGGTTGTTAGGCTTATCCAATGCATCCAAAGCTGCCTGCTGTTCAGGTGACAGAACCCTCGGTCCAGTGGGAGGAAGTTTCCGATAGTCAGTCATAACATTGCTCTTTTCTGCAATCCCTCGATACATTGATTCAGGAATCGATCCATTGTGAGGGAACTTGGTTGGATCGGAGATGATTATCTTCTTGGTGTGAAAAGTAGCGATAGAGGCAAGCAGGGCATCCTTCATAACTGGAATCTCCAATGTATAGATCGCTCTTCTTGTAATGATGGTCCAAAATCGTCCACAAGAGACTTCAGATTGCCTCGTTGAAGTATTGAGGCTCTGCACCTGTAACACCCGTTTATTTATTAGTTAAATAAACAAATTAATGAACGAATAGAAGCCCTAAAATAAATAATTATATATAAAAGGATGTCTCCCATGAGCTAATTGTCATAATCTGGAAGTTGAGGGTTAAAGTGTAAGTTTCGGGATGGTTTTGTAAATAATTATGAACGCAAGGGCTACTTGGAAATTATGGGGGCTTATTTTGAAAAGATTTTTGGAGCTTAGGGGCTGAATGGTAACTGTGGGATTAATTATGAAAGGAATTATAGGAGTAGGGGTGGGAAGAGTAAAATATGGACTTGGATTGTAAAGAAGTGAGGGAGGAGGGGTCGGAAGTGCCAAATTGCTAAGAAGTTTCAATGACACGGGATTAAAACCCGTCACCCCACTCTTCCATACTAACCCTAACCCTACATCGTTTCTCAGCCGCCACCTCCAAGCAGTTACATGAGCGGTTTTCTCTTCTCTCGCCGGTGAAGTCGGGGTCGTTGGTGCAACGTCAGGAAGTCGGAAGTCCGAGATCAGGGCCTGATGCTGCTGTCGGTTGTCGATGAAGTCAAGAACGCCGAGGGCCATCGTCGTGACTGTGGGCCGCCATGTCCAGACGCGCCTCACCTCCTTCTTCTGTTTGTTTTGTTCGCCATCATTCATGTCGTCGGTGTCAAACAACAACCGCCAGGGAATCACGCTGCCGCCGCCCTGATAACCACCCTCCGATTCCCGTTCAACGTCACTGCCACCGCCGTCAGTAGCCGTGTGCTTGTGCGTGTGTTAGTTTCAGCCGGCTGTGTGGGTCGTTTCATGTATGGGAGTGTGTTTCAGATCGTGTTTGCGTGTGAATGCTCGACTGGAAATCAAGAGAACCGCCTCCACCACCTCTCGGTGACGGCTGTCACCACAATTCGTCACTGATGTCGCCGCTGCCACCATGTGCCGCCATGTGTGTGTGTTTTGGTGCGTTTTTGTTCATTTCTGCAGTAAGAGGGTGTTGTGTGGGTGTTTAGTTGGCCGGAAAAGCCACCACCACCACAGTGAGGTGGTGGCTGCCACCTTCTACCACCACCGGCCACCATAGGGTGGCTGTGTGTGTGTGCTTATGTTGTTTAGTGTATGTGTTTATTTTGAGTTTTAGCATTGTAATGTGTAAATTACAAATAGAATAATGAAAGGAAATTCCACCACCTTAGGGTGGTGGCTGCCGCCTCCTGCCGCCACCAGCCGCCGTGTCGGGTGGCGGTGTGCTTAGTTGTGTTGGGATTGCTAATCTGGGGATGTTTGGTCAAGGGACTAAAACCCTAATGGGCCTTGAAACCCCAATGGGCCCAATGAGGCTTAATGGGCATAAAAGCCCAAACATGTGTCTAATGGGCTTAATGGACCCTAATGGATCCAAGGACTTAACTAATGGGCCTATTGGGCTAAGATGGGTTGGAAACCCTAATTAGGGTTTGGAAAACCCTAATGCCATGAAACCCTAATTTGGGATTTATCGGGATCGCATCGGGATTAATTAATGAACTTAGAATATTAATTAATAATCATTGGCAAAGATTAATCTAAGCGATATTGGACTTAATGGATTAAGTCCTTAGAGGATTAAGTCCTTAATAGGTTAAGTGAGAAACACTTAACCCTAATCGTCATTTTATGTGAAACCCTAATTTCACATGGGTGTATTGTTGGGCCTTCTATTGGGCCTTGATGATTGCGTTATTAATGGGCCATCCAAAGTCAAGCAAATGGACTAGAATATTTAATAGGCCTAGGGTAAGGCCCATGTAAGGGGTTTGGGCCCAATTTGGAAAATTGGGCCATATGTTGGGCTTTGAGCCATAGTTGGACTTTTGGGCCTTAGATTGGGCCTTGGGCTTGCATAAAGCCAACCTTGGGGATTATGTGTTGGGACCCAATTATTAATTGGGTGTTATTTTGGTGTTGACAGTTCGGGAATCTGTCATCCAGCAGCTGGGGTGAAGTCTGCGGGACTTCAGCAATGTGGGGTTATGTCTGCGGGACTTCAACGGTGCGAGGTGAGTTACCTTCCAGTAGGAGTGGGTCTACGGCCACAATGCCGACCCACTAGTAGGAGTTATTTGTTAGATGATTGTCTTTGTGATAATTATCTGGTGTGTTGTTATCTGATATGCTTTATGTGCTAGGATGCTATGACATATGTGTTAGTAGTGGTAGGGGTGATATAGCCCATAGTTACCGGTTGAAAGATACCGAAGGGGTAGATAGTACCCATGCATGCCTAGCAGTATCATCATGATATGTTATTATGTGATAGTGGTAAGGGGTGAAATAGTCCCCGGTTACCGGTTGAAAGATACCGATGGTGGATACCGGTTGAAAGATACCGAAGGGGTATGCAGGACCCATACAATGCTTATTTGTCTGTTTATGATGTTAGTATGTGGTCAACATGTTTATGATGTTAGTATGTGATCAACATGTTTATGATGTTAGTACGTGATCAGTATGTTTATGATATATTACTATGTGATAGTGCTAGGGGTGAAATAGTCCCCGGTTACCGGTTGAAAGATACCGATGGTAGTTACGGGTTGAAAGATACCGATGGTATTATGTGGTATGTGGTATGATGGGGGAACTCACTAAGCTTCGTGCTTACGGTTTACAGTTTTGGTTTCAGGTGCTTTGTTTGCAAAGGAAAGGAGCCGGCTTGATCGCAGCGCATCACACTATGTTTTCCGCACACGAGATCCTTGGGGTTATACTCTGATATGGTTTCATAATATTATATTTTGATTATTCACACTTTGGTTTCATGTAATAACCTAATTAAAAATGAAATTTTTGGCCTTGAATTTTGGGATGTTACAAGTTGGTATCGGAGCCTTGGTTTGAGGGATTCGGGCATACTCTTGGGTGTATCTGAACTCAAACTAAGGGCTTGGTATGAAAATTTTCAATGGTGAAAATCATTTTATAAAAATAATTTGAAAAGAATTTGGAAGGAGAAAAGAACTTTGAAAAGAACAAGGTGTGTGATGCGTGCAATCAGCCGTGCTCAAGTAAGTTTTCCCCAAGATACCCATACATGTTGCATTATGATATGATATGATTATGATAACTGCATGCTAGATTAGGGCTAAGGATCTAGGAAGATGCCTTATATGCCTGCTGTATGTGCTTGGTGAGCTGCATGATAGTACTGATCAGTTAGTGATAGGATAGCCTGCTTAGGTTATGCCTGATTGTGTGAGCCTTAGAATCGCATGCTAGTATAGATCCCTAACAAGAGGATAGACTAATCTGATTGGAATATGTTGGTGAGATTTTCCATTGTCTGAATGCTGCTTGCTTGGTGCTTTGAGGGACTCTTAGTAATGTGAGCTAGCTACTAAGTGAATATGCTAAGTCGCGAATGGCTATTTTCATGAGGTAGCTAGTTGACATTAGTGGGAAGTTCTTTAGCAGCTGAGGACTAGGTGAGTACGGGAACCTAGGAAAGCCTAGGATATGCTCAGTGGGTTAGTAGTGAGGTTCAGTGAGACTTGGTTGTACCAGTTGAGGAAGTGACTTGGACGATTCGGGAGGATTGCTGAGGAAAGTATGGATAGGTGTGGAAGGTAGTATTGGGCCCGTACTACTGAAAGCACAGGATCCATACTCAAATCAGTGAGAGTCTTGGAGAATCTAAGAAGCTTCAGGGAAGAGTTTGTGACCCAGTGTGGGGACAGAGGATGTTCCAGTTGTTGCAGCTTAGCCATTGGCAAGCAAGCTAGTGAGCGTGACAGGGTGTCAGACCCTGAAGGATATGATTTCCAAGAGTTGCAGATGCGGGATCGATTTGAGAGCACCCTGGAAAGAGAGGTGCGTGTCAGGTACGTATAGTAGAGGGTCCCGGGAGGAGACCCATGACTTCTGATCATCGGGTGAAAGGCCAGCAGGGCCTGAGTCAGTGCAACGCGTACGAGAAAGTACACGAGGGAGTTTGTCACTCCAAGGGTTTAGGCTGCTACAGGGTAGCGGGGTTGGTCATGTCAGCAGAAGGGGATCAGTATTCCTCCAGATGTTGCGGGTATGTCATCTTCTATGCTGTTAGGTGGATGTTTGGAATATGTACCGCTTGGGAATTGTGAGTGGGATGGGATAAGTCAGATCCCGGGTCGGTTCTCCGCTATTGCTTGGGGTTATCAAGGATTGTTAGATGCCATACTGCATGCCGAGAAGTCCTTGATGAACCTACAGAGGGATGTATCTTGCGGAGTGGATTCCGTGTGTACCGTTCTCATCCCAGATCTTTGTCGGGATCTGTGCAGGAGGGTATTCAGGGAATATTGGGTCAGGATTAGAGCGATAGTTCTCCAGTGAAGTTAGAATTCAGTGGTGCTGCAAGATTGGAAGTGGGAACGAGGATTCGTCAGCCAGAGTTAAGATTGAGACCTTCAATTGACAGCATGGTAGATGGATTGAGGTGTCAGATTGGACCAGATTTCAAGAGCACTCATCGAGATTTCCGAGGATGGGGGATCTCAAGGTTTAATCGGTGATTAAACGCTAGCATTGGCAGGCACAGGTTGTCATCAGTGGGATATTAGAAAGAAAGGAGGATTGGGAATCCTTCAATTCTCATGTAATGTGAAGACTTAGTCGAATCTAAGTGGGGGAGAGACTTTTTATAAAGTTCTCCAAATGTGAGTTTTGGTTGCGCGGGGTGCAATTTCTTGGGCACCTTGTCAACCAGAAGGGTATTCTGGTCGATCCGGCCAAGATAGAGGCCTTGAGGCAGTGGGAGATTCTGAGGTCTCCATCTGAGATTCGGAGTTTCCTGGGTCTAGCAGGTTATTACCGGAGATTTATACGGGACTTCTCTGAGATTGCGGTTCCTTTGACCCGACTGACCAAGAAGTCGGTGGCCATTCGTTGGGGGCCTGAGCAGCAGACCGCCGTTGAGACTCTCAGAAAGTGGTTGTGCGAGGCACCGATTCTCACCCTGCCAGAGGGTGTAGATGATTTTGTGGTTTACTGTGACGCTTTGATCACGGGAATGGGTGCGGTACTGATGCAGTGGGGTCACGTGATAGCAGGTTTTGGGAACCAGGTTAGAGTTCCGGTTAGGACTCAAGTTCAGTGGAGTGTTAGGTCGAGTGCGTGTTCGACCCGGTTTGGGAAGTGTTGTAAGACTGCGGGGGTAGCCGTAGCATTCACTAGCAGTCATATATCATGGAAAGTGTTGTAAGACTACGGGGGTAGCCGTAGCATTCACTAGCGATCAGGTAGTATGGAAAGTGTAGTAAGACTACGGGGGTAGCCGTAGCATTCACTAGCGATCATGTGGTATGGAAAGTGTTGCAAGACTACGGGGGTAGCTGTAGCATTCACTAGCGATCAGTTAGTATGGGAGGTGTTGTAAGACTGCGGGGGTAGCTGTAACATTCACCAGTGGTTAGTTAGCATGGGAAGTGTTGTAAGACTACGGGGGTAGCCGTAGCATTCACTAGCGGTCAGATAGTGATAGAGTGTCGTGAGACTACGGGTGTAGTCGTAGTATTCACTAGGTTGGTAGATGGCATGAGCGTGTTGTTAGAACGCGGAAGGAACAGTAGTACCCACCAGTTCGGGTGCAGCAGTGAGGATATGGAAATCCACATATTGGATTTCAGTGTTACCCAGATGGATTAGATCTGTTTGAGCCATTGATAAGACTGTAGTAGCGCCACTATAGTTATGGGATCAGGAAAGCAATGGACTGTATGAGATTGATTGTGATATAAAACTACCATCGGTTAGGTGGCAATCACTTTTAGCCTTGGATTTGATGATGACAGGATTCGACGCATGGACCCGATCAGTTAGATCAGAAAGTTGTTAGAGTCGCAGTGGCAGGGTAACTAGTGGCAACTAACTTCAGAGAAGGATTTCTTTCAGAAGTCGTGTGAGGCGACTAAGTGAGAGTCCTTTGACTCTGCAGTCGGGCCGGGACCCGGTATTTCAGATGATTAGTGAACGAATAGAGACCAGGGAGGTCTCGTTAGATTTTGGAGATAGCCATGTGGCAACATACTGCCTCAAGCAGTTCAGTGTTCGAGCAGTTTATGCGTTTGGGCAGTGTTAATATTTGCGTTCCAGGTTGCAAATACGTACGAAATAGCTGGGTGATTGGGAAGTGGCAAGTCACTCACAGCGGGGTTATTTGAGCCTTAGCTGAGTATAAGTGACCTGCAAAGGTAATTGGGCTTGTGGTCCCTATTTTCAGTGGGAACCTCGAGTTATCAGGGACTGAGTAATCGGATGAAAGATAAGTGGGCTAGATTCGACGATGATAATTCAGTAAGAGTGGTCTGTCAGGGATTCAGATCATCTCGAGATAGCAAATTTCAGACGGGGTAAATGAGATCTTGTTGCGAGGAATTCGTTCACATGTGGATTTTAGGGCTTTACGAGGATTGGTCATGGCTACCATGGGAAGGCTAGGGTGTGCCCATGATGGTGACCATGTTACTTGAGTGGTTGGGTGTGTAAGGAAGTATAAGGAATGATTTCAAGGACGAAATCTAATTTAAGTGGGGGAGAGTTGTAACACCCGTTTATTTATTAGTTAAATAAACAAATTAATGAACGAATAGAAGCCCTAAAATAAATAATTATATATAAAAGGATGTCTCCCATGAGATAATTGTCATAATCTGGAAGTTGAGGGTTAAAGTGTAAGTTTCGGGATGGTTTTGTAAATAATTATGAAGGCAAGGGCTACTTGGAAATTATGGGGGCTTATTTTGAAAAGATTTTTGGAGCTTAGGGGCTGAATGGTAACTGTGGGATTAATTATGAAAGGAATTATGGGAGTAGGGGTGGGAAGAGTAAAATATGGACTTGGATTGTAAAGAAGTAAGGGAGGAGGGGCCGGAAGTGCCAAATTGCTAAGAAGTTTCAATGACACGGGATTAAAACCCGTCACCCCACTCTTCCATACTAACCCTAACCCTACATCGTTTCTCAGCCGCCACCTCCAAGCAGTTACATGAGCGGTTTTCTCTTCTCTCGCCGGTGAAGTCGGGGTCATTGGTGCAACGTCAGGAAGTCGGAAGTCCGAGATCGGGGCCTGATGCTGCTGTCGGTTGTCGATGAAGTCAAGAACGCCGAGGGCCATCGTCGTGACTGTGGGCCGCCATGTCCAGACGCGCCTCACCTCCTTCTTTTGTTTGTTTTGTTCGCCATCATTCATGTCGTCGGTGTCAAGCAACAACCGCCAGGGAATCACGCTGCCGCCGCCCTGATAACCACCCTCCGATTCCCGTTCAACGTCACTGCCACCGCCGTCAGTAGCCGTGTGCTTGTGCGTGTGTTAGTTTCAGCCGGCTGTGTGGGTCGTTTCATGTATGGGAGTGTGTTTCAGATCGTGTTTGCGTGTGAATGCTCGACTGGAAATCAAGAGAACCGCCTCCACCACCTCTCGGTGACGGCTGTCACCACAATCCGTCACTGATGTCGCCGCTGCCACCATGTGCCGCCATGTGTGTGTGTTTTGGTGCGTTTTTGTTCATTTCTGCAGTAAGAGGGTGTTGTGTGGGTGTTTAGTTGGCCGGAAAAGCCACCACCACCACAGTGAGGTGGGGGCTGCCACCTTCTACCACCACCGGCCACCATAGGGTGGCTGTGTGTGTGTGCTTATGTTGTTTAGTGTATGTGTTTATTTTGAGTTTTAGCATTGTAATGTGTAAATTACAAATAGAATAATGAAAGGAAATTCCACCACCTTAGGGTGGTGGCTGCCGCCTCCTGCCGCCACCAGCCGCCGTGTCGGGTGGCGGTGTGCTTAGTTGTGTTGGGATTGCTAATCTGGGGATGTTTGGTCAAGGGACTAAAACCCTAATGGGCCTTGAAACCCCAATGGGCCCAATGAGGCTTAATGGGCATAAAAGCCCAAACATGTGTCTAATGGGCTTAATGGACCCTAATGGATCCAAGGACTTAACTAATGGGCCTATTGGGCTAAGATGGGTTGGAAACCCTAATTAGGGTTTGGAAAACCCTAATGCCATGAAACCCTAATTTGGGATTTATCGGGATCGCATCGGGATTAATTAATGAACTTAGAATATTAATTAATAATCATTGGCAAAGATTAATCTAAGCGATATTGGACTTAATGGATTAAGTCCTTAGAGGATTAAGTCCTTAATAGGTTAAGTGAGAAACACTTAACCCTAATCGTCATTTTATGTGAAACCCTAATTTCACATGGGTGTATTGTTGGGCCTTCTATTGGGCCTTGATGATTGCGTTATTAATGGGCCATCCAAAGTCAAGCAAATGGACTAGAATATTTAATAGGCCTAGGGTAAGGCCCATGTAAGGGGTTTGGGCCCAATTTGGAAAATTGGGCCATATGTTGGGCTTTGAGCCATAGTTGGACTTTTGGGCCTTAGATTGGGCCTTGGGCTTGCATAAAGCCAACCTTGGGGTAATGTAGTAATTACCCAAGTGAGCCTCTATGATTATGTGTTGGGACCCAATTATTAATTGGGTGTTATTTTGGTGTTGACAGTTCGGGAATCTGTCATCCAGCAGCTGGGGTGAAGTCTGTGGGACTTCAGCAATGTGGGCTTATGTCTGCGGGACTTCAGCGGTGCGAGGTGAGTTACCTTCCAGTAGGAGTGGGTCTACGGCCACAATGTCGACCCACTAGTAGGAGTTATTTGTTAGATGATTGTCTTTGTGATAATTATCTGGTGTGTTGTTATCTGATATGCTTTATGTGCTAGGATGCTATGACATATGTGTTAGTAGTGGTAGGGGTGATATAGCCCATAGTTACCGGTTGAAAGATACCGAAGGGGTAGATAGTACCCATGCATGCCTAGCAGTATGATCATGATATGTTATTATGTGATAGTGGTAAGTGGTGAAATAGTCCCCGGTTACCGATTGAAAGATACCGATGGCAGATACCGGTTGAAAGATACCGATGGTGGATACCGGTTGAAAGATACCGAAGGGGTATGCAGGACCCATACAATGCTTATTTGTCTGTTTATGATGTTAGTATGTGGTCAACATGTTTATGATGTTAGTATGTGATCAACATGTTTATGATGTTAGTACGTAATCAGTATGTTTATGATATATTACTATGTGATAGTGCTAGGAGTGAAATAGTCCCCGGTTACCGGTTGAAAGATACCGATGGTAGTTACCGGTTGAAAAATACCGATGGTATTATGTGGTATGTGGTATGATGGGGGAACTCACTAAGCTTCGTGCTTACGGTTTATAGTTTTGGTTTCAGGTGCTTTGTTTGTAAAGGAAAGGAGCCGGCTTGATCGCAGCGCATCACACTATGTTTTCCGCACACGAGATCCTTGGGGTTATACTCTGATATGGTTTCATAATATTATATTTTGATTATTCACACTTTGGTTTCATGTAATAACCTAATTAAAAATGAAATTTTTGGCCTTGAATTTTGGGATGTTACAGCACCACTTGAGACCAGATTATCGTCCCATAATCAAGATTGAGGCCGTTGTAAAGACCATAAAGAAGGGTTCGGAAACCCTTACTGGTGCCGTCGGAGCCACCACTCCGTTCTGCCAAACCCTTAATAAGTAGAGTTAGCAAACCATTCCACTGAGATGGTAAACAAGACTTCTTAACCTTTGTGATAGTAGTGAGCACATCCGTATACCCCATCTCGTACATCATCGAGAACAATTGAGTCGTCGTAATAAAATCCGGCGAGATGACTGAGGAATCTACAGCAAGATTCAAGATCGAACAAAATCTCACCTTTGAAATAGAAGCCTTCTTATCGTGTATCTGAAAGTAGATGCGTTCTTTGTTCTTGTCATATATGGCAGTCGTATAGACTTGAGATAAGAGCGACATTGGAACTGCTTCAACCTGCGTTAGGGCTAGAACAAGCGGGGAGTACTTCAAACATTCTATAACATGCAGCATATATGCATCATACAAAAACGGGTTGAGTTCGATGATCATATTTTGATTAGGCTTGATCGTGAGCAAAGATGACGAAGCAGTCTGATCATGAACTGAAGAAGAAGTCGCCATTGTTGATTGAAGAAGGAAGATGAACAATTGATACGTGTGGTGTAAGTTTGAGAGAATTGGTTTCTGGTAAAAGACAAAGAAAACGAAAAACCCTTTATATAACGTTGCCAGGAGAGAGAAAAATCATGATGATAATGACGTGATCTCTGAAACGTCGCTTGAAAAAGCGCGATGTGACAGTGTGGTTACACCTAGGTATCCGTTAGCACGCATGGGTATAGAAACCGTTCAAATTCACGCGCCTAAATCTTATCTTCAATCGTCGTTTGAAATACTGCGTCGTGATAGGATAACCCCTCTTTAGTTCCAATAGTGAAACATAGATTGAACCAATTAGTAACCAGAATGTGGGAAAATAAAATTTTCGTGCAATAGAGTGACAAAGATAAAGAAATAAAACAAATGTGTATGGGATGTGAGTGATGTCTCATTATAAGACAGAAAGCAGAGGATTCCGGGTTAGAATCGCTTCCTTCACAGTCAAGAGAGACTTGAAGTGCTTGTGTGGTTTCCCGAAAAATACGATCAACTGTTTGTTAATAAACATTGAAAGGCTTCTTTTAATTATAGGCTGAGGGTAGCTTATCTTCAACCGAATATCGAGTCTCAACATAAGACCGAACATTGGAAGAAGTACCTGTGGGACCGATGTGGTCTGTTGAACAGGTAGGTTGGATATATTATATAATGACTAAAGAGGAAGCAGAAATCTCAAAAAAAATAAACTGGATCTTTGTGGGAAGAAACGCCTTGGTGTTAGACAATTTCATAAAAGACCACTCAAAAGAAAAAGAGATTTCATAAGGTAACCAGTAAGTTCTTGAATTGACTAATTCACCATCAATTCATTATTGGTGTTGGATTTCGGGTTTCACTCAGCACGTGGTATACGTATCTAAGATCACAAACACAGATGTTGTGTAACCATAAACCTCAGTGGTAAGGACCGAGAGTCTCAAGGGTTACAATGGAGAACCGAAAGTAGATGGAGAATATAAGGGAGGTGGCTATAGAACCGAAAGTACCTTCTGCTAGATAATCGTGACAAAGCAAAAAAACTCTTAACTCATATGAGAAGAGTACGATAGCTCTAGACCGAGTAGATGTGATCAGCCTGATTGGGAAGAAACGATAGGTTTAGATCGAATCATTAAGGCCTGCTCAAAGTCGTAGAGGCTTTGGTCAACATGCAACAGCATGCTTCTAGGGACCCTTAACTTAGTTCGTATTGAAATTAAATATACCTGCCTTAGATTCACATTCTGTTGTACTGGTACTCTTGTCACCTAATAAAAAATAAGAAACACACCACACAAACCAAACAAACAAACAAATGAAACAAACAAAAAATATTTTTGAAATTTTTTTTGGAATTTTCTAAAAAAGAATAAAAACAGAAAGATAAAATATTTTTGGATTTTTGGAATTTTCTGAAAAAGAATAAAAACAGAAAGATAAAATATTTTTGGATTTTTGGAATTTTCTGAAAAAGAATAAAAACAGAAAGATAAAATATTTTTGGATTTTTGGAATTTTCTGAAAAAGAATAAAAACAAACATACGAGAGAAAAGAGTGTACAAGATATACAACCGAAACCTTATCTTAAATGAGTGAAGCGAAATAGACCGAGCGATCGGTTCATTTCGGTTCCTTAAAATTCTAGAGCCGAAATAGACCGAGCGTTCGGTTCATTTCGGCTCCCGAAAATTACAGAGCCGAAATAGACCGAGCGGTCGGTTCATTTCGGTTCCCTAAAATTCTAGAGCCGAAATAGACCTAGCGGTCGGTTCATTTCGGTTCCCGAAAATTATGGAGCCGAAATAGACCGAGCGTTCGCTCCATTTCGCTTGTCTAATTTTTAGTGAGAGATTTGAGGATTCGGTACCGACTCTCCTTCCATCATGCCTAAGCCTTGTAAAATTTTGTTAAAGGTAGCTTCAGGTAAGGCTTTAGTAAAGATGTCAGCCAGTTGATCAGTAGATCGAACAAAGTGTACTTCCACGTTCCCATCTCCTACATGATCCTTGATGAAATGATATCTAAGTGCAATGTGCTTGGTTTTTGAGTGTTGCACTGGATTGTGACAAATCCTAATTGCACTTTCTGAGTCACAATAAAGAGGGATCTTCTTCATACTTAGCCCATAGTCTCTCAGTTGACTGTGAATCCATACCACTTGAGAAGTGCAAGATGCTGCAGCTATATACTCAGCTTCGACTGTGGATAGTGAAACACAGGTTTGTTTCTTGGACTGCCAGCTAACAAGTTTCCCGTCAAGAAACTGACATCCACCTGTAGTGCTCTTTCTGTCCAGTCCACATCCTCCTAGATCAGCATCAGAAAAGGCTTGAATGAAGAATTCAGATCTTGCAGGATACTAGAGACCGAGAGATGAGGTTCGCTTCATATAACGAAAAATATTCTTTACTGCCACCATGTGAGGTTCTCTTGGATTGGCTTGAAACCTGGCACAATAACAAACAGAAAACATAATGTCTGGTCTACTAGCTGTTAGATACATAAGGGACCCTATCATTTGACGATATAGTGTTATGTCCACAGCAGATTCTTCCAGAGATGGTGTTAACTTAGTGCCAAATGCCATAGGAACCTTCATTTTTGAATCACCCTACATCCCGAATTTCGTCAGTAAGTTCTTTGTATAGGCCTCCTGGTTGATAAAGATACCTTCTAGTCCCTGTCTAATATTCAAACCAAGGAAAAAATTAATTGGACCCATTGCGCTCATTTCAAATTTAGTCTCCATCAACTTCCTGAATTCAGCTGTTAGGCTAGGATTCGTGGAGCCGAAGATGATATCATCAACATAAATCTGAACAATCATTAGATGTTCGCCTTCCTTCTTACGAAAGAAGGTTGGGTCAACCGAACCTTTCTTAAATTTCGACATTTTCAAAAAGCGAGTTAGAGTTTCATACCAGGCCCTCGGTGCTTGTTTTAAACCATAGACAGCTTTATCTAGCACATAGAAATGATCAGGGTATTTTTCGTTCACAAAACCTGGCGGTTGCTCAACATAGACTGTTTCTTCTAATTCCCCATTCAAGAAAGCGCATTTGACATCCATTTGGAAAACTTCGAAGTTTTTATGAGCAGCATATGCCAAAAAGATTCTGACTGATTCTAACCTTGCTACTGGAGCGAAGGTTTCCTCATAATCTATTCCTTCCTCTTGGCAGTATCCTTTTACCACCAACCGAGCCTTGTTGCGAATGACATTCCCCTCTTTATCTAACTTATTCCTGAATACCCATTTCAATCCGACTACAGAAGCATCTTTCGGTGTAGGAATCAACCTCCAAACTTGGTTGCGTTCAAACTCATGGAGCTCATCCTGCATTGCTTGAACCAAATCAGAATGATCAAGTGCAGCATTTACAGTTTTCGGCTCAATTTTGGAAATAAACGAATTAAACATACAAAATTCAACTTTAGAGAATAATGCAGTTTGTTTCGCTTTCAGTTGAGAACGAGTAAGAACTTTTTCAGAAGATTCACCAATGATCTGTGCCTTGGGATGGTCCTTTGTCCATTTTACTAACGGAGGATAGTTTGGATCATATTCTGGATTCAATTCAGCTTCCACCTCTTCTTCAAATTCTGATTGATCATCCTCGCCTTCGTCAGTTGCATTCTCTTTCTCTTTCTCCCCCTCGACTGGCGAAGTGTAATCCCTGTCAGCATCAGAGTCTGCATTTCCTGTGGAAGTTGGTTTCTCCCCCTCGATTGAACTACTACTTGTTGGTTTTGGATCAGTACTTTCCCTTTCATTTAGACCTTTGTGTGTTGGGGAGGGAGTGGGATTCTCCCCCTCAACAGAAATTTTGGTTGTCTTTGGTGTTGTTGAGCTCTCCCCCTTGAACGTTGAGTCTTTGTCTGGAGAGCCACTTGATGATGTAGCACCTTTAGCTTCAGGAGGTTCACTTTCCATCTCTTTAGCAGCTTCGTCTATGACCTTTTTGAGATTATCGATTTTGTTATCTGCTGCTTTCGCCTCTGAGTGAATCGCTTTCTCTGGTTCATCAAACAACCGAATGTACTCTTCAAACAAGTTGGATATAGGAACCGAGACTTGTCCAGATTCTGGGAATATGTCACCTAAGTCACCTTCAGGTCTTTGAACTTTCTTCATATAATTGTCGTCAAAGGTGACATAATAGGTTTCTTCAATCCGTTTTGAGCGTTTATTCAACACTCTGTATGCTTTGGATGATAGCGAATAACCTAGAAAGATTCCCTCATCGGCTTTGACATCGAACTTGTTTCGGTTCTCCTTAGAATTGAAAATAAAGCATCTTGAACCGAAAATGTGGAAAAATTTGACATTAGGCTTCCTATTATTTAAGATCTCATACGGAGTAATTGAGAATCTCTTGTTGAGCAAGGACCGATTCTGAGTGTAGCAAGCAGTAGCAATTGCATCAGCCCAGAAGCATAACGGGAGGGAAGCGAAACTGAGCATGGTTCTGGCTGCCTCGCATAACGAACGGTTTTGTCTTTCAACAATCCCATTCTGTTGTGGTGTATAAGGGGCCGAAAAATTGTGAGTTATCCCCTTATCAGCCAGAAAGTCCTCAAAATCCTTGTTCTTGAATTCTAGACCATTGTCACTTCTGATGTTCCTCACCGTCTTCCTCAGCTGTACTTCCACTTGCTTGATGAATATTTTCAACTGGGGAGTAGCATCTGATTTCTGCTTAAGAAAGAAAACCTAAGTGAAGCGTGAAAAATCATCTACAATAACAAGAATGTACTTATTACCACCAATGCTCTCAATAGCCGAAGGTCCACACAAGTCAATGTGCAATAGTTCAAGAGCTTCAACTATCTTCGTATTTATGCGTGTAGGGTGGCTCTTTCTGCTCTGTTTTCCCATCTCACATGCAGCACATAGATGCTCTTTATCGAACTAGAGAAGTGGGAGTCCTCGAACGTGATCACCAAGCACCAATTTGTTGATGTCTTTGAAGTTTAGGTGCGATAGACGTCGATGCCATAACCAGCTTTCATCGGTATTCGCCTTTGACAGCAGACAAATAGCTGGTGTACCTTGAATTGGGTTGAGATTCAGAGGGTACATTTCTCCCTTACGTGCAGATTTCAGCAGAACCTTCTTGGATTGTTTTTCAATTATCTCAGACCCCTCATCATCAAATGATACCTTCAAACCTGTGCCCATAACCAATTGTGACACACTGATGAGGTTATGTTGTAATCCTTCCACATACGCCACTTTTCTGATTGAGAAGTCTCCATTGGTTATCATGCCATATCCTTTGATTGTTCCATAAGAATTGTTTCCGTATTTCACACACCCACCATCTTTTAGGGACCTAAACTCCCTCAGTTCTTTCTTCCTTCCTTCCTGTCTTGTGACGCGAGCAGCCACTGTCTATATACCATTCGTCGTCAAACTGCTCGTCACTTATTACCTGCGAATTCAGGCAGATTTAGGAACCTAAAGTTTCTTGGGTCCTGGTGAGTCTTTCACAAAAAAGGAATTACAGAAGAAATATCAACTAAATAAGTTCGTTTAATGAGAGTGGTTTGATCTTTTCTTTTAATGGTATACACCTTGATTTTAGTTTTATCTTGTCTAAATTTTGGTGCATTAGTTGGTGTGTTGTTAGATGGTTTAGGATTTGTCTTTTGACTCTTAGGGTTAGCTGATGGTTTCTTATTGTGGAAATCAGAGTCATGTGCTAGCTTTCCTTTTCCTTTGATATCCTTCACGGACTTTGATTTGTATTGGGGCTTGGAAGGACCGAAACTTGGTTTAGGACTGAAACTTGGCTTATGACCGAAACTGGGTTTAGGACCGAAACTTGGCTTTGGACTGTAACCAGACTAGGGACCGAAACTAGACTTTGAACTGTAACCAGACAGGGGACCGAAACTAGACTTTGAACCGAAACCAGACTGGGGACCGAAACTGGACTTTCGGTACTGAGTGATGGTATTTGAACCGACACTAGACTTTCGGTTCTGGGACTTGGAATAGTAGGAATTTGGACTGAAATTTTCCTTTAGTTTTTCCTTTCCTTTGTCCATTGATTCCCTTTTTGGAGGCTCATAGTTGGAGTTTTGAGAATTCCAGTGCCTTTTTCGCTCATTCAGATTCTTGGCATATCTTTGATTTCTCAAGCGTTTCTGTTCAGCTAGCTCCTTCTGTGATTTGTGGATATTGAAGCTAGCCTTTGGCTTCTCCTTTTGAATTTCGGTTGTCTTGTTTGACATTTTCGATTCTTCAACTTTCTTGGTTAGAGCTTTCGGTTCTTCACCATTCTTGGTTAGAACTTTCGGTTCTTCACCTTTCTTGGTTAGAACTTTCGGTTCTTCACCTTTCTTGGTTAGAACTATCGGTTCTACCATTGGTTCCTTTGGGATTTCTTTGGTTCCACTTGTGCTTGGTTTGTCGAAACTCGAGGGTTTGTATTAGCTTCTCCTCTGGTTTTTGTTCGAAAACTCCAAATTCAGACAACAGCAAGGTTTGTATGGAGTGTTCCAAATCTTCATCGGTCGAATAGAGTTCTTTCAACCTATCCCAGATTTCTTTGGCCGTTGTGCATGAACCAACCAACCGAAAGGTGTCAGATTGCAAGGCGAATCTGATCATCCTCATAGCCTTCACATTACATAGCAGCTTATCTTTCTCATCCTGCGACATCTTCTCTACATCCGTCACCAGCTTGTTATAGTCCTTTTGGGACTTAACAGTTGTGTTTGTTCCCGAATGCACAAACGGTTCAAGGGTGATAGCTTCCCAGATGAGATAGCCATTATCTTCAGAACCAACCACGTAGTCTTCGAAGTGATGCGCCCATACTTCGTAGTCTTGAGTGTAGAGAATGGGTATCCTAGTTGTTGATCCGATGCTGTTTGATATGTTGATGGGGTTTGTTTGCGAATCTTCGTGAGACATGGTGAGCTACTAGAATCAAACCTGTAAACTTGATATTAGGGTTTTATCAGAAACAGAGTTACTGTCGATATGAAGAAGACGGCTTCTATTTATACGATAAAAGCGGAAACCCTAAAGTATTCGTAATATAGAAGGAATGTGTATTGATCACACAATCTCCTGCTCTGATACCAATTGTTAGAACAATGTTCTTTTAGGATCGTATGATTCTATGCAAGTTAATGAATAAGGACGTAATAAAGAACACGAGAATGGCACTGAATATGTCGTATGATTAATACTTCAACACCTCAGAAGAGCTCGATAAAGAACTTCAACTGTAGAGGTGTTTTAGGGTTACAATATTAAACGTAATAATCAACTCTTTAAATACACATACATGCATGCATATTTATAACCCTACTATCTAATCTAGATAAACACAAATAGAAAACCTAGATAATCACGGATGGACAGGCCCAATCCGGATACAAAACGTAAGGTCCAAGACGCAACACAAATGGACTCAACACAACCTGATGTTGTCCGTAAACGAGAATGCTGCCATACCAACCCCCGAGGTTTAGTACCAGTAAGAGTATGTTTTTGAGTAATCCAAGAAAAAGAGAATGTCCCCAGACAACCCGATGTTGTCTGTAATAGAAAATGCTGCCGCACCAACCCTCAAGGTTGAGTACCAGTACATGTATGTTCCTGAGTAATCCAAAAAGAAAAGAGAGTGGTCTTCCGTAAATTTATAACGTTAATTCCTCTAAGTGAGTCGTTACAACCATACTTGATAATGACAATTACGCCTGTCTTGACGTCTGGAAGACGCCGACTTGTTTAAGTTATGGTTTGTCACCCTAGACTGGACTAGTCTAACTGTAGCGAACAGCTCAGGTGTGGGGCGTTACCCCCGTATAGATCTATACACAAACTCACGCTCTCCCTCCAAGAGACTCTAGTTATAACTACAAGCTACGATCGTACACTTAATAGGTGTCAACCGACAAAACTCACTAGATCCTTAATCGAATTTACACGAAGAAAAATGTATAAAACTCATTCCAGGCCCAACGAACCATGTAAGTGAGCCACTAGGGCACCGCTAAACATGTGAGTCATTTCAAGACCTAATAGTAATGAGATTTATATAACATGTGCCCGAAATATACATAAAAGGACAACTAAGGCCCATTTCACACGTAAGGTATTTACAGGCCTAAATAGCACACAAATAGTATCCAAGGTCCGTCGCACATGTTAATGGGTCAATGAGGCCCAATAAACGTACAAATAGTATTCAGGACCTATTAAACATATAAATGGGCCACTAAGGCCCAATAATATGGAAATGGCAAAATTAGCCCGTTTATTATTGTATTGATAGTTTTAACCAAATTATGTACCAAAATAGCATAAATAGCCCACTTTTTGTAAAAATGATCTTCTTGGCCCAATAAGCCAAAAGTTTACAATTAAGGCCCGATCTTAGTAAAAATAAACTTTAGTCCCCATTTTTGTACAAAACTTGCATTCATGGCTAATTTTTAGTAAAAATAACACTTCTAACCCATTTTTGTCAAAAATATCATTTTTGGCTTGATTTTTGTGAAAATGCATATTTTTCTGGTTGTTGACTTTTCTGACCCAGTTGTGCGAAAATTTGTAGAAAAATCATCGTAAGTTGAAATTTGGATCCGTAAAATCTGAAAATTTGGAAATTTTGTCTACCTTGTTCACAATTTTTTCTCATAATTTTTTATGGCCTCAAAATAGTGTGAAATTGCTCACCTTCCCAGGTTGGTCCGAAATTATTTCAAATATGATAGGCAGTTTTGTAAAATTCGCCAAAAATTGTAGAAACATCGTATGAAAACGTGAGAGTAGTCATTTTAAAGGTATAAACCTGTACGTTTTGCATGTAAAACCGTTTTGAAAAATATTATCATTAAGTTGGTCAAAACAGTCCGAGATTGGACCAAAACTTTTCTGTCAAGGGCTGTTTTATGAGTATAGTTTATAGATCTTTGAATACAACACTCATTTTTGCTATTTTAAGTGTGTAAATCCCAGTCTACAAGGTTACATGTATTATATGTGATAAAACATACTTTTCTCAAGGTTCTTATGAAGATCCAAGTGATAAACTTCATGTTCTTAACATATTTTTAGATTAATGAAGTAAACAACACATAATCACCAAATAATTCATGGAAAACACACATAATCATGCATATACACATAGATCTACACAAAGCAACTTGTATTCTCCCCCAAAAATCATATGAAAACCGAAAACAAGGGGTATGAACTCACCTTGGGGTGTTGGATTTGGTTTTTGGTGAAGAGATGAGAAGATCTCGACCCTAGGTGTGTTCTTGAGGAGATGTTCGAAGATGATATGATTCTAGGAGCATGAACAAGAGATTGATGATGTTTGATGAAAGATCTTAGCATAAAGATGAAGTTTAACATCCTAATTATGAAGCAACTTACCAAGAGGATGAAGTTTGTTGACAACTTGTTGAATCACCCACACCACCTCACGGTTTTCTTGAAGGAATGTAGAGGAATTTCTTGAAGATTTAGAGAGGTGTTTAAGTGTGTGGAGGTTGGAGTGGAGGGTGGCCGAGAGTTAAAGAGAAGAGAGAATAAGGAGGGCAATGTGGAAGTGATGTGCTTGGATGTATGTGTTTCCCTTGTTATATGGTGGGTTTAAGCATGGAAGTCCACCATGCAAAGATTAGGTGGCACTTGCATGTTTAATCTCTCTTTTTTTTGTTAATTGCATAATTATCTCCATTGGGCCGAGATTTGGGCCAAGGAATTAAGAGTGAAATGATTTGGGCTCAACCTTGGCCTTGTTCGAATTTTTATGGAGCCCAAAAATTATTTTTCGGCCCATTGGGCTCTTAAGGAGGCTCACGGCCCAAAATGGTAAAAGAGATTGGTTTAGGGCCCATTAGGGCTAATTAAATCCTTTTTGGCCCATCATGGCCCAAAATGTTATAGATTTTTGAATTGGGTCCAATTAGAACCTAATTAGGGTTTTTAGGCCCAAAGTAGTCAAGTTGAAGATTTATTGGTCCATCAGGCCCAATAAGAGAATCCTAGTCCATAATTAACTTGAACCGGGATTTCTAGGGTTTCCAAACCTTATTTGAACACATGTGATGTATTTGAATGAGCATAGCGTATGATTTTCACTTAGAGTAAATGCCTTATACTAGATGATGTTTACATGAGGATAGAATTTCCTAGCTAAAAATGCTAGTTGTGACATAACTTCATGTAAACACTTTTGATATACACCATAAAAACACTTGGTTAAATAATCCATATCAAACTACTTTATGGTTTCAACTTCAATTTGAATATTTTAGCATATAATTAGATCAATCACATGGAGACCTATCATGAATCAATTTGAATATTTTAGCATACTTTATGGTTTCGTTTTTGTTGTGCTATCGGATCCAGATCTAATCTACAATCAATGAAACTCATTAAAGTAAGATGGAAAACAGGAAAGATGGAACCTTGAAATCAGAAAGATGAAATCAGGAAACATGAAACCATAAAGATGGAACCCTGAAATCAAAAAGATTAAAGATGAAATCAGAAAAATCCAGATCTAATCTACAATCAGTGAAACTCATTAGTAAGACGGAAAACAAAAAAGATGGAAACTTCAAATCAGAAAGATGAAATTAGGAAACATGAAACCAAAAAGATTTAACCTTGAAATCAGAAAGATTAAAGATGAAATCAGAAAAAATGCAGTTAATTTACAATCATATATACTTAGAAGATGAGGAATTTGAAGTTAGATTTTAGAACCTCTGAATCGCGATAGTGATGGTAGCGGCTGAGGAGGCGCCGGAGGTGAGCGGTCGTGGAGGAAGCGTCTGAGGACGGCAGTCAACGACATGGATTAAGTGCCGATGTTTGGTGTGGCCGGAGAGGGCGGTATGCGGCCGGAGATGGAGACCACCGGAGGAATCATGATGAAAACGCGAGTTCCTGAGTAGGGTAGCGAATTTATTTCAAAATATCCTTGTTTGGTAAATAATTTTTTTTTAAAATACATCTTTTAGGTAAATAATTTTTTTAAAAACATCTATTTTTGTTAAAAATTCCTGTTAATGGGTATATATTTGGGCTCAGATGTTGATTCAGGATGCTATCTATCAATGCTACCTCCTCACTTTTCTCAGAATTTGGGATTTGGGATTTGGGATATTGAATTTGGTTGAACTTTTTTTATTGAACTTGGTTTAATTTTGACAGCATGTTGTTTTTTTTAACATTTTTGACAGTGCAATTTCCTTGCGTCTATACATGGATGATATATTTCAATTTTGGTAATCTAAGCCTCATTGTGTTTGGTGTGATCTTGGCGTTGTAATAACTCTATCACATGAAGCATTTGCGTGATTTTGGTGTGAGTATGTGTTCAAGGGTAGAATAGGCATTACCATGGTAGACTTACTCTTTCGTTATGTTAATTTTTTCTTACGTTTTTAAAAGTGTATGTTGGTGTGAGTTTGTCCCCTCCGTGTTTTGATAAGGTTGGAGTTAAAGAAAGATGGCTCTCTGGACAGTTTACTGGATTCAATCACCGTGCATGGGTTCTGTTCATCTGGTTTGAATTTGATGTAATCTTAGTGTTTTCTCAGTATGTGTGTGTGTCTCCTATTAAGGTTTTAAGATGTACTATAGATGTAAGATGTTACTTTTTCATGTTAAATATCTTTCTTCCAAAAGGATGTTCATCAGGGGGCAAAATTATCGTGTTTTTCTTCTTCACACGCACCAAAGAGCAGAAAACAATATGCAAAACAAATCGGAGGATTTACCTTATCATAAAAATCGAGACACAAGCAGCAGCAGGCGGTTCGTCGAGGGTGAGAGAACAACCACTATAATTCACGATCTAGGGTTCATGTTTTACTTTTTCCCATTTACTACAACGTCCTCGCCAAATTACAACAATGCTCTCCCTACTTTTGGTTTTTCTTTGGATATGTCAAAACAAGGATTTTATTTTCAATTATGGTCCTCCTCACAGGTTTTTATCAACGTAAATTTGGTAATAAAATAATAAATATTATTTCATTGCCATATTTGATTATTTTGGTGGAATGAAATAGACCTTAACTTCCGGTTGTTTGATAGTTTATTAACTTGAAGTGATATTTTCATTTAATAAATCGATTTATCTATTTGAAACTAGGTTATAATCCGTGTGGTACACGGGAAAAGAAAATAAAATAATATAATATAATTAATTGGATAAGTAATAGTCAAAATTTGTTAAATTTTTAGGAGATAAAAAATGGGATGGTTTGATTTGCAAATATATTATTTAGTTTTTATTTACTTGATAAAATGTGTAAAATGTGTTGGATTAGGTGTCTAAGCCCATAACTATTATTGGTATGTACTTGACCCAATTATGAGCATGGTCCATTTGGGTTGCCTTCACTCATGCAACTTGATAGGATGGCGAGAGGAGAGATAGTAGAATTTATTATGTGAATAATAAATTCGTACTCAAAATGGTTTTATTAATATATTACAAGATTAATATATTATTTGGAAATCATATTATTTAATTAGTATTGATCAAGAATTAATTTGGAATTAATTTAGTGATCAAAAGAGACTAATTAAATAAATGAGGACTGATTATGTAAATCAGTAATAGTTATAGTTTGGGCTCATGGACCCCATTGGTATAGGGTGGACGAAATCTCTATGAGAGTCCATAAAGATTTCGTCCAATGCTTGCCAAATAGGAGTCCATATGTTGTTTAGGGCCTAAGTAAGGAAGTTAGGGTTTCCACCTTAAAACCCTAATAGCCTTAACTATAAATAGACCCTTTAGCTAGTGGAATTCGCCCCTATGAGTTTCTGGGAAACCCTGGCCAAATTCTTCTTCTCTCCCAAGTCATTTTGTTTGCATTGAGTGTTTGTGACTCCGTTAGTGGTGCAACACTTGGGGCACTAAGCTTTCAAGGGTCAAGGTGGTTCTTGTTATTGTACATAACAAGCAAGGTAATGTTCTAAACCCATTCATACACTTGAATTTGAAATAATGTATGCTAGATTTAGGGTTTATGCTTTGGATAATTATTTACATGTATAACTTGAGAAAAACCTAGATCCACAGTATTAGGGTTGCATGTACACCATAGGAATGATGTTATGCTCAAAACCCATCAGTGGTATCAGAGCCTAGGTCGTTTTTCTGTTATATTTATTGCCATGGTAAATTTTTCAAAGCTAAAAAAAATCGTTTTTGTTGTGTAACTGACGGACTCGACGAGTTGGGCCAACTCTACGAGTCCATAAACGGACTCGACGAGTCGGTTCGGCTGACAACAGATTTTTCGGATTTTTGGCCAAAATTAGATTAGGATAATTACCATAAGTTGTTTTAACTGATTGAAAACGTGTTTTCTATTATGGTAATGATTATCTTCATTTAATAAAAGAATAATTGTCAAATTTTAAGATAATTACTAGATTATATGATAAATTAATTATTTGTATTATTTGATTTGAATTATCTTGCCATAAAAGTGGATTAGGTCAAGTTATGTGATAAAGATAAATTATATGATTAATTTAATTGTTTTCAAATTTGATCTAAAAGGTTTTAAAAAGTTTCAAAATTTGCCCTTAAGTTTTGGAATTTAAAATTTGATTAAAAGTTTTAATTTTGAAATATTAAATTCTTAAACCCGATTAAAAGTGCACCTCTTGGTTTTGTAATTTGAAATTTAATTAAATAGATTTAATTTTGAAATCTTAAATTTAAAACCTTGATATTTTGAATAGTTCGAATTACACCATTATGGTTTTATTAAATTAATTAAAAGTTTAATTAAAAGAGAGAATTAATAAAACCACTGAGTATTTTTAAATGTATAAAATACACCCTTATACTATAAAATTAAAAGTTTAATATATTATATGTATAAGTAAAACGTCAGTTTTACCGTTAGTAGGTCTCATTCCCGAAGCAGGTCTATAAGGGGTGTTTAATGAAATGGCCTGTAAAATGACCGCCATTGGGTATCCACTCTTACCCACCACACCCTTGACCAGTGGAGGGTTGTTAGCACTTAGCCGGACGGGTAGGATAGGACACAAATTTCCATTATAAGTATAATGAAAGTACGAAGTAACTAAAAGCTTTTACAAAATTCCCAAATCTTAGTTACTTTAGGAAAAATGTGAATTTGGTGCTAATCCATGAAATTGCACATTGCACCTTATTGGTCGTTAGTGGAGCGTGTGTGGTTAACCGGCACACTAATCTGGGACTAATAAAGGATGGCAATGGGTAGCTCGTAGATTATCATAGATCAATGGAGCGTATGTGGTTAACCGACACATTGATTAGGTGATAAACGTCTTCGAGAGTACCAAGCTAATTTGCATGGTTATTCACACCTTGTTTGTGATCCTCGGCATCCCAGTCACCAACTTGAAGGGCATAATCGAGATTAAACATGCCATTGAAAAGTTCAATGAATCTCAAAGGATCTAGGAATTTCAATTCATTTAAAACCTAATGTTCATTTTCGTTTTTCATGGTGGAAATTGGTAAATCGTCATTTACCTACCTTAAAATATTTTACAATTGGATTACGACATCCCTCTTCTGAATTGTAGAATATTGTGTTGGATCCTTGCCTTAATATTTCATTTGGGTGTTATATTAAGGATTGAATCTACTAACTTGAATTTCTCCCTTGTAGATGTCTAGTTCTGACAACTATGGTCTTCCCAAACCCTTTGGAAAAAGCTTTCCTCATGAAGATGATCTTCCACGATTGGATCGTGGAAATGGATATCATGCTTCACTTCCTCCACCTCCTCTAATAGTTCTCCCTGAACCACGTGTTCGAATACTTGAAAAGTTCAAGGTCACTCAAGCCCTATTGACAACCAAACACGAGGATGGAAGGTCTGTGTGTGCACACGTCTTGGAGATGAAGTCACACATTGACAGGATGGGAATGTTTGTATACTACAACATCCTATGGTGCACATACAACCCTAAAATCTTTGGATCTATGTTTTCTCTAATTATACATGCAATATTGTTTCCAAAGCTTTAAGCCTATAACTAGCATGCAATTGACATAAACATCATAGAAATGAGTTATAGAATTACCTCTTTGTTGTAGCTTGTAGTTTTGGCCTTTAAGAACTTAGTGCCCCAAGTGTGACACCTCAAATGGTTCACAACACACCTTTGGACAAAGGATGACTTTTAAAAGAATATTCTTACACTAAAATCGGCTCATGAACTCTTAGAACATCTAAGGTCCGATTTTGGATGCTAAGGGGCTTCTTATATAGTGTGGCAAGATTAGGGTTACATCCATGCAAACCCTAATGCCCATGACCTTTCATATTACTTAGGAACCATGGGTTAAACCTCCATGGACTACCATATTGGTTTAGCCCATCCTAAATAACCATTGGCCCACACTATAAGAATCATTGATTTACTTAATCAGTCCCCGTATATTTAATTAGTCTCTTTTGATCACTAAATTAATTCCAAATTAATTCTTGATCAATACTAATTAAATCATATGATTTCAGATTAATATATTAGAACTTATAATATATTAATAAATCATAAATAACCTCTTCTCAAAAGTCCATCCTATCAAATTGTCCACGTGATATGCAACCCAAATGGACCATGCCACTCTCGGGTCAAATACATACCAATTATAGTTATGGGCTTAGACACCTAATTCAACAGTCTCCCACTTGGATAAGTCTAATAACTATTATTGCAAGTACGACTCCAAAATCCCGACTAGCAATCGTAGCTCTTAAAAGTCGTTGTCGAACTCTGACCTAGTCAACGACGCGTCCATTAAATAAGGGATCATATATTCCTCCATTCTGCAAGATATCATATGGAATGAGACATGGATTATAATCATTCTCTCTGTCCATCTATTGTTTCTCGATTTTCGATTTATGACGATCGACTAATTGAACAAATCAAATCAGTCCAGGCTTGGCCAAGCGCTTAGGGTTGTCATCACTAAATCATCGAGGGGCCCACATATATCGCTTTTATCCCTCTAAGGGAAAAAGGAATGGATAAACTTCGACTCAAATGTTTGCTTGTACTTACTCATCGAATCACACATAACAATATGTTTGATAACACCAAGTTACTGGTGCGTTTACATATGTCAATGTGCAACCGACTTGTAAATTACAACTCACATGTCTTGGTTTCAAGAATATAAGATATTATCGTCTCACATTCACTCGTGATAAAATCCGTGAAGTGATTCAGATGAGCATGGGTTTAATCCAATACTCAAATCTTATTACAGGAGTACTCATGAACACTGCAACAAACTTGTGTTATGTCTAAACGCCTTTAGACAATCTACAGACCCATTCATGACAGTCTAACTTCAATACCTACTTCCAAAGTATGATCGACTGTGGATGGTTTGAATAACCTAGTTATTCGGGAAGTCAAAACATGCAAAGGGAAACACAAGAATAATCGAATTCAATATGGTCTCAGAACTTGTGAATATAAATAAAACACCTTTTATTTAATCACCATATTGATTACACATTATTCATTGTATAATGTTTCGATTAATCAACTTAATACTTGAATTAAAACAATAGTTATCCCATGCTCCAAGCATGCACACTATGTTTGCCTATGGTCCTTTCTTTGTGAAATAGCTCAATTGAACACATCTTCAATGAAACTCATTTCACAGTTCCAAACCCTTACCATAAATGTAAGAATACCAAATTCTTGCCATTTACTGCAATCTGTTAGATTTTAAACATACATGCAATGATCCTCTTGTAATAACTAAGCATAAAAGTCACAGAGACTTGGCAACAGACATTACAAAGTATTCCAATGAAGAGCAATTCCATGGAAACGAAGTCTCACATTCAAAGTACATTCCTTTGAACATCCTTCTTGCATTAAGTTTTCTAGTCTTACTCAGATTTAAAGAATAACTTCCAGTTATGGAAACATTTCCATATTCCAATGACTATCACTTCTGAACAAGAGTTGCCTCTTTCCAGAATGTGTCAATATGGTCCTTCAAAAATTTACACTATACTTCCAACTGTCCATAAGCAACCAATCTTTGGTAAACCTCAGATTGTCCTCGACAATTGCTTAACCATTTTAGTCATATCCAGTTCTAGTCATTTTTCCCTCTTAACGCCCTAAGTATTTGGAAAATTCAGAACACATAAATATTATAGCATATGCAATCGATCCTATACCCGAAGCATATGAGATACGATACATAATGTCTTACATGAAGACAAGATACTTTACCAGTCTCTCGCTATAACTTTTCCATATATAGAATTTTCTTATGTCAAATCTTTTCAACATAACATTCATATATATCCTTGACTAAATTTGATTAAAATCTCAATCTAAGCTTTTAGTTTTGAAATGAAGTATGAATTCATCTTCCTTAATTATAGCAAAACAACTTTTCAAACCCTGCAACTTTTGTTTTCTATAATTAACATTGCTAACTTGCAACACTTAACATAATAATCATGCTCCTACTAACATGATGATTATATCGTTATTAGCATAACACTTATGCTCCCACTAGATTTGACATGTATCCAGAAATCAGCTGAACTTCTAGAAATCAATACTTATTGACTTTGTTACCAAAGTTCAGATTTCTGATACGAGATGCTTTGATAAGACTTTATCTAAGCTTCCCAAAATCATACACCTTTCCTTAGATAGTTCACATGTGTGTCTAAACAATTTTAGAACTTACAATAATAAGCCTCAAATGTTTAGACCTTTTGCCATTTCTCACAATTCGAATTATGAAGAGGGATGCCATAATCATCATCGAATTTGAGAATGCAAATATCATAATTGCTATCTTCTTAAAATCTACTTAGTGAAAGAGTTTCCTCACTATAATTTTCATGAATTGGAGAGAAACCGTATGACACTTACATTTTTATGGTTTATGTGTTCCCATCCATGTGAATTCGTCAAAACCATAATCACAAGACAAGGTTAGTGACAAATCCAAACTCATATGGACTGAACTTGTTCAACCTTAATTTCATGCCATCTGGTAGCGCAGGGGCCTACCATTGCTTCCAGGTTGTTATGCAAACAATTGATAACTTATAGAACAAGAGTTGCCTCTTTTCAGAATATGTCAATATGGTCCTTCCAAAATTTACACTATCTTTCCAACTGTCCATGAGCAACCAATCTTTGGTAAACTGTAGATTGTCCTCGACAATTGCTTAACCATTTTAGTCATATTCAGTTCTGGTCCTTTTTCCCTCTTAACGCCCTACGCATTTGGAAAATTCAGAACACATAAATATTATAGCATATGCAATCGATCCTATACCCGAAGCGTATGGGATACGATACATAATGTATTACATAAAGACATGATACTTTACCAGTCTCTTACTATAACATTTCCATATATATAATTTTCTTATGTCAAATCTTTTCAACATAACATTCATATATATCATTAACTAAATTTGATTAAAATCTCAATCTAAGCTTTTAGTTTTGAAATGAAGTATGAATTCCTCTCCCTTAATTATAGCAAAACAACTTTTCAAACCCTGCAACTTTTGTTTTCTATAATTAACATTGCTAACTTGCAACACTTAACATAATAATCATGCTCCTACTAACATGATGATTATATCCTTATTAGCATAACACTTATGCTCCCACTAGATTTGACATGTATCCAGAAATCAGCTGGACTTCTAGAAATCAATACTTATTGACTTTGTTACCAAAGTTCAGATTTCTGATACGAGATGCTTTGATAAGACTTTATCTAAGCTTCCCAAAATCATACACCTTTCCTTAGAGAGTTCACATGTGTGTCTAAACAATTTTAGAACTTACAATAATAAGTCTCAAATGTTTAGACCTTTTGCCATTTCTCACAATTCGAATTATGAAGAGGGATGCCGTAATCATAATCGAATTTGAGAATGCAAATATCATAATTGCTATCTTCTTAAAATCTACCTAGTGAAAGCGTTTCCTCACTATAATTTTCATGAATTGGAGAGAAACCGTATGACACTTACAATTTTATGGTTTATGTGTTCCCATCCATGTGAATTTGTCAAAACCATAATCACAAGACAAGGTTAGTGACAAATCCAAACTCATATGGACTGAACTTGTTCAACCTTAATTTCATGCCATCTGGTAGCACAAGGGCCTACCATTGCTTCCAGGTTGTTATGCAAACAATTGATTACTTATAGAACAAGAGTTGCCTCTTTTCAGAATGTGTCAATATGGTCCTTCTAAAATTTACACTATACTTCCAACTGTCCATGAGCAACCAATCTTTGGTAAACCGTAGATTGTCCTCAACAATTGCTTAACCATTTTAGTCATATTCAGTTCTGGTCCTTTTTCCCTCTTAACGCCCTACGCATTTGGAAAATTCAGAACACATAAATATTATAGCATATGCAATCGATCCTATACCCGAAGCATATGGGATACGATACATAATGTATTACATAAAGACATGATATGTTACCAGTCTCTTACTATAACATTTCCATATATATAATTTTCTTATGTCAAATCTTTTCAACATAACATTCATATATATCATTGACTAAATTTGATTAAAATCTCAATCTAAGCTTTTAGTTTTGAAATGAAGTATGAATTCCTCTCCCTTAATTATAGCAAAACAACTTTTCAAACCCTGCAACTTTTGTTTTCTATAATTAACATTGCTAACTTGCAACACTTAACATCATAATCATGCTCCCACTAACATGATAATTATATCCTTATTAGCATAACACTTATGCTCCCACTAGTTTTGACATGTATCCAGAAATCAGCTAAACTTCTAGAAATCAATACTTATTGACTTTGTTACCAAAGTTCAGATTTCTGATACAAGATGCTTCGATAAGACTTTATCTAAGCTTCCCAAATCATACACCTTTCCTTAGATAGCTCACATGTGTGTCTAAACAATTTTAGAACTTACAGTAATAAGTCTCAAATGTTTAGACCTTTTGCCATTTCTCACAATTCGAATTATGAAGAGGGATGTCGTAATCATAATCGAATTTGAGAATGCAAATATCACAATTGCTATCTCTTTAAAATCTACTTAGTGAAAGCGTTTCCTCACTATAATTTTCATGAATTGGAGAGAAACCTTATGACACTTACATTTTTATGGTGTATGTGTTCCTATCCATGTGAATTTGTCAAAACCATAATCACAAGACAAGATTAGTGACAAATCCGAACTCATATGGACTGAACTTGTTCAACCTTAATTTCATGCCATCTGGTAGCACAAGGGCCTACCATTGCTTCCAGGTTGTTATGCAAACAATTGAGAACTTATAGAACAAGAGTTGCCTCTTTTCATAATGTGTCAATATGGTCCTTCCAAAATTTACACTATACTTCCAACTGTCCATGAGCAACTAATCTTTGGTAAACCTCATATTGTCCTCGACAATTGCTTAACCATTTTAGTCATATCCAGTTCTGGTCATTTTTCCCTCTTAACGCCCTAAGCATTTGGAAAATTCAGAACACATAAATATTATAGCATATGCAATCGATCCTATACCCGAAGCATATGGGATACGATACATAATGTCTTACATGAAGACAAGATACTTTACCAGTCTCTCGCTATAACTTTTCCATATATAGAATTTTCTTATGTCAAATCTTTTCAACATAACATTCATATATATCCTTGACTAAATTTGATTAAAATCTCAATCTAAGCTTTTAGTTTTGAAATGAAGTATGAATTCCTCTCCCTTAATTATAGCAAAACAACTTTTCAAACCCTGCAACTTTTGTTTTCTATAATTAACATTGCTAACTTGCAACACTTAACATAATAATCATGCTCCCACTAACATGATAATTATATCCTTATTAGCATAACACTTATGCTCCCACTAGCTTTGACATGTATCCTGAAATCAGCAGGACTTCTAGAAATCAATACTTATTGACTTTGTTACCAAAGTTCCGATTTCTGATACGAGATGCTTCGATAGGACTTTATCTAAGCTTCCCAAAATCATACACCTTTCCTTAGATATCTCACATGTGTGTCTAAACAATTTTAGAACTTACAGTAATAAGTCTCAAATGTTTAGACATTTTGCCATTTCTCACAATTCGAATTATGAAGAGGGATGCCGTAATCATAATCGAATTTGAGAATGCAAATATCACAATTGCTATCTCCTTAAAATCTACTTAGTGAAAGCGTTTCCTCACTATAATTTTCATGAATTGGAGAGAAACCTTATGACACTTACATTTTTATGGTGTATGTGTTCCTATCCATGTGAATTTGTCAAAACCATAATCACAAGACAAGATTAGTGACAAATCCGAACTCATATGGACTGAACTTGTTCAACCTTAATTTCATGCCATCTGGTAGCACAAGGGCCTACCATTGCTTCCAGGTTGTTATGCAAACAATTGAGAACTTATAGAACAAGAGTTGCCTCTTTTCAGAATGTGTCAATATGGTCCTTCCAAAATTTACACTATACTTCCAACTGTCCATGAGCAACCAATCTTTGGTAAACCGCAGATTGTCCTCGACAATTGCTTAACCATTTTAGTCATATTCAGTTCTGGTCCTTTTTCCCTCTTAACGCCCTACGCATTTGGAAAATTCAGAACACATAAATATTATAGCATATGCAATCGATCCTATACCCGAAGCATATGGGATACGATACATAATGTATTACATAAAGACATGATACTTTACCAGTCTCTTGCTATAACATTTCCATATATAGAATTTTCTTATGTCAAATATTTTCAACATAACATTCATATATATCCTTAACTAAATTTGATTAAAATCTCAATCTAAGCTTTTAGTTTTGAAATGAAGTATGAATTCCTCTCCCTTAATTATACCAAAACAACTTTTCAAACCTTGCAACTTTTGTTTTCTATAATTAACATTGCTAACTTGCAACACTTAACATAATAATCATGCTCCCACTAACATGATAATTATACCCTTATTAGCATAACACTTATGCTCCCACTAGCTTTGACATGTATCCATAAATCAGCTGGACTTCTAGAAATCAATACTTATTGAATTTGCTACCAAAGTTCAGATTTCTGATACGAGATGCTTCGATAAGACTTTATCTAAGCTTCCCAAAATCATACACCTTTCCTTAGATAGCTCACATGTGTGTCTAAACAATTTTAGAACTTACAGTAATAAGTCTGAAATGTTTAGACCTTTTGCCATTTCTCACAATTCAAATTATGAAGAGGGATGCCGTAATCATATGATCGAATTTGAGAATGCAAATATCACAATTGCTATCTCGTTAAAATCTATTTGGTGAAAGCGTTTCCTCACTATAATTTTCATGAATTGGAGAGAAATCTTATGACACTTACATTTTTATGGTGTATGTGTTCCTATACATGTGAATTTGTCAAAACCATAATCACAAGACAAGGTTAGTGACAAATCTAAACTCATATGTACTGAACTTGTTCAACCTTAATTTCATGCCATCTGGTAGCACAAGGTCCTACCATTGCTTCCATGTTGTTATGCAAACAATTGAGAACTCATATAACTCACATGCATAGTCAACCAACTGGAATGGCACAAAAACAAGAATATGTGAACACGATAGGTTACAAACCTCAAGTCGTGTGCTAGTGATTAACAATAGGTTTACTCTTGATTAGTTCTTGAAACTTTTCAAGATCTTTAAGACTCCTACTGACCTCTTGACATATAAGATTCTCTATGTCAAGAACCATTCCTTGACAAACAAATATTCAAGAGTTAGTGTGGTTTCTTATCAAGACAAACACTTCACACAATTGGTCTTAGTTGGTCTTTGTCTTATCCAAAACATCACAACTTACCAACTTCAAATGCACAAGAGTAAGAAACATTTTACTCTACATTTGATGAGTGTTATAAACCTTTCTTAAGATTATGTCACTCAAGGCACAATCTTGGAGTATGACTTTAAGACTTGATTTTTGAACGAAGTATGATTCACCTTTTGATTTAACCATTTCAACAATTCACGATTCCTCTTCTTAGCCATACAAATGCATTAAGATGTCCTTAGAGGATCAATTGTGACATGGTTTCATAATCACTAAGATAATCATAAAACACGATACTCGAGTACTCTCCCATCTTTTCAGATTGGAGAAACTTTTATCTTTCTGCCTAATTTGATTCTTCTTATTCGTTTTGCTATACATTGAAACCTTTTCAATGATTCAGAATTATACTTAATCTTGTAAGTATAACCATATTTACTAAACTTTAGTAAATCATAACGAATAGTCTTATCGTTCTTTGTGGTGGACCTGACCAGCGCACAACCAAGTGTACCCGATCCCCTAGTCCTTCACTTGACTCACATATACATGTGAACAAGGAATTAGTCTTAATTTCCCAAAGATGAAGGTTCTCATTCATCACACAATACAAGTTGTATGATTCCAAGTTTCTATCCAACTGAAACTTGGGTGATGAGAATCTTTCCATATTTGGTAAACTTTGACACTACCACAAACGAAAGAATCAAATTCATTTTCCAATGTTGTTATCAATGGAAACATATAAACAACAATTTTCACAAATACCATTGTAAGGATACTTAAAATAAGATTAAAAACTTTTCTTTATTTATAAAAATTTGCGGAACAAACTTGTCCTTACAATGCAAATACAAGTGAAAACTATGTTGTTATCTATTCCTAAGTAATGTATCATAACTCTTAAGCAGCAACTCAAAATTATGATCATCGAACCATGATATCGAAATCCATCTCTTCACGATCTGAATCAGCTTACTCTTTCTTTAAGCTTCCTTTCTTTTCTTCGATTCTTCAAAACATCAAAATGTAATTTCATTACATCATGTATTAAGAATCTCCAAACAGGAACTTAATAGAGTTACAAAGTGGACTTACCTGAAGCAGAGTCAAACTTTTTTACTTTACCAACCTTGCGATCTTTCAGGTAAATATGGCAGCTTCGCAACCAATGCCCCTTCTCTTGGCAATAGAAACAAACAGGCTCTTTTGGAATGGTACACGGGACTATCTTAGACTTAGCCTTTCTCTTTACCATTTGGTAAAATGACTGGACCATGGCCGATCCCTTTCCATTGGGAAGAGAAAGCTTTTTTGGACTTTCAATTTTACCATTTTCAATATCCATGGGAGTTTGGAGAGTATATCTTCCAATCAAGTTTGCTTTACCAGTGCTCCAAGTCATTGTTGGTTTAGAAGCAACAACCAAATAGGTAAGATCGATAAGGGTCATGTCGTGATCTGTCATATAGTAGTCCTTAATGAACTCACTATACGACTCAGGAAGCGACTAAAGAACCCAATCAACAGCAACTTCCTCAAGACTTCGACACCCAACTCTCCCAGCCTGTCAATATGCAACTTCATCTCCAAGACGTGAGCACATACAGACTTTCCATCTTTGTGTTTGTTTGCCAATAGGGCTTGAGTGACCTTGAACTTTTCAAGTCTTTGAACTTGTGGGTCAGGGAGAATAATTGGATGAGGTGGGGGAAGTGAAGTATGATTTCAAGTCCCATTAATGCACGACAAAGGGATTAATCTTTCACCTTGATCGCCATGTGGGCTATCATATTCATTAGGAAAGCTTTTTCCAAAAGGATAAGGAAGGCCATAGTTGTCTGAACTAGACATCTATAAGGGAGAAATTCAAGTTTAGTTGTTTTAAGTCCTTAATATAACACCCAAAATGAAATATTAAGGCTAGGATCCAACACAATATTTTACAATTCGGAAGAGGGATGCCGTAATCCAATTGCAAAATATTTGAAGGTAGGTAAATTACGATTTACCAATTTCCACCATAAAAAACAAAAATGAATATTAGGTTTTAAATGGATTGAAATTCCTAGATCTTTTGAGATTCATTGAACTTTTCAATGGCATGTTTAATCTCGATTATGCCCTTCAAGTTTGTGACTGGGATGTCGAGGATCACAAACAAGGTATGAATAACCATGTAAATTAGCTTGGTACACTTAATGTTACAGATCATCCAATCAATGTGTCGGTTAACCACACACGCTCCATTGATCCATGATTAACATCAAGCTACCCTTTTCCACGCACTGTCAATCCCAGATTAGTGTGTCGGTTAACTACATATGCTCCACTAACGACTTAACAAGCTGGAAAGTGCAACTTCATGGGTTAGCACCAAATTCACATTTTTCCTAAAGTAACTAAGATTTGGAATTTAATAAAGTTTAGTTACTTTAAATATTCATTATACTTTTAATGAGAATTAATGTCCTATCCTACCCATTTGGCTAACGACCCTCCACCAATCAAGGAAGCGGTGGGTGACAGTGGACACCCATTAAACTGCCATTTTATAGGCAGTAACCTTATACCCCCCCCCCCCTTATAGACTGGCTTCGAATGAGGCCTACTAACGGTAAAACTGACTTGTCTTATACATATATATAATTATTAACTTTTAATATTATAATAGTATAAAGGTTGAATTTTAACTTTAAAAATTCTAGGGTTTGGAATTAAAGTATTCATAAGGGTGACTTTACAAATTCCAAAACTTGTGGGAAAGTTTTGAACTATTCAAAACTTTTGGTTTCCATAACTTATGAGTTTAATGAGGTTTTTATGAAAAAATTTTCATGTTCCATAACTTGAGGACAAGTTATGGAAGACTTTAAACCCATTTTAAAAATAAGACTTTTCCATTTTCCATAACCTATGAGTTTTAATGACCTTCTAAAAGAGAAAACTTTTCATTTTCCTTAACTTGAGGACAAGTTATGGATTTCTTTAAAGGCAATTAGATCATATTTTTAACTAACAAAAATTATCAAATAGTTTATTCATGATCTAACTAAACTCATAAGTCAAAACAATTCATATTAACAATTTACAAGAAATTAGCCTATCATATAAACTAATACAAATCTTGAAATTTTGACAATTGTCTTTTAATTGGATTAGGATGATCACTACCATATCATAAAAACATATTTAATGATTCAAAACAGTTTGTGGTCATGATCCTAATCCAATTCTGGCCAAAAACCCCGAAAATTTACTCTCTATTCATTCAACTCTTCGAGTTCTATCATGAACTCGTCGAGTTCAAGCCAAAAATCATCAACTCGTCGAGTTTTAGCATGAACTCGTTGAGTTGGTCCGTTTGAACAGATTTTCAGCTTTGAAAAATTATACTTTTGCATCAATATAATAGAAAACTATCCTAGCCTCTGATACCACTGTTGGATTTTGTATAGTACAACATCCTATGGTGCACATACAACCCTAAAAGCTTTGGATCTATGTTTTCTCTAATTGTACATGCAATATTGTTTCCAAAGCTTTAAGCCTACAACTAGCATACAATTGACATAAACATCATAGAAATGAGTTACAGAATTACCTCTTTGTTGTAGCTTGTAGTTTTGGCCTTTAAGAACTTAGTGCCCCAAGTGTGACACCTCAAGTGGTTCACAACACACCTTTGGACAAAGGATGACTTTTGAGAGAATATTCTTACACTCAAATCGGCTCATGAGCTCTTAGAACATCTTGGGTCCGATTTTGGATGCTAAGGGGCTTCTTATATAGTGTGGCAAGATTAGGGTTACATCCATGCAAACCCTAATGCCCATGACCTTTCTGTTGGGTTATGAGCATTCTAACACTCCTAAGTGTACATGCAACCCTAAATACCTTGGATCTATGTTTTCTCTATTATACATACAATTATGAACATCCAAGGTATTATCCTAATCTAGCATACAAAATAATAAATATAGCAAGATAGAATACATACCTCTTTGATGTAGAATATCTTCATGAAGCTTGAGTGCCTAGTGCCCCAACTCCTTGAAATCGTCTAGCCCTCACACTCACACATTAGTGCACGATTTCTTGAGCCATGGGATTCTTTTATATGGTGGCTATTAGGGTTACACCATGTAACTCATAACTTTACCCATTCCTTATGCTCCATGGATTTTAACCTCCATGGAGTATCCATGGGTCACCCCATGGAGTTAGTCCAACATAAGGAATCTTGGATCACAAGCCCACATATATAAGAATGAATGATTTACACAATCAACCCATATATTTAATTAGTCTCCTTTTGATCACTTAATTAATTCCAAATTAATTCTTGATCAATACTAATTAAATAACCTTATTAATATATTAGAACTTATAATATATTAACCAACCTTAAGTGTTATTTCTCTCATTATAGTCTATCCAAATGCATGATGCCATGCAACCCAAATGGACCATGCCGGGTCGGGTCAAGTCTTACCAATTATAGTTATGGACTTAGACATTAATCCAACAGTCTCCTACTTGGATAAGTCTAAAACTATTATTGCGTATGACTTCAGGAACCAATCAGCAATCGTAGCTCTCAAAAGCTTTTGTCGAACACTGACCTTGTCGATGAACTCTGACCTTTATCAACGACTTGTCCATTAGATAAGGGATCATATATTCCTCCATTCTAGATATCATATGGACTGAGACATGGATTATCAATCATTCTCTCTGTCCATTTGTTGTTTCCCGATTTCCGATTCACGATGACTGACTGATTGAACAAATCAAATCAGTCCTGGCTTGGCCAAGCACTCACATGTATCATCTTTAAATCATCGAGGGGCCCACAGATATCGCTTTTATCCCGAAGGTAAAAGGAATGGATAAACTTCGACTCATATGGCTTGTTCTACTACTTGTTGAATCATACACAAAGGCACGTTTTATAACATCGAGTTACCAATGCGTTTTCATGCAATCAATGTATAACCAACTCATAGTAACAACTCATATCTCTAGGTTTGAAGAATATAAGATATTATCGTCTCATGATCACTCGTGATAAAATCCATGAAGTGATTCAAATGAGCGCAGGTTGAATCCAATACTCAGAACTTATGAGCACTCATGAGTGTTGTAGCACCACTTTGTCCACCAACTTGGACCTCTACAAACCAACCCATGACAGTCTTGATTCATATCTACTTCCAACATATGACCGACTGTGGATGGTTTGAATAACTTAATCATTCAGGAAGAGCGACTTAGTTATTCTGGAAGTCAAAACATGCAAAGTGAAACACAAGAATAAATGAATCAAATATGGTATCAAACCCTATGAATATAAATAAACACTTTTATTTATCACCATATTGATTACTCATTATTCATTGTTTCGGTTTTATCAACTTTATACTTGAATTTAAAACAATAGTTGTCCCATGCTCCAAGCATGTACACTATGTTTTCTAAACACTAGTCATGCCATACACCAAGTATGCATACTATGTTTGTCTATGATCTTTACTTTGTAAAATAGATCAATTGAACATCACTCCAATGATCCTCTTTTCACAGTCCCAAATCCTTACTGCAAATGCAAGAATTCCAAATTCATGCCATTTACTGAAATCTGTTAGATTCTAAACTTATATGCATTGATCCTCTTAATGATTATGCACAAAGTCAGAAAGACTTGACAACAATCATTACAGAGCATTCCAAAGGAGATCAGCTCCTTGGAAACATCCTTCTTTCATTAAGTTTCCTAATCTTACACAGATTGAATAATTTCTAACTTTGAAACATTTCCATATTCCATTTTGACTATCACTTCTGAACAAGAGTTGCCTCCTTACAGATTATGTCAATATGGTCCTTCTTGAATTAACATTATACTTCCAACTGTCCTTGAGCAACCAATCTTTGGTAAACCTTAGATTTTCCTCGACAATTGCTTAATCATTTTAGTCATATCCAATTCTAGACCTTTTCCCTTCATAATGCCCCGGGCATTTGGAAAATTTTAGAAAGGATGAATATAGCACATGTAATCGATCCTATATCCGAAGCATATGGGACACGATTCATGATGTCTCACATAAAGACTAAACCAGTCTTTTGCTATAATATTTCCATTTCAATTTGCCAAGTTCTCAAAATTCAGATTATGAAAAGGGATGTCGTAATCATAATCGAATTTTAGAACGCAAATAATGGACCCATATATAGAATTTCCTTATGTTGAGCCATTCCAACATGAAATTCATATATATATCCTTGATTAAATACGATTAAAATCTCAATCTAAGCTTTTAGAATTGAAATGAAGTATAATTTCCTCTCCCTTAATTATAGCAAAACAAGTTTTTCAACCCCTGCAACCTCACGAATTGAAACTTTTGTTTTCTATAATTAACATTGCTAACTTGCAACCTTTGTCATAATTATCATGCTCCCACTAACATGATGATTATTAGCATAACACTTATGCTCCCACTAGCTTTGACATGTACTCAGAAATTAGCTGACTTTCTTACCAAAGTTCAGATTTCTGATACTAGATTGTTTTGATAAAACTTTATCAAAATCATACACCTCTCTTAGATAGCTCACATGTGTGTCTAAACAATTTTAGAACTATGAAAAGGGATGCCGTAATCATAGTCTCAATTGTTTAGACCTTTGCCACTTCTCACAAGTCCATGTTAGTGTGCCAGTAAACCACACACGCTCCACTAACGACTTTGAGAATGCAAATATCACAATTGCTATCTTAGCTAAAATCTACTTAGTGAAAGTGTTTCCTCACCATCATTTTCATGAATCGGAGAGAAACCTTATGACACTTAGATTTAATAGTGTATGTGTTCTTATCCATGTGATTTTGTCAAAACCATAATCACAAGACAAAGTTAGTGACAAATCCAAACTCATATTGATTAAACTTGTGCAATCTTAAATTCTTGCCATTTGGCAGCTCAGGTGCCTGCCATTGCTTCCAAGTAGTTGTGCAACCAATTGAGAACTCTCAGAACTCCTATGCAAAGCCAACTTGAATAGGCACAAAAATTTCAACACGATAGGTTATAAACCTCAAGTCGTGTGCTAGTGAAGGACTTTAGGTTTTATTCTTGATTAAGTCTTGAAACTTTCAAGAGCTTTAAGACTCCCACTGTCCTCTTGACATATAAGACTCCCTTGTCAAATATTCAAGAGATAGTGCGGATTCTTTATCAAGACTAACACTTTACACAATTGGCCTAAGTTGGTCTCTGTTTTATCCAAAACATCACAACTTACCAATTTCAAATGTACAAGAGTAGATAACCTTTTACTCTTACATTTGACTAGTGTAAACAAACCCTCTTTAAGATATGTCACTCAAGTTACAATCTTGGAGTATAACTCTAAGAATTGTTTTGGAACGAAGTATGACTCATCTTTTTGATTTAACCATTCCAACAATTCATGACTCCTCTTCTTAGTCATAAGAATGCACTAAGATGACTTTAGAGGACCAATTATGATATGGTATCTTAATCATTAAGATGATCATAAACATGATACTAAAGTACTCTCCCATCTTTTCAGATTTGAGAAACTTTTATCTTTTTGCCATACTTTGATTCTTCTTATTCGTTCTGTCTCACACTGAAACTTCTCCAATGCTACAGACTTATACTTAAACTTATAAGTATAACCATATTTACTGAACTTAAGTAAATCATGACGAATAGTCTTCTTGATCTTTTGTGGTGGACTTGACCAGTGCACAAGAATGTGTACTCGATCCCTTAGTCCTTTCCTTATTCACATAAGGAATTAGTCTTAATTTTCCAAGCTGAAAGTTCTCATTCATCATACTATACAACTTGCATGATTCCAAGTTTCGGTCCAATTGAACCTTGGGTGATGAGAATCTTTCCTTATTTGATAATATTAGACACTACCACAACCGAAAGAATCAAATCCATTTTTCCAATATTGCTATCAATGGAATCTTATAAGCAACAACTTTTCACAAATGCCATTGTAAGGATACTTAAAATAAATAAAATCAAAACCTTTTTCTTTTATTTTAAAACTTTGCGGAAAAACTTATCCTTACAATCCATATGAAAACCTTGTTGTTATCTATTCCTAAGCAATATAAATATCATAACTCTTAAGTAATAGCCCAAAATTCTGATCACCGAACCATGCGATTGAAATCCATCTTCGCGATCAGAATCAGCATGTACTTAATAGAGTTAGACAATGGACTTTACCTGAAGTAGAGCCAAACTTATTGACTTTAACATCCTTAGGTAAATTTGGCAGCTTCGTAACCAATGCCCCTTCCTTTGGCAATAGTTACCTATGGACCCTTGATAATGGGACTATCTCAGACTTCGCCTCTCTCTTTACCATTGGGTCAACCGATTTGACTATGGCCGATCCCTTTCCATTGGGAAGAGAGAGCTTTACTGGATATCCAATGTCATAATTGTCAATGTCCATAGCGTTTTAGGAAGTTGATCTTAGCAAATAGATAAGATCATTAAGGGTCTTGTCTTAGTCTGTTTCATAGGATTCCCAAAAGAACTCACTATGTGACTTAGAAAGTAGTTGAGCCACCAACTTTCTCAAGACTTTGACACCCAACTCTCCCGGCTTGTCAATATGTGACTACATCTCCAAGATGTGATCACACCTAGACCTTGCCTTGCCAATAGGGCTTGAGTGACCTTAAACTTTTTAGGAACTTGTGGGTTAGGGAGAATAATTGGAGGAGGTGAAAGAAGTATGATATCCATGGGACATCATCTTCATTTAGGAAAGCTTGTTTCAAGAGATTTGGGAAGATCATAAATGTCTAGACCAGACATCTTTTTGGGAGATATTCAAGATAGTTGATTTAAAGTCCTTAATATGACACCCAATATGAAATATTAAGGCTAGGACCCAACAAACTATTTCATAACTTAGAAGAGGGATGCCGTAATCCAAGCTATAAAATATTTGAAGGTAGGTGAATGACGATTCACCAATTTCCACCATGAAAAATGAAATAATTTCTTAGGTTTTAATTGGATTTGAAAGTCCTAGATCTTTGAGATTCATTGAACTGTTCAAAGGCATGTTTCAATCTCGAGTGTGCCCTTCAGGTTTTGTGACTGGGATGCCGAGGATCACAAAACAAGGTGTGAATAACCATGCAAATATACTTGGTACCCTTAATATTTACCCCTTAATCAGTGTGCCGGTTAACCACACACGCCCCACCGATACTATGATAAATATTAAGTTACCCTTTGCCTACCTTGTTAAGTCCAGGTTAGTGTGCCGGTTAACCACACACGCTCCACTAACGACTTAAGCAAAGTGCAAAGTGTAATTTCATGGGTTAACACGAAATTCACATTTTCCTAAGTAACTAAGATTGGGTATTAATAAGAGTTTAGTTACTTAGTATTTATCATTAATACTTTTAATGAAAGGAGAATTATAGTCCTTGTCCTACCCGTTCGGCTAACGACCCTCCACCAGTCAAGGAAGCGGTGGGTGAGAGTGGACACCCATTAAACTGCCATTTTATAGGCAGTAACCTTATACCCCCCCTTATAGACCGGCTTCGTGAATGAGGCCTACTAACGGTAAGACTGACTTATATATAAATATTATTAACTTATAATATTATAAAGTATAAGGGTTGAATTTTAACTTTTAAAATTCTAAGGGCTTACTTGGAATTAAAGTATTCATAAGTGAAAACTTTTCAAATTCCAAAACTTGAGGGCAAGTTTTGAAACTATTCAAAACTAATTAATTCCATAACTTATGAGTTTAAAGTAGTTTTAATTAAAAAAAAACTCTTCAAGTTCCATAACTTGAGGACAAGTTATGGAAGACTTTAAACTAACTAATAAAAAAAATAACTTTTTTTTATTGTAACTTATGGAACTAATTAAGGTTACACTTTTTTTTTTAATTTAATGAAGAGACTCTTGAACCTCCATAACTTGAGGACAAGTTATGGAGTCATAAAACCATTTAATTAGAACTAGACTCTTCATTTTGTAACCTTTGCCAACTTTTATGAGTTTTATGATTCTTAAATGTGAATTTTCATATAACTTGAGGACAAGTTACAAAAACACACTTTGGAATCAACTCTTAGATTAAAATGGATTGAAAACAACTATTTCACACAACTTTTCTATTAATCTAAGAACCTCATAAGAACAAGATAATTCAAATCATCAATCTTCAAGAAATTAGCATGAACATACAAACTAATACAAATCTTGAAATTATGACAATTATCTTAGAAATTGGATTAGCATGAACATTACCACATCAAAAACAAGTTTATAAGTCCAAAAACATCTTAGGGTAATGTTCCTAGTCCAATTCCAGCCAAAACAATCGAATATATGCATCCAACTCGATTTTTCAGCTACTTTTGCAAGTATAACAAGAAAACAAGCCTAGGCTCTGATACCACTGTTGGGTTATGAGCATTCTAACACTCCTAAGTGTACATGCAACCCTAAATACCTTGGATCTATGTTTTCTCTATTATACATACAATTATGAACATCCAAGGTATTATCCAAATCTAGCATACAAAATAATAAATATAACAAGATATAATACATACCTCTTTGATGTAGAATGTCTTCATCAAGCTTGAGTGCCTAGTGCCCCAAGTGTGACACCTCAAATGGTTCATACAACACCAAATGCACTTGGAATAACTTGAGAGAAACTTGAACACTCCTTGAAATCGTCTAGCCCTCACACTCACACATTAGTGTACGATTTCTTGAGCCATGGGATTCTTTTATATGGTGGCTATTAGGGTTACACCATGTAACTCATAACTTTACCCATTCCTTATGCTCCATGGATTTTAACCTCCATGGAGTATCCATGGGTCACCCCATGGAGTTAGTCCAACATAAGGAATCTTGGATCACAAGCCCACATATATAAGAATGAATGATTTACACAATCAACCCATATATTTAATTAGTCTCCTTTTGATCACTTAATTAATTCCAAATTAATTCTTGATCAATACTAATTAAATAACCTTATTAATATATTAGAACTTATAATATATTAACCAACCTTAAGTGTTATTTCTCTCATTATAGTCTATCCAAATGCATGATGCCATGCAACCCAAATGGACCATGCCGGGTCGGGTCAAGTCTTACCAATTATAGTTATGGACTTAGACATTAATCCAACACTTTCATATTACTTAGGATTCATGGGTTAAACCTCCATGGACTACCATATTGGTTTAGCCCATCCTAAATAACCATTGGCCCACACTATAAGAATCATTGATTTACTTAATCAGTCCTCGTATGTTTAATTAGTCTCTTTTGATCACTAAATTAATTCTTGATCAATACTAATTAAATCATATGATTTCATATTAATATATTAGAACTTATAATATATTAATAAATCATAAATAACCTCTTCTCAAAAGTCCATCCTATCAAATTGTCCACGTGATATGCAACCCAAATGGACCATGCTACTCTCGGGTCAAGTACATACCAATTATAGTTATGGGCTTAAACACCTAATCCAATAGTTCAAGGAAGTTGGCTGTTGACTTGGTTCTTCAATCACTTCCTAAGTCGTATAGCGAGTTCATAAAATATTACTATATGACAGACCTCGACGTGACCATCACTGATCTTACCTATTTGCTTATTGCTGCTAAATCTGCAATGATTTGGCGCATTGGTAAAGCAAAGTTGATTGGTAGATCTACTTCCCAAACTTCCATGGACATATGCAATGGTAACGATAGTCCAGAAATGATTTTTTCTCCTAAGGGAAAGAAATCTGCCATGGTCAAAAAGTTTGATCATAAGAGAAAGGCAAATTCTGAGATTGTCCCTTGTGTCATTACCAAAGAGTCCATATGTTTCTATTGCTAAGAGAAGGGACATTGGTTACGAAGCTGTCCTGACTACCTGAAAGATCTAAGAGATGGTAAAATCAAATTGTATGGTTCTACTTCAGGTAAAGTCCACTATGTAACTTTATTAAGTTCCTATTTGTAGATTCTTAATACATGATGTGATGAGATTACATTTTGATGTTTTGTAGGATCAAAGAAAAGAAAGGAAGCTTAAAGGAAAAGCATGCTGAGTCTGGTCGCGAAGATATGGATTTCGATCGCATGGTTCGATGATCATATTTTTGAGCTGCTACTTGGGAGTTATGATAAATTGCTTAGGAATATTTAGTAACATAGTTTTCATTTGTAATTGCGTTGTAAGGACAAGTTTTCCGCATTTTATAAATAAAGAAAATTTTGATTTTGCCTTATTTTATATTTAACCTTGCAATGTCATTTGTGAAAATTGATGTGTGTATATTTCTATTGTTAGCAATATTATGAATAGATTTGATTCTTTCGTTTGTGGTAGTGTAAAAAATTTTACCAAATAAGGAAAGATTCTCATCACCCAAGTTTCAATTGGACAGAAACTTGGAATCGTGCAAAATCGAGTCTTAGAGTCATACTCCAAGATTGTGCCTAGAGTGACATAATATTAACAAGGTTTATAACACTCATCAAATGTGGAGTAGAAATGTTTCTTACTCTTGCACATTTGAAATTGGTAAGTTGTGATGTCTTGGATAAGACAAAGACCAACTAAGACCAATTCTGTGAAGTGCATGTCTTGATATGAACCCACACTAACTTTTGAGTATTTGGTTTTCAAGGAATGTTTCTTGACAAAAGAATCTTATATGTCAAGAGGTCAGTGGGAGTCTTAAAGATCTTGAAAAGTTTCAAGAACTAATCAAGATTAAACCTATTATTAATCACTAGCACACAACTTGAGGTTTGTAACCTATCATGTTGACATATTCTTGTTTCTGTGCCATTCAAGTTAAGTTGAATATGCGTGTGAGTTCTATGAGTTCTCATTTGATTACATAATGCAAAGCACCTTGATCAATAAAAGTGCATTGACTAGTATAGGTGAGCTGCTCAACAACTTGGAAAACATGGTAGGCCCTTGTGCTACTCGATGACAAGAAATTAAGATTAAAGAAATTCAGTCCATATGAGTTTAAATTTGTTGGAAATGACAAATTCACATGGATAGGAACGCATACACCATAAAATCTAAGTGGTAAGGTTTCTCTCCGCTTCATGAAAATGATTGTGAGGAAACGCTTTCACTAAGAAGATTTTAAGGAGATAGCAATTGTGATATTTGCACTCTCAAATTCGATTATGATTACGACATCCCTCTTCATAGTTCGAATTGTGAGAAGTGGCAAACAGTTTGAACATTTAAGACTTATTGCTTTAAGTTCTAAAATGGTTTATACATACATATGAGCTTTCTAATGAAAGGTGTATGGGCTTGAGAAGCATAGATAAAGGCTTATCGAAGCATCTCATATCAGAAATCTGAACTTTGGTAATGAAAGTCAATAAGTATTGATTTCTAGAAGTCCAGCTGATTTCTGGGTACATGTCAAAGCTAGTGGGAGCATAAGTGTTATGCTAGTAAGGATATAATTATCATGTTAGTGGGAGCATGATTATTATGTTAAGTGTTGCTAGTTAGCAATATTAATTATAGAAAACAAAAGTTTCAATTGCAAAGTTGCAGAAGTTGAAAAGTTGTTTTGCTATAATTAAGGGAGAGAATATTATAGTTCATTTCAAATCTAAAAGCTTAGATCGAGAAATTTTAATCAAATTTAGTCAAATGTCATATATGAATGTTATGTTGAAAAAGTTCAACATAAGGGAATTCTATATATGGCAATATTGTAGCAAGAGACTGGTAAAGTATCATGTCTTTATGTAAGACATTATGTATCGTATCCCATACGCTTCGGGTATAGGATCGATTGCATATGCTGTAATATTCGACCGTTCTGATTTTCCAAATGCCTAGGGCATTAAGAGGGAAAAAGGACCAGAACTGGATATGACTAAAATAATTAAACAACTGTCAAGGACGATCTAAGGTTCGCCAATGATTGGTTGCTTGTGGGCAGTTGGAAGTAAAGCATTGAATGGAACATATTGACATTATTATGAATAGATAGGATTCTATTAAGAATGAGTTGTCATATGGCAAATATGGAAATTTTTCCATAATGGGAGTTGGATATTAAGAATCTATGTAGATTAGAAACTTTTATGCAAGAAGGACGTTCAAAGGAATGTACTTTGAATATGAGACTTCATGTCTATGAAATTGTCTTATAACAATCTCCAATAGAGCACTTTGTAATTTCATTGGCAAAGTCTTGGTGACTTTGATGCTATGACATTACAAAAGGATCATTGCATAAAATGTTAGATTCTAACATATTCTAATAGTGGCAAGAATTAGGTATTCTTACACTTATAATAAGGATTAGGAATTGTGAAATGAGTGTCATTGGAAGTGTGTTCAATTGATCTATTTCACAAAGTAAGGACCATAGATAAACATAGTATGCATGCTTGGAGCATGGGATAAGTATTCTTTCAATTCAAGTAGTAAGTTGATTACTCGAAACATTATACAATGAGTAATGTGTAATCAATATGGTGATTAAATAAAAGGTGTTTTACTTATACTCAAGCTGTTGAGGCCATATTGGATTTGATTATTCTTGTGTTTCACTTCGCATGTTTTGACTTCCCGAATACTAAGATTATTCAAACATCCACAGTCAATCATACTTTGGAAGTAGATAATGAGGTAAGACTGTCATGAATCTGACTGTAGATTCTCTAAAGCATTTAGACATAGCAAAAGTTCGTTGTAGTATTCATGAGTGCTCCTGAAATCAGATTTGAGTATTGGATTAAACCCACGCTCACGTGAATCACTTCATGGATTTTATCACGAGTGATTGTGAGACGATAATATATTATATTCTTGAAACGGAGAGATATGAGTTGTTGTTTATGAGTCGGTTGCACATTGATAATACGTAAACGCATAAGTAACTTGATGTTATAAAACATATTGTTGTGTATGATTTGATGAGTAAATAGTGCAAGCATATGAGTCGACGTTTATCCATTCCTTTTACCCAAAGTGGGATAAAAGCGATATATGTGGGCCTCTCGATGATTTAGTGATGACACCCCTAAGCGTTTGGCCAAGCCAGGACTGATTTGATTTGTTCAATTAGTCAGTCGTCATAAATCGGAAATTGGGAAACAACACATGAATAGAGAGAATGATTATAATCCATGTCTCAGTTCATACGATATCTAGAATGGGGGGAATATATGATCCCTTATCTAAAGGACGCATTGCTGATAAGATCAGAGTTCGACAGCGACTTTTGAAAGCTACAAAAGCTAATCAGGTTCTGAAGTCGTACTTGCAATAATAGTTATTAGACTTATCCAAGTGGGAGACTGTTGGATTAGGTGTCTAGGCCCATAACTATTATTGGTATTTACTTGACCCAATTATGAGCATGGTCCTTTTGGGTTGCCTTCACTCATACAACTTGATAGGATGATGAGAGGAGAGAGAGAGTAGAATTTATTATGTGAATAATAAATTCTTACTCAAAATGGTTTTATTAATATATTACAAGATTAATATATTATTTGGAAATCATATTATTTAATTAGTATTGATCAAGAATTAATTTGGAATTAATTTAGTGATCAAAAGAGACTGATTAAATAAATCGGGACTGATTATGTAAATCAGTATAGTTATAGTTTGGGCTCATGGACCCCATTGGTATAGGGTGGACGAAATCTCAATTAGAGTCCATAAAGATTTCGTCCAAGGCTTGCCAAATAGGAGTCCATATGTTGCTTAGGGCCTAAGCAAGGAAGTTAGGGTTTCCACCTTAAAACCCTAATAGCCTTAACTATAAATAGACCCCTTAGCTAGTAGAATTCGCCCCTATGAGTTTCTGGGAAACCCTGGCCGAATTCTTCTTCTCTCCCAAGTCATTATGTTTGCATTGAGTGTTTGTGACTCCATTAGAGGTGCAACACTTAGGGCACTAAGCTTTCAATGGTCAAGATGGTTCTTGTTATTGTACATAACAAGCAAGGTAATGTTCTAAACCCATTCATACACTTGAATTTCGAAATAGTGTATGATAGATTTAGGGTTTATGCTTTCGATAATTATTTGCATGTATAACTTGAGAAAAACCTAGATCCAAAGTATTAGGGTTGCATGTACACCATATTAATGATGTTATGCTCAAAACCCATCAAAATGTACCATATATTGTTGTATTTTCAGAAAAAAGTACAACACATATGAATATTTACAAATTTGAAGGTATATTGAGCTTAATCGAATTCTTTAGGGTCCAAATTGTAAAATTAAAGATCAAAATTTGTTGACAAAAGGAATGCCCAAAAGATGCAAACATTTTGCCTCTTACACAACAATACACAAAAACATTTCGCTCGTATCCTTACCATACATGTGGTAACAAATTTGTGTATGCCTGTTCAACAACTTGAAATACAAAGAGGGATTCGGCCAAGTTAACTCAAGAAATAATAATGTACTTTCATTGATTTTATATTTAAGGACATCATATTTTCACTTCTTCCTATTACAACATTATATTTTAAAAAGTCTATTATTGCAATGTCATTCAAATACATATTTGCTACAATCAAGAACCAAATTAAGTTGGAGAGGATGAGCAGAAAAACAATAAGACGGATAAACATCAAAATGACACGTGTCCCAAAAATTATTCTTTTATTTGAATGCAAAGACAGAGATGTTTAAAAATACATAAATTATATTTGACTTGAACTTAATAGCAAGAAATCGGAATAGTGATCTATTTCTAAATTAAAATTTGATGGTTAGTCTTTACGCTTCATATATACCTGCATCATATTCTACTTGTGCACTATTGACGCTTCAAAATTATATGTTCTGTCCACCAATTTCTAGTTAGCTGTTATAATTATTCTATTTGTTTCGGTTCTTATCATTATTAGCTGTTTGTGCATGTTTAATGAAAGAATCAAACTTGTAAAGGATAAAAATCCAAATGCTTTTGTTCTTCATTCATCAATTATTATTTGATCAAATTGTAAATGGTGTATACTTATTTTGTTTCAAAACAAATACGACAATCAATTTAAATTATATAAATGGATAAGACTTTTTTGCTTTTGGATTAAATAAAATCAAATTTAATATTTGATTTTTCTACGTGTATTAGTTATTCAACTCTTTCTCCTTTTAAGATTTCGTTTTGTTAAAAAAAAATTATTTTATTATTATTATTATTATTATTATTATTATTATTATTATTATTTTGCATATTGCAAAACCAACGTGCCTGCCTTTTTTTTTAATTTATTTTCATAAACAAAGAACATAGATTACAATAAACAATGCATATGCCTTTGAGCTCAGTACTTTATTACTAATTTTTTTCCATAAACAACTTATTGTTGCTAATTTCTCAACATGTAGATTAAGTGATTAAATAGAAAATGTTTTGGAGGTCTAGATTTTATGTATGAATTATTATTTAGTAAGCTTAAATTTCCTATGTCTTTTTTTAACCTTTCCATGAACAAATTCACTCTCCATAACTACATGATCTGTAGGCACTTTAAACACCCATTTACCATAACCTTGCATCACAAAGTATGTTGCCATTAATAAATGACGTACTCGAAGTTCAACCTTCTTAGGGACATAAGGCATGTTAAACAGTATTCGATTCTCATTCTTCATTTTTTACTAAAAAGTGAAAACTGCAATTATGGTCAATGTGGCTTTGGATAAGGTCTAAAAGGGATTGCATAACTTAACTATATTTAAATGATTGCATACCTTAACATCTACACTTCTGCATATGTATTTCTATGAATAGTCTTTTTGTAGATTTATTCAGCTCCAATGAAATCTATTAGCAAGCAAAACAATAAGATTACAGTAACAAATCTTGATTTGTATACATACAAACAAAGGGTTGCATCCTTACAAAACTGTAGTCTAGTGGTTAACTAAAATGGAAATTAGTAGATCATAGATGAAAACACAATGAAATAGAAATATACTTTGAAACATTATTCACTCAAACATTTCATCAGTCAATTAATCTACAAACTTAAAAGGAAAAAAAATTCATTTTGGGTTTTAATGGGCTTTTTATGACAAGATAAGTTAGTTTCTAAGGTTTGAGAGTGTCGATTTTCTATTAAGTGTTTAACATCAAGAAACTATGTTATGGCCTTTTAAAGGATATTACAATTATTTCATTCAATGTCTGTTTGCTTTGTATAGATTTCAAATATAAGTTATAAAAAGATGGAGTATATGTCTTCTGTGGCAGAATAACTTTGAAATGTTCTGTCTTTGTCTTTGTTCGTTGAAGGGTGAAATTGAGTAGAATAAGCAATTTATGGGAATGAAATATAAATTAACAGGGTATGAAAGATGTTGACGTATATGACATATGTTGTTCTCTTTAAACCACTGAAGAAACAACCACTTAAGAAATATAACGAAAAATAATAAACACTTGGTGTGTGTGATCCATGTCCTGAAACAAAGGGTAAAGAAATATGAGGAAAAACAACAAACACCTGGTATGCATTATAACCAACCAAATAGGAAGAATGCAATCTTACTCCATACTAAAAATATCAAAATTTAGATACAGAAAAAACCATTTAGAGGGGGAATACGCATACACATATGAGAAACAAAAACAGGAGGCGGACGTTACTAACCTGAAAGTTTCATCTGGCAAACCTGAAGGCATTTTAAGACTTTGTAGATTCAAGAAATCAAATATCCATTCCTTGCACATGTCATATTTGAAATCAATGTCATTTTTGATCAGGTATATAGTTAAAAAAATAATTGGAAGAAAAACCATATAAGAAAAACCATAGGCAAAAAACAAACAGAATTAAAGAAACCAAACATCTGTGGCCTTCATCCAAACATGCTTGTCTTCATCCTCAATTCATGGCCTTGATTTAGGGTTTTGAGTTGTGGACGTGAGAATAATGATTGAGAGACAAAGTGTTCTACGGTGTGATTTCAAAAGAGGTGAAGGGAAATTCGAAATTCAAAAGGTTGAATCTCACTATATTTAGGAGATGAGTAACATGGAACGCACAAATCAAATGATAAAGGATCTTTGTTGGTGATTTATTGCTGATTTATCATTGATTTTATCGGATTGATGTGATGATTAAGGAGACGATATGGTGGATTTGAAAAGGGATTGCTGAGATTTTTGGGGAGCATATTCAACTTGGATCGATAGACATAGAAAGATTCGAATTTTGAAATGAGATTAGGTTTTTGGTAAATTGGGGAGATATTAAGGGAACCATTTTAGAGTGAGGAAGCTGAGAAATCGGAAGAGAGAGATATATGGGTTGAGCAGGAAAAGAATTGAATCGTTTCACCAAAAACTAACACGTGGCAAAAAGGCTATTTAGAATAAAGACACCTGGCGACATGTATAAGAGTCTTTTATTAAGTAGGTAGATGTATGATTTACTAATTTGTACTATAGTTGTAAAGGCGTTGTACCTCATATGGTTCAAATTATTAAATGAATAGATGACTTACTGTATCCCTTTAATAACACAAGACGAATGAATAAAAAAAATCTATTTACGTACAATGACGAAAATTCCTTATGACCCAAATGCAAAATATTTACATTTTTTTACGAATTGTCTAGTAAGAAATATATATGGCCCATCCTATAAACACATATTAAATAAATAAACAAGTTGTGCATTTTTTTACGAATTGTCTAGTAAGAAATATACAAGTTGCTATGTGGTTAGATCTATGTATTTGTGCATGTTTATGTGTGTTTTACTTGATTTATGTTGTAATTATGTGATGAAATACTATAGATCTCGAAATCTCTAACCAAAAATTGTGATATTTGTAGACTAAAACACTTCACACAACTTACCATGAAGATAAATGTGTTTAACATGTGAAGATCCATAAGAAACTAAACAAAATCTTGAAAAAGGGCCATTTTTGACAAATAAACAAAACGTTGAGACTTTTATGCCACATACGGTTTTACAAGGACCAAAATGGTCATATTTACATAAAAATGGGTCTTTATAATAGTCATAGTTTCCAAGGGGCTAAAACTGAAATTTTTAGCATAATGGGCCATAAAATGGGCCTTACGGTTTTCTTGGGCTTAAAGTATAAAGATTTTGGGTTTTGTGGACTAAAATGTCATTTTATACAAATTTGAGTCAAAATGTGAATTTACGGATATAGGGGCTGAAAATGTCACTTTCCTCGAATTTGGGCCAAAAATGTTAATTTTATAAACATTGGGCTGAAATTGCCATTTTTATCAAGAATGGCTGAAAATGTAAATTCTCATAATAAAGGGGCCGAAAACAGCAATTTAAATATATTTGGGCCAAAGATGTTAATATTTATGATTTTGGGTCAAAAATGAAGTTTTTAACCAAATGGGCCACAAAGGTCATTTTATTATAATTAAGCCATAAAATGAAAACTTTTAGCCTTAAGGGACCTAAAGTGTCAAATTTTCCAAAAATGTGACTAAATTGTATACTTTCGGTCTAGTGGGCCAAAAATGTCACTATTACAAAAATTAGAACTTTTATGTATTTTGGTAAACCGCTAATCCAAAAACAAACAACGTAAAAATGACAAATGGACTAAATACAATGTTAACATTTTCATTGGGCTTAGTACTCTCGTTACACGGTTAATGGGCCTTAGGGGCTCATTTAAGTGTATATTGGGCCTGAATTATTCATTACATGTTTGTTGGGCCTTAGTGGCCCATATACATGCTTATTGGGCCTGAATTATTCATTTCATGTTTATTGGGCCTTAATGGCCCATGTACATGTTTACTGGACCTAAACTATACATTACATGTTTACTGGACCTTAGTGGTCCTTCTACATGTCTGTTGGGTCTCGTACATTCATACACATACTTTTGGATTTGAAAACTTAAAACATATACGTAAACATTATACTTGGTGTAATACATTACTCGTGAACAAGTTAAGGATCTAGTGAGACTTGTCGGTTGACACCTTTGAGTGTATGATCGTAGCCTGTAGTTATAACCAGAGTCTCCTTGAGGGAAAGCGGGAGTTTGTGTGTAGATCTATACGGGGTGACACCCCACACCTGAGCTGTTCGCTACAGCTAGACTAGGTCAGTCTAGGGTGACAAACCTTACCTTCGACAAACCGGCGTCTGATACGCCATGACAGGCGAATTAGTCATTATCAAGCATGGTTGTAACGACTCACATAGAGATCAATGCCATCAGAACATTACGGAATACAAACACAATCGTGACGATACAAAACATACATACACTAATACTTGGTTTTAAGGATTTTAGGACTACAATACTTTTAAAAGTAGAAAATATCGGATTTTCTGGGATAAATACATTTATACATTACTTTTACTTACGGCAGAAAACACAGGATTTTCTGGGCTGCATTTCATATACATTTCCAAAAACGGAAAACACACATGCATTAATACTTGATTTTGACACATCACGTTCAAACCATTTTTAGAAAATATCGGATTTTCTGGTGTTTACAAACAATTCAAGACTTTTCATTTAAATATGCTTATGAACTTACCAACATTGTTATGTTGACCGTTTTTCAAAATAACTTGTAGTCTCAGGGAATCGTTAAGAAGAAAGGTCAGCAAGAAATGGTGGAATTTGTTATATTTTGTTATCATCATACATTAAATATTTTGAACATGAAATTTATGATGTTGTACTTGATGTAAACAATGCTGGTTGTATTTGATGTGTACGATGATAATGTTGTCTTATTTCATTTATTTACATTGTGATGATATTACAAGATGAAGTCGCGCGCAAGCCCCCGGACGTTTCCGCCGTCTGGTCCGGGGGTGTGACAGATTGGTATCAGAGCATTGTTTATAGTGAACTGGCATATCTAATCATACTTGATATGCTACTATAAATACAATGGGACTAAAACACTCTGAATAAATGCATACCTAGGTATACATTAAAACAATAACACTAAAAGCCTTTAAAGGAAATTGAACACTATGATTAAACCCGGACAGTTATGTAGTCATATTGGGTATAAATATAGCCTGATCAACTATATTTATTCAAAATATGACTAGCGGGAAATGGATCTAGAAGCTTACCTCATTTCCAATAACTCTAAGGAACTCAAACTTAAATAATTAAAAATACTATAGGAGTAATCCATGTGTGATTTATTCTTAGTATGTATCACTTTCGTGCAGACGCTATGGCCGGATTCCATCACCCAGGAGATCCATATTTCCCCAATCAGGGAAATAATGGATGGCTGGAAGAGCCCGGGGAAGAACCAGAAGAAGACCCCGAGGAAGAACCCGAAGAAGAACCAGAAGAAGAGCCTAAAGAGGAAGGACCGACAGAACCGGTAGTCGACGTGGATGAGGAGGAGAAGGCGGAGGACAGTGACACAAATGACTCGGACACAGGGTCCGAAGTCATCAATCCGCCATACATGGCCAGGGTGACCCCATACAGGATGGGCCCCAATGGTCCTACTCCCCTATGGGCACATGACATCTGGAGGTGGAGCCGCCAACAAGGGGTGCGACCCCCATTTGGTATGAACCGGGACTACTACGACCTGAGTCATGGTGGATCCGCCGATCGAGCCTTGCCTGTGATAGTGAGGAGGACTCGCGACATCGGCGAGCAGGCACAGGAGACCGCTGGCCAAATGGTGGCCATGAGAGCCGCAATGGAGCGCACGGAGAGGATGACACACGAGGTAGTCGGGGACTACCAGATGCGTCAGGAAGCTTTAGAAGCTCGGCTTCGGGACGCCGAGCGCCAGCTGGCTAGACTTCAGGGCGCATCCACCTCATCGTCAGCACCACTAGATCCACCCCGTCGCAACTAGCATATGTTCATGTACTATCGTTGTGATTTTCTTTATGTATTACTCTATGTATTATCGACCATATGTTTAAGTGATTACACTACTCATATGGTCGTCATGTTGTCAGATTCTACTCCCTTCCTATGTACTGTATGCCTTTTGGCAAATTTTCATGTAATAAAAACGATTATTATTAATGGAAATACTCTATGTTTTATCGTGATGTTGTTATCTGCTATGTGTTTTATTTCTTTGTTTTATGTTAATGCATGAAATCACTTAGATGCAAAAATCGATTCGCCGAGTCAGTGACATTCTAATATGGGAATGCGATATATACTCATCATCTCTTTGTTCCGTGACAGAAAGATGTCTCAAAGACTAAACCGTGGGAACAAGGCGACACCGACGCCACCAGAAATAAACTCAGTCGCATTCCAAGCAGTAGTGTCCGCTGCTGTCACTGCAGCACTTGCACAGATTTGCAACGGGAACAACGGAGAAGGCAACGGGTAGGGAACCAGAAGTAAAAATCAAGGGACAAACCAAGGAACCGCAAGAACCTGCACCTACACGGACTTCACCAACACCAAGCCCTGAACCTTCAACGGGACGGGAGGCGTAATAACCCTAAAACAATGGATAGAGAAGATGGAATCGGTGTTTGAAATCTGCGGATGTTCGGATGGGTGCAAGGTCAAGTTTGCGGCCTGCACATTCGTTAATCAAGCTCTCTCCTGGTGGAATGGTCACATAGAGGCCATGACACTCCTGGTGGCGAATGCGATGTCATGGGAGGAACTTAAGGAGATGTTGTTGGCTGAGTACTGTCCAAGGGGAGAAATCCAGAAATTGGAACAAGAGTTGTGGAACCTCACGGTTCAAAACTCTGACATCGATCCGTACATAACAAGGTTTAGTGAGTTGTATCTCTTGTGTCCCGAAATGATCACATCTGAAGGGAAGAAGATCGAGAGATTCATCTGGGGATTAACCGCGCCAATCCAAGGGAATGTAATTGCAGCAAACCCGACCACGTATGATAGCGCAAAGAGGCTAGCCAATAAATTATATGATCATGGCAACAAAAAGGGTGCCAAAACAGGAGAAGCGGAAGTTAAGAAAGAAGGTGAGAACAAGAAGGGGAAAAACAACAAGCGGAAAGGAAAACAAAATTTTGAATCATCAAAGAAACAACAAACTGTGACTGTCCATGCTGCTACTCAAGCTATCACCACACCACATGCTCCAGCCTTATCCACACCAAATAACCCAAAGCAATACTCAGGGACCCTACCTAAGTGCAGCAAATGCAATTTCCACCATCATGGAGAATGTAGAGAGATGCATTGCACGAGCTGCAACCGAAATGGTCACACTGCAAGATACTATAGAACTCATCCACAACAAAACCAACACTCGAACAACAACAATAACAACAATCGCAACAACAGTAACAACAACAACAACAACACCGGGGCCAGTTACACCTGCTATGGGTGTGGAGAAACCAGCCATTTCCAGCGCAACTGCCCCAAAGAAAACAATCAGGGGTCAGGAGCAGCAGGAGAGTGTTGACCATGGGTCAAGGTGAAGCAGTGCAGGACCCCGCAGTTGTTACTGGTACGTTCCTACTTAACAACTCGTACGCGTGCATCTTATTTGATAGTGGGGCGGAGCGAAGTTTCGTTAGTAATAAATTCAAACACTTACTAAATCAACAACCCCAGAAGCTCAACGAAGCCTTCACGGTGGAAATGGCTAATGTGAAAACGGAAACAACCAAAGATATCTATGTAGGGTGCACATTAACACTAAACAATCACTCCTTTCAAATAGACTTGATTCCCGTAAATATTAGGAGTTTTGATGTGATAATCGGCATGGATTGGTTAAGCCCCCACCATGCTGATCTTATGCGTTGCGATAAGTTCGTTCGCCTTCACCTCCCCAATCACGAAACCCTAATAATCTATGGCGATAAACCTGGCGCCAACCTTCACCTTATCTCGTGCATCAAGGCACAAAAGTGCCTACACAAGAAGAATTACGCATTCCTCGCTCACGTGGTGGATAAGACCAAAGAAGAAGTAAACATTCAAGAGATTCCAGAGGCATGTGATGTGACAACCGTCAATTTTTGGCCAAGTCAAAGTCAACTAAAGTCAACAAGTCAAACCGGTCAACTCATCTAACCCTTGTATATTAGGATTTCCATTATGATTCTTATTGTACTACTCGCAATCTTAAAATAAAGTATCACTTAGAGTTTTCACGTGTTCGGAAATTCTAAACCCTAATCAGGGTAAGTGATGAATCTACTCGATAAAACATTATTCCATACCCCTCGAGAGCGTATAACATTCATAACAAGGCTTAACAGAGTGTAAGAACCTTGCGTTGCGAAGCTAAACACTCAAAAAGGTCACAAAAGAAGTCTCTCCCAATCTCTTTCACTCTAACGCTCCCAAAACTCTCTAAGTAAGAGAAATCTCTCCAAGTATGTGAAATCTCTCCCAAATCTCTCTCTGTATGAGAAATCTATCCAAGAATGTGAAATCTCTCCCAAATCTCTCTCTGTATGAGAAATCTCTCCAAGAATGTGAAATCTCTCCCAAATCTCTCTCTGTATGAGAAATCTCTCCAAGAATGTGAAATCTCTCCCAAATCTTTCACTGTATGACAAATCTCTCCAAGAATGTGAAATCTCTCCCAAATCTCTCTCTGTATGAGAAATCTCTCCAAGAATGTCAAATCTCTCCCAAATCTCTCTCTGTATGAGAAATCTCTCCAAGAATGTGAAATCTCTCCAAAATCTCTCTCGAAATCTCTCTCAACTTTTTATAATCACTCGGGGTATCCCGACCCTCGATTTAGCCGAACCCTTCTTAAGGAGCCGAACCCTTCTTAGGAGCCGAACCCTCTTAAGGAGCCGAAACCTACTTAGGAGTCGAAACCTTCTTTGGAGCCGAAACCTTGCATCAGAACCGAAACCCCCCTCAAGCGAAATGGACCGAGGGCTCGGTCTATTTCGGTCCCCTGACTAATCCGAACCGAGACCTGACCTTCGGCTCTCCTCTTCCCACCTTCGGTCCGAGAGGACTGCACTTTCGGTCCGAGAGGACTACACCTTCGGTCCGAGAGGCGACCCTGCGCAGCCGAACCCTACTCTCGGTTTCTTCTTCTACTCTCGGTTCTAAGGGCTAGGATCGAACCTCCGGCCCTGAATTTCGGATATTGGCACTTTTCACCCGGTTTTCAATATTTTTAGCGTTTTGAGCCCGTTTTTCGTGATTTTAACGCGGGATTTTCACCCAAACTCGTATTTTAACATAATAAACCCTAAATATTCATATTTTGATTATATTTTGGAGAAAATCATTGCCTAAGAATAAAATCTATTTAGTGAGATATTTAGGTGGAGTGTTGACTTATCCTTTGGACAAGGACACAAGCAACCTCCCCATACCTTCATAGTACAACCTCTTGTCCTTCCACCATACCTAGTCATTCCATAGTACTTTTCCCACCATTTTTCAGCCACACACTTGGTCAAGAGCTGGAAAACCCTCCTCTCTCCTCACATTTCTCTCATTTTCCACCAAAGAACAAACTTCATTCTCTCTCACTTTCTCTCTCTAAATTTCGAGATTCAAGGCTAGTCTCCAAGCTTTCCTTCTATATTGGTAAGTATATTCCTCCTACACTTAGATATTCTACTATCCTTCATCCAAATCATAGATTGCTTACACAAATATCGTCATATTGTGTTAGATCTTCAAATCTTCAAAGCATCTCCCAAGTGTTCTTGAGTTGAACACTTCTTTTCTCCATCATCCACCAACTGAAATCACTCAAGGTAAGTTCATACCCCTATCTTTTCATGTTTTTCTTAAGTTTTAAGGGGGGGGGGGGGGGGGGAATACAAGTTAAAACACCAAGAACACAACTAAACTCATTCAACAGCTTTCATCAGAAAAGTTTAACTCCATTCACGGACTATTTTGGTCAACTTAAACATTTTAGTTTTCAAAACTGTATTAGGTGAAAATAGTTCAGGTTCATACCTTTAAAATGACTATTTGCACATCACCATACGATTTTTCTACGATTTATGGTGATTTTTACAAAACTGCCTATCATTTCAGAAACGAATTCGGACCAGTCTGTGAATATGAACATTTTAACACAAGTTAAAGAATTCTAAAAATCATAATAAAAATTACAAATAAACTAGACACATTTTATGAACTCTCAAAATTTACGGATTCAGTTTTCAACTTCGTATGATTTTTCTACAATTTTTCTAAAAGAGTGCAGAAAGGTTAAAAACTAGTTAACAGTTTATAACTTTCATAACACTTTGTATTATGTTGAGCAAAGTGTATAACAATAAGTTCTAAATATTGAATGTATTTTCTTGTTAGTTTATCATCATAAACTGAAATTTAGTCATTCATGATAATGATTCTTCATTCATTTCGAACACATATAATAAGCATAGTTTATGGATTTTTGCTACATGAGAAAGGTTTTACTCTCAAAACAAATGGGTTTTTCATATATTACATAATAGTAATAGTTTATGTACTCATAGCACTAATGTATTTTCATAAAAGGGGTTCTTTTACATTACAAACGTTTTGGATAAACTATAATAGGTATAGTTTATGTATCATTTACATTTCAAACTCATTTACCAAAGGTTTTCAGTTCAGTTCACGTAAATCTGTTAATGAATAAGTTTGTGAGACATTCGCTTCGTGTTACCTTCATAGTAACAAAGTCAAAAGTCCTGTAAATTGTAACCAAAGTCTATTGAAGGGAGAGCCTGATAGTTGTGTATAGATCTATACTGGGTCTGACAAGCCCGCACCTGAGCTGCATGCAACAGCTAGACCGGCAGGTCTGAGGTGACAAGTGTCATTTAACTTGCGACGCCTGAAGAACCTCGTATTACGAGGCCGTCTGAGTCTTAGCATGGTTATAATAGCTCACATGTGGTATTAACAAATCATAAGATTTACGGGTTTTACTTTTAAATTAGCGAGTTATGTCGATTTAACTCACAAGAATTACTTTAAGTATGGATATTACTGTATACTTTCGGGCTTAGGATTTAAGACAACACATAACACATAAAGTTTACGGGATTTTTTCTCAAATCAAAAAGGGTTTTATGCCGATTTAAAATCACTTTTATATCTTTAAGTATGGAAAAATACTTGTTTATTTTCGGTCCTGGGATTTAGGATTACATAACTTTTATAAGGAAAATATAGGATTTTCTTTGGAGCATATTTCTATTAAAACTACATAAAGCTAGAATTGTTAGACTTCAGCTATAATTGCTATGTTTATATGATAGAGTTATATAAGAATCTAGTCACAATCGACTTAGAATTGGTGGGCCCGCCTCATCTCCTGTTCCTTGTTTGGTTGTGGACCTAGGGCAGGCCCGTTATATTCAACGGTTTATTTAACTTAAATTTTATAAAACTTATATACGTTGGGCGATTATAAAAGGAATCTATGGGTCCTTCTAGGGTTCATTATCGCATAACATAGAAGCATTCATTCCACACATAATAAAGAAAATATTGGGTTTTCTGGAAACATACCTTGTCGCTTTTACAAGGAAAACGGTTTCTTTCTCAAACAAAACTCTTATGAACTCACCAACTTAATTGTTGACACTTTTTCAAATCTACTTGTATTCTCAGGAAATCAGTGAAACAGGAAATCAACATCATTTTGAGGATGGGACGTTAAATCGTCAAACAGTTCATTTTGTCATCATAATGTAATTGATTTGAAACATGTAAACATATACTTTGGTGTAACTTTTTCAATTATATTTATGATGGTTGTATTTACTTTGATCACTGTTATACTCGTTGTTGTGATACTATACATGAAGTGCTCCACCCCCGGACGTTTCCGCCATCCTTGGTTTGGGGGTGTGACAGATTGGTATCAAAGCATTGTTTATAGTGAACTAAGTATATCGAACCACATAAGATATACAAACTATAAATGCATTGGGACTAAGGTCTCTGATTTAACATTTTCAAATAACTATACTTTTAGAATAAATGGTTTCTTGTTAAAAGTACATACATGCATACCGGTTTAGTGTCATGTCTAAGGAAAACGCAAAAGTTAAAAATAGAGGAGTTGTGCAATATGAATATGCCCTGGGATATGCAATCAAGTTTGGGAGGGATATAGCCTGATCAACTATATTCGTCCGAGAAATGACTAGCATGTGTCGGGGGATAGTCATGGTGGACAACAAGTCTATTAACTTACCAACACCCATACAAGAAAATTGTTAAGAACCAAACATAATATTAAAATACTATAGGAGTATTTGGTGATACCATGATCAACTTATGTGAAAACTAAAGACCCCTATTAGTAGGTCTATAACGACTGAGTGCATACGCCAAGGTTATACATAATTAAAGATATTATAGACTCGGAATCTATGGCTATTGCTCTACTTCCTGTTCCTTGTTTGGTTGTGGACTTAGATTAGAGTCATTTATTCGAAGGTCTATTCTATCTCAGATTATGTATAACTGGTATGTACTATGTGATTATAGACGTGACTGATAAGGATCACCCCCTATAAGTAATTATAGGATTAGACGTCTATTAATTATCTCTTCCACCCTTATTCTCGCACGGACATCACGACAAGATCTTACATACCAGGAGGCCCCTACTTTCCAAACCCGGAGAGTTAGTGAGTGATGAGGATAAGAGTCGGAGGTAGAATCAGAGGTCGACAACTCTCGTCACATAGCCTGGGCTCTCACGAACCGTCTCGACTCCATCAAACATGTGCCCCATTAGGCAGCATTGATCGAGGGATGGAGTCGCCATCAGCAACAGCAACTCGCCATTTGGGGACGTATTATCGTAAGCAGAGTTCATTTTATTCACAAGACCTTGTAGATTAGGTCTATGAGTATGCGTTGGTGTTACACCCCTCCATGTGTAGGCCCGACCCCACGAGTTAGTGATTACACTAGTCGAGATATTTATTTGCGGTCCAAACTTTTCTTGCAATGATGTGGTGTGGACCTGCATCAGGCTCAAAACCTTCCTCTAAAAACTAAATATGCTAAAATCATACAAATAAAAGGGGCATGTGTATTATTTCTTTGGGAGCAATACTACTAAAATTCATAAGTTTATCATATATAGACTCTCGTTATGAACTGTTTTCAGAACACCATAAACAACCGGAACACGATACACTCAGAACTAAGATAAATAACTCCCGACGTTAAACCCTTATTCAAGACTCACTATCATCTCACCTTTTTAAGCCTCATAGTTAAAAGGTGCCCTTTTCGTAGACCTATGAGGGTGCGATCATACCAGCACTAATGCATCAGGTCCCATCAAAACTCCTCAGCCAGGTGTGTTTGGACAAACATGATCCCAAGATGAGTAAAGCTTAACGCCCGTATGAAACCTACTTCTACCCACCACCATAACTCCGTCTTAGGGACGTTAGCAGAAACACCGAGAATAGTTCAGTAAAGTGAGAAATTTATATATGTGTATATAAATGGTAAGGATATAACTAGAGATAATCATCCCTACTCACGACATCGTTTCTCCTCATGCAACAGGATTATGTCTTCACAAGAAGGTAACCAGCCGACAAGCAAGGCAGCAATCCTGCAGATAGATCTTGCTACTTTTCAAGCTGCAGTCACGGCAGCCGTGACAGCCGTCATGGCGCAACTCAATGCTAACAACGCCAGCAGAGATGGAAGCGGTACCGACAGTACAAATCGTTGTAACAATCAGGAACACCGGCGGGTGTCTGCCAATGAAGGCGCCTCAGGTCACAAACCTACGAACAAGAAACGAGAGTTTTGGAACGAAAAGGAGTGTAACCTACCTCAAAAATTCGCTAAAAGACAACAACCCATGGCCACCCCTGCCATTACAACAGCAGTCGTGACACATGCCACGACACTAGCCACAAGGTCTGTCACCCTAGCACCGGTCAGACCCTATATGGGAACACTCCCAAAGTGTAACAAGTGTAACTTCCATCACAATGGGGCTTGCCGGGTAATGCACTGTAAAAACTGCAACAAGAACGGACATACTGTCCGCTTCTGCAGAAACCAAACCCAGCACCTCCCTTCAATCACCAACACCAGGGTAGGCCCAGGATGCTACCTATGTGGTGAAATGGGACACTTCAAGAGAGAATGTCCAACTGAGAAGAACGATGGGGGAGCAGGAGGAGTGTGATGAACAAACCAGCAGGAGCAACAAGGGAACCCTATTAGGACTTTTGTAATGTTTCCAACAAACAAAAACGTTTAAGTATCATATGTTTGTAATGAATTTGGTATGCTTGCTAAAATTACCGTCTTTCTAAAAGCAGTTAAAATACTCTCTCGTTCAAATCAAATCAAAGACACTTATATATGACCTTAGGATCATTACCGGTAAGCTGTGATGACTTTGTGCATACATCGGGGTTAATTATAATCAAAATACTAAAGACTTAAAGCAAATAATTCCATCCTGACTCCTGTTCCATGCCTAGTAGTGGGATTAGGGTGGAGCCACCCACTCGACGATTTCACCAATATCAAATTACATGCGACTTACATATACCGCTCGATCATAGAGTGACCTGTCAGGGATCATGATATCAAGTATCATTGCTAGCTATCAGAACACACTCACCATCAGTACTAGTAACTTCAATACGAAGCAATTACAGTAACAATAACATCGATCAAAACAGAACACACTGAAAAGAAATACGAGATACTCTATCTCCCTAATGAGCATTTCTTGCGAATACAACTTAACACATGTTTTACCTAAAAAGATATTGTTGTCGTCATTCGATTTCGATTGATATAGTCATCACCTTCCCGATTTAACAGCTACGAAAGGACCCTTCACCTAACCCACCGAATATCGGAACCTTCGTCTCTCATAAACACAAATCCGACACGGACCTCCGGGTCATCTCTCGCTGTGAAACCCCGAAACACTCACCAGAGGAGTATTATACCTTTCGAAACCTTACCACAAGTATTTCCAGGAGACCCTTCACGCAGCAGATAAAGTTCAAGCACAGAAGCTTGGGACGAATATGGTTAGTCTATCACTACTAAGTATATACGCGAGGATAATGTATAATTAAGATTCTACGGACATTGGATGTGTGTTTCCGCCCTACTTCCTGTTTCTTGTCTGGTTGTGGACTTAGGGCAGAGTCACCCATCCAACTGTCTTGCCAAACTTAATTACATACGACCTATATGTGCAAATTAATGATAGATGGACCAGGTACGAGTCCTACCATGAACTTCGGGACAAGGCTACCCGGGAGTGCGAGTGAACGTTCTACCATCCGAATAAGTCTAGTCGTGTAAACCGAACCCATATGTTCCTTACTGATCTAATCGAACGAGAAACACTAAAGCAGACCCTATGCAGCGCTCCGAGGAGAAGTTATCACTTATGGCTTAGTACAAGTTCGAGAAAGGCTAAGTCTTATCTTCTATATAAAAACGCAGGGTTTTTACTAGTGAATCTATGATGGCTAGTGTAAACATTATGGTCATATATCATCAAGATTCTATGGACTTAGAATGTGTGATTCCGCCTCATTTCCTGTTCCTTGTTTGGTTGTGAACTTAAGGCGGGGTCACCCATCCGAATGCCCTTGCAATCTTAATGATATACGACTAGTTTACACTAAGCGATTATAAAAGATCTGGTAGGACTTATAATGCAAATTTCGTCACAATTTGTTGAAACATTCGTAATGCTGGAACTCGCTAACTACATTATAAAATATTCATAATGGTAACAACAAGGATAAAACAGGGAGCATAAAGGCACACATTGAATACACTATCATTCCAAAACAATAACTCCTTTTAAATCGACTCAGCTCAAGTTACAATAAGAAATTACAAGGTCGTCATTTAACATCAGGCGGGTTGTTCCCCACCATAATCAATTTCTTGTACCACGAAAAGTTCCCCCAACTTTCCTCCAAATTCTTGAAGTCCCAGTCGAAACACTAATTTCGGGACGAAATTCTTTCTAACGGGGGGATGATGTGACAACCGTCAATTTTTGGCCAAGTCAAAGTCAACTAAAGTCAACAAGTCAAACCGGTCAACTCATCTAACCCTTGTATATTAGGATTTCCATTATGATTCTTATTGTACTACTCGCAATCTTAAAATAAAGTATCACTTAGAGTTTTCACGTGTTCGGAAATTCTAAACCCTAATCAAGGTAAGTGATGAATCTACTCGATAAAACATTATTCCATACCCCTCGAGAGCGTATAACATTCATAACAAGGCTTAACAGAGTGTAAGAACCTTGTGTTGCGAAGCCAAACACTCAAAAAGGTCACAAAAGAAGTCTCTCCCAATCTCTTTTACTCTAACGCTCCCAAAACTCTCTAAGTAAGAGAAATCTCTCCAAGTATGTGAAATCTCTCCCAAATCTCTCTCTATATGAGAAATCTCTCCAAGAATGTGAAATCTCTTCCAAATCTCTCTCTGTATGAGAAATCTCTCCAAGAATGTCATGACACAATGAATCAAGTATTGAACGAATTAGAGAGTAAATTCAAAGTAAAATCAAAAGATTTGAACACCGATGTAAATATGATCTGTTTGGCTCTATTACGCTTTTGCAAATTTTACAGAGTACAATGAATATTCTGTAAAGACTTTGTTACTAAGACACTAGAAACCACTCCTATTTATAGAAGAGAAAAGCGTACAAAAAATATACTAAGGACTAAACATGAAGCTTCGAATATTATGCCCTAGTAAAATACATAATAAAAATATTCGAAGACCCTAAATACAAACTTCGACTATTACAACGTTTCGACCCTTACAATCTCCCCCTTTGTAATCAAAGTCGAAGTCTTCAGTTTGTAAGTAGAGTAATGGAGTACAGCAAAACTCTTCGAACTTCAGTATACCAAGAAATAATTTTCTTCAATTCCTTCTTGTCTCCTTCATTATTCTTTTTGCAGTGGTTCATACGAACAATCAAGTTCGTATATTGAGATGTAGAATATCTCTCCACTTCGCTAGCTTGGAACAAAAACCGCTTTGCTTTTCCAGCTTTATCCTTTCCAGCAAAAACTATTCCAAATGGCTTTAAACATATTTCTCCATCAGCATATTTCTTTAACTCAGATTGAGTCAACGAAGGAGCCATTGGAACTTTTACTTCCATTCCCTTTGCAGTAGCTAACTCCACATCAGTCAGTGCTAGGCACTCATAATAATTCTCAATGAAGATTTTGATGTGAGCAACTCCAAGTTTGAATTCTTCTGGATCTGTGTTTTGCAGAAAAGAAAAGGATTTGTCTTTCAGAAGCAATGCCACTTGTATAAGGTCATACAAGTTCATCAGAGGAAAATCTGCAATAGTGAATTCACATGTTTTTCCATTTGCCCTGACCACAACATATTTAACATTTTGAACAATGTTTTCAAAGACCACATCCTTTTTCATGCTTATCACCTTCTTGATCTTGATCAGTGACCATACATCCTCAGGGGCTTTGCCAAGAACTGCATGAAAACGAATTTTCATATGAGTCCCTTCATCTTTTTCTTTGAAATTCCCTTCAGCTTTGAACTGAGGCATGATGAACATCATCTCATTTATAGGGAAATCCAACTGGCATGCATCAGTGTTTGTAACCACATAACACTGTTTTGGCTTCTTATCAAATGAGTACATGTGATTAAAGGCAACCAAGGCTTCGATTGTTTCATAGTTGTAATGTTTTGCTGGATCACCTTTATTCATGCCCTTCGGATCATCAGCCCTCAGAGTCATGATGCTTTGAATAAGCCTCATTTTCTCGAGTTCAGCTTCAGCTTCAGCCTTCTTTTCTTCTTTAGATTTTTCAACCAGAATTGACTTTCCTTTGTCTTTCGAAGAAGATTTTTCAGTTACGTCTTTTAGCTTCGAACCACTTCCACCAGATTCCAAAGGTTTACCAATTACAATTCCTTTCGAAATTGTTCTTGTAATTAGTAATGTTGTTACGATTGTTGAGGTCACTGGTTGAGCAGTCACAATTACTGGTTTTGTTGAAGGAATGCTAGATGGAAATACCTTGCCCACCACTTTCGCTTCTTCTTCTGTTGACTTCCTTTCTCCCCCTTGCACCCCTGTGAAAACAGGAGGGGCAGTAGTTGTGGGAAGAAGACTAGATATGCGAAATAGTGGAGCAAGTTGCTTGTTAAGTATGGCTTCGAACTGCACAAACTTCTGGGACAAAAATTATGGAGTAATCAACGGTGACGAAACCGGTTTTGTTGAGATCTCCTTCAACTCCTTTAACAACTTGATCACATCTTCAAAATTTTCACTTTCAGACTTGGAGATTTGAGTTAGTTGAGGACTCAAACCTTCGTATAGCTTGACAAATCGAGTGACAACATCACAAATGATATCGACCTTCTGATTCAAGGACGCATAATCATGTTGAACAGATAAAATTTCCTTTTTCATGTCTTCACGAAGTTCGTGAATTTGGGAGTTAACATCCTCCCTCACTTTCTTGACTTCCTGAACAAAAAGAACATGTCGTTCTTTTGTTATGCTTCGCAGATCCTTAACTTCTCCCATAAAATCAGATCTGAGAGTTTTAACACGAAGCTCAGAATTTTGATCTGTATAATCAATCTTTTCTAAAATAACAGACTCTGAGGCTTTTATCATTCCAGAAACTTTGTTGATTACTCTTGATTCAAGCATCTTGAGCATAAAATCAACCTCCAAACTTGAAATAGATGAACCTCCGCCAAGATCAGCTTGAGATTGAATGATGGAGTTCAACTTTTGATTAAGAATTTTGTATTGCTTCATTGTCATTAACATATGATCAGGAAATTCTTCATCTTCATCATGAAACTCTAGGTCTTCGAATGTTCCACCAAACCCTTCATTATCAGTTTCAGTGGGTGAAGATGGTTTGGGTGTATCAGTGGATTGAGAGGAAAAAATGGAAGTAACTGGTTGATTGATGATATGTTCAAAGGTTGGTGAAACAGAAACCAATGATTCGAAAGGAGTAAAGATAATTGGACCTTGATCTGCATCTTTCGAACCACCTTCACCCATTTTGACATTTGCATCCGTATCAGATACGTGTGCAGGTATGCCTGAAGTTCGAACCTCCTCAAAGATTGACTTGGCAATCGAAACTTCGGGTGGTATGGTAACAGTCTTCTCAGGAATGGAACTTGTAATGATAGAATTGAACTCTGGAGTTTCTGGTATTCGTTCATCCTCTTCTGTAGACTCAGTAGATAAAACAATCTTTCGAGTCTTCTTCATCTTCTGCTTTTTTCGTTGTGACAAGTGTTTTGCCATATCTTCGGCTGCTCTTTTCTTGGATCCGGGAGAAACACGAACAGGTACCTCACGAATTAAAACTCCTTGGTGAGTAATTTGAGGCTTGCGAATCAACTTCTGTGATGGTGACTTTCGTTTGTGAGTGGATTTTATCTTGATTCTTCGAAACATCCATGTTTTCGAAGGAATAATGACGTTCTCTTGAGTCTCTTCCACTATTGGCTCAATCACTTGTGTTGCTTCAACTGTCACTGCAACATTTTCTGTCTTCTTCTTTAAAGATTTAGAGGATGTTGAACCCTTCGTTTTCTTTTCAGGTGAAGCAGGATCAGCTTTCTTCGACTTTTTGGTCTTCTTTTCTTCGCGTGGTAACAAAATTCCCGTAGGAATAGAAGAATCAAATGTTTTCAGATATGCAATCAAAACAGGATTCGTAGGATCCACCCTTTTAAGCATTGCGTCTGGAATCCGAGCAACGTTTGGAAATTCATCATCATTGTCAACAACTTCCTTCGGAAAGTGATAAGATTGAAAAGTAACCTTCTCTTCTTCATTTGAAACCAGGATGCCTTCCTTGTAGTAAAAATGTTGCAGAATTAAACTCCAGTACCTAGCACACGAAATTCCATGAACAACATTCGTATGTTCTACTCCTTTTTGGAATTCCTTCCATAGCTGTGTAGAGTAGTCTGCTGGAAGATCATAGTATAAACCAGCCACCATGGCATAAACCTCCATCCTTCCTTTATCTAATCCAACTGTTCTTCCGGTTAAACAACGCAAAAATATCCCAAACAAAAAATTCCATACTTTTGGAAGACCAGACTTCTTAAAGTCACTTATCTTTGACAATGGGGGCTGATATCCCATTTCATTAAATATATGAATTATTTGGGAGAAATGAAATTCAACAAAAGGAGGTGTATTTGGAATGTCAAGAATCTGACAAAACAGTTTCTTGGAAAGCCTAACCGTTTTGTCATTGATTAGGTGAAAAGTAATCGAATCAGAGGCTTTGTTGTATGTGGCAGTAGATCCTGCTTGAGAAAGCCAGGATACCGGAACAGAAAAGAAATTGAACATTGCTTTGGATAAAACAGAGTGTTTTAAAGAAACAATAAGCATCTTGAATTCTTCTGGACATTGAGAAAGTTCACCATCCACATAATAATTGGTAGATTGAATCTTCATAACTGGTGCAGAAGAAGTATCTTCAGTAGAAGGATCGACATGAGCAGTAGTCGCCATTGTTAGGGTTTGAAAAAGATGAAGAACAGAGAATTTGGGAAGTTTTGAGTTTTGATTACATAAACGTATAAAGTACTCTTGAACCCCCTTTTATATGTAACCCTAAATGATTTGAATTTGAAGCGGGATGCATTTAATGAGATCCGACGTGGCACCTTGAAAATCGGACCTGTACAGCGGAAAGGTAGCCATGCGTCAAAAAGTGTCTGTCACATCACCTGGAAAACAGGGCAAAATACCATACGTCACGTATACACAGCCTGCCATTATCCCCTTAATAGAATTGTAACCGTTAGAACCCTTCGAATGGAGGCAAGGCTCTTTCACTTTTGGGATAAAAAGCGAAGTCATTTGCCAGATGTTTGAAATCATCAGTCTGAGTTGTTATTACTCAGAACCTCAAGGATTTTGTGTGTGTAGTGTGCCAAAGAAAGTTTAGACAAGAAACAAAAAAAAAAAAAAAAAAAATTAAAATTTTGTGATGTCAAAAATTTAATTTGACACGAAGGCAGTTAAACCCCGGGCAAAGGTTGCTTTGTTAATCATCAAGAGAGATGATCAACAGCTTGTGTATGTTCCCGTGAATTACAATCGAATACTTTTTGATAAGTATCAAAGGGCTTCTTTTAAGAATGCTTCGTGGGTAGGTTCAAAATTTCGTTACATGTCAACCTAAACATAAGGTGATAAAGTGTAACAGAAATTACTTGTATGACCAGTGTAGTCAGTGACAAGTCGGCTTTGAAAAATTTTAACATGACTAGGACATTCGAATGAAACTCACACGGAAATCATATTCATAAAAAATTTGTATACTGGATCTTGTTGGGTAACAAACATCGTGGGTTTCGAATGCTTGATCAAGACCACTCATTCGAAATGAATATGATTTGGAGTTTCGAACATTGGTACAGAAACAAAAGTTTCGTATATATCTGGAACAATGTTCCCCGTCAATTCCTTAATTTGTAAGATTTTTGGGTTTCACTTCCATCACGGACTCATGATGTCAGATCATAAACACAGAGTTTTTATATATCTAAGTCTCGATTGGTTTGATCAGAGACCTCTCGGATTTACGTCTTTGTGTGTGATCGTGTAAGAATGTTTTGGATGAAAAAGATTGGTGTAAGACACGAAAAGTACCTCTGTTATGTTTTGGACCAAACAGGAAACTCTTAACTCATTGTGAGAAGAGTAAGGTAGCTCAGAGACTAATGTGAATATAAGCCTGATTGGGAAGAAATTTTTCGTACAAAACATTTCATTAAGGCTTTCGTACACACACATTGAGTCATGGAGGCTTTGGACGACATGCAGCAGCATGCTTCTAGGGACAACCTAACTAATTCAAATAATGAAAAACATATTAATTCATACGAAAAATTTTACCTGACCCTAAAACTGCCTGCATTGTCCCCTCTGAATCATCATCATAATCTGCAACAAAAGTCTAAAACACAAATCTTTTTGAATTTTTTTTTTAATTTTTCGAAAATTTAAGGACAAAACAAAAGAAAATCTTTTTGAAATTTTGATTTTTCTAAAATTTAAAGACAAAACAAAAGAAAATCTTTTTGAATTTCTTTTTTTTTAAATTAAACAGACGAATATTTGACATTCCTTGAAGAGTGACAAATGTATGAATTCGAAGCGTTGACTATGAACAGTAACCATTAACTCAACGCTGAAAATAATTGTCAATTATGCGAATTCGAAGCGTTGACCATGAACAGTAACCTCTGAATGCTGAATGACTTTGTTTTATCTTTTATTCAGCGCCACTGATTCATTCTTTTTCGCCTATTATTCTTCTTTTTCGCATGGAACAGAATTGCCATCGATCATTCCAAGACCTTCTATTATTCGCATTAGAGATTTTTCATCCAAAGCTTTCATGAATATATCAGCTAACTGATCAGTTGTTTTCACGAAATGTACTTCAATGTTTCCATCCTCCACGTGATCTTTAATGAAATGATAACGAAGAGCTATGTGTTTAGTCTTTGAATGCTGCACAGGATTATGACAAATTTTTATTGCACTTTGAGAATCACAATATAATGGAATCTTTTTCATATTAATTGCATAATCACGCAATTGACTTTGGATCCATATTATTTGCGAAGTGCAAGCAGCAGCAGCCACATATTCTGCTTCAGCTGTGGAAATTGACACACACGTTTGCTTTTTCGACTGCCAGCTGACTAATTTTCCATCAAGAAATTAACATCCACCACTTATGCTTTTTCGATCAAGATTACAACCACCCAAGTCTGCATCTGAGTACGATTGAACGAAGAATCCAGTTTTCGAAGGATACCACAATCCCAACGAAGAATATTCTTTACTGCAGTAAGATGTGGTTCGCGTGGATTAGACTGATACCTAGCACAATTACACACAGAAAACATGATATCAGGTCTACTTGCTGTTAGATAAAGTAATGAACCAATCATGCTCCTATACAACGTTATATCAACAGCAGGTTTGTCCAACGATGGTGTTAGCTTTATGCATGTTGCCATTGGTACACGAAGCTTTGTGCTATTCGTCAATCCAAACTTTTCTAACAGATTTTTCGTATATTTTTCCTGATTAATGAAAATCCCTTCTCTGTTTTGACGAATATTCAATCCAAGGAAATTATTGATTTTTCCCATCATGCTCATTTCAAATTTGCTTTTCATCAATTCTTCGAATTCTCTAGACAAAGCAGGGTCAGTCGAGCCAAAAATAATATCATCAACATAAATTTGAACAAGCATGAGATGATTCCCCACTTTCTTTCGAAATAATGTGGGATCAACTGATCCTTGTTTAAATTTAGATTGTTTCAAAAATGATGTAAGTGTTGCATACCATGCTCTTGGTGCTTGTTTCAGACCATAAACTGCCTTATCTAAAATATAAACATGATTAGGATATTCTTCGTTAATAAAACCTGGGGGTTGTTCCACATAAACTGTTTCTTCAAGCTCTCCATTGAGAAATGCACATTTCACGTCCATTTGATAAACATCAAAATCTTTGTGAGCTGCATAAGCCAAAAATATTCGAACCGCCTCGAGTCTTGCGACAGGGGAAAAAGTTTCTTCATAGTCGATTCCTTCTTGTTGTGAATATCCTTTTACAACAAGTCTGGCTTTATTTCGAATAATGTTTCCATCTTTGTCGGTTTTATTTTTAAAAATCCATTTTAACCCGACAATCGAAACATTTTCAGGTTTAGGAATTAATCTCCAAACCTTGTTTCGTTCAAATTCAGACAACTCCGATTGCATTGCAACAACCCAATCTGAGTGTTCCATTGCATTCTTAATTGTTTTTGGTTCAATTTTAGAGATGAAAACATTAAACATGCAAAATTCTTGATGAGCATTCAATACCTCATTCTTTGCACGAATTTGAGCTCTTGTCAGAACTCCCTCTTGTGGATTCCCAATAACTTGATCCTTCGGATGGTCTATTGTCCATTTTTCCATGGGTGGATATGCTGGATCAAATTCCAAAGGGACATCTTTATTTATTTCATCATTTTCTGAGCTTGCATTCGAACAAGCATCATCAACATTATGCTCCCCCTCAACAACATGCTCCCCCTCAATTTCAGCATTCAATTGTTCTTTCTCCCCCTCGAAAGAATGCTCTTCATCATCTAAAGTATTCGTATCCAATTGCTCCCCCTCCAGTAGACTATCACTCATAGTTTCACCTTCTTGAGGAGTCGATGGTGAATCATCAGTAAGTTTTGAAAATTCTGATATGTGATTATCAGGAGCATGAACTTCAGCATCAACTGCATGATCTGAAATTCCAAAAATCAAATCATAATCAATATCATCCATTTGTATAGATTCAGTTTCAACTTGTGTTGCTTGTAAAATTGGATGATTCGTAAATCTATGCTCATTAGTTTAACATAATAATCATCGAATGTGAGATTGAACGTTTCTTCCACTTTTCGTGTTCGCTTATTTAACACTCGATATGCCACTGAATTGTGCGAATATCCAAGAAAAATTCCTTCATCAGCTTTTGCTTGAAACTTCGAAAGATGATCCTTGAGATTCATAATAAAACACCTACATCCGAAAACATGAAAAAACTTCACATTAGGTTTACGATTATTCAGAATTTCGTATGGTGTAATATTAAATCGACGATGAATGAACGATCTGTTTTGAGTAAAACATGCAGTTGAAACAGCTTCAGCCCATAGATATTGAGGTAAATTCGCATATGCCAACATGGTTCTTGCTGCTTCGCATAATGAGTGATTCCTTCGTTCTACAACACCATTTTGTTGTGGTGTATATGGTGATGAAAAATTATGCGAAATTCCTTTGTCCACCAAAAATGAATCAAGAACTTTGTTCTTAAATTCAGTTCCATGATCACTCTTGATTTTTCTAACAGTCTTCTTCAACATGGTTTCTATCTTTTTGATAAAGTCAATCATAATTTGTGCAACTTCAGATTTGAGCCTGAGAAAATAAACCCACGTAAATCTGGAAAAATCGTCAACAATAACTAAAATGTACCGTTTATTGTTGATAGTTGAAACAGTCGAAGGACCACACAAATCAATATGTATCAACTCAAGAGGTGCAACAATTTTCGAATCAATTGTGATTGGATGACCTTGTTTATGTTGCTTTCCAACTTCACAAGCTGCACATAAAGAATCATTGTCAAATTTAAGTATAGGTAAACCTCTTACCAGATCTTGTACCACAAGTTTATTTATGTTTCGAAAGTTTAGATGTGAAAGTCTTCGATGCCATAACCAGCTTAAATCAGATGTAGCTTTCGAAAGAAGACATACTGCTGGTTTGCCTATAATTGGATTGATGTCCAAAGTGAACATGTCACCTTTCCTTTTAGATTTCAGTAATATTTCGTTTGTGTTAACATTCGAAATAACACTTCCTTCTTCGTTGAAAAGAACTTGATTGCCAGTGCCCACAACAAGTTGAGAAACACTAATCAAGTTATGTTGAAGACCTTCAACATATGCAACACGATTCACTGTGAATTGTCCATTTGTGATTTTACCATATCCCATGACTTGACACTTTTGATTGTTCCCAAACGTTACTACTCCAGCATTATTGAGACTTCGAAAATCTCTTAAATTCTCCTTCTTTCCAGTCATGTGACGAGAGCAACCACTATCAATGTACCATTTGTTATCATATTGCTCGTCACACAATACCTGCAATCAATTAAAAATTTTAGGTACCCAAGGCTTTTTGGGTCCTTGGAAATTAGATTTCAATTTCGAATGAAATGAAGAACTTTTAACCCAATCACAAACTTTGGTTTTGAGACTATTAATTAAGTTCACTTCATCATCTAAAGTAACTGAAACATAAGTGTTTGATAGTTTCGAATGTTCACTGACTTTTCCCTTCGCATCTTGAGTTTGTGATTGAACAGTCTTCGCTTTTGTGACAGGTCTCCATGTTTTGACTGAGATATTCGAATCCTTAGATGATGAGCTGTCATTCGAAGAAGTATTGACATACTTTTCGTATGCTTCATGAATTTGCTCTTTTGAATATTTATTTGACTGATACATTTTTCCTCTTCCGTCAAGCCAATGATCAATGTTCTTCCTTGAAGTCATTCCTTTTTCCCGTGACATACTCATAGTTTCTTTCTTTGTGTAATTAGGAAAATTTGGCTTTTGAGGTACAAAATCAACTTTGGGTTTGGTAACATAAGAGTAAGCATAGGATGTATCAATTTTTGATTTAAAATGTTGACGTTGAAAAAAAAAATTATTTGAATTGGATCTTTCTGAAAAATCTCTTGTTTTGTTAGTTTCAGAAACTTTTGAAAACTTTGTTTGCTTATGTACTTCAGACCTTGTTTGATTTGATTGAGATGATTGTTGAGTTTTTGAAAAATAATCATTTTTAACTTTGAAAACCTTTTTGATGGATTGTGATTCAGACATCTTTTGAGACTCAATATTTTGCCAAAATATTTTCTTTCGTGCTTGTCTTTTTGAAATGTTGTTTTCCTTCGAAAATTTGTCAATTTGATCTTTAAATTCCTTAGAGTTTAATTTGACAATTTTTTCATTTTCCTTTTCAACACGAATTACTTTCTCATTTTCAATTTTTGATTTTTCAACCCATTGTTTTTGTGGTTTTTGTCGTTGAAAAATATATGAATTCTTTGTTAAGTTGTTTTCAACTGTGTTTTGATTTGCGAAAAAACCTTCCTCAGTTGTTTTTGAATTATCCTCCTCAACCATCTTCTTGAACTCTGGTTTTATATTCTCAACATTTCCAGTAGTTACGAAAATTTGATTTGGAAAAATGACATCATCTGTGCATTTGAAATTTGGAAAAACCACCGTGTTTGTTTCAAGATAATGTTCACCTTTTTCATTCATCACTTTTTCGAACTTTTGTGTATCACCATACACTTGGTCAACAACTATTCGTGGAATTACTTCTTTCTTTGAAGATTTCTTTTCTTTCGAAACTTTCTCTACATCTTCATCATCACTATCATCAGTTTGGTAATCTTTGAGATCCACGAAGTTCATTTCACTAACTTTCGAAGTTGTGGGAATATCAGTTTCTTTCTCAACTATCAAATCCTTAACTTTTTCTTTCACTTTAGAATTCGAAGCAACATTAACAATAGACAATTGAGAGCAATCAACATCTTCAAGTTCACTAATTTCACTAATATTGTCAGAATTATCTTCAATATCAGCAAAATTAGATTGAGAATCAGATGATGAATTCTCAGTCTTTTTCAAAATGTGAATTTGTTCAGATTTAGTCAAAGTATCATTTACAATGTTAACTAAATCATTTGAATCAAGACATTCATCAACTTTGACAATTCCATATCTATACTTGTCATTCGGAACTTTGTCAAAATCAGATATTTCTTTTTCACAGTCATACGAAATGTTATCTACCTTAGCTCTTTCATAAGCTAAAAATGGCAGCAATTTTCTATGTTGTTCTTTACTGATTTCGCATGAATGATGAAGTTCAATTATTTTCCCATATAATCTTTTAGCAGCATTACAGTAAATGTTTCTTTGTGCTAACAACAGTTTATTATCACTAGATAAATTGTCCCTATCAACCATGATATTCGTTATTTGAAGTTCTAGACAATCTATCTTAGTGATTTTCGAATCTAATTTCTTCTGTGTCTCTAGCAATTGCATTGACAGCTTCTTAGCCTCATTGCTAGCAGTTACCATAATCGAATCAAAATAAGTAATAGTTTCATCAAAAGATACTAATTCAGAATTATAAGCATGTACTGGAATATTAAAAGATTCAAGAATGTTTCGTACCTTTGTAGTCATTGGTGATTTGTCAGCAGCTTTTGATACGAAGCATCTTCCATGCACTTCGTATGTTTCCTCCTCTGATTCTTCCTCCATTTTTGCAAACATAGCTCCATGGGTTGGATTTCGCATTTCCTCATCATCTGATCCAGATGACCAGATTTGATAAGTACCATCTTCATCCTCATTCGCACCCTTTGCAACCAGAGACAAATTCTTAGCTTTCGCACGAACCTCCTCCAACTTTTCAGCATAGTACGCCTCATCCTTGACCTTATTCTTTCTCTCATCCTTCTTTCGAAGCATACAGTCATTAGCAAGGTGATTAGCACCATTGCAATAATGACAATCAAATCCAGCATCTCCCTTCAGTTTCTTCTCAGACTTTCCCTCAACAGGCTTCGAATCTTTCATTTCATCTTTCTTTTTCTCTTCCCCAACACTTTTACTCAGAAAGTTCCCTTTTGTCTCAGACGACTTTGCCTTCGGATTGAAAGGCTTTTTGAAGAACTTTTTCACACGATTGTTTGAATAAAAGGCAACTGCCTCATCATCTGAGTTCATGATGAACCCTTCATCTTCATCCGAAACATCTTTCTCAGCATCTTTTTCATAGATCTTCGAAACCAAAGCTAGTGGACCTCCCAACATAGTCTTCGATTCTTCAGCTATTTCGTTCACTTCGCTTTCATGAGTCTTAAGTTGGTTGTACAAGTCATTCAATGTTGACGTATCAAAGCTCTGTTGATTCTTCACCATCATGCTCACACTACGCCATTCCTTTCGAAGTCCCATAACAAATATCAGATTGAATTCCATGGTTGATCTAGTGATACCATATCGATTGCATCGATATATCAATTCATTAAGACGATCGTAATAAACTTCAATTGTTTCACCATCTTTCTGTCTGAAGTCCTTCAGCTCCACTAAACATTGCTTCACAGAATTAACTTTCGTCTTCTCACTTCCCTGAAATTTTTCCTTGAGATTGTTCCAGATTTCCTTTGCAGTTGTACAACTCCTCACGTAGTTGTAAACAACTGGAGGTAAAGCTCCTCTTAGCTCTCTTATACACCTTTTCTCCAGCTTTTTCAGACGATCATATTGATTTTCAACTTCAGAGTTTCCAGAAGAAGAACCAATTGGTTGAACATTCGATGGTGGATTGAGATTGCCAGAAATGCAATTCCACAGTTCTTCATCCAATCCATTGAGATAATCCTGCATACGATCAGCCCACTGATCGTAATACTCAGGAATGAGCATAGGAATTTTGGTGGATGATCCTAGAAGATGAGAAAATGAAGTCATGGAATTCAGATTGAATGACGCCATTGTTGTACGGAATAGATCCTTGAGAATTTTTTAAGAAACTTTGAGAATTTGACTACAAACTGTATGATTCAAATCACAAACACTCTTAGAACACTCGATTCAATGAATTAAGTGCAGAATCGAATCACATACTTAGATCTAAACAATTTTTCACTTTCAAAAAGTGCGGAAACTTTTGAATCAAAAAGTTGACTCAAAAACCTTTTGAACAAAGTGAAAATCAGATCAGAGATATGATTCCTGCTCTGATACCAATTGATGAGACAATGAATCAAGTATTGAACGAATTAGAGAGTAAATTCAAAGTAAAATCAAAAGATTTGAACACCGATGTAAATATGATCTGTTTGGCTCTATTACGCTTTTGCAAATTTTACAGAGTACAATGAATATTCTGTAAAGACTTTGTTACTAAGACACTAGAAACCACTCCTATTTATAGAAGAGAAAAGCGTACAAAAAATATACTAAGGACTAAACATGAAGCTTCGAATATTATGCCCTAGTAAAATACATTATAAAAATATTCGAAGACCCTAAATACAAACTTCGACTATTACAACATTTCGACCCTTACAGAATGTGAAATCTCTCCCAAATCTCTCTCTGTATGAGAAATCTCTCCAAGAATGTGAAATCTCTCCCAAATCTCTCTCTATATGAGAAATCTCTCCAAGAATGTGAAATCTCTCCCAAATCTCTCTATGTATGAGAATCTCTCCAAGAATGTGAAATCTCTCCCAAATCTCTCTCTATATGAGAAATCTCTGCAAGAATGTGAAATCTCTCCCAAATCTCTCTCTGTATGAGAAATCTCTCCAAGAATGTCAAATCTCTCCCAAATCTCTCTCTGTATGAGAAATCTCTCCAAGAATGTGAAATCTCTCCCAAATCTCTCTCTGTATGAGAAATCTCTCCAAGAATGTCAAATCTCTCCCAAATCTCTCTCTGTATGAGAAATCTCTCCAAGAATGTAAAATCTCTCCCAAATCTCTCTCAACTTCTTATAATCACTCGGGGCATCCCGACCCTCGATTTAGCCGAACCCTTCTTAGGAGCCGAACCCTCTTAAGGAGTCGAAACCTACTTAGGAGCCGAAACCTTCTTAGGAGCCGAAACCTTGCATCAGAACCGAAACCCCCCTCAACCGAAATGGACCGAGGGCTCGGTCTATTTCGGTCCCCTGACTAATCCGAACCGAGACCTGACTTTCGGCTCTCCTCTTCCCACCTTCGGTCCGAGAGGACTGCACTTTCGGTCCGAGAGGACTACACCTTCGGTCCGAGAGGCGACCCTGCGCAGCCGAACCCTACTCTCGGTTTCTTCTTCTACTCTCGGTTCTAAGGGCTAGGATCGAACCTCCGGCCCTGAATTTCGGATATTGGCACTTTTCACCCGGTTTTCAATATTTTTAGCGTTTTGAGCCCGTTTTTCGTGATTTTAACGCAGGATTTTCACCCAAACTCGTATTTTAACATAATAAACCCTAAATATTCATATTTTGATTATATTTTGGGGAAAATCATTGCCTAAGAATAAAATCTATTTAGTGAGATATTTAGGTGGAGTGTTGACTTATCCTTTGGACAAGGACACAAGCAACCTCCCCACACCTTCATAGTACAACCCCTTGTCCTTCCACCATACCTAGTCATTCCATAGTACTTTTCCCACCATTTTTCAGCCACACACTTGGTCAAGAGCTGGAAAACCCTCCTCTCTCCTCACATTTCTCTCATTTTCCACCAAAGAACAAACTTCATTCTCTCTCACTTTCTCTCTCTAAATTTCGAGATTCAAGGCTAGTCTCCAAGCTTTCCTTCTATATTGGTAAGTATATTCCTCCTACACTTAGATATTCTACTATCCTTCGTCCAAATCATAGATTGCTTACACAAATATCGTCATATTGTGTTAGATCTTCAAATCTTCAAAGCATCTCCCAAGTGTTCTTGAGTTGAACACTTCTTTTCTCCATCATCCACCAACTGAAATCACTCAAGGTGAGTTCATACCCCTATCTTTTCATGTTTTTCTTAAGTTTTAAGGGGGGGGGGGGGGGGGGGGAATACAAGTTAAAACACCAAGAACACAACTAAACTCATTCAACAGCTTTCATCAGAAAAGTTTAACTCCATTCACGGACTGTTTTGGTCAACTTAAACATTTTAGTTTTCAAAACTGTATTAGGTGAAAATAGTTCAGGTTCATACCTTTAAAATGACTATTTGCACATCACCATACGATTTTTCTACGATTTATGGTGATTTTTACAAAACTGCCTATCATTTCAGAAACGAATTCGGACCAGTCTGTGAATATGAACATTTTAACACAAGTTAAAGACTTCTAAAAATCATAATAAAAATTACGAATAAACTAGACACATTTTATGAACTCTCAGAATTTACGGATTCAGTTTTCAACTTCGTATGATTTTTCTACAATTTTTCTAAAAGAGTGCAGAAAGGTTAAAAACTAGTTAACAGTTTATAACTTTCATAACACTTTGTATTATGTTGAGCAAAGTGTATAACAATAAGTTCTAAATATTGAATGTATTTTCTTGTTAGTTTATCATCATAAACTGAAATTCAGTCATTCATAATAATGATTCTTCATTCATTTCGAACACATATAATAAGCTATAATAAACATAGTTTATGGATTTTTGCTACATGAGAAAGGTTTTACTCTCAAAACAAATGGGTTTTTCATATATTCCATAATAGTAATAGTTTATGTACTCATAGCACTAATGTATTTTCATAAAAGGGGTTCTTTTACATTACAAACGTTTTGGATAAACTATAATAGGTATAGTTTATGTATCATTTACATTTCAAACTCATTTACCAAAGGTTTTCAGTTCAGTTCACGTAAATCTGTTAATGAATAAGTTTGTGAGACATTCGCTTCGTGTTACCTTCATAGTAACAAAGTCAAAAGTCCTGTAAATTGTAACGAGAGTCTCTTGTAGGGAGAGCGTGATAGTTGTGTATAGATCTATATTGGGTCTGACAAGCCCGCACCTGAGCTGCATGCAACAGCTAGACCGGCAGGTCTGAGGTGACAAGTGTCATTTAACTTGCGACGCCTGAAGAACGTCGTATTACGAGGTCGTCTGAGTCTTAGCATGGTTATAATAGCTCACATGTGGTATTAACAAATCATAAGATTTACGTGTTTTACTTTTAAATTAGCGAGTTATGTCGATTTAACTCACAAGAATTACTTTAAGTATGGATATTACTGTATACTTTCGGTCTTAGGATTTAAGACAACACATAACACATAAAGTTTACGGGATTTTTTCTCAAATCAAAAACGGTTTAATGCCGATTTTAAATCACTTTTATATCTTTAAGTATGGAAAAATACTTGTTTATTTTCGGTCCTGGGATTTAGGATTACATAACTTTTATAAGGAAAATATAGGATTTTCTTTGGAACATATTTCTATTAAAACTACATAAAGCTAGAATTGTTAGACTTCAACTATAACTACTAAGTGTATATGATAGAGTTATATAAGAATCTAGTCACAATCGATTTAGAATTGGTGGGCCCGCCTCATCTCCTGTTCCTTGTTTGGTTGTGGACCTAGGGCAGACCCGTTGTATTCAACGGTTTATTTAACTTAAATTTTATATAACTTATATACGCTGGGTGATTATAGAAGGAATCTATGGGTCCTTCTAGGGTTCATTATCGCATAACATAGAAGCATTCATTCCACACATAATAAAGAAAATATTGGGTTTTCTGGAAACATACCTTGTCGCTTTTACAAGGAAAACGGTTTCTTTCTCAAACAAAACTCTTATGAACTCACCAACTTAATTGTTGACACTTTTTCAAACCTACTTGTATTCTCAAGAAATCAGTGAAACAGGAAATCAACAGTATTTTGAGGATGGGACGTTAAATCGTCAAACAGTTCATTTTGTCATCATAATGTAATTGATTTGAAACATGTAAACATATACTTTGGTGTAACTTTTTCAATTATATTTATGATGGTTGTATTTACTTTGAGCACTATTATACTCGTTGTTGTGATACTATACATGAAGTGCTCCACCCCCGGATGTTTCCGCCATCCTTGGTTTGGGGGTGTGACATGTGACTTCCCGGATGTATTTCCAGAAGATCTTCCGGGAGTACCCCCAGAAAGACAAGTCGAATTTCGAATAGACCTTGTAGCAGGAGCCACTCCAATTGCCAAATCACCCTATAGGTTGGCTCCAGCTGAGATGCAGGAGTTATCCAACCAACTAAGCGAGCTGCTGAGCAAAGGATTCATCCGACCAAGCTTCTCACCTTGGGGAGCTCCGGTCTTGTTTATCAAGAAAAAGGACGGATCCTTTAGAATGTGCATCGATTATAGAGAATTAAACAAGCTCACCGTCAAAAATCGGTACCCACTTCCACGAATCGACGATCTATTTGACCAGATTCAAGGAGCTAGTTACTTCTCAAAAATAGATCTGAGATCCGGTTATTATCAAATTCGAGCTCGGGAAGAGGATATTCCCAAAACTGCTTTTCGAACACGATACGGTCATTACGAATTTGTCGTGATGCCCTTCGGTCTAACGAATGCTCCCGCCGCATTCATGGACCTCATGAATCGAGTTTTCCGCCCATTCCTTGACAACTTCGTAATCGTTTTAATCGATGATATTCTCGTGTACTCTCGAAGTAAAGAAGAGCATGGTCAACACCTCCGTCAAATCTTAGAAACCCTGCGAGCTGAAAGGTTGTATGCGAAACGCTCCAAGTGTGAGTTTTGGCTTCATAGTGTAAAATTTTTAGGCCATGTTGTCAGCAAGGAAGGGATTCATGTAGATCCTTCCAAGATCAAAGCCATCGAAAGCTGGGCGATCCCGACAACACCAACAGAAATCCGACAATTCTTGGGTCTCGCAGGCTACTACCGTAGGTTGATTCAAATTTTTTCCAAGATAGCCAAACCCCTCACCACACTGACACAAAAAGGTGTGGCTCTCAACTGGACTGAAAAACAAGAGATTGCCTTCCAAACCTTGAAGCAAGCCCTCTGTAGTGCACCAGTGCTATCCTTACCGGAGGGAACCAAAGATTTCGTAGTCTACTGCGATGCTTCAAATCAGGGCTTAGGTTGTGTGCTTATACAACGTGGAAAGGTGATCGCTTACTCATCCAGACAACTAAAGACGCATGAAGTGAATTACACCACTCATGATCTCGAGTTGGGAGTGTGGTCTTCGCATTAAAGATTTGGAGGCACTACCTTTATGGTACAAAGTGCACCATCATCACCGACCATAAAAGCCTCCAGCACATTCTGAATCAGAAAGAATTAAACATGAGGCAGCGAAGATGGGTTGAGCTGCTAAATGATTATGAGTGCGAAATCAAGTACCACCCAGGCAAGGCTAACGTGGTAGCCGATGCCCTGATCAGAAAAGAATACTCAGGTCGCCGGGTGAAAACCTTAACCATAACAATCCAATCCCACCTAACCTCTCAAATCAAGGAAGCCCAAACAGATGCGTTGAAGTCGGAGAACATCGCAAATGAAACACTGCGTGGGATGGATAAATGTCACACCCCGCTAAAGCGGAAACACGAGGCGTGGCAGTACAAAGGGTTTCATAGCGAAAGTTTAAAGACAACACCAACCATAGTATTAAAAATCATTACCAATTTACAATGGGTTTGAACAACTTTTAAAAGAAATTACAATGTAAGTTGAAATACAACACATGCGAATGCTCCTAAAAGTGATGTGTCCCTAAGTGCCACTTACTCGATGATTCCTGAAAAAACATGTAAAACGAGCGTCAACTATAAAAATAGTTGGTGAGTACTCACATATTAAAAATAATATTGGTTTTAAGAATCGAAATAAAAGTTTTGATAAAAGTTTCCATAAATAAAAGTATATTGCTAAAATGAGTTTTCAAGAATCGAAATAATATTCGTTGTTACCAGGAGCAAACAATTTCATTGCTAAAACAAGTATATAAGTTTTCAGTAATAAAGGTTCGTTGCTATAATGAGAAACAAAGTTCGTTGCTATAATAAGCATAAAAGTTTCGTTGCTAAAATAAGTATTCAAGTTTCATTGCTAAAATAAGTACACAAGTGTCGTTGCTAACATGAGAATACAAGTTTCGTATGTGCATAAAGATTCCATTCATGAGTTCACAACCCAAGCCTAATGACTGAATCATGCCCTATTGACTACTATGTGTATCGCAAACATAGTGTATAAAATGGTAAAATGCACTCAAGTGAATCGTGCGAGTGAGGAGTTGTCTACCTCCTGATAGCGCTATCCATAATAACCATAGGCTCAAAAGAGTTAATGAGTTGTGTCTAATGATTCCAGGGACTTAACCGCGATACAGTCCTCATGAATTAAAGTAACATACACATACATACGAAATATAGCAACCATGTTTCATACGAGTCAAAATAAATACAACGAACATAAATAGTTTAGGACATGCTTTTCCACCCCAAAACATTTAAAAACCGAAAATAGGGGGAGTCGTGAATACTCACAATATGCAAAATATAGCAACCAAGTTTATACGAGTCAAATAAATACAACGAACATAAATAGTTTAGGACATGCTTTTCCACCCCAAAACATAAAAACCGAAAATAGGGGAGTCGTGAATACTCACAATGCATTGAGATGATGCAAATGGTGCCTTGAACTATGTTCCACGTGTACCACTACCGATTCCTACAATAATGGTATTCGCTAGTGAGTCTCTAATCGAAATCTAACTCTAGTATTCTTATTACTACAATAGAATTATGCCAACATTGTGTCAAAATTTAATATTGATAAGTTACAAACATTTTTTTTTCTGAAATGGTGAAATTTTATAACTCATGTGATTAAGACAATTTTGGATATAAATTTTCCAGATTTTTGTAATATTAATTGAGGGTATCTCAACACATCTAAAGGTGTTTTAAGCTCCTAAAAATCTAAAATATTATCAAAAGTTTCCAAAAATTGTCAAACTTTGGATTTTCATTCTAAATACAGTAGAGGTTTTCCAGAAATTTTCCTTTGAATTTTTCATGTGATTAACTATTTTTCCATATTTTTAAGCCTCCATAACAATATAAATTAATGAAAAATAGCATTCAAAGGATAAAATTTCCCAAACTTTTTATAATACTGCCATTAGACATACTTGAGCTGGGAAAAATATATAAATGGTCTTCTAAATTGTTTAACCCAATTTTATGATTTTTGTGCATTTATTCTAATAAAAATGGAAATAAAAACAGTTTCCAAAATTACCCAAACGTTTTGTACTACTGTTATTAAACATTATTAAGGTGAGAAAAATATAAAAATGGATTTCTAAATTGTTTAACCCAATTTTATGATTTTTGTGCATTTATTCTGATAAAAAGTGGGTTTAAGTGTATTTAATCTTGGGAAAATAGAAGAAAAATAGTATACAGAAGAGAAAAATCATCAAAAATTTTATGTAGCATCCTAATGTACTAGAATGTGTTCTGGTAATTTTAATGAATTGTGGATGAGCAGAACTATTTTTTCTATTTTTAGGCCATTATAAATACAAAAATCGGGGAAAAATAGGAATGCAATATGAAAAATTCTGAAAATATTTTTCTATGTCTTGCACATTTGGGGAAAGCTGTGAAAATTGTTAGGTAGCCATTTCACCTTCTCTAAAGTGGTTTTATGATTTATTGGAGCTAAACAAAAAGGAAACTCAAAACCATACTAAACAGTAACAAAAATCGATGAAACTTAATGGGATGTCATTATTTACCATGGGGGCCATCCATGAATATTTCTAGGATTTATAGAACTCAGAAAGTATTTTATATGATTTATTGCCCTATTTTATTGCATTAATTATAATAATTCAAGAAAAATGAATTAGTTTCTGAAAATTTACAGATCATCTTATATTGTTGGTTGGATTCTGGGACAAATAGCATTTGAACAGAAAAGAAGTTTTTGGTATTTATTTGGGAATAAATCTTTTATGAACATATTTGAAAGCTTTTAACAACTTTGATCATCAAGCATCTAAGCTTGAAGATCATCACATGCATGTTGGTTTGAAGACCATTCATGAGCTTGAAATGTTCAAAAATCGTTTTTGATAGAAAACATAGGGTGCATGTGGTGATTTTCACCCAAAACTTGTAGAAAAGTGCATTATGTTGATTTTGACTTAGGTTTTGGTCCTTGGATTTCACCATTTACAACATGCATGTTGTTTTTGGGTGAAATCCTACCACCATCATCATCAAAACCGTGAGTGTGTGTGTTTATGTTTATGTGTTCATGATATTTCGTTAGAATGGAGTAGAAGATGGAGAAAATATAGCAAACTTTGTAAAACTTGAAAGAAAAGTGAAGGAAAGTAAAGGATTTTCATGTCTACCTTTAAGAATAACATCAAATGATGAAGATTTTGTGCTTGAGAAGTGTTCTTGGCTGTAGAATTTTTGTGAGTTTAGAGAGAGATTTGAGAGAAATGAATGGAGTAGGTGTTGGAGTGTGAGAGAGAGTGAAGAGGGGAAGATGGAGTGTGAGGGTTAAGTGAATGATTGAAATTTTTAGGAAAAGGGTGCATAGGAAAGAGGGGGAACGAATTTTGAAGAGGAGAGAGGTTCCCTCACTCTTCCATTTTTATAAAATTCCAATTGTTTTATAAAAACACCAAATTTTTATAAAATATGCACCTTAATATAGTTTTTTACTCATAAAATATTGATTTTTGACTTATAAATTAAGGGTAAATGTTAATGACTTAAATTTTTATTTTCCTTGATTATATTTTCCTGAATTTAGTTATTCTAAGAAAATATTATAAGTTTCATAACTATTTTTATAGAATTCTTAATGTTAAAATTTATAAAATTTAGGTTTTAGGGCTTTTAGGTTTTGAGATTTAATAAATCTTTGGATATCAAAATCAATAGAATCTTTGAGACTTCAATTTATATTATGGCATTATAACTCTTTTATAGTTATAAATAATGTTTGTAACTTATTTTATCGGTTTATTGGCATTCTATGTAGTGATTCCGAGATTCAAGCGAAATTGAAGAATCAAATATACTAGTCCTAGTCTTCAACTTTGGCTTAAGTTCCTAGGAGACTCGAACCTAATTTCTACCACTAGGTCAAGTGCATGATGTGTGTATATGATTCATGAAATGGTGTTCAAGTCAAGGAATGACCCGAATGTGGATAGTCACTACAGTTAAGTAGTTGTAGAATTCACATACAAATGTGAAATCCAAGTACACTATCCTTCGATTCTACTTGTTTCCAAGTTTCTAGTAGGTTATAACTTAGCTTCTAGTTACTAAGTCTAGTATGTGTCGTGCCTAAACGTGCAACCAAGTTTAGTCAAATCTAGAACCGACTCGAATTTTGACGGTTGTCACAATAAAAGTCTGGAAGCCAAAGAGGACGGAGCATACTATTTCATGAATAGAATCTGGGTCCCTAGACTTAGGGGATTCAGAAAAGTAGTCATGAATGAAGCCCACAAGACACGATACTCCATACATCCGGGTTCAGATAAGATGTATTTGGATATCAAGCAACACTATTGGTGGCCAAATATGAAGGCAGAGATAGCCACTTACATGGGCAAGTGCCTCACTTGTGCCAAAGTTAAAGTGGAATATCAAAAGCCCTTGGGATTATTACAACAGCCGGTGATACCCGAGTGGAAATGGGAAATGATTACTATGGATTTCGTAACCAAATTACGTAAGACGACAGACGGGTTGGATGCTATATGGGTAATTGTATAGGTTAACTAAATCCGCTCATTTCCTGCCAATAAAGGAATCTTACAAGATGGAAGGATTGACCGAATCTACATCAGGGAGATCGTAAGACTTCATGGGGTGCCAATATCTATTATCTCGGATCGAGATAGTAGATTTACTTCACGGTTTTGGCAGTCGTTGCAGAAGGTAATGGGAACACAGCTAGATATGAGCACTGCTTACCACCCTCAGACAGACGGCCAAAGCGAACGACCATCCAAACACTTGAAGACACGCTCCGAGCCTGTGTTATTGACTTCGGCAAGTCATGGGATACCCACTTGCCTCTGATTGAATTCTCATATAACAACAGTTATCACACGAGCATCAACGTTGCTCCTTTCGAGGCTCATTATGGTCGTAAATGCATATCGCCTCTATATTGGGCTGAGGTGGGTGACACCCAACTAGCAAAAGGGCAATCACCAGCCAGTACTCTCACGGGACCAGAAATCATTCGTGAAACGACCGAAAATATAACCCAAATCAAAGCTCGACTTCAAGCATCGCGAGACCGAAAGAAGAGCCATGCTGACAAACGGCGAAAGCCTTTAGAATTTCAAGTCAGGGATCAGGTGTTATTGAAGGTCTCTCCCTGGAAAGGAATGATCCGCTTTGGGAAACGAGGAAAACTGAACCCGCGATACATCGGACCATTCGAGATTCTTGCCCGAATTGGTCCGGTAGCCTATAAATTGCAGCTACCTTCGGAGCTTACCAATGTACACCCCGTGTTCCACGTTTCAAATTTGAAAAAGTGCTTAACAGCTGAAACCCTTGTCATTCCTTTAGAAGAAATCGAAGTAAACGAGAATCTCATGTTCGTCGAAGAACCAGTCGAGATAATGGATAAAGAAGTGAAGCGTACGAAGCAGAGCCGCATTCCAATTGTGAAGGTTCGATGGAACGCTAAGCGTGGACCAGAATTCACATGGGAATGCGAAGACCAGATGAAGCAGAATTACCCTCACCTATTCTCTCATTCGTGAACCTATCTTTCGAAAGAATTTCGGGACGAAATTCCCTCTAACGGGGGAATGATGTCACAACTAGCATTTTAGCTAAGAAATTCTATTATCATGTAAACATCGTCTATTGTAAAACTTGTACTTTAAGTAAATATCATACTCTATGCTCACTCAGATACACTTCATATGTTCAGCTATGGGTTGAAAACCCTAGAAATCCCGGTTCAAGTTCATTGTGAACTAGAATTCTTTATTGGTCCTAAAGGACCAATAAACCTTCCACTTGACTACTTTGGGCCTAGAAACCCTAATTGGGCTCTAAATGGACCCACACTCATAAAACTTAACATTTTGGGCCATGTGGGCCTAAAATGGTTCATTTTATTCCTAATGGGCCAAGTTGGGCCATAATGATTCCATTTGCCCTAATAGGCCGTAAACCCTCTTAATTGGGCTTTATTGGGCCGTGAACTCTCCTAAGGGCCCAATGGGCCGAAAATTTATTTTTTGGGCTTCATAAATTCGAACAAAGCCAAGAATGGGCCCAAACCAATTCCTTTTCATATCTTCTAGCCCATTCTCGGCCCACACTCATGCATATATTCACATTGGTAAAAAAAAGAGAAAAGAAGGAATTTTTGTGCATATGACACCTCATGTTTGCATGGTGGATATCCATGCAAACATCACCTCAAACTTCTTCTCTTCTCTTCTTATTACCCTCGGCCGAACCACCCTTCCTCACTATCTCCATTTCTTTCAAAAATCTCTCAATAAATCCCTCAAGAACTCCTCCTTCCTTCTCCAAATTTTCGAAACTTTAGGGTGTGTTTCAAGAGGTTTTCATCAAAGTTCATCACTCTTGGTAAGTCCTTGCTTAAATCTATGGTTTAACTTTGAGATTTTATCAAAAATCTTTTCTTAACCCATATTATTTCATGATTCATACTCTTAAACTTCATAGAGATCAAAAACCATCTCAAAGAGCTTGCTATGGCCGAAATCTTCTCACTTCTTCATCAAAAACCGAATCCAAACCTCAAGGTGAGTTCATACCCCCTTGTTTTTGGTTTTAGCTTGTTTTGGGGGAGGATACAAGTTGCTATGTGTTAGATCTATGTATTTGTGTGTGTTTTACTTGATTTAAGTTGTAATTATGTGATGAAATACTATAGATCTCGAAATCTCTAACCAAAAATTGTGATATTTGTAGACTAAAGCACTTCACACAACTTACCATGAAGATAAATGTATTAAACATGTGAAGATTCATAAGAAACTAAACCAAATCTTGAAATAGGGCCATTTTGACAACTAAACAAAAAGTTGAGACTTCCATGCCACATACGGTTTTACAAGGACCAAAATGGTCATATTTACATTAAAATGGGTCTGTACAGTAGTCATAGTTTCCAAGGGGCTAAAAGTGAAATTTTTAGCATAATGGGCCATAAAATGGGCCTTACGGTTTTCTTGGGCTTAAAGTGTAAAGATTTTGGGTTTTGTGAACTAAAATGTCATTTTATACAAATTTGAGTCAAAAATGTGAATTTACGGATATAGGGGCTGAAAATGTCATTTTCCTCGAATTTAGGCCAAAAATGTTAATTTTATAAACATTGGGCCGAAATTGCCATTTTATCAAGAATGGCTGAACATGTAAATTCTCATAATAAAGGGGCCGAAAACAGCAATTTAAATATATTTGGGCCAAAGATGTTAATATTTATGAGTTTGGGTCAAAAATGAAGTTTTTAACCAAATGGGCCACAAAGGTCATTTTATTAGAATTAAGCCATAAAATGAAAACTTTTAGCCTTAAGGGACCTAAAGTGTCAAATTTTCCAAAAATGTGACTAAATTGTATACTTTCGGTCTAGTGGGCCAAAAATGTCACTATTACAAAAATTAGACCTTTTATGTATTTTGGTAAACCCCTAATCCAAAAACAAACAACGTAAAAATGACAAATGGACTAAATACAATGTTAACATTTTCATTGGGCTTAGTACTCTCGTTACACGGTTAATGGGCCTTAGGGGCCCATTTAAGTGTATATTGGGCCTGAAGTATTCATTACATGTTTGTTGGGCCTTAGTGGCCCATATACATGCTTATTGGGCCTGAATTATTCATTTCATGTTTATTAGGCCTTATTGGCCCATGTACATGTTTATTGGACCTAAACTATACATTATATGTTTACTGGACCTTAGTGGTCCTTCTACATGTATGTTGGGTCTCGTACATTCATACACATACTTTTGGATTTGAAAACTTAAAACATACACGTAAACATTATACTTGGTGTAATACATTACTCGTGAACAAGTTAAGGATCTAGTGAGACTTGTCGGTTGACACCTTTGAGTGTATGATCGTAGCCTGTAGTTATAACCAGAGTCTCCTAGCGGGAGAGCGGGAGTTTGTGTATAGATCTATACGGGGTGACACCCCACACCTGAGTTGTTCGCTATAGCTAGACTAGGCCAGTCTAGGGTGACAAACCTTACCTTCGACAAATCGGCGTCTGATACGCCATGACAGGCGAATTAGTCATTATCAAGGGTGGTTGTAACAACTCACATAGAGATCAAATAAATAAAGCCTGTCTTGAAAATGGTTATATCTAAAATGCATGTACAAGTCGATGCTCTCAACAATATTGTTTAGTATGATCACTCACGATGCTACTTTTGGTTGGATGGAAATGAAGTAGTTTATTTTGAGGCCAAATACAAACATTTTAACCACCTTACCGAAGACGGAAACAATTTATATTGAACCGGACTTTACTCTTTGCGTCAGAAACCAATGCAGAGGACAACATCCTTTTCTTATATCCATATACTTACATGTGTCTGATTCTTCTCCCTCGAATACGAGAGGTTGGAAGGATATAACCCTAACATAGAAAATGACATCCCAAACGATAATTTGACCATCCGGCCTCATGTTGCAATCCTCATGTTGATCATCACAATTGCTTCCTACATGAGTCTTGCGACTCAACTTGGCACTACTTCGAACAAGCCACCTGAAACCTTAAGACCAACCAGCTTGCATATGTTTTCATCCTTTAGACTCAATCTTCCATGGCCACTTAGGACCGAAAAACTACCAGGCCCATCCTCATCCCGGGTAACCATAATCGAAAGAATTAAAATACTTCAGTCCAACTAACCTTAGTGATATACCACACTATCTATCAAGAACCAGCTCCCTAGGAGCCTTGTGACTTTTCCTGATCCTCGTACGAATCTTGTGCTTCCGTTATTACAGGCCCATACTACCTTCCATACCTATCTGTATTTGTCTCAAGAATCATCCCAAAGTTCTAGGTTACTACACTTGACTATAGCTAGGTGTACTAACACACACCTATAAGCTCAAAAAAGTTACAACTAAACTTCCTAGATTCTTATTCTAGGATTATCCTCACACAAAAGCATGCACTAGCAAATTGTAACACTTTCCTAGATCACTAGGAACTCCACCGCACCCTATTATCCTGATGGAAAGAAACTTCTATCAATATCAACTAACTATCATACGAATACTAACCACATGCAACTAGAATTAGACAGTCCTTTTACTGAGAGATCTTGCACAACAACGGTTGGACTCAAAGAAGAGCTTCACAATAGGGCCAAACCAAGAAATTTAGGACTATCTCTTTCTAGGGCATGCAATCCTAATATTGTAACGTCCCAATTTTGATAAACCAATATCCTAATAATAGAAACATTCCAAAACTAGGTGTCACACCCACACCTTTTATTAAATCCAGATTAATTATAATTAATTCCAAATTAATTCGAACTAATTTTTAATTAATTTAGTAACTTGTAATAAATTAATAAACTATTTTCCAAACTCTCTCAAATCTTTTCTAGGTATTTTAGCTCTTGAGGGAAACCCTAAAAGGACTTTGTTATTATCCCCAAAGTTATACCAATTAGTTATGACTTAGGACACATATTTCCAACAAATACAAGACAAAAGCATTTGAAAATAAATGAATTTAGGGCATTAATGGAATTCAAAAGAATGCAATTTGTAGGAAAACCACGGAAAACAAACAACTTGTTGAAAGAGATGTGGCTATTAAGGCGTTAGGGTGGTGGACTCACACACGGGTTTAAAAAAAAGATTTTGGTGATGATGGTTCTTTGCTTCTTGATTTGACTGATAACATGCCGAAGCTTTTGAGTAAACGGAAAAAAACAAACTCATGTTAAAATGAGTCTTGTGATTGGATACAAAATGTATAAAGTTGAGAAAACGAAATTTATAAGTCTAAGTTACATGACCAAGTTTCGGGCTGATATGAGGATATGTTTCGGACCCGTTGGGACACAATGGAAAGAGAAAGATGTTGGTGATGTTGAGTAGTTAGATTTTGTGACAGTAGTTATTTTTAAAGCTTAGAGGGGAAAATTGTTATCTTGTATTTAACCTTATAAAGATGGCTTGGCCTCCTCTTTAGAGTGTAAGTGGCCTTGGACAAATGTAGTCGTTTTAAATAGTGTTAACATGGAGTATAATTTTTGTAGTTATATTGATAAAATATAATTATTCAATGACTACTGATGACTCTTATTCTCATTTTCTACACCCGCATGTAACAACCGCATGTAGTTGCTTATGGTATTATTCTTTTGGATCAATTATTTCAAATCTTGTATTTAACCTTATATAGATGGCTTGGCCTCTTCTTTAGAGTGTAAGTGGCCTTGAACAAAAGTAGTCGTTTTAAATAGTGTTAACATGGAGGGGAAATTGTTATCTTGTATTTAACCTTATAAAGATGGCTTGACCTCTTCTTTAGAGTGTAAGTGGCCTTTAACAAATGTTGTCGTTTTAAATAGTGTTAAGACGGAGTATAAGTGTTGTATTTATATTGATAAAATATAATTATTCAATGATCATCGATGACTCTTATTCTTATTTTCCATGACATGTAACAACCGCAGTAGTTGTTTCTCACATTATTCTTTTGGATCACTTATTTCATATCTTTGAAGTTTTGGGGCTTTTGACTGACCTGAACATGGTGATGGGGAATTACCACGGCGCGGCCACGTCGTTTAATTGGACACACATTTTAAGTGGCCATAATGCGGTGCGGTATTGGCCACGGCATTCTGGCGGTTGGGTTCAAAACCCTAGATCTTGGGCATTGGGCTCTATTTATGTAACCTTGTGATTAGGGTTTGCAAAGTTTCAAAAAAAAGTGAGGCACACTTCTATTATGCAGTGGCCTTGTGGCACCACCACACACCAAACGGTGTCGTGTTCATCGAACTACCGCGATGTGTGGTTCTTATATATATATATATATATATATATATATATATATATATATATATATATATATATATATATATATACACACACACACACACCTTAATAAGCATTTAGCTCCAAATGCTGAATTTTAAGAGGTACACCCTTTAAAACAGCATTTACAACAACTTTAAGCATTGAAAAAATTATTTGGTTGACCTGTTATTAAGGAGTAGTTGTTTTGACCTAATTCCCTTATCTAGGCATTTTCTTATTTCTGTTCATTGTTTATGCTATGAAGTCTAATACGGCCAACAATTGAAAAAGTCAAGATAAGAATTAGGAGTCACATTCAATAGACCGATTCATACCTTAATTTAAGGAGATATAGTTAAATCCAAACTTGAATACCAATTATGTCGGCCCAGTCCTTAAATTCCTTCGATCTACATATTGTTTCAGTTTGCGTTTAGATCAAAGCCCTAGTAGCCCATCGACCACCTTCTGTTTCGTTCATCACCATTGTTGCATCGACTGACACCAACGTCGCCCCACTGCCATCCACCACTTCCTTTAATGTTTCTTTTTTTCTTTTGATTTTCGATTCTATTATATGTTTATGTTTATGTATTTGATTATATGAGTTGATGTTTATTTTGAACAACTATGAACTTGGGGAGAGGAAGTCGGAAGTTATGTAAACGAATGAAGCTAACTCTCTTCTCATTCATATACTACATGCATCTTTTGTTCTCACTCTTCTCCCTCTGTCTCTCAAAGCAGATAAAGGTTACTCTTTCTGATTGATTAAAAATTAAAGGAAATATAGATCGGCATATGAAAACAAACCAATCGTGATTGATTTTGAGATTGATCTTATAAAGTTGAAGCCTTCAACAACGTTAGCATCACTTTCGGTTTTTTTAGTGATCGATTGTTATGTCTGTTTTTAGTTTTTTCAGGTTTTGCTATGAGATTGTCCAATCTTATAAAATTCAAGCCTTGACCAACCACAACTGTCGAACCGCTCACCAGCTTCAAGACCATCACCATCAATATTGGTTCTCTCTCTACTCTTCTTTCTCGAATCAAGTATTTTGTTTTTGGTATGTAATATCTCAGTATCTAAGATGTTTTTGTTTTAAGTGAAGGTTTTTGGGGTTTTTTTTGTTAGTTGAACAAATGGTAAGAGCAGAGCTAGACAATCACCATCATATTCGTGATTTTCTCATCCAAGTACATATACAAATATCTATCATACTACTATTAATTGACCAGTTTAGTGTTAGATATTGATTAGAAATAATGGGTCTTAAAGTTTATGTTTAGTTAACGTTGGTGCTTTTCTCTGTACCTTTTGTCTGTAATGTCCCAGTGTGATGCTGGGCTCTAAGTTTTATATATTATTTTGTTGGCCTTTAATAAAAAGATAATTGAGATTTGGATCTAATTTGTAACAGGTATTATGGTGTTTAATGGTGGCAAAAAGCAGAGTTTAGGGCTAAAAAATCATATAGTGCAGTGTCTAAAACATCATTTCATCTATTATCGCATAAAATTAATTCCATGGTCAAGGTATCTGGAACGAACGCTTTTTTGTGTGTTGGTTTTATGATGTTTTTGTTGGGTTTTGAGCTTTCTAACACTCCTAAGGTGTTCATGCAACCCTAAATACCTTGGATCTATGTTTTCACTAATTATACATGCAATGGTGTTTCCAAGGTATTAAACCTATAACTAGCATACAATTGTCATACAATCTAGTTAGGATAACATACCTTATGGGCGAGCTTGAAGTCTTGATGTATCTAGCCTTAAGAGCTTAGCCCCAATAGTGTGGAAGCCTCAAGTGGAATCACAACACACCATGGACAAAAGATGAACTTGAGAGAGAATCTCCATGCATCCAAAACCACCATGAACTCCAAGAACACACCGGTCGTTATTTTGGGCAATGAAGTATGTATTTATATGTTCTAGGGTCATGGATATAACCCAAATCCATACCCATGGGTCTTATGATCCATGGTTCATGTGGTCCAACTCTTTATGTATCCATACATAAAGTTAGTCCAACATGGATCATAAGCCCAACACATATAAATATAACTAATTAACATAATTAGTCCCCATAGATTTAATTAGTCTCTTTTGATCACTAAATTAATTCCAAATTAATTCTTGATCAATACTAATTAAAACATATGATTTCATATTAATATATTATAACTTATAATATATTAATAAACCATAAATAACCTTCTCTCAAAAGTCCATCCTAACACATTGTCCTGATGATATGCAACCCAAATGGACCATGCTACTCTCGGGGTCAAGTACATACCAATAATATTTATGGGCTTAGACATCTAATCCAACAGTCTCCCACTTGGATAAGTCTAAAACTATTATTGCAAGTACGAATTCATAACCTGGCTAGCAATCGTAGCTCTTAAAGTCGTTGTCGAACTCTGAACAAATCAATGACGCGTCCATTAGATAAGTGATCATATATTCCTCCATTCTAGATATCATATGGACTGAGACATGGATTAGAATCATTCTCTCTGTCCATTTGTTGTTTCCCGATTTCTGATTTATGACGACCGACTAATTGAACAAATCAAATCAGTCCAGGCTTGGCCAAGCACTTAGGGGTGTCATCACTAAATCATCAAGGGGCCCACATATATCGCTTTTATCCCGAAGGTAAAAGGAATGGATAAACTTCGACTCATATGGCTTGTTCTACTACTTGTTGAATCATACACAAAGGCACGTTTTATAACATCGAGTTACCGAATGCGTTTTCGTGCAATCAATGTATAACCAACTCATAGTAACAACTCATATCTCTAGGTTTGAAGAATATAAGATATTATCGTCTCATGATTCACTCATGATAAAATCCATGAAGTGATTCAAATGAGCGTGGGTTTAATCCAAATATCGAATCTTATTCCAGGAGCACTCATGAACGTTGCAGCAACCATTGCAATGTCTAATGCACCTTAGACAAATCGTACAAGCCAAATTCATGACAGTCTTGATTCATACCTACTTCCAATATATGACTGACTGTGGATGGTTTGAATAACTCAGTCATTCGGGAAGAATGACCCAATTATTCTGGAAGTCAAAATATGCAAAGTGAAACACAAGAATAATACTAATCTTATATGGCCCCAACACTTTGAGTGTAAATAAAAACACCTTTTATCTAAGCACCATATGGATTACTCATTATTTATGTTTCAATTTATCAACTTTATACTTGAATTGAAAACAATAGTCATGTCATGCTCCAAGCATGCCCACTATGTTTGTCCAAACAATAGTCATGCCATACACCAAGTATGCATACTATGTTTGTCTATGATCTTTACTTTGTGAAATAGATCAATTGAACATAATTCCAATGATTCTATTTCACAATCCCAAATCCTTATTGTAAATGTAAGAATGCCAAACTCTTGTCATTTACAGTAATCTGTTAGATTCTCAACTTATATGCAATGATCCTCTTGTAATGACTATGCCCAAATCACAAAGACTTGGCAACAAACGTTACAAACTATTCCAATGGAGATCAATTCCATGGAAACGAAGTCTCAAATTCTTGCATTAAGTTCTCTAATCTTACACAGATTCAAAGAATAACTTCCACCTATGGAAACAATTCCATATTCCTATTTTGACCATCACTTCTGTACAAGATTTGCCTATTTTCAAAATGTGTCAATATGGTCCTATCTCTATACATCCAATTGTCCATGAGCAACCAATCTTTGGTAAACCTCAGATTGTCCTTGACAATTGCTTAATCATTTTAGTCATATCCAGTTCTATTCCTTTTTCCCTCTTAATTCCCTAAGCATTTGGAAAATTTAGAATGGACGAATATCATAGCATATGTAATCGATCCTATACCCGAAGCATATGGGACACGATTCATGCTATAAAAAATTTTATTTGCCATGTTCTCAAAATTCGAACTATGAAGAGGGATGTCGTAGTCATAAACGAATTTTGAGAATGCAACATATATAGAACTTCCTTATGTCGAACCATTCCAACATAACATTCATATATATCCTTGACTGAAGTTGATTAAAATCTCAATCTAAACTTGTAGAATTGGAATGAAGTATAAAATCCTCTCCCTTAATTATAGTAAAACAACTTTTCAAAGCGAATTGAACCTTTTGTTTTCTATAATTAACATTGCTAACTTGCAATTCTTAACATAATAATCATGCTCCCACTAGCATAATGATTATTATCTTACTAGCATAACACTTATGCTCCCACTAGCTTTGACATGTACCCAGAAATCAACTGGACTTCTAGAAATCAATACTTTAATGACTTTCTTACCAAAGTTCAGATTTCTGATACGAGATGCTTTGATAAGACTTTATAAAAAACATACACCTTTCCTTAGATAGCTCACATGTGTGTCTAAACAATTATGAAGAGGGATGTCGTAATCATAATGTTTAGACCTTTTGTCATTCTCACAATTGCTATCTACTCAAAATCTACTTAGTGAAAGAGTTTCCTTACCATCATTTTCATGAATCGAAGAGAAACCTTATGACACTTAGATTTTATGGTGTAAGTGTTCCTATCCATATGAATTTGTCATAACCTTAATCACAAGACAAGATTAGTGACAAATCCAAACTCATATGGACTGAACTTGTTCAATCTTAATTTCTTGCCATCTGGCAGCACAAGGGCCTACCATTGCTTCCAGGTTGTTATGCAAACAACTGAGAACTCTTAGAACTCACATGCATGGACAACTTTAACTGGAATGGTCATAGAAATAAGAATGTATCAACAGGATAGGTTACAAACCCCAAGTCGTGGGCTAGTGATTAACAATACTCTTGATTAGTTCTTGAAACTATCTCAAGTTCTTTTAAGACTCCCACTGTCCTCTTGACATATAAGATTCTCTTTGTCAAGAACCATTCCTTGACAGACAAATATCCAAGAGTTGGTGAGAATTCTTATCAAGATTAACACTTCACACAATTGATCTTAGTTGGTCTTTGTCTTATCCAAAACATCACAACCTACCAATCCCAAATGTACAAGAGAAAGAAACATGTTACTCTACATTTGATAAGTGTTAAAAACCTTTCTTAAAATTATATCACTCAAGTTACAATCTTAGAGTATGACTCTAAGACTTGATTTTGGAATGAAGTATAATTTATCTTTTGATTTAACCATTTCAACAATTCACGATTCCTCTCCTTAGCCAAACAAATGCACTAAGGTGTCCTTAGAGGATCAATTGTGATATGGTTTTTCTAATCAGTAAGATAATCATAAAACATGATACTAAAGTACTCTCCCATCTTCTCAGATGTGAGAAAACTTTTATCCTTCTGCCAAATTTGATTCTTCTCATTCGTTCTGCCTATCATTGTAACTCTTCCAATGATCCAGAATTATACTTAAACTTGTAAGCATAACCATATTTACTAAACTTTAGTAAATCATGACGAATAGTCTTATGATTCTTTGTGGTGGACTTGACCAGCACACAACTAAGTGTACCCAATCCTTCACTTGACTCACACATACATGTGAATAAAGACTTAGTCTTAATTTCCCAAAAATGAAAATTCTCATTCATCCTACAATACAACTTGCACGATTCCAAGTTTCTATCCAACTGAAACTTGGGTGATGAGAATTTTTTTCCTTATTTGGTAAATTATGACACTACCACAAATGAAAGAATCAAATCCATCTTCCAATATTGCTTATCAATGGAAACATATAAATAACATTTTTTCATAAATGTCATTGTAAGGATATTTAAAATAAATAAAATAAAAACTTTTTCTTTTATTTCAAAACACTTGCGGAAAAAATCTTATCCTTACAATGCAAATACATATGAAAACTATGTTGTTATCTATTTTTAAGCAATATATCATAACTCTTAAGCAGCAGTTCAAAATTCTGATCATCGAACCATGCGATCGAAATCCATCTTCGCGATCAGAATCAGCACACTCTTTACTTTAAGCATCCTTTGATTCTTTCAAAAAATCAAAATGTAAGTGGATTACATTATGTATTGAGAATCTCCAAAAGAGACTTAATAGAGTTAGATAATGGACTTTACCTGAAGCAAAGTCAAACTTTTGACTTTTACCATCCTTATGAACTTTCAGGTAAAATTGGCAGCTTCGCAACCAATGTCCCTTCTTTTGGCAATGGACTCTTTGGAAATGGTACACTTGATTGTCCAGACTTAGCCATTCTCTTTACCATTAGCTCAAATGACTTGACCATGGCCGATCCCTTTCCATTGGGAAGAGAAAGCTTTTCTGGACTTCCAATGTCACCATTGTCAATGTCCAACTGGGTTCGGGAAGTTGATCTTCCAGTCTAATTTACTTTATTAATGCCCCAAATCATTGCTGATTTAGCATTATCAAGCAAATAGGTAAGATCACTAAGGGTCATGTCATGATCTGTCATCAGGGAGTGACTGAAGAACCAAGTCAACAGTCAACTGCCTCGAGCCTTTGACACCCGACTCTCCCGGCTTGCCAATAGGGATTGAGTGACTTAGAATTTTCAAGTATTTGAACTTGTGGGATAGGGAGAATAATAGGAGGAGGTGGAGGAAGTGAAGCATGATTTTCCAGTCCCATTAATGCACAACAAAGGGATTGATCTTTCACCTTGATAGCCATTTGGGATATCATCTTCATTAGGAAAGCTTGTTTCTAAGGATTTGGGAAGACCACATATGTCTTAACAAGACATCTATGATGGGAGAAATTCAAGTTTAGTTGATTTAAAGTCCTAAACATAACACCCAATATGAAATATTAAGGCTAGGACCCAATAAGCTATAGAATATTTGAAGGTAGGTAAATGACGATTTACCAATTTCCACCATGAAAAACAAAATAAAATTAAGTTTTAATTGGATTTGAAACTCCTAGATCTGTTGAGATACATTGAACTTTCAATGGCATGTTTGAATCTCGATTGTGCCCTCTCAAGTTTGTGACTGGGATGCCGAGGATCACAAACAAGGTGTGAATAACCATGCAAATTGACTTGGTACCCTTAATTTTATCACCTAATCGATGTGCCGGTTAACCACACACGCTCCACCGATCTATGATAAAACTTAAGTCACCCTTTACCACACATTGTCAGTCCCATGTTAGTGTGTCGGTTAACCACACACGCTCCACTAACGACTTAACAAAGGTGCAAAGTGTAATTTCATGGGTTAGCACCATTTCACATTTTCCTAAGTAACTAAGTTAGGGAATTTATAAGTGTTTAGTTACTTAGTATTTATCATTATACTTTTAATGAAAGGAGAATTAGAGTCCTTTCCTACCCGTTCGGCTAACGACCCTCCACCAGTCAAGGAAGCGGTGGGTGAGAGTGGACACCCATTAAACTGCCATTTTATAGGCAGTAACCTTATACCCCCCTTATAGACCGGCTTCGTGAATGAGGTCTACTAATGGTAAGACTGACTTTATCTTATACATATCTATATAATTAAAATTATAATAATAGTATAAGGGTGTATTTTAAACATTTAAAATACTTGGTGGTTTAATCTATTAATTAAACTATACTATTAATTTAATTAAACTTAAACCATGTCTTTATGGAATTATTAACTCTTTTAATTAAACACTTTAATTAATTTAATGAAGTCCATAAAGTTTGAACTTTTAACTTTTAAAATTCTAGGGTTTGGAATTAAAGTGTACATGGGGGGTGACTTTCCAAATTCCAAAACTTGAGGGCAAGTTTTGAAACTTTTCAAAACTCTTCAATTTCATAACATATGAGTTTAATATAGGTTTTTAAAACTTTTAATGAAGAGACTCTTGAAAATCCATAACTTGAGGACAAGTTATGGAGGTTACAAAACAATTTATGGAGAAAAGACTTTTCAAGTTCATAACCTATGTTTTTAATAAAATTCATTAATGATACTTTTCATGTAACTTGAGGACAAGTTACAAAAACACATTTTATGAATAAATTGTAGATTAATTTGGATTGAAAACAACTATCACAATCATATCTAGCAATATTCATAATCTTGATTAAACTCATATGAACATTGACACTTCAAATCAAACAATTTTCACGTAATTAGCCTAAACATTAAACTAATACAAAACATGAAACTTTTGACAATTATCTTTTGAATTGGATTAGAATGATCATTACCACATCAAAAACAAGATTATAGGTTCAAAAACAGCTTATGGTAATGTTCCTAGTCCAATTCCAGCCAAAAAACTCGAATATATGCATTCTGGAAGACAAACTCGTCGAGTTCTTCATGGAACTCGTCGAGTTCATGCTCTAATACATGAACTCGTCGAGTTTTCCTCCAGAACTCGTCGAGTTTCTGGTCCTGACAGATTCTTGGCTTCGAAAAAACAGTTTGCATCAAGTATAATTGAAAACAAGCCTAGGCTCTGATACCACTGTTGGGTTTTGAGCATTCTAACACTCCTAAGTTGTTCATGCAACCCTAAATACCTTGGATCTATGTTTTCACTAATTATACATGCAATGGTGTTTCCACGGTATTAAACCTATAACTAGCATACAATTGTCATAGAATCTAGTTAGGATAACATACCTTATGGGCGAGCTTGAAGTCTTGATGTATCTAGCCTTAAGAGCTTAGCCCCAATAGTGTGGAAGCCTCAAGTGGAATCACAACACACCATGGACAAAAGATGAACTTGAGAGAGAATCTCCATGCATCCAAAACCACCATGAACTCCAAGAACACACCGGTCGTTATTTTTGGGCAATGAAGTATGTATTTATATGTGGGATTTCTAGGGTCATGGATATAACCCAAATCCATACCCATGGGTCTTATGATCCATGGTTCATGTGGCCCAACTCTTTATGTATCCATACATAAAGTTAGTCCAACATGGATCATAAGCCCAACACATATAAATATAACTAATTAACATAATTAGTCCCCATAGATTTAATTAGTCTCTTTTGATCACTAAATTAATTCCAAATTAATTCTTGATCAATACTAATTAAAACATATGATTTCATATTAATATATTATAACTTATAATATATTAATAAACCATAAATAACCTTCTCTCAAAAGTCCATCCTAACAAATTGTCCTGATGATATGCAACCCAAATGGACCATGCTACTCTCGGGTCAAGTACATACCAATAATAGTTATGGGCTTAGACATCTAATCCAACAGTTTTTGGGTTTGATTTCAGCTGAATGTGATTACATTTGCAGGAAAGGCGACCAATGGTTTAACAAGCCTAACAGCTTTGTTCATGTATTTTTTATGGCTAATGAACAAGGCTTTTATGCACTAGGAGAAAGTAAAACATTGTCCGTCTTCCAATTTAGAGCCCTGATTCAGGTATGCATATGTATATTGTTTATGATTAATCAAGGTGTTCTCTGTAATATTACCATCCTTATTAGTCCATGATGTTTTAATATTATGGAAATAACTAAGCTTACATGAAGCTAAATCTGCTAGAAATCCCAACCATATAGTTAATGATACCAACCTTAGAAAGCCTAACCTCAATATGATGACTTGGTCACGAAGCATAATGAATGTAGTCTTACCTGATACTACCTGCTATTTCAAGTCGGTACCGTATCAAGATCCTATGGAGCTTTAAGAAGGTAGTGTTACCTGGTGCTACCTATGTAACGACCCAAATTTTAAAAGAAATTTTTCACTTTTTAATTAGTAAAACATAATTGCTTAAACCATAAAATCCCAACATAATTGTTTTCAGATCATTAATTCATTACAACTTATTCAAATCATCAGAGCGTCCCCAATTCTAACAGTGAAAGAGAGCGATAGAGTGCACGCTGCGCCATCACGCCTTGTCCTTGCCCTTGGGCTCAGATGTACCTGAAACAAATCAACAACCTGTAAGCGATATGCTTAGTGAGTTCCCCAGAGCATACCACACACCACACATACACATATCCTGTTAGCTAATTAAAGCTACACACATATCACATAAGCCATGCATACATAAAACCTGTATTAGTGCCATGGGCTACCCCACATGGTCTTTACCTAGGACTGACATGGGCTCCCCCACATGGTCTTACATCCAATGCCATGGGCTACCCCACATGGTCTTTACCTAGGACTGCCATGGGCTACCCCACATGGTCTTACATCCAATGCCACGGGCTCCCCCCGGGGTCTTCATGCAAAACACACAATCACATATCATATCAAATCACAGAAAGACTAACACATATATCATAATCACATAATGGGCCGGCCTTGGTGCCTTAGACCCATAGGTATGGTGAGAAGACTCACCTCTGTCTGTTGAATACAATAGCTGCTCTTTTAACAGTCTGAAACCTCCCACGCTGAATGATAATATTAATCAATGTTAGAACTTTGGTTAACCAAGGGAACCCAGCTCCCCAACCCTTCCATAAGGCCCAAATATCCATCCTTTGCTAATGGGCCCAAAGCCCAAGTCCAAAATCCTTAATGGGCTTCTTGGCCCAATAAAGACCCAACAATAATTCCATGGCCCGCAACAATTATATGACTCATAATTCCCAGATTACACCAGGCCCAATAATCAAATGAGGCCCAAATAGCCTAAGGGCCCAAAACAGATTCGACCCATCTGCATTGCGTACACTCGGCGTACCATCCTGGTACGTGCAGCGTACTGGGACATGGGACTACGCCTCGCGTACACTGGGTTACGCCCAACATACCCTCAGTTTGAGCACTTTCCCTATTAAGTGCTTAATACTCGAGTCCTTTATGTCCAAAAGCCAATTCTAAGTCTGTAAAGATGTCCTAAGGCATAAAGTTGGCAACTTTATGCCTTTGCATGTCTCATACACACCCAACTTCTCCATTAAGACCTTTCCAAGGTCTTTAACCCATGCATGAGGCCAAAGCTCCCATTAAGCTTCCATTTTTATGGTACTAAAGGATCAAAGGACCTCAGATCTGTCTATCCCATCTCCTGGAGTTGCTTAACTCTCAAAGGAGGTCCAAAATGATTGAAAAAGGGACCAAACAAGAAACCGTAACTACATCTAGAGATTAAGATGGAAAGGTGCAAGCTTTATACCTCCAGAAGCTTTGCAAGATGACTATTAGGCAGGATCTTGAAGCACCAACTCGTTCCAAGCTTGCACAACCACTTCTCCTTCTTGAAAGAACTCTAAAATGCCCACCAAAACCCTCTCCTTAAGTTTAAAACTCTCACACACAATACCACAGCTGAAAGTAGACGAAAAGAGGCTCAAGAGGCTGATAGGGTTTGGTCCAAGAGGCTAAAGGATGATTAAATAGGGGGGACAATTCCGAGATTTAGGGTTTTGACCCTCTGACGCGTACGCCCGGCGTACCCTCACGTACGCCCAGCGTACGTGAGGCTCCTCCGCGATCATTCATGCAGAGTACGCTAAGCGTACTCATAGGTACGCCCAACGTACTCAAGGGACCAATTATGCTTAAACGTAAATTCTTGAGGGTTTCAAGACGTACCAGGTTTTGGGTGTTACAACCTACAACTTCTTTTCTATAATGCAGTAAACATGTAAGATTTATTTGTTTTTCTTTTGCCTCTAATTCATTTAAATTTATGTTTTGGTTTGAATGGTTAAATCCTTTGAAACCACATATTCATTATTTGATCTTTGTTTTATTCCAATTAATGAATATGCTTGGGCTGATGTGATAAACATTAAATAGTCTTTCAAACAATAATTAGAGAAGGGGCGAGGCCATGGTGTGAACGCAACTGTGGAGAGTGTTGAACAGAGATTTGAATCAGAGAAAATTAGGCTAAATGAAGAAGAGAGAAAATGGATTTCTCTTAAAAAAGAGTTGAAAATTCAACTACAAACCAATTGATTTCTTGCTGAAAAGAAAAGGCAGGAACTTGAAACAAAGAAAAAAATTCAGAACAGCTAAAAGAAGCATTGCAAATTGCAATAGAGGGTCATACACGGATGTTGTTGTTGCACTTGTCAGTTTCCTACTATTTTGCCTTTGTTACCAGACTTTGGTTCTGTCTTTACCAGAAGTACACCAACATATGTTAAACAACAGAGTAGGCGAGGACACCGTTTGATTGAACTTCCCATAAATGTTACAAATTGTCGATTATCACAAGTGATGGATTCTATGCAAACTGTAGGTTTTCCAAAAATATCCTCACTTACAGAGGACAAGAAAAAAAGTCTCAAAATGGCCAACAATTCGGCGCTTGATCTACCAAAAGCTACTTCGAATAGTATCGAACATATTCAAAAGAAACCCCCGTCCATAATCTCGAGAAATCACTTCCAACGATCTAAATTCTGTCTCGCTACAACAATACTCTAATAAAACTTATAAAAAATTAATGTGTCTAAACTGTGCAGGTGCAGGTGTCGTCATGGTTTGGAATTGGAATTTAAGTAGACCTAGAGAAATTATATATGGTATTTTGAAGCCTGGAATCTGTAGTTCAAAATTTGAAATGAGTCGAGTTCCTAAGTTTACATCAAGTCAAAATCTACACCATGGATTTGAAGCGCCAAACCCATAATGTTTTTACTATCTTTGATTTTTTTTTTTTGTTTTTATTTAGATATTTGAGTTTTATCGACATTCATCATGTAAATATATAGACACTCTCAAGATTATCATGCAGGGTCCCTTTAGTTTCTTTTGATTTTGATTTTGGAATCAAAACATTGATTTCTTTCTTTTTTATTAAATTAAAGTTTCGATTTTGGTTATTGTTTGTTTAAGTTTTAGTTCTAGACATGGAGTTTTTATTTTTTATTTTTTTAAAAAATCGATAAGATGTTATATTTAGTCTAACATTACAGTTCCAAAATCCACCAACATTACAACTTTTTTGAAACTCGGTTCTATTGATTCATGGTGAAAAAGAAAAATAAAAATGTTCTTTTTCAAATTCTTTTTTGACATCATTTATTATTTTCTTTTGATAAATTTCGTATTGGCTAATAAACCGGGAAACAATTAATAAATCGGGAAATATATTTTAATATGTCAAAAATGATTTTTTTTAAAGAAACTGAAAATATAACTGGTTTTGTGGGAAAAAAAATAAAGCATTGTTTTTCTAGATAAATTATTATAAGCTTCCCATTTATTTATTCAAAATTTTGTTAAAATATAAACCAACTATCTTTTTTTTTTTGTATTATTTGAAAGTGAGTAAAATTATATATAAACCTTGAAATCCATGTGTTGTAAATGGAAGGTGGGGTAAAAAAAACAAAACAAATTGGCAATAATGTTTGTGGCCTAATGCTAATGCTTGTGTTATAGATTTGACGGGAATCATAAAGGAAGGAATAACCCCTATAAAAAAAAAGAGAATAGTCCAACATTGAGAAAGAGATGAACTATTTTATGTAATAAATTATTTGTGAATGAATTATGTTTTCTTTATAATATGATATGTTCCGGAAATAAACTATTTTAAAAAAAGAAAAAGAAACTGATGAACAAAAATTAACCACCCCACACATATATTTAACCTAGATCAATAACATTTATTTTTACCAAACCAAAAATGTAAACGATATTTGTTGATATAATGCATTGTGTTCTCTGGACTATAATATATTTTTGAAAAGATATTTCTTGCAAAAAATAACTTTTCACTATAGCCGCATCACAACGACGTTCCTTGTGGAAGAACACTACAATCGTCGACATCTATTCCATCGAAGGAATAAATCTACAACAATATACTCTCCAAAGCCACCACAAACGCCACCGTTTGTCTTCCCTCACAACCATCGAACAACCACCTGCATCATTCAACTCTATCACCATGATTCTAACCCTAAACAACTGACACTTGAGTTTATGAGGGTTTTGATGAAGTTGGAGCCAAACTTTCCTAGGATTATGGTGAATTCGGCATGAATATTCCTAGGGTTTTGGTGAATTCGCCGTCCTCGTATGTTTTGCTATCCATTCTGTCAATGAATCGGCCGACACCTCCTGGTCAAGAAAATCTACCAGGTAGGTTAAAACCGAACCGAGATTTAGTAATAGGGTTTAATATATGTATGAAACTGGGTTTTTTTTTTCGCTTTTTCTAATATAACCGAACCAAATCGGTCTTAAAACTGTTTTCTTATTTAATTTCACTTCAAAAATACCGAACTTATTATAACCGAAAACAGTTTAACACAATGATTTTTAAAAATCGAAACCGGTTCAAAATCGATATAAAAAACAAATCGTTTGTAGTAACTAATTTCTGAAAAAATTATTCGCACTTGTTGCTTGGCGCGGGTAAACGGCTAGTATATATTAGAGCGTTTTATAACAAATTAATGTAAGCATGATAAATTCAACTATTCAAGATTAATAACAATGATATTGTCATTTTAAAACATCCCGATATCCGTCTGGTACACAATTAAAACCAAACAAAAATTAAAACTAACAAAGAAATTTCACAATATCGGTTAATTTTGACACAGTTAATTCATCTATAAACGATGAAGGAACAAAAGTTACAATTATAGAAATTGTTCTACAGAATGTGAACAGAGAACGGATGGAGGCATAAAATTTGAAAAATCAAAATCACAACCAAATATAAAAAATCGAAACAAATAATTCTGCAGCATGAGAATTGTAATTCAAACAAGGCATCCATCCAACATGAGTCGATGACATAATATAATTCTATAAAAAAAAATTACAAAACAGTTATGATTACAAATACCCATCAGTGATCTGTAGAGTTGAACCATTATAATTACAAACACTGTGGATTACAAATAACAAATATACGATTATTCAAATCAAAAGCACATCCCAAGCAGACGAGAATTATATGTTTAAATATGTTTGTAACACACAGGATAAAACAAAATTTAAAGCATGTAACAATAGTACAAGAAATGGGTGACCCTAACACCATTTTAGTTTGAAATGTAGGGAGCCATTTTCTAGAAAGCTTCTCCGGGAATTTGTTAGGGTTTTCCATTTTTTATGAGGATCCGTTCTTATTTGAACATGTTTGAGGTAACGAGACCAATCCGCGGGCTTGGTCTTCTTCTCCAAGACCTCCCTCAGCATGAGCCTGCAAAAATGATTGTTGTTTCTGAAGCGGATGTCTGACTTTGCAAATACGTGCTCGGGATGGCAAATCTCAAAGAATGCATTAAAAAAAAGGGATCGTTCCCACATGCATTGATCGCGTCCTGTTTGAAACGAGAGTTGTTGCACGTTCCTAGCAGGAGGAAACAAGAGCCTTTTTCTTAGTTCATCGATGTCGATGTCGATGTCCAATGGCAGCTCCTCGTCCTCCTCGTGCACCACCTCCTTGAAGTAGGCAGTTGTTATAGAAAGGCAGCACTTGTGTGATAACGTGAGTGTTTCCCTCATCTTAAGAAAAAAATCAGCATCAACCGGACGGGAGAGTGAGAGTGTAATCGTGGTGTGCTTGAGAGACGAGACTGGAAATAAGAGACTAGGCAATGAGAGTGTAATCGTGGTGTACTTGTATGTCGATTAGGTTGCTTTTGCACGACATCAAGCACAACCTCCTGATGGAAGCACATGTGAAATGGAAGCTTCCCAACATCCAATATCTCATAAAAAGGGTCAAATTATCAAGAAAAGGAAGTCCCGATTTGATCATGTCCAGACACTCGTAGTCCTGTATCACAACATCTAACCTTAACTGTGTCAGGCTGCTTGCTAAGAATACTGAATAGGCGTTGAATGGAATAAGTGGCATATATGGTCGCAAATCATGTAGATCGCAGCTAAACACGTCAAGATTTGGGAGATCGCTGAGTTCCAAAGCAGTAGAGCTTGCAGCATCCAAAGCTATTCGTAATTCATAAAGACGAGGAAGGTTTTTAACCTTCAGAGACTTGAACTCCTTGCAAGAATCTATAAGCGCTATCTTCTCAAGCAAGGTACAAGACGACAATAAGTCATGGAGTACCTCTTCACCTATGCTCACACCCTTTAAGTGAAGTTCTCGTAGGGAAACACAGTTTATCACAGGACGTTGGCTGGTTGTCATCCAAAAAGAATAACGAGATGCCATAGAAGCTTCGACTTTTATCTTAGTTAGGTTAAGATTCTCACCCGAGAGTATCTCATCTGGCAACGTAAACGAGGCACCAAAAAGCTTGATTGAGAGGAAAAACTCTCTAAGACAGGTTTTGGTTGCGATGGGCCCGATCCATTTTTCAGCAAGAGAAGCTGACTCCTGGTTCTCGATGTCGATTAGGAGGAAAAACCTTTCTATTGGTATGTTGTCATGGAGATACCTTTTAAGAGTGCGGTCCACGCCCTCCAACTTCATCATGTTCTTTCCTCTTTGAACAATGAATCTGAGGATAGGGAAGGTAGACCAAGCGTGAAGCCATGACTTGGACAACACACTCGTGCGGCCTGCTTCTTCATACGGCAACCGTGATTGTATAAGATGCATCAACTCGGGAACATCTTCTACTTCTCGTCTCATACCTTCAAACATATAACAAGTTAACACATGATCCCATTTCCACAAACATCTTATCTTATATAAACAGGTATTGCATATACATACAGATATTCAACCTCAAATCAAACCAAAAACAACAGATTTCCATATCCATCCATAGTAAAGGTGCACTCTCTTTTTATAAATTTATAAGCGTATATGGTCCCATGTATTGTATGTATAGTTATTATAGGGGCATTATTAAGTCTTTGCCGCACAATCACAATCCACAGTATCGGTAAAGCCACTAAAACAATTTAGTTCGGTGATATGAGGTTGAGCGAACCATGAACTAAAAGCCCAGAGTCATTCCTCAAATCGCCGTACCAAATATAGCTTTAAATCTCTACAAAACCACAAAAAGTTTCAAAATTTCTCATCGATTGATACCCAGAATTCCAAACTTAAAAGAAAAACCCAATCTTGTAATTTCGGGCTTAGTCGCAGTATTTATGCCTCCAATTGTTCATATGGAGGATTCACACGCACCAACGAGCAGACAACAATATGCAAAACAAATCGCAAATCGGAGGATTTACCTTATAACAAAATTCGACACACAAGCAGCAGCGGCGGTTTCGTCGAGGGTGAGAGAACCACCACTATAATTCACGATCTAGGGTTCATCTTTTCCTTTTTCCGATTTATACAACGTCCTCGCCAAGCTCTCCCTACTTTGGGTTTTTCTTTGGATATGGCTACCGCAATAATTTGGTAAATGAAATGATTAAATATTATTGACAAATTAATTTTTTTTAACGGCCCACAATTTTATTAAAAAACTAGCTTAGCTTATAGCCCGTTAAAAAATAATTAATTTTTTTTATAGTAAAAAATAATTAATTTTTTTTTAAAGTAAAAACTCATAATTATTACTTAATTATTTTCAATATATATATATATATATATATATATATATATATATATATATATATATATATAGAGGAATGATCATTTGAGATGCAAGGTGGCGTTTTTTAAATAAGTAGAAAACTGAAAAAATAAGGTATCGTAATTAAAAGAGACAGGGGTATTATAGGAAACAAAATATAATTAAATCATATTCTAAATCTAATATAATACCTGATAAACTAGACTTCCATATCTCTCTCTCCTCTCCTTCTCTCGCTCTCTGGGAAACCACGATCCATCGTCATCGGACCTCATCCGTCGAATTGCATCCAATCCTCCATCCTTTTGATGCTTCTGAAATCTTAGTGTTATGAAGCCTCAGATTATCAACAGGATAAAGTCTCCCAGAGCTCTAGCCATGTCACGATCGTGTCACATCTCCGCCTCATCTCCGGCGATCGAATCACATCTCCGCCTCATCTCACCGTCATCTTCAATTGCGTTAGTGTACTTCCTCCGCCTCTGCTCCTCCACGCTCTTGAATCACCACTATCTCGTTCTCGTCGATACGACCTAAAACATCGTCGATGTCTCTCATTCCTTACTTATTGTCGTAGATCTGGAATAGAAGTGTTAATTCATCAATCAAAGTGGCTTCGTCGATTCATTCATATACAATCACCGGGTAGCATTTATCACTATTTGTTTATACTATTCAATTTTAGTCAGGTATGAAATTGATCCATATGTGGATTATTGAGATGATAATTTTCTTTCTGATTAATGGAATTTTCTAGTTTTTGCTCGATTCCTAAGCTCTAAATCACAATTATCGTCTCCATTGTGGCATCGATTGTTTTCTAGAGTTCAAAATTGATTCTAGTTTATCAATGGATCTGTCTTCACGTGCAAAACTTGATTATTTGTTCAAGCTATTTGTTGATTGGGGGTCCGAGAGTTGGTAAAATTCTCTTATATTGAGTTTCACTTCCACAAATTACATTGAAGATCATTCTCACTACAAGAAAAAGACCCTTTTACGACGCGCAAACCACGACACTCATTGATTTATGTTATGCAAAAGAGAGTGACATTAAAGAAGTGTCATCTCTTTAAAAAATTTAAGGATTTAGGTCACGCATTATTGTGTGCCCTTAAATTAGTGTCTCATATAAAAAATATTAAAAACACGGAGGGCACTTGTGCGTCCTCTGTGAATGTCGTTTTATATATTTTTTTAAGAAACGCGTGTCTCCGAGGGAAAATGAAATCCCCAAATTTTTTAAACCCCCACCTTCTTCTCCCTCGTCTCCACCCCTCACCCACATCCACTGCCTCCAATCCTCATTGCCTCTTCTAGCCTCAAACTGCGGCGATGCACCTTCCTTCTCGAAGAATGCTTCATTTACCACTATCGTCCGATTATGTGAGCCCACGGAATTAACGGAGACGAAGAAGATTATGGATCAATCGCTTCACATCATGTTTAAGGTTAAGGGTTTGAGATTTCTTCCAAATCGACCCACACACTAAATGGTTCGATCTCCTCTATTTTTACCTTGTTCCCTCTACTGATGCCTCCACCTTCTACCATCGATGTTGATCTTTGAATTAGCAACAAGAAGCCCTAGGGCCTCCGCCATCACCCACCTCTAGCGCCTCCAACATTTCTTCATTTAATATCCTCTATCTCTCTCCTCCTCATCCTCTCTCTCTCTCTCTCTATCTCCCTCTATCTCTCTCTAACCTAAAAGTTTCAAAATGGGAAAAAGCTCCTTCATCTTATCCTTAAACTCATCCCCCTCAGCCAACTGGTTCGTATCTAACCATACAATCGCCTCATCAATAGCATCATCAACCTTCTTATCAACCGGAGTCAACTTCTCACCAAGCTTCTCATCTTTTGTTGTGTTCCTCATGTTATACGTATAATTCTCCAAAGCATTCTTCACCTCCAACTTCTTCTTGTGCTCCTCATCTCCAGACTCATACTTCCCAGTGTTAGGCGTGTCAAACCCAACAAATGATAGGGGTACGATATACTCCTAAGAACACTACTATATTGCACTAACAGGCAGTACAAGGCAAGTAGGGTCGATCCACAGAGACACGGGACAATCGGTCTAATACCTCTTTGCGCAAGGTATGTAACGACGTGAAAATTGTAAGGGTCGAATTGTTGTAAGTAGTCGAAGTATGTTTTGGACTCTTCGAATATTTTGTAACGTATTTTACTAGGGCGCTTTTATTCGAAGCTTTAGAGTCAATGCCTTAGTATATTTTTTGTATGCTTTCAGTTCTCTATAAATAAGGTTATTTACTAGAGTTAGATAAGAACTTTTACAGACTTGTCTACTATTCTCTGTAAAGAATTCGAAAGCCTAATAGAGCATAACAAGATCATATTTACATCGTGTGTTCAAATCTCATATTCTTACTTGAATTCATACTCTGATTAATTCATTACTCGATTCATTGTTTCATCAATTGGTATCAGAGCAGGAATCATATCTCTGATCTGATTTTCACGCTGTTCAAAAAGTTTTTGAATCAATTTTTTGATTCAAAAGTTTCCGCACTTTTTGAAAGTGAAAAATTGTCTAGATCTTAGTCTGTGATTCGATTATGCATTTGAATTGTTGAATCGAGTGTTATTCTCATCAATTCGATTTGATTCATCTAGTTTGTTTTCAAATTCTCAAATCTTTTCAAACTTCTCAAAATCTTCTTCCATACAACAATGGCGAGTTTCAATCTCAATTCGATGACCTCATTTTCTCATCTGCTAGGTTCATCAACCAAAATTCCAATGCTAATCCCTGAATACTATGATCAGTGGGCTAATCGTATGCAGGATTATCTGAATGGTCTGGATGAAGAATTATGGTCATGTATCACTGGAAATGTCAATGTTCCAGTGAATGTTCAACCAATTGGATCATATTCTACAAATTCTGGAGTTGATAATCAAACTGATCGTCTGAAGAAACTGGAGAAGAGGTGTATGAGGGAACTGCGAGGTGCATTACCTCCAGTTGTGTACAATTACGTTAGGAGTTGTACAACTGCAAAGGAAGTCTGGAACAATCTGAAAGATAAATTTCAAGGAAGTGAGAAGACAAAAATCAATTCAGTTAAACAGTGTTTGGTTGAGTTGAAAGATTTCAAACAAAAAGAAGGAGAAACAATTGAAGTTTACTATGATCGTCTGAACGAGTTAATCTATCGGTGCAATCGCTATGGAATTACCAGAACTTCAATGGAATTCAATCTCATCTTTGTAATGGGGCTTCGAAAAGAATGGAGAAGTGTGAGTATGATGGTGAAGAATCAACAAAGTTTTGATACATCAACTCTCAATGATTTGTATAATCAATTGAAAACACACGAAATTGAGGTAAATGAAATTGCTGAGGAATCGAAGTTGAATTTGGGAGGTCCATTAGCTCTTGTATCAAAGATTTTTGAGAAAGAAGATGAAAATGGTGATTCTGAGGAAGAAGAAGGATTCATCATGAATTCGGATGATGAAGCAATAACATTTTACTCGAATAATTGTGTCAAGAAATTTTTCAAAAAGCCGTTCAATTCGAAGACTAAGCTTGCTGAGGTGAAAGGAAATTATGTGAGTAAAAATGTTGTTAAGGAGAAAAAGAAAGTTGAGAAGCAAGATTCGAAGATAACTGATGGAAAGGGTGAAAAGAAGCTGAAAGGTGATGCAGGAATAGATTGTCATTATTGCAACGGTGCGAATCATCTTGCAAATGACTGTATGCTTCGAAAGAAGGATGAGAGGAAGAATAAAGTCAAAGATGAGGCATATTATGCAGAAAAGCTTGAGGTGGTTCGTGCTAAAGCAAAGAATTTGTCATTGGTTGCAAAGGGTGAGCATGAGGATGAAGATGGAACTTATCAAATCTGGTCATCCGGGTCAGACGATGAGGAAATGAGGAATCCAACGCATGGGGCGTTGTATGCGAAAATGGAGAACGACTCAGATGATGAGGAATTCGAAGTGAGGGGACGATGCTTCGTATCCAAAGCAGTTGACAAATCTCCAATGACAACAAAAGTACGTAAAATTCTCAAATCTTTTAATATTCCTACACATGCTTATGATTCTGAACTAATTTCTTTTGATGAGACGGTTACTTATTTTGATTCAATTGTTGTGTCTGCTAGCAATGAGGCCAACAAGTTGTCAATGGAGTTGTTAGAGGTCAAAAAGAGATTAGACATGAAAATAAGCAAAATTGAATGTTTGGAATTACAAATGACAAATATAATGTGTGACAGGGATAGGTTATCGAGTGATGTTAAACTTTTGCTAGCACAAAGAAACATCTATTGTAATTCTGCTAAACGACTTTATAGCAAATTAACTGATTTACATCATTCATGTGATATAAGTAAAGAGCAACATAGAAAATTACTACCTTTCCTAGCATTCGAAAGAGCCAAGGTAGATAATATTTCGTATGATTGTGAGCAAATAATAGCTGATTTTGACAGAGTCCCTGATGATAGATATAAATATGGAATTGTCAAAATTGATGAATGTCTTGATGCGAATGAATTAGTTAACATAGTGAATGATACTTGACTAAATCTGAACAAATTCAAATTTTGAAAAAGACTGAGAATTCAACATCTGATTCTCAATCTAATTTTACTGATATTGAAGATAATTTTGACAATATTAGTGAAATTAGTGAACTTGAAGATGTTGATTGTTCTCAGTTGTCTGTTGTTAATGTTGCTTCAACATCTAAAGGAAAAGAAAAAGTTAAGGATTTGATGGTTGAAAATGAAACTGATATACCCTCAACTTCGAAAGTTTATGATATGAACTTCGTGGATCTCAAAGACAGCCAAACTGATGATAGTGATGATGAAGATGAAGTGAACATTTCGAAGGAAAAGAAATCTTCAAAGGAAGAAGAAAGTCCTCGAATTGTGGTTGATCAGGTGTATGGTGATACACAAAAGTTCGAAAAAGTGATGAATGAAAAAGGTGAACACTATCTTGAAACGAATTCAGTGGTTTATCCAAATTTCAAATGTACAGATAATGTCATTTTTCCAAATCAAGTTTTCGTAACTACTGAAAATGTTGAGAAAATCAAACCAGAATTAAAGAAGTTAGTTGAAGAGGATAATTCAAAAACAACTGATGAAGGTTTTTTCGCAAATCAAAGCACAGTTGAAAACAACTTAACAAAGAATTCGTATGTTTTCCAACGTAAAAAACCACAAAGAAAATGGGTTGAAAAATCAAAAATTGAAAAAGAGAATTCAAAACAAGTTGAAAAGGAATGTGAAAAAGTTGTCAAATTAAACTCCAAGGAATTCAAAGATCAAATTGACAAATTTTCGAAGGAAAACAACATTTCAAAAAGACAAGCAAGAAAGAAAATATTTTGGCAAAATGTTGAGACTCAAAAGATGTCTGAATCACAATCACCCAAAAATGTTTTCAAAGCTAAAAATTCATCTTTTTCAACAAAACCTCAACATTCATCTCAATCAAATCATTCAAAGTCTGAAGTGAATAAACAACCAAGGTTTTCGAAAGTTTCAGAAACTAATATTCCAAGAAAATTTTCAAATAACTCAAAACCAAATCAAAAATTATTTCAACGTCAAAATTTTAAATCAACAGTTGATACATCATATGCTAAATCTTTTATAACAAAACCAAAAGTTGATTTTGTTCCTATAAAGCCAAATTTTCCAAATCAAACGAAGAAAGAAACTATGAAAACTTCACGAGAAAAAGGAATAACGTCAAGGAAGAACATTGATCATTGGCTTGAAGGAAAAGGAAAGATGTATCAGTCAAATACATTTTCAAAGGAGCAAATTCACGAAGCATATGAAAAGTATGTGAATAATTCATCAAATGGCAGTTCATCATCTAAGGATTCGAACATATCAGTCAAAGCATGGAAACCAATTATAAAAGCAAAGAATGTTCATTCACAAACTCAGACTTCGAAGGGTAATGTCAGTGAACATTTGAAACAATCAAAAACTTATGTTTCGGTTCCTTTAAATGAAGAAGTGAACTTAATTGATAGTCTCAAAACAAAAGTTTGTGATTGGGTTAAAAGTTCTTCATTACATTCGAAATTGAAATCTAATTTCCAAGGACCCAAAAAGCCTTGGGTACCTATTTTTTTTTTCCAAATCAAACGAAGAAAGAAACTATGAAAACTTCACGAGAAAAAGGAATAACGTCAAGGAAGAACATTGATCATTGGCTTGAAGGAAAAGGAAAGATGTATCAGTCAAATACATTTTCAAAGGAGCAAATTCACGAAGCATATGAAAAGTATGTGAATAATTCATCAAATGGCAATTCATCATATAAGGATTCGAACATATCAGTCAAAGCATGGAAACCAATTATAAAAGCAAAGAATGTTCATTCACAAACTCAGACTTCGAAGGGTAATGTCAGTGAACATTTGAAACAATCAAAAACTTATGTTTCGGTTCCTTTAAATGAAGAAGTGAACTTAATTGATAGTCTCAAAACAAAAGTTTGTGATTGGGTTAAAAGTTCTTCATTACATTCGAAATTGAATCTAATTTCCAAGGACCCAAAAAGCCTTGGGTACCTAAAATTTTCCATTGAATGTAAGTACTATGTGATGAGCAATATGATAACAAGTGGTACATCGATAGTGGTTGCTCTCGTCACATGACTGGGAAGAAGGAGAATTTACGAGATTTTCGAAGTCTCAAAAATGCTGGAGTAGTGAAGTTTGGGAATAATCAAAAATGTCAAGTCAAAGGATATGGGAAGATCACGAATGGTCAATTCACAGTGAATCGGGTGGCATATGTTGAAGGTCTTCAACATAACTTGATAAGTGTTTCTCAACTTGTTGTGGGCACTGGCAATCAAGTTCTTTTTAACAAAGAAGGAAGTATTATTTCGAATGTCACAACAAAAGAGGTGTTACTGAAATCCAAAAGGAAAGGTGACATGTTCACTTTGGACATCAATCCGATAGTAGGGAAACATGCTATATGTCTTCTTTCGAAGGCAACATCAGACTTAAGTTGGCTTTGGCATCAAAGACTTTCTCATCTCAATTTTCGAAACATTAATAAACTTGTGGTACAAGATCTGGTAAGAGGTTTACCTGTACTTAAATTTGACAATGATTCTTTATGTGCAGCTTGTGAAGTTGGCAAGCAACATAAACAAGGTCATCCAATTACGATTGATTCGAAAATAGTTGCACCTCTGGAGCTCTTACATATTGATTTGTGTGGTCCTTCGACTGTTTCAACTCTCAACAAGAAAAGGTACATTTTAGTGATTGTTGATGATTTTTCCAGATTTACGTGGGTTTATTTTCTCAGGCTTAAATCTGAAGTTGCACAAATCATGATTGACTTTATCAAAAAGATGGAAACAACATTGAAAAAGATTGTTCGAAAAATTAAGAGTGATCATGGAACTGAATTTAAGAACAATGTTCTTGATTCATTTTTGGTGGACAAAGGGATTTCGCATAATTTTTCGTCTCCATACACACCACAACAAAACGGTGTTGTTGAACGAAGAAATAGGTCTCTATGCGAAGCAGCAAGGACTATGTTGGCATATGCGAATCTTCCACAATATCTTTGGGCTGAAGCAGTATCAACCGCATGTTTCACTCAAAACAGATCGTTTATTCATCGTCGTTTCAACATTACTCCATATGAAATTCTCAACAATCGAAAACCTAATGTCAAATTTTTCCATGTTTTCGGATGCAGGTGCTTCATTATGAATCTCAAGGATAATCTTACGAAATTTCAAGCAAAAGCAGATGAAGGGATTTTCTTGGGATATTCGCATAATTCAGTTGCATATCATGTGTTGAATAAAAGAACACGAAAAGTTGAAGAAACTTTTAATCTTACATTTGATGATTACTACATTAAACAAACAACAACTCAGTTTGAAAATCATCCAATTCTGAAAAACATACAAGATGAATCTGAATCCTCACAAACATTAGATATTGATTATGATTTAATTTTTGGAATTTCAGATCATGCTGTTGATGCTGAAATCAATGCAAGTGATAATCATATTTCTGAACTGACAAAGCATAATGATACTTCAACATCAAATTCTCCAGAAAATGGCGAAAGTATGCAAAACAATCCAATGGAGGGGGAGCACTTGGATTCGAATACATTAGATGACGAACAACATTCTTTCGAGGGGGAAAAAGAAAGGATGAATGATGATGTTGAGGGGGAGCATAATGTTGAGGGGGAGCATTCAGAAAATATTGAAGATAATAATGATTTTGATGATGCTTGTTCGATTGTAGACTCAGAAAACGATGATATATACGAAGATGCACATTTGGAATTTGATCTAGCATATCCGCCAATGGAAAAATGGACAAAAGATCATCCGAAGGATCAAGTAATTGGGAATCCACAAGAGGGAGTTTTAACAAGAGCTCAAATTCGTGCAAAGAACGAGGTATTGAATACTCATCAAGAATTTTGCATGTTCAATGTTTTCATTTCTAAGATTGAACCAAAAATAGTTAAGATTGCAATGGAACACTCAGATTGGGTTGTTGCAATGCAATCTGAATTGTCTGAATTTGAACGAAACAAGGTTTGAAGGTTAATTCCTAAACCTGAAAATGTTTCGATTGTCGGGTTAAAATGGATTTTCAAAAATAAAACCGACAAAGATGGAAATATTGTTCGAAACAAAGCCAGACTTGTTGTTAAAGGATATTCACAACAAGAAGGAATCGACTATGAAGAAACTTTTTCCCCTGTCGCAAGACTCGAGGCGGTTCGTATATTTCTGGCTTATGCAGCTCACAAAGATTTTGATGTTTATCAAATGGACGTGAAATGTGCATTTCTAAATGGAGAGCTTGAAGAAACTGTTTACGTGGAACAACCCCCAGGTTTTATTAACGAAGAATTTCCAAATCATGTTTATATTTTAGATAAGGCAGTTTATGGTTTGAAACAAGCACCACGAGCATGGTATGCAACTCTTACCTCATTTTTTAAACAATCTAAATTTAAACAAGGATCAGTTGATCCCACATTATTTCGAAAGAAAGTGGGGAATCATCTAATGCTTGTTCAAATTTATGTTGATGGTATTATTTTTGGCTCGACTGACCCTGCTTTGTCTAGAGAATTCGAATATTTGATGAAAAGTAAGTTCAAAATGAGCATGATGGGAAAAATCAATAATTTTCTTGGTTTGAATATTCGTCAAAACAGAAAAGGAATTTTTATTAATCAAGAAAAATATACGAAGAATCTGTTGGAAAAGTTTGGATTGACGAATAGCACGAAGTTACGAGTTCCAATGGCAACGAGCATAAAGCTTACATCTTCGTTAGATAAACCTGCCGTTGACATAACTTTATATAGGAGCATGATTGGTTCATTACTTTATCTTACAGCTAGTAGACCTGATATCATGTTTTCTGTGTGTAATTGTGCTAGGTATCAGTCTAATCCATGAGAACCACATCTCACTGCTGTGAAGAATATCTTTCGTTATCTTAAAGGAACAATTTCGTTAGGATTGTGGTATCCTTCGAACACTGGGTTCTTTGTACAAGCATATTCGGATGCAGACCTGGGTGGTTGTAATCTAGATCGAAAAAGCACAAGTAGTGGATGTCAATTTCTTGATGGCAAATTGGTGAGCTGGCAGTCGAAAAAGCAAACATGCGTATCAATTTCAACAACTGAAGCAGAATATGTGGCTGCTGCTGCTTGCACTTCACAAATAATATGGATCCAAAGTCAATTGCGTGATTATGCAATCAATATGAAAAAGATTCCATTATATTGTGATTCTCAAAGTGCGATAAGAATTTGTCATAACCCTGTGCAGCATTCGAAGACTAAACATATAGCTCTTCGTTATCATTTCATCAAAGATCACATGGAAGATGGAAATATTGAAGTATATTTCGTGAAAACAACTGATCAGTTAGCTGACATTTTCACGAAAGCTTTGGATGAAAAATCCCTTGTGAAGATTATAGAAGGACTTGGAATGATCGATGGAAATTTTGTTCCATGCGAAAAAGAAGAAAGATGCATGATAAGGAATGATTCAGAGGCGCTGACTAAAAGATAATGCAAAATCATTCAGCATTCAGAGGTTACTGTTCATAGTCAACGCTTCGACCCCTTCGAATTCGCACATTTGTTACTTATTCTAAGGGTTGATTCAGAGGTTACTGTTCATAGTCAATGCTTCGACCCCTTCGAATTCACGCATTTGTTACTTATTTTAAGGGTTGATTTAGCTGTTACTGTTCATAGTCAACGCTTCGACCTCTTCGCATTCGTACATTTGTTACTTATAAGGGGATGATAAAATTTTGCATATTTGCATCAAGTAGTATTTCAATTTTCGAAAATTCAAAAATCCAAAAAGATTTTCGTTTATTTTGTCATTTAATTTTCGAAAAATTTAAAAATTCAAAAAGATTTTTGTTTGTTTTGTCATTTAATTTTTAGAAAATTCCAAAATCCAAAAAGATTTTCGTTTATTTTGTCATTTAATTTTCGAAAAATTTAAAAATTCAAAAAGATTTTCGTTTGTTCTGTTTTTATTTTCGAAAAATCAAAACATCAAAAATATTTTTATTCCTATTTCTTTTTAGTATTTTGTTGCAGATTCTCATGAAGATACAACGGATATTATGCTTGCAGTACTCGGGTACGGTATATTTTTCGTATGAATCGATAAATTTTTCATCATTCGAACTAGTTAGGATGTCCCTAGAAGCATGCTGCTGTATGTTGACCAAAGCCTCCATGACTCAATGTGTGTGTAAGAAAGCCTTAATGAAATTATTCATATGAAGATTTCTTCCCAATCAGGCTTATATTCACATTAGTCTTTGAGCTACCTTACTCTTCTCAAAATGAGTTAAGAGTTTACTGTTTGGTCCAAACACAACAAAGGTACTTTTCGTGTCTTACATCAATCTTTTTCATCCATAAAATTCTTTCACGGTCACACACGAAGACATATGTCCGAGAGGTCTCTGATCAAACCCATCGAGACTTAGATATATCAAAACTCTGTGTTTATGATCTGACATCATGAGACCGTGATGAAAGTGAAACCCAATTTTCATTAACTTTTAAGGAATTGACGGGGAACTAAGTTCCAGATTTTCACGAAACTTTTGTTTCTGTTCCAAGATTCGAAACTCCAAATCATATTCATTTCGAATGAGTGGTCTTGATCAAACATTCGAAACCCACGATGTTTGTTACCCAACAAGATCCAGCATATAAATTTTTTCTTGAATATGATTTCCGTGTGAGTTTCATTCGAATGTCCTAGTCATTTCAAAATTTTTCAAAGCCAACTTGTCACTGACTACACTAGTCAAACAAGTAATTTCTGTTACAATTTCTCACCTTATGTTTAGGATGACATGTAACGAAATTTTAAACCATCCTCGAAGCATTATAAAAGAAGCCCTTTGATACTTATCAACAAGTATTCGATTGTAATTCACGGGAACCCACACAAACTATTGATCATTTCTCTTAATGATTAATGAAGTAATCTTTGCCCGAGATTTCATCTGCTTTTGTGTCAATGGTTTGACATCACAATATCCCATATTTTTATTATATTTGTTTCTCGTCTCTATTCTTTGGAACACAGCACTCACGAAATCCTTGAGGTTCTGAGTAATACCAACTCAGGCTGATGATTTCGAACTTCTGGCATATGACTTCGCTTTTCATCCCAAAAGTGAAAGAGCCTTGCTTCCATTCGAAGGGTTCTGACGGTTACAATTTTCTTGGGGATTACAAGACAAGCTGTTTATAAATGATGTATGGTATTCTGTCCGTTTCTCAAGGCGATGTGACAGCTACTTTTTGACGCATGGCTACTTTTATGCATTAATGGTCCAGTTTTCAAGATGCCACGTCGGATATCATTAAATACATATCCCGCTTCAAATTCAAATTTAAGGGTTACATATAAAAGGGAATTCCAGGGGTTCATTGTCAGTTTACGCGATCAAAAAGCAAATATCCCAAAATTCTCTGTTCATCATCATCTTCAAACCCTAACAATGGCGACTTCTGCTCATGTTGATTCTCATACCATTGAAGATGCTTCTTCATTACCAAGAATGAAGATTCAAGCAACAAACTACTACTTGGAGGGTGACGTTTCTCAGTACCCGAAAGAATTAAAGATGCTCATAGTTGCTTTGAAGAACTCGGTTTCGGCCAAAGCGATGTTCAATTCTTTCTCTGTTCCATTGTCCTGGCTTTCTCAAGCAGGATCAACTGCGACATATAACAAAGCAACTGATACGATTACTTTTCATCTGGTGAACGACAAAAAGGTCAGGCTAACCAAGAAAGTATTTTGCCAAATTCTTGATATTCCGAATTTGCCTCCATATGTTTCATTTACTTTTCCACAAATCGTTCACATGTTTAATGAGATGGGATATCAACCACCATTGTCCAAGATTAGTGATTTTAAGAAATCTGGTCTTCCACGAATCTGGAATTTCTTATTTTGTATTTTTCTACGCTGTTTGACTGGGAGATCAGCTGGCCTTGATAAAGGAAGAATGGAGGTTTATGCCATGGTTGCTGGAGTCTACTATGATCTTCAAGTAGATTATTCTACGCAGTTGTGGAAGGAATTTCAAAAGGGTGTAGAACACACGAATGCTATTCATGGTATTTCGTGTGCAAGATACTGGAGTTTGATTCTGCAACACTTTTACAATAAGGAAGGGATTTTGGTACCCACTGATGAAGACAAAGCAGTTTTTCAATCTTACCACTATCCGAAGGAGGTTACAGATAATGCTGATGTTTTTCCTACAGTTGCTCGTATTCCAGATGCGATGCTTAAAAGAGTTGATTCTTCGAACCCTGTATTGGTAGCCTATTTGACGACCATTGATTCTTCAATTAAAATTGGTGTTTTACTGGGAGGAGATGATAAGAAAACCAAGAAGTCGAGAAAGCATGAAACTGAGTCCAGATCTTCGAAATCTCCAAAGAAGAAGCCTGAAACAGTTGAAGTGACTGTTGCTGAGACTCCAGTAATTGAGCCCATTATTGAAGAAACACGAGAACATGTAGTCCTTCCTTCGAAGACTGGCATGTTTCGAAGAATTAAAATGAAGTCCAAGTCTCCAACGCACAAAGTGGTTCGAAAACCTCAAATAACCCATCAAGGGATTCTAATTAGAGAAGTGCCTGCACCTGTTTCACCGGTGTCCAAGAAACGAAGGGCTGAAGACATGGAAAAGCATTTGTCAAAGAAAAAGAAGAAGAAGACTCGAAAACTTGTAATCTCTACTGAGTCAACAGATGATGATAGTGAAAGAGTTCCTGAAACTCCAGAGTTTACTCTTATCACCGAAAGTTTCACTCCTGAGAAGACGGTTGCCATACCACCCGAAGATTCGATTGCCAAAACAGTTCCTGAGGAGGTTCGAACTTCAGGCATCCCTGCACACGTATCTGATACGGATGCAAATGTCAATATGGGTGAAGGAGGTTCGAAGAATAAAGCTACATGTCCATCTACTTCTTCTCCTTTTGCAAGTACTGTTTCTTTACTGTTATCTTCTACTCCTCTTACATCAACAACAGATTCCCCAACATTCGAACACATTCTTGATCAACCCTTTATGTCTATTTTTTTCTTCTCAATCTACTGAGCCACCCAAAACAACTTCACCTATTCAAGAAACTGTTTGTATGGAGACAGAGCCTGATAATGAGGGGTTTGGCGGTATGTTTGACGACTTGGAGTTTCATGAAGAAGAAGAGCAGTTTCCAGATCACATGCTGATGACCATGAAGCAGTTTAAGATTTTAAATCAAAAGTTGAATTCAGTCATTCAATCTCAAGTAGATCTAGGGGTTGGTTCGTCTGTTTCAAGTATTGAAGTTGATTCATTGCTGAAGGTGTTTGAATCCAGAATCATAAGTAAAGTATCGGGGATGCTTAAACATTCTGAATCTCGAGTCTTGGAGAAGATTGATCATAATGATCAAAACAATGAAATTCGGATCAATTCTCAGAGTTCGAAGTTTGCTGGTAATCTGAAAGAATTGAAGAATGTTGCAAAGGAACGACATGTTCTTTTTATTCAAGATGTGAAGAAAGTTCGAGAGGATGTCAACTTGCAAATTCACGAACTTCGTGAAGATATGAAAAGAGAAATAGCAACTGTTCAACATGACTATGCATCATTGCATCAAAAGGTTGATATCATTTGTGACGCAGTCACTCGATTTGTTAAGTTGTATGAAAATTTGAGTCCTCAAATTACTCAACTTTCAACATCCGAAAGTGCAAGCTTTGACGAAGTGCTTAAGTTGCTTAAGGAGTTAAAAGAGATCTCTGATAGGCCAGTTTCTTCTCCATTGATTACTTCTGAATTTTTATCTCAGAAGTTTATCCAATTCGATGCCATTCTCAACAAGCAACTTGCTAATCTCTTTCGCATATCAAGTCTTCTTCCAACCATAAATGCCCCACCTGTTTTCACAGGGGTGCAAGGGGGAGAAAGAAAAACTAGTGAGTCGAAGACTAGTGGAGAAGATGCGAAAGTTGTGGGAAAAGTCTTTTCTTCGAAAATCCCTATAACAAAACCAATAATTGTTTCTGCTGAACAGGTGACTTCAACAGTCGTAACAACAATGCCAATCGCAAGACCAATTTCGAAAGGAATTGTGATTGGTAAATCTTCGGAGACTGGTGGGAGTGGTTCAAAACCAAAAGAGATAACTGACAATCAAGCATTGAAAGATAAAGGGAAATCGATTGTGGTGGAAAAATCAAAAGAAGAAAAGAAGGCTGAAGTTGATGCTGAAATCGAAAAGCTCAGAATAGTTCAAAGCATTATGGCTCAGCGAGCAAATGATCCGAAGGGAATGGATAAAGGGGATCCAACTAAACACTATAACTACGAAACAATCGAGGCCAAGGTTGCATTCAATCACATGTATTCATTTGAGAAGAAACCAAAGCAGAGTTATTTGGTCACAAATACTGATGCAGGCCAGTTGGATTTTCCCATAAACGAAATGATGTTTATCATGCCTCAGTTCAAAGCAGAAGGGAATTTTAAAAATAAAGATGAAGGTACACACATGAAAATTCGTTTTCATGCTGTTCTTGGAAAAGCCCCTGAGGAAGTTTGGTCTTCAATAAAAATCAAGAAGGTCATAAGTATGAAAAAGGATGTGGTTTTCGAAAACACAGTCCAAAATGTTAAGTATGTGGTTGCCAGGGCAAATGGAAATATTTGCGAATTCACTGTTGCAGATTTTCCATTAATGAACTTGTATGATCTTATACAAGTTGCATTACTTTTGAAAGACAAATTATTCTCATACCTTCAAAACACAGAACCAGATGAATTTAAGCTTGGAGTAGCTCACATCAAGATTTTTATCGAAAACTATTATGAGTGTTTGGCACTAACAGATGTTGAATTAGCTACTGCCAAAGGAATGGAAATTAAAGCTCCGATGGCTCCTACGAAGACTCAGGTTCAATTGAAGAAGTATGCTGATGGTGAAATTTTCCTGAAGCCTTTTGGAATTGTCTTCGCAGGAATAGACAAAGCTGGAAAGTCTAAACGGTTCATATTCTAAGCAAGTGAAGTCGAGAGATATTCAACATCTCAATATACGAACTTGATTGTTCGTATGAATCATTGCAAGAAGAACAATGAAGGCGACAAGAAAGAGCTGAAGAAGATTATCTCCTGGTACACGGAGATTCGAAGAGTATTACTGTATTCCATCACACTTCTTACAAATTGAAGACTTCGACTATGATTACAATGGGGGAGATTATAAGGGTCGAATTGTTGTAATTAGTCGAAGTATGTTTTGGACTCTTCGAATATTTTGTAACGTATTTTACTAGGGCGCTTTTATTCGAAGCTTTAGAGTCAATGCCTTAGTATATTTTTTGTATGCTTTCAGTTCCCTATAAATAATTTTTCATTTTCAAAACAAACATAACTCATATATTAATTCTCAAAAGTCTCATAAAAATCAATTGTCATGACAATATCAAATCCCAGAATCCCAAATAATTCCTCCATCAGTGTGTACAGATCATGCCGGCGCCTTCCCGCGATCCTCGCTAGTACCTGAAACACATAACACATAACACCGTAAGCATAAATGGTTAGTGATTTCCCCAAAATACCACATACAACACATATTAGCCACTCGAGGTCATAACTCTGTGGACCCTCTGGTCCTAACTCTGTGGACCCTCTGGTTGTGGACCTTCCGGTCCTAACTCTGTAAACTCTGAACACACATAGCATAAATCACATAGAATAATGCAGTGTATCACATCATATAAATAGCATACAAGATACTCTGTCACATAACTCTAATTACCACTCTAGGTAAAGTATAGTGAGAAGACTCACCTCGTATGATGTCTAGTAAACCCTCGTGCTTGATGTCCCAATCTAGCCTCCTCCTATCAAAATGATAATATCTCTAATTAACACTCTCTTTATGTCCTCATCTCTAAAGAATGGGTAGAAGACCATTCTACCCCTCTCTAACCTTTCTTGAATCAGTTTGACCAAAACCCTAAGGTCAACTGAAGTCAACTCCAGTCAATGGTCCAACTTTGACCAGACTCGTCGAGTGCACTTGGGTGACTCGGCGAGTCCATGCATGTCCTCTGAGTCCTCCTATGGCCTCACTCGACTCGTCGAGTTAACCTTCCATTCGACGGGTTACCACTGGTCATGAATCGCGGGGCAACCCGACTCGACTCGTCGAGTCCTCTTATGGACTCGACGAGTTTCTTCCATGACAATACTCAAATGACCTTCTGAGGTCAGATCTGTCCCTCTAACCTATAGATCTGCCCTTCCAACACCCAAAAGTCACGTAAAGGTCCAATCTTTATGTTCATGCAACACTCATAGGACTATATTTGATGAAATAGCTCAAAAAATGGCAACCTAGCTTCACAACTCCCATGGGACTGCATAAAGCTAGATGGTTGGGACTCTCTGGACCCCTCAAGGTCCAGATCTAAAGCCTAATCCACCTTGGGATTTCACATACTCCATATTCCCACTAAGGAAAGGGTAAAGAAACCCTAGATTCAAGAGATCTACACAAAACAGAAGGAAAGGGGTCGAAATGCTAACTCAAAGTGAAGCTCCTTGCCTTAATGTCTCTGAATAACAACCTCCTCAGGTCCTCCTTGCTGGAACTCTCCTCCTCCTTTGCAAAAACACACCAAATGGCTCAAAATGACTCTTTCTCTCTCTCTCTCTAGACGCTCAAGCTCACTAGGGTTCTTTCTCTTGGAAGGGTAGCCGTAAATGAGGGCTATAAGGGCCTTTAAATAGGTCACAGGCCCAAGGATTTAGGGTTTCTGTCCACAGCGCGGACTCGTCGAGTCGACTCGCTGAATCTTCGAGTCCACTCATTAATCTGAGTCATCAGTCGCGATCCTACTCGACGAGTCTAGGCGTCAACTCGTCAAGTCCCTCTTTTTATCTCAAAATAAATATTTAAATTTATGATACCTGAAAATCCGGATGTTACAATTCTCCCCCACTAGAATTGGACTTTGCCCTCGAAGTCTCACTCTGCAAACAACTCTGGATGCTGCTCCCGCATCTCCATTTCCGGCTCCCAGGTCAGCTCGGACCCTTTCCGATGCTGCCACTGGACCTGAACCAAAGGCACCTCCTTGTTCCTCAGAACCTTAATCTTCCGATCCAGGATCGCGATCGGCCTTTCAATGTAATTCAGGCTCGCGTCCACCTGAATGTCCTCTAGCGGCACTACCGCCGTCTCATCGGCTATACACTTCCTCAACTGGGATACGTGGAAGGTATCATGGATCTGGCTTAACTCCTCAGGTAGCTCTAAACGATATACTACCTTACTCACTCTCGCGATCACCCTGAAAGGACCAATGAATCGGGGCCCCAACTTGCCCCTCCTCCTGAATCGGATCACTCCTTTCCAAGGAGATACCTTCAGGAGAACAAAATCTCCAACCTGGAACTCAAGCTCGGATCGCCGCCTATCCGCATAACTCTTCTGGCGGCTCTGGGCTGTCAGCAACCTCTGTCTGACCTGCTGCATCTGCTCAGTCGTCTTAAGCACTATCTCGGTGCTACCCATCACTCGCTGACCTACCTCTCCCCAACAGATGGGGGTCCTATATCTCCTCCCATATAACAACTTAAAGGGAGGCATACCAACACTCGAATGGTGGCTGTTGTTGTAGGAAAACTCAGCCAAAGGTAGATATGAATCCCAACTTCCACCGAAGTCCATAACACATGCTCGAAACATGTCCTCGAGCGTCTGAATCATCCGCTCACTCTGTCCATCCGTCTGTGGGTGGTAAGCGGTGCTGAAGTGCAATCTCGTACCCAAATCCTCATGGAACTTCTTCCAGAACCTGGAAGTGAAACGTACATCTCGATCTGACACAATCGATATCGGCACCCCATGCCGCCACACCACCTCTCTCACATATATCTCTGCCAGCCTCTCTGCGGATGAGCTCTCACTAATAGCAAGGAAGTGAGCGCTCTTCGTCAGTCGATACACAATCACCCAAATAGCATCGACACCCCTCGCGGTCCTCGGCAATTTAGTGATGAAATCCATAGAAATTTGTTCCCACTTCCACTGGGGAACCTCTAGTGGCTGCAATTTGCCATGCGAACGCTGGTGCTCGGCCTTAACCCAACGACAGGTCAAGCACCTCTCAACAACCCACGCAACATCCCTCTTCATACAGGGCCACCAGTAATCTCTCTTCAAGTCCAAATACATCTTAGTGACCCTGGGATAGATCGAGAACCTCGATCTGTGCGCCTCCTCCATCAATACGCTACGTGCCCCGCCCAAAAATGGCACCCAAATCCGACCGTGGAAGCTCATAAGCCGTCGGCTATCGGTAACGAACTCGGATACCTGCCCAATCACCCGCTATTTCTTGCGGTTCTCCGGTCTCACAGCCTCGGCCTAGGCCTCTCGGATGGCATCCAATACAGGAGTTGTCACCGTCATCCTCATACAAATATCTCGTATCGGGGCACTCTCCGCCCTGCGGCTCAAGGCATCGGCTACAACGTTAGCATTGCTTGGGTGGTACAGGATCTCGCAGTCATAATCCTTTACCACATCCAACCATCTCCTCTGGCGCATGTTCAGGTTGGACTGATCCATCAAGTACTTCAAACTCTTGTGGTCCGTGTATATGGTACACCGAACCCCATACAAATCATGGCGCCATATCTTGAGGGCGAACACCACTGCCCCCAACTCCAGATCGTGGGTGGGATACCTCGTCTCATGAGGCTTCAGCTGCCTCGATGCGTATGCTATTACGTGCCCCCTCTGCATAAGCACCGCACCTAACCCCGATATAGACGCATCACAGTAAACCACAAAATCCTCCATCCCCTCCGGTAGGGCTAACACCGGGGCTTCGCATAATCTCTGGCGAAGAGTCTCAAACGAGGTCTGCTGCTCTGGACCCCAAGTAAAAGCAACGCTCTTCCGGGTCAATCTGGTGAGGGGAACGGAAATCTTGGAAAAATCTATGATAAATCTCCGATAGTAGCCGGCCAACCCCAGAAAACTCCTGATCTCGGTGGGGGATCTCGGCACCTCCCATCTCATAACAGCCTCAATCTTGGCCGGATCGACCAATATCCTATTCTAATTTACGAGATGCCCCAAGAACTGGACCTCTCGCAACCAGAAATCACACTTGGAGAATTTGGCATAAAGCCTCTCCGATCTCAATACTCCAAGAATCTCTCTCAGATGCTCCTCGTGCTGCTCTCTGGATCTCGAATACACTAGAATATCATCGATGAACACAATCACCGATCGATCCAACATCAGCCTGCATACTCGATTCATGAGATCCATGAACGCTGCTGGTGCATTGGTGAGCCCAAAAGGCATCACCACGAACTCATAATGCCCATATCGAGTCCTAAACGCCGTCTTCTGGATATCCTCCTCCCGCACCCTCATCTGATGATATCCAGACCTCAGGTCTATCTTGGAAAACCAAGATGCCCCCTGCAGCTGATCGAACAGATTGTCGATCCTCGGTAGTGGATAACGGTTCTTGACCGTCAACTTGTTCAACTCCCGATAATCAATGCACATCCGGTGCGAACCATCCTTTTTCTTGACAAAAAGGATCGGTGCTCCCCATGGCGAGCTACTCGGCCGAATAAATCCCTTTCCCAACATCTCCTGAAGCTGCGAGAATAACTCCTGCATCTCTGGCGGCGCAAGGAGATAGGGTGCCTTGGTGATAGGTGCCGCCCCCGGGAGTAAATCAATACGAAACTCCACCTGCCTCTCGGGAGGCACACCAGGTAGCTCCTCGGGAAACACGTCCGGAAATTCTCTCACCACCGGAACCTCAGCAACAAAACTCGGTCTCACTAAAACATCTCGCGTATCCGCCACATACGCCAGAAAACCCATGCAACCCTGCTGCAAGCTCTGCCTCGCGCGAGCTGCCGAGCAGAATACTGACCCAGATCGGGTACCCTCATCGAATACCGTAATTACTCCCCCACTAGGGTCTCGTATCGTCACCAACTGACACTCGCAGTCTATAACCGCTCCGAATCGGCTCAACCAGTCCATACCCACGATGACACAGACATCTCCCATCGCAATCGGTACCAGATCAATCGAGAACTCAACACCGTAAATCTCGAGCGCACATCCTCGAATCACATCAGTAGCAAAAACCGCTCGCTCGTCAGCTATAGAAACGCACAGAGGTCGACTCAACACCTCTCGACGGATACTGATGTGCTGACTAAATGCTAATGACACAAAAGATCGACTCGCACCCGAGTCAAATAACACCAAAGCAGGTACAGAATTCACAAGGAAAGTACCTATGCATATATATATATATATATATATATATATATATATATATATATATATATATATATATATAAGCACAATATCTCTAACTCAGTATAAATAAAAGAATACATACCAGCTACGACGTCGGGCGCTGCGCGGACCTCCTCCGCGGTCAACTGGAAGGCTCTCCCGCGAGCCTTCGGTGCCTCGACCTTCACTGGCCAACTCTCGGTAGCTCGTACGGCAACAGGGGCAGATCCCTGCGGTGCTCCCTGTGTTGATCCCCGCAGCTGTGGACACTCGGCCTTCCGATGTCCGGTCTGGTTGCAGTGGAAGCAAACTGCAAATCCCTTGGGGCAATCCTTAGCCATGTGCCCCTCCTTGCCACACTTGTAGCAAGACCCTGCTCGACAAATCCCCTCGTGACTCTTGCCGCACTTACCACAAGTGCGGCCCCTCTGGTTTCCTGGTCTCGAATCGGCGGGCTTTGCCCTCTTGGCTGCCGGCTGAGACTGTTCCGGTCGCCGATCCCTCCCCTGAGACTCCGCCTCTTCCCTGGCCTGAGTCTCAAGCTCAATCTCCCTCTTCCGAGCATTTTCCTGGAGCTCGGTAAATGTCCGGTACGTCGAGTTCGCCATGAACTCGCGGATGTCTCTCCTCAGTATGCTCAGATATCGACTCATGCGTGCCTGCTCAGTAGACACATGCTCAGGGCAAAACATCGCCCTCTCGTGAAACATCCTGGTGATCACAGTAACAGACTCAGTACCCTTCTTGAGGGACAATAACTCCTGGGCCAACCGTTCCCTTTCCACCGGGGGAACGTACTCATCACGAAACATAGCGGTGAACCTTTCCCATGTCACCGCAGTAAGCTCTGCAGAAGTGCAATCCGCCGTCACAAACTTCCACCAGTCCTTCGCTCCCAAGCGAAGCTGGTTCTGCGCGAACCGTACTCTCAGATGCTCTGGACATGAACACGTGTAGAAGCATCCCTCAATGTCATAAATCCACCTCATCGCGGCTATCGGATCCTGAGTCCCATCAAAATCTGGTGGCTTCGTGCTGCTGAACTCTCGGTATAGCAACGAGTCACCCCCCTGTGGCCTCGCTGCAGCGATAGCTGCAACAACAGCAGCCTCCGACAGAGCATCATATCGCTCATCAAACGTCTCAATCAAGGTGGTCTTGATAGACCCAAACATTTCCAGAATCTCAGCCCGGATGGCTGCGGCCACCTCCTCATTAATCAATCGGCGAATCTCCTCATCGCTAACACGCTGCTCTCTGGAGTGTTGCGTGTCCCAACCATGATGCCTCTGAAAACACAACATAAAGAAATCAGAGACTCGCTCGAGTATACTCGCACTTGATAACTCAACCCTACTTGTTCCTTAGTACCCTTAGGATTCTTACTTGGACTGCTCACTGACCCGATGCTTCCAGTAGTACGGGCCCTATACTACATTCCACACCACATCAATATTCACCCCAAGTCCTCCTCCTAGGATCCTAACTCGCAAGTACTCTATACTACTCTGAATCCAACCTACTCTCTAGTAAGCTTCTCACAAGCTACTCTCTACTACCTATATGCACTCAAAACAACTCACAGCAACAGAACTCCTAGGCTAAGGCCTCACAAATCAGGCCACTCTAGTCTTAAAATATGAATTACCTAACCTACTCTAGCATGCATAACTCATTTCGTAATATCATAACACATAATGTAAGGGTATTTTGGGAAATCACCGTTCGGGCGCTGGATGATCGTACACACTGCTCCTTTCTGCTTTTCTCAAAATCTTTTACACTTTTTAGAAAAATTGTTTCTTTTATAAAAAATTTCTCAAATCCTCAGTTTGAGTTCAGGTACGCCCGAAGGTGCATCGGAATCCCTCAAACCAAGGCTCTGATACCAACTTGTAACGACGTGAAAATTTAAAACAATTTTTCATTTTCAAAACAAACATAACTCATATATTAATTCTCAAAAGTCTCATAAAAATCAATTGTCATAACAATATCAAATCCCAGAATCCCAAATAATTCCTCCATCAGTGTGTACAGATCATGCCGACGCCTTCCCGCGATCCTCGCTAGTACCTGAAACACATAACACATAACACCGTAAGAATAAATGCTTAGTGAGTTCCCCAAAATACCACATACAACACATATTAGCCACTCGAGGCCATAACTCTGTGGACCCTCTGGTCCTAACTCTGTGGACCCTCTGGTTGTGGACCTTCCGGTCCTAACTCTGTAAACTCTGAACACACATAGCATAAATCACATAGAATAATGCAGTGTATCACATCATATAAATAGCATACAAGATACTCTGTCACATAACTCTAATTACCACTCTAGGTAAAGTATAGTGAGAAGACTCACCTCGTATGATGTCTAGTAAACCCTCATGCTCGATGTCCCAATCTAGCCTCCTCCTATCAAAATGATAATATCTCTAATTAACACTCTCTTTATGTCCTCATCTCTAAAGAATGGGTAGAAGACCATTCTACCCCTCTCTAACCTTTCTTGAATCATTTTGACCAAAACCCTAAGGTCAACTGAAGTCAACTCCAGTCAATGGTCCAACTTTGACCAGACTCGTCGAGTGCACTTGGGTGACTCGGCGAGTCCATGCACGTCCTCTGAATCCTCCTAAGTCTCACTCGACTCGTCGAGTTAACCTTCCACTCGACGGGTTACCACTGGTCACGAATCGCGGGGCAACCCGACTCGACTCGTCGAGTCCTCTTATGGACTCGGTGAGTTTCTTCCATGGCAATACTCAAATGACCTTCTGAGGTCAGATCTGTTCCTCTAACCTATAGATCTGCCCTTCCAACACCCAAAAGTCACGTAAAGGTCCAATCCTTATGTTCATGCAACACTCATAGGACTCTATTTGATGAAATAGCTCTAAAAATGGCAACCTAGCTTCACAACTCCCATGAGACTGCATAAAGCTGGATGGTTGGGACTCTCTGGACCTCTCAAGGTCCAGATCTAAAGCCTAATCCACCTTGGGATTTCACATACTCCATATTCCCACTAAGGAAAGGGTAAAGAAACCCTAGATTCAAGAGATCTACACAAAACAGAAGGAAAGGGGTCGAAATGCTACCTCAAAGTGAAGCTCCTTGCCTTAATGTCTCTAAATAACAACCTCCTCAGGTCCTCCTTGCTGGAACTCTCCCCCTCCTTTGCAAAAACACACCAAATGGCTCAAAATGACTATTTCTCTCTCTCTCTCTCTCTCTAGACGCTCAAGCTCACTAGGGTTCTTTCTCTTGGAAGGGTAGCCGCAAATGAGGGCTATAAGGGCCTTTAAATAGGTCACAAGCCCAAGGATTTAGGGTTTCTGTCCACGGCGCGGACTCGTTGAGTCGACTCGCCGACTCGTCGAGTCCACTCATTAATCCGAGTCATCAGTCGCGATCCTACTCGACGAGTCTAGGCGTCAACTCGTCAAGTCCCTCTTTTTATCTCAAAATAAATATTTAAATTTATGATACCTGAAAATCCGGATGTTACAAGGTACTTGTTCACAAAAGATTAAAGAGGGTGGTTTTGAATGCAATGATTAAACAAACAAATTAAAAACACAAGTAATCAGCTAAATGAGTGAATTAAATTCAGAATTTGTAAGGGCTCCAACTTCATGTATGATAAGTTAGCAATGTGATTCAAAGATGACTCAATATTCGTTCAGTTCTATCTAAGTTGGTACTTGAAAGTGCTAATAAGCTCTAACACTTCCCATTCACCACATTAATTAACCAAAACAAGCTCTTTGATTAACCCTAACCTTACTAACCTAATCTAAACAAGCTCTTAGAATTAGATTAAAAGATTGCATGAAGCTTTATGTGAATATTCCCAACAACACCCAATACTCCTCACAAGCTCGGGAGTGTAAAAGTGTATGAATAAGATTTACACTAAATTCATTCAATAGAGATCAATTTAATGTTTGTTACTTGTTCAATTTCACAAAACAATTACGGATTTTGTAAAAGAGATAACTTGAATGACCTAAACCTAATTCAAATGGCCAATAAGAATCACAATTAGAATCAAACATTCGATTAAAGCAAAAATCAAATTCACTAGATAGAAATTAAGAACAAACATCAGGTCATATGATTGAAGTCACTACCAAGAAGTCAAAACATGAAATTGGAGAAACTAGGGTTCTAGCCACACATGGCTAGAACAATATCACAAGTTTAAAAGATGGAAATAATGTGCAATTACAACTTACAAATACTAGAAATAATGGTTCCAAATGATTAATGATCAAACCCTTGCAAAAACCTTCGAAATCCCCTCTCAAAATGTGCTATGATATTTTCTATCTTTGTCAAAATGACCCTCAACCCGTAATATGAAAGATAGGAAAAACTACCAAAAGTTGGTTTTTGGGTCGAACACGGCCCGTGTTGAGCATAAGGTAAAAATGACACGGCCCGTGTTCAACATGGTCAACAACTTCTTCTTTTCTGGTCAACACGGCCCGTGTTCCTTCGCAGTGTAAATCCAACACGGCCCGTGTACCCCTCTGACTCTGATTCCAAACTTGATTTTTTTCAACTTTTCCGTTCTTCGCCCGATCCTCCCGAAATCCTCACCAATGCTTCCCGGCACCTCCCAAAGCGCGTTCCAACCTCCGGTTTACCTGAAAAAGACATGAAAGTGTGCAAATAAGGTTGTTCTAGAGACTAACATGAAATATCATGAAATGCAAGACAAATGAAGAACCATTATGCTAAATAGATGCATAAGATGGACTAAAAGGTGTGCAAAAAGGGTGCACAAAATGCACCTAACAAATCTCCCCAAGCTTAGACCTTTCTTGTCCTCAAGAAAGAACAATAATCAGACGAAACAGGACGATTTCTAGATGGCAAAAAGAAACATAGAGCAAAAAGGGACAGAAAGATCCTAAAGGCTAGGAATGAATGCATGCAATGAAAACCATGAAAAAGAAAAGAAAAAGTATGTACAAAAACACTAAAGAAACAAAATGTACCAAAAAGAAATTTAAGACACAAGTAAATCATCTATATAAGTACGATAAGGCTTTACATCAATGTGGCTCCAATCATTAATACCTAGGCAACCATCCTGCTTCCTTCCACATATCACAGACTCCCAAAGTGAGGAAGACCCGAAACGATGTAACCCAATAACCCAACCATAGTTTTATTTAAACTTCATACCTTAATTAGCTTTATGGGCAAAAATAACAGAGTCCGGATCTCTTGTCCTTAAGACTAGATGGTCAAGAATCAGAATCGACGCATCCTTAAGAACCAGTCACGGCGAATCAGCTTTCGCTGAAACAGTGAGCCCACCCGAAGGGGCCCAGCTCCTATGCTTTCACTTTTTCGAGAGCCACAAGTATCATATCACATAGTTCTTCATTCGCCAGATTTGACTTTGAGGCGGCTTTTTATTTTTGATTGAACTTGGATTTGTATCTTCATTTTGAGCTTGAATGCTTCAACCAACTTTTGAATTTCTGATAATTTATTCGTTTTGGCACTTGAAATTCTGATTTGGGTACTGGATATGACAGTTGTACCCTTCCTTCTTTCTTGACTGTGTGGATCTGATACTTAAGCTCTATGTTACTGCGAGGGTAACGCGTGTCAACAAATAGGTCCGTGTTCTGTGGGTCCAGAGTTGTCGATAAAAATTCTTTTTAAACATTCAGAAGCAAATCATCCTAAAGCTGTTATTACCGCCCACAAAACGTTTCAGTATGCCATTTTTTATTATTATCTAAGTTGGGGTCTCGAGTTACGGTGTTTCGGTCCCCTAGTTATGACAACTGATTCTACACTTCCGGTAACTATCCTGTCGCCTCAGTATTTTTTTTTTCATTTGAGTTCTCGATTTCCCACTTCATGGAGCTATTGTATGTAAAGAATGTCATCATCTCGTACAAATTTTTTTTGAAACGATGCAAAAAGCTTGAAACTAGAGCAAAAAGGAAAAATATTTTTGGGTTTTATATTTTAAAATGCAGGGGCAAAAGAATTTTTTTTTTGCATGAATGAACCTAAATGCATGAATGAACCTAAATGCATGAATGAACCTAGTGTACAACTCTACCCCTTCCCAAGCTTAAAGATAAGCATCGTCCCCGATGCTTGGAGAGGGCGGAACAACCTATTGCGGAGGAGGAGGAGGATAAGGTTAATACTCGAAGTTTCGAGTCCAAGCCCAAAAGTCATCTTCATGTTTACGCTGGCGCTCTTGATCCCGAGTGTATTGAGTGGTGAAAGAAGAAAAACTTTGAGTCAGGCTCTCGAGATATTGATTGTAAGTGTTGAGTTGGGTATGGATCGATTGGAATTGATCCATATATTGATGGTGATAGGATGGGTGTCCAACATGATGGGATGAGCTATCACCACCCATGGGAGGAGAATTTTGTGGTGCCGCCCCGCCAATCTTATCATTTTCTCAATCTTCCTCATCTTCCTCTTCAGAGAAGGAGTCGGGGAAGAGATATGGCGTGATTTGCCAGTCGGTGAAGTTGTTAGGACGCCTGAGGGCAAGGATGTCCCGGTTCTTGGGGGTGATGAGGAGCCTTGGATCGTGGTTTTGACCCACGGTCCAATTATGGTTCCCGTCCTCCGCCGGAAACATTCTCATAGACTCAAGAACTCCCGTGGTAAGGTAGGTCTCACCGGGCAGAGGTTGGTGAATTCCGGGATATGGAGCCCGGACTGGAGCACTTTTGGCAAATAAACTAACAATGCCACCACAAGATATTTTGCCGGACCGTGATGTGCTGAGGCGGGTGATTTTGTTACAAAGGAATGAGCCATAGCGAGGAATGAGATTATCGTCTGCGTGGGTCATAACATAGAGTATTTTGAGCTCAAGAGCACTAATGGTGCTTCGCTCTTCTCTAGGGGCGACGAGCAAAGCAAGAATCTGATGGACCGCTTTCATCACATGATGGATGATAGATGAGGCCTTAGCAGAACTTGAGACATACGGGTGTAGATGAGTAAGGTCGGTCCACCACATAAGATCACTGTATCCTGGAATCGAGTCGTTGGGGCCAAAAGTGTTTTCTGTTGGGGCCCCAACAATGACATTGATTTGGTCTAGGGATAGGGCATGATCTTGGTTCATTAGTCGGAAATTGAGGACACCATGGTCCAAATAGACTGAAGACAAGAACTCGGCTGTTGGAACTTTATAGCTGAGCTCGTGGACCCTTAACAACCCTTGCCATCCAATGTTCTGGAACAAGGTGTGGACTTGGCTGTAGATGTGCAACTCGCGGAGAGATGACACATGCGCAAATTGTTGGGTAGTATGCGCGCGATGGAGAAAGGCCTCAAGTTTGGCAACTTGAATAGGGCCAAGACAAACCACACCACGATGTGCCAGATTGGGTGAAGATTGAGGCGGGGGTGATGGGGACCTAGGCGGCGGTGATGGGGTTCTACGACGACGGGCCGGCGCCTTAGTGTGCCTCGGTCGTTTAGAACGTTCACCTTCCATATGCAAAATCTGGGGCAAAGATGAAAAGTCAACCGATCAACGGGTCAAAAAGTCAACTGTTGACGGGTCCAGTCAACTGAAGTTTGGCCACCAAAAATTCACGGGAAACTCAGTTTTGAATGATTTCCAAGTTATTGTCAAGTTCAAAATGACCACAGATACATGCAATTTGACCTTAAGAACACAAATTCCACAAGTGAAGAATAGGAAAGAATGTATCGAATCGTTAGTGGAAATGTGTTGTTGTTGGTGAGAAAGACCTTCTTCAACCTCCCCAAGCTTGCCTACATGAAGTATTAAGCACAAAAACACCAAAATTCTAAGAAGTTTTCAGACCTAGGGTTTGTCAAAACCCCCAAATCCACCATGAAAGTGCAAGAAGATGGTGTATTAGATGTAGGAGATGAAGTGGGGAAGATGAAAATCAAACCTTTTTGAAGATTTAAGCCAAAATCATGAAGAATCAAGGATTTTTGATGAAAATCGGACCTTGGGGTTTTCTTGGGGGAGAGGGGCTGTTTTGGAATGAGTGTGAGGAAGAATGGGGCAAAAACCCGATTTTTAGCATTAAAAACCACCAGGTCTGTTGCGCGAACACGGCCCGTGTTCCCACATGCCAAATCGACACGGCCCGTGTTACGGTCAAAGTTCCTGAGAAATGCTGAACACGACCCGTGTTCAGTATAAGGCAAAATGAACACGGGCCGTGTACCCCTCTGATTGCGAAAAAAAATTTCATCGATTGAACACGACCCATGTCCAATATAAGGCAAAAATGAACACGGGCCGTGTACGGCTCTGTTTGCCACTCCTCTTTTTTTTTTGAACCCAAAAATCCGCTCTCATTCAAACAGAATGTTTTTGCATCCTGAGGTCCGTTTGGTGATTTTAAATCATGTTTAAATGCATTTGGAACATTAAACCAAAAACTCAAAGAAATGGAAGTTGTTTTTAAAGAAAAAGACAGAAATACCCCCGGGTTGCCTCCCGGTAAGTTGCCCTTGTTTTAAGTCGTTGGCTTGACTTTGCCCCCGAATATGCTTCAGTCTTGGTACGTGGGGTTCCCAACAACTTCTATCTCATCATTCTTCACCTCGAATCCTTTGTAAAACGGCTTCAATCTGTGACCATTGACTTTGAATGTTTTTCCAGTTTGTTGGCTTGTGATTTCCACCGCACCATGGTCGAATACCTTTGTGACTACGAAAGGACCGACCCATCTTGATCTTAATTTCCCTAAAATCAACTTGAACCTCGAGTGATAAAGAAGCACTTTTTGTCCTTGTGCAAAAGTCTTCCAGGAGATCATTTTGTCATGATACGCCTTTGTCTTTTCTTTGTAGATCATGTTACTTTCATACGCATCATTTCGGATCTCCTCTAGCTCTTGGATGTCTAGCTTCATTTTGTATACCACCTCATCTTCATTCAAGTTGAATTTATTTATGGCCCAAAAAGCTTTGTGCTCGAGCTCAACCGAGAGGTGACATGCTTTTCCAAATACCAGCCTATATGGGGACAAACCAATGGGTGTTTTGAAAGTAGTACGGTATGCCCATAAGGCATCATCCATCCTTATGCTCCAATCTTTGAGATTTGGATTGACTGTTTTCTCTAAAATGCTTTTGATTTGCCTATTGGAGACCTCCGCTTGCCCATTGGTTTGGGGGGTGATAGGCTGTTGAGACTTTATGAGTCACGCCATACTTCTTCAGGACAGCTTCAAGCATCCGGTTACAAAAGTGAGTACCAGGGTCACTTATTAGAGCCTTTGGAGTGCCAAACCGGGAGAAAATCTGTGCTTTAAGAAAATCCACCACAACTTTGGAATCATTAGTACGGGTGGCTTTGGCCTCCACCCATTTGGACACATAGTCCACTGCCAACAAGATATATGAACAACCAAAAAAGGGCGGAAATGGTGCCATAAAGTCAATACCCCATACATCAAAGATCTCACATACTAAAATGGGGGTAAGGGGCATTTGATTCCTAGAGCTTAAGGACCCGGATCTTTGGCATTTATCACAATGTGCACAAAACACATAAGAATCGTGAAAAATGGTAGGCCAAAAGAATCTGCTATCTAAGACTTTTCTAGCTATCCTTTAGGGTGCAAAGTGACCTCCACAAGCATATGAATGACAAAAATTAAGGATGGATTGTACCTCTTGTTGCTCAACACACCTTCGGATCATTTGGTCTGCATAATACTTCCAAAGGTAAGGCTCATCCCATACGTATTGCTTGGCTTCCTTTTTGATTTTATCTTTTTGCCAACGTGTGGAATCTGGGGGAAATTGATTCGTGACCAAGTAGTTGACGATATCTGCATACCATGGTGCTTCTTTGGCTATGAATAAATGCTCATCTGGGAATGTGTCACGGATTGGTGTTGTGTCTTCGAGTGGCACAATACAGCTGAGATGATCCGCGACCAAGTTTTCTTTCCCACTTTTATCTTTGATTTCTATATCGAACTCTTGCAGCAGCAACATCCACCGTATTAACCTCGGCTTTGAATCTTTCTTGAGTAGTAAGTGCTTCAAGGCTGCATGGTCTGAATAGATAATCACTTTGGTCCCAAGGAGGTACTGTCGGAACTTCTCTAATGCGAAGACAATGGCTAGCAACTCCTTTTCAGTTGTCGTGTAGTTGGCTTGTGCATTATCCAGAGTCTTGGATGCATAGTAGATGACATGGTGAGCTCGGTCCACCTTTTGTCCCAAAACTGCCCCAACCGCCGTGTTGCTAGCATCGCACATGATCTCGAATGGGAGATCCCAATTTGGCAGTTGGATGATGGGGGCGGATGTCAACAAATCCTTCAAACGATCAAATTCACTTTTACATGCATCACCAAACTCAAAATCGGCCTCCTTTTGTAAAAGTTGACACATCGGCACCATGATTTTGGAAAAATCCTTGATGAACCTCCGATAGAAACCTGCATGACCAAGAAAAGAACGCACTTCCCGAACATTTGTCGGGTAAGGTAAGCTCTTAATAACATCAATTTTGGCCTTGTCAACTTCTAAACCTTTTTGTGACACGACATGTCCAAGTATCAAGCCCTTGTCAACCATAAAATGACATTTTTCATAATTAAGGACTAAGTTCGTGTCAATGTACCTTTGTAAGATTTTGGTGAGATTTTGCAAACATTCATCAAAAGAATTTCCATAAATAGTAAAATCGTCCATGAAAACCTCTATGATATTTTCAATATATTTTGAAAATATGCTCACCATACATCTTTGGAAGGTCGCGGGTGCATTGCACAAGCCGAAGGGCATGCGTCTATACACAAAGGTGCCGAAAAGGACATGTGAATGTGGTTTTCTCTTGGTCTTCCGGGGCAACCGAAATTTGGTGAAAACCAGAAAAACCATCAAGGCATCAATAGTCAGATTTCCCGGCCAATCGTTCTAACATCTGATCGATGAATGGAAAAGGGATTTGACCGGTTTTCCGAGGCCCCAATCCGAATCGGTTTAATCCGATCCGGTTACAATCCGATCCGAAATCCGATCCGAATTTGGTTTTTTTTTTTTTTTTTTTTTTAAAAAAAAAAACATTTTTTGGACCTCATATATAACACAAAATGCAACATAGGTTCATTAAAATTGTTAAAACATACATCAAACGTCGAATTAGAAAGAGTTTTTAAACTAGTTAACTAATAATAATAATAATAAAGTGGCGTTATAACGTTTAGCCAAATAGAAATAGTTTTTGTGGTCTTCCACTTCGTGTCGCCTTCACTAAAATATTCTTTAACCGCCACGCAAATAAGTAGGGGTGTCATCAATACCATATTCTTCATCTTCGTCTTCGTCTTCATCGTCATCGTCTTCGTCTTCCGGAGGTGTTGATAAGCCTTGTGCATATTCTTCATCCATGATCTCCGGTTCAACATTTTGTGGTAGTGGGCCTTCTAGTGATGCCAAGTGTTGTATACGTTCCACCGAATCCAAGTAATCCTTCACGCAAACGCAAACCTCTACTGCAACCGGGGTAAGATTCGTCCTCAACTTTGATAAAACTCTACCACTAAAAGAAAAAGCGGATTCCGAAGCTACCGTGGAAGCTTGGACGGTTAGTAAATCGCGGGCCATGACGGAGAGAATAGGAAATTGTGCTTCCTTTTCTCTCCACCAAGCCAAAAGATCCAAATTTTTAAATTGTGGTGCACTCATGAATTTTAAAAAATTTGACCCCATATAAATTCCAAGTTCGCTACTAGGGGTTAATGTGCGTGCTCTTTTGTTTTGTTCCTCCAAAAGGTAGTTATAGAGGTCGATATGAAAATCCGTTCGACCCCCACCACTACCCGATGCACCACTAGTAGAGTCGGGAGTAATATTTGGTTGATCCGGATCGCCTTGACCTTTTACAACCGGACACGTTTTTGTTGTATGACTCCTCAACGTACTATTGCCATCTTTTCCCAAAAACATCCCGCATTGCTTGCACCTTGCTTTTTCTTTCCCGTTCGACAACAAACACAAATCGTAATGTTCCCAAACATCTTTACTCCGAGTGGTTGGTAAGATTTTAACCACCGTTGCATCCGACTCTTGAGCCGCGGTAGAATTTCGGGAGCTCATTTCTTGGAAGATTATGAAAATAAAAGTATAAAGTAGAAGTAGAAAGTAGTAGAAATGTGTGTAAAATGTAAATTGAGCAAATAGGTTGTATTTATATGTGTTTGGAAGGGCAAAAAAGTCAAGAAAAGTCAAACTAGCCGTTTTTTCCCCTTTCCAACGGCTATAAAAAAAAAAAAAAAATTCAAATTTCCGAAATTTCAACGGTAAAAAAAAAACCGGATCGGATCCGGTTTCGGATCCGGTTTGAACCGAATCCGGTTCTCAATCCGAGGGTCAATCCGAAATGTTGTCCGAATACGCAATCCGGTTTCGATCCGGTGGCCGGTTTAATCCGATCCGGTTCGGTCAAAACCGATTTTGACCAAATCCGGTTTTCGGATCGGATCGGATCCTAGAGCCCAATCCGGTTTTTGTGCCCATCTCTACACACGGGTGGGTACCAATTCCCCTTCGGAGTTTTTGACAACGGTGACTCCGGCTTTTTTCGGGACAACTTGCACGGGACTTACCCACTTACTATCAGAAATGGGATAGATTACACCTGCATTCAAGAGCTTCATGATCTCCTTTTTAACCACCTCCATCATAGGTGGATTCAATCTCCTTTGGGCTTCACGGGTTGGCTTAAAGTCCTCTTCCATCAATATTTTATGCATGCTTAATGATGGACTCAACCCCTTTATGTCCGCAATGGTCCAACCAATAGCCTCCTTGTACTTTTTCAAAATTCCAACCAACTCTTTTTCTTCTTCTTTTGCTAGCTTGGTTGAAATTATCACCAGTAATGTCTCTTCCTCTCCAAGATAGGCATACTTGAAATGGTCGGGAAGAGTCTTCAAATCAAGACTCGGTGGGTGTACTATGGATGGAAGGAGTTTCGGATTGGAATTTTTGAGCTTCATGCGGGGTGGTTCAACTCTCATAGGTTGTGCTTTTTCCAAGGAGTTGATTGCTTCAATCAACTCATCCTCCAAAGTGTACTTATCAGCCAGATTCTTGATCCATGTCTCATCAAAATGCTTGCTCAAGATGGTGGTTAGCACATCTTGGCTTGACAACTCAAAACAATCATTAGTACATGAATCAATAACATCTATGAAGTTTAAAGAATGAATATCACTAGGATAACGCATAGTTTCAAAGATATTAAAGTTGATCACCTCACCATCGAACTCCATAGACAAAGTACCATTTGCTACGTCTATTTTTGTTTTTGCGGTACTCATGAAGGGTCTCCCCAAAAGGATGGAGCTCGATTGTGGGGTGTTGTCATCACCCATATCCAAAACATAAAAATCAGCGAGAAATACAAGTTCATTGACTTGCACTAACACGTCCTCCAATACACCTTTTGGGTGTACCAAAGACCGGTCGGCAAGTTGAATGATAACTCCGGTTTTTGATAAAGGTCCAATTCCCATTGTTTTATAACTTGAATAGGGTAAGATATTTATTGATGCTCCAAGATCTAGCATGACACGTGGCACAAAAAGGTTACCCATTTTACAAGGAACCGTGAATACACCCGGATCGTTGCATTTTTTTGGTAGCCGTTTTTGTAACACGGCCGAAACGTTTTCCCCAACATTCACAGTTTGATTTCCTTTAAGCTTTTTCTTAGATGTGCAAAGTTCCTTAAGAAACTTAGCATATCTAGGAATCTGTGTAATGGCATCTAAAATAGGGATATTGATTTCAACTTTTCGGAACATTGCCATGATTTCGTCATCTTCCCGTTCTCTCTTTGTACTTGTTAGCCTTGAAGGAAATGGAGCTGGTGTGACTTTCACTTCGGTCTCTATTGGCTTCTTTGACTTTGAAGTATTTTTCCTTTCCTCTTCTTTGACAGCTTCTTCCACCTCAATCTCTTTCTCTTCCTCTTCTTCATCCAACATCCTTGGACCTTCATAGCTTTTCCCACCTCTTAAGGTAATGGCACATGCATTGTGTTTCGGGTTCTTCTCGGTTTGAGATGGTAGCTTGCCTTGTGATTCCATCTTACTCACGACTGAGCAAGTTGTAAAACTTGTTGCTCCAAGCTTTTTATGCTTGCTTTCGTTTCTTGTTGGAAGCTTTGAGTGCTAATGGCAAGGATTTTAATAATATCTTCTAGTGACATGCTTGATGAACCCGCTTGTGGAGGTGGTTGTGGTGGATGCCTTGGCTGGAAATTTTGAGGTTGAAAAGGTGGTCTTTGTTGATTTTGAGGAAATGGTGGTCTTTGTTGGTATTGATGTGGTTGACTTGGTTGATAATTTCCCTGTTGATTTCCTCCCCAACCTTGATTGTTGTTCCATCTTTGGTCATTTCGTGAGTGTTCAAATTCCCTTTGGTTTGACCCGGAATATCCTCCTAAAGCATTTGCTTCCGCATAATCCTCGTCTTGAAGTTGTGGGCACATATCGGTTGGATGCCCCACTTGAGTGCAAATACCGCACGGGTGGGGTGTGGGCTGCACACCTTTGTCTTTGGCTAGCATCATAACCACTTTCGTAAGCTCGGACAATTGAGCTTCAATTTGAGGAGTTTGGACCTCTTTTACACATCGGGGTGCATCCGTGTACCATTCTTCATCATGGATTGAATGTTTAGAATCTTCAGCCATGTTCTTGATTAGGTTGCAGATTTCGGTTGGAGTCTTGTCGGGTAAAGATTCGCCACTTGAAGCATTAAGAAGCCTTCTTTCCATTGGTACTCGGTAATTCCGTGCTTAGGACAGCGGGCACAAATTTTCTTGAATCTCTCCCAATATGTGTGAAAAGCTTCTCTCTTATGTTGCTTAATTCCAATGATTTCCCTCCGTAGGGTTGAAGCTTTTATCTCTGGGAAGTATTTATCCAAAACAACCTCGCAAGATCTACCCAAGTAGTTACCGTCCCCGGTGGGAGGTCATAAAGCTAATCTTTGGCTGCATCTTGCACTGCGAAGGGGAATGCCCTAAGCATGATTTGATCCTACGTGACATTGTGTGGTTTCATGCCCACACATACAACATGGAACTCGGTGAGGAACTTGTGAGGATCTTCATTTTCCAAACCTCTAAAGGTAGGGAGTAGGTGGATGAGTCCGGATTTAAGTTCAAGATTTGTGGCTGCCAGATATGTGATGTAAAGAGGTTGTTGAGTAACCTCTTGCCTCGACCATTGACGGAGAGTTTGCGCGGGTGGTGGGTTTGGAGGTGGATTCCCTCCATGGTTATCTCCCATGGTGTGAGTAGTGGTTGAAGTTTATGTGGGTGTAATGTTTGGGATATTATAAGTAGGTGAAGATGGTGGAGTGGTATTTTTTGGTGAGGATGGTTGACACGCCTTAACGTAAGGGCTCCAACTTCATGTATGACAACTTAGCAATGTGATTCAAAGATGACTCAATATTCGTTCAGTTCTATCTAAGTTGGTACTTGAAAGTGTTAATAAGCTCTAACACTTCCCATTCACCACATTAATTAAACAAAAACAAGCTCTTTGATTAACCTTAACCTTACTAACCTAATCTAAACAAGCTCTTAGAATTAGATTAAAAGATTGCATGAAGCTTTATGTGAATGTTACCAACAACACCCAATACTCCTCACAAGCTCGGGAGTGTAAAAGTGTATGAATAAGATTTACACTAAATTCATTCAACAGAGATCAATTTAATGTTTGTTACTTGTTCAATTTCACAAAACAATTACAGATTTTGTAAAAGAGATAACTTGAATGACCTAACCCTAATTCAAATGGCCAATAAGAATCACAATTAGAATCAAACATTCGATTAAAGCAAAATAAAATTCACTAGATAGAAATTAAGAACAAACATCAGGTCATATGATTGAAGTCACTACCAAGACAAATGAAGAACAATTAAGGTTGTTCTAGAGACTAACATGAAATATGATGAAATGCAAGACAAATGAAGAACAATTATGCTAAATAGATGCATAAGATGGACTAAAAGGTGTGCAAAAAGGGTGCACAAAATGCACCTAATACCCAGCTTCCTGAACCATCTTCTCAATCTCATCCTTTGAAGGTCTCCCCTTGTCATTAGTAATTGTAATATTGTTCTTTTGCCCTATACCTTTGAATATTATCTTTCAAGAAGACCCTTCACAAGATTTCCCAAATTGGAACGATACCAGATGTAAGTTTGGACACCAAAATCCGCCACCGTCCCCCTTCCATCGGTACTACTTCATTTTTTCATCATTCACCATGAATCAAAATCAATTCTGGTCTTATTTGCTATATTCCACTTTGCGATTATGTTGGACAATGCTACAATCTTTGATTGATTAGTTTTTGTTAGAAAATGTCATTTGGTTTCCTTTCCAGTATTTATTTCTTAATTTTTTTAGGTTCTGTGAGAATTGAAAGGAAATGTATTATGATCAACAGAATGTGCACATTATGTGTTTGTTAAAATGTCTGAACCAAATTTTAAGCTTCATTAGACCACTTAACCTATCGCATCAACGATGAGACATTTCTTGTCTGCAACCAAAGATGTAATATGGATTCTTCTGATTTTACATATCAATAATATTAAACCAAAAGGGGATTTAAACACTAGTAGAACTTTTGCATAATTATGTCATCGGGTAACATTTTTAGGTAGTGAGATGACATTTTTAACATTTGTGTTGATCATGTTTCAGCCACATAAATAGTTATCGATTGTCAATTTATGGAGAGATGGAAGAGTTACTTCTTTCAACATCATTCCTAACATTACAGGAGTTTCTATTTCTAAGGTAAACCATCAATTTCTAGAAATATTCTCAATGTTATAATTTATAAAATTCAAATTGCTCACTGTCCAAAACATTGCAAAATTAATTATTATTTTTCTACAGAATTAAGTTTTTCAGTTAAAAGACACAAATATATGAAAAGAATCAGAGACAGGCGATACATTTGTGTGGTGGCTTTAGCAACTTGCATTTCCTTGAAGTAAAGAAGGGTAAGATATATCTTCAATCTACACCATATGAATTGGTAGTCATGGACTGTCAGGTAAGAATGTTACATGTAATATTTTCTTTTCTGTTATATCTATCGGTTGCCTTTTTTTTTTCATGAATCAAATCCTATATTTGACATACCAGATGCCGAAGATGGATGGTTATGAAGCAAATAAAGTGTCGAAGAACATCGATGGTATTTGAATATGCACATGGATACATATTTGCAAGTTTACCATACATAACAACATGAAGCAAAACATCATTAACCAAATTTAAGGCTTAACTCTTACATAACAACATGAAGCAAAACACAATTAACAAGTTTTTGACAGCAAACAAGGTAAAAAAGAGATCAATGTTTTTATTTTTATTTTTGTTTTTGTGTATATAAACATCTAAAGTAACATATGTTGAAAGGTTGACCAAAATGAAAGGAATCTTGTCTGGTGAAACTTCAATTTAGTTGACTCTCCAGTTTTTATACAGTCATAACAAGTAACCTTTCCCCTTTCCTCTTTCCCCTTTTCTTATATTATCTATATCTATTATTTCGGTTTCTTGTCTCACCTTTCTTATAACTTTCTAAATAGGTCGGATCTTCTTATTCTCAAGACAACAAAGCAATCAATTGAGATGAGAAACAGTGTTTGCCACAGTGCAACTATATACGCTAACGCACTTATGCATGCTGGAACAACAGTGGATACATTCTTGAAGGAGAATCTGGTAATTTCACTATATCATATCTACATACTTCAGTCATTTTACTACTATAATAGCAATGTATGTACATTTACTTTACACATATTTGTAACTGACTTACAAATCTTTACTCATAATAGCAACAATGCAATCCCTAAAAAGAACATCCGTTGTTTATATTTGTAGCAAGATTTATGAGCAATTTGTAAATGTTTTATGTTTGGATACTATTTTAGGATTGGCTAAGCAAGGCGACAAATTGGGCTAAGTTCAGTACGACAGCTGGACTAGGTGTTATCCATGGAGGCCATTTACAGCACGGAAGATCACTAATGGCACCTTACCTTCCACAAAGTGGGGCGGGTGGTGGTGGTGGAGGTGGTAGTCCCTATTCAGAAGGGGGTGCACTTTATGCTCTTGGTTTAATCCATGCACTTTATGCTCTTGGTTTAATCTATTTACAGCAAGGAAGAACTGTTTTATGCTCTAGAAATGGTTAATTTGCTTGACCCTAAAAAGGTTTACTTTGATTCAAGAGTGATTGCTCTAACTGATTGCTCTAAAAAGCATCATAAAACCCTTGATGCGGTACTTGTTCAAGAAACTGCTGTTTGAATTCTTGATGATACAGAAAGAGTAAGCACTTTTACATTACATTTAGTTTGTACCCAAGATCTTGATTTTAGATTAAAAAAGTTTCAATTTTGGAGTAAACATGTTAAAGATCAGAAAGCATAAGGACCATTTTGTAATTTAATTAAAAACTTGGTTACTTTGAATTTGTAGGTGTGGGGGAAGAAGGACAAGGAGAATCTTATTTTGATGGAAATATATCATTTTTTGCTTTAAGTTGTAAAGAATTAAGATGCAGAGGTAATAAATCATTATCTGAACTAAATTGGATGAAAGTGAAGTTGATGGAGCTCTTGCAAGAATTTTACAAGTGCTCAAGCAAATCTATCATATGTTCTTTCATTATTTTATGAAGTAGTCCAAGTTCTATTAAGAGGAAAACCACATAATCCCTTGTTTCCTTTGTATGATGTGTCTTCAAAGGTCTGAAACTGGGAGCCTGTTGGGATTCTTCCTTCCAGCTAATTGTATGAGAGATTAAAGGCGGAAAGGACTGAAAGAGTCGTGAGCACTGATGGGATCTCTCCAGTTAGTTTGTTGGATGACATGTCCAATGATTCAAGCTGACTCAAATTCCCAATAGATGGTGGGATGTATGCGTTGGCATTGGCGTATAGTGGCACAACAAATAATAAGGCTATTAGACAGTTGTTACACTTTGCTGTATCGGATGTCAGTGATGATGTTAGAAGGACTGATGTTTTAGCTCTTGGCTTTGTTTTGTACTCTGAACCTGAACAGGTTGGATTCCCTTTTTCTCTCTATACTTTCTTTGTTCAAGCCAAATTTATATGGAACTTTAAGGGCAGTGTTTGATATCATTCATGGTTGATATATAATATATTATCAGATTGTTTACTTTTCATATTGTAGCATGGTTAGATTGTCCTGCATATGGTCATGAAATAGGTTGTATTGTTCCTTCTAAAGTTCCTTTTGGTGAGTCTTTTAATGTATGTATTGTACTTGGTAAAAGATACTCCTTTAGATAAGTCATTCACCAACAAAGGGTTTTGGGGAGGAAGGTGAGTATATGTTATCACTTTACCTTTAAATGTTTTTTTTGTTTATTTCTTCCATTGTTGATGAGTTTCGTGCTATGGTTACACAACACAAAGTATCTGTTTCATATTTGAAGACCCCTGAAAATTCTCCATGAACAATGAATGCCATTTTGGTCTCTCAGGTATCTGCTTGCCTTGCCTTTTTTGTTTTTAAGGCCATATCATATGAGGTGTTGAATTAATGAAAAACAGATTTAGGACTTATTTTTCTTTATGTAAACATTATATCTAATATGTTGTTATTGATAGTGGGCTTTTTGCATGCTAACACGAGTTTTTCCAATTCCTAAATTCATCCAGCATTGTATGTTAATTGTGTCTGTTATCTTGTATTTCCATGCTAATATGAGCCTTTTTTATCCTTGCATTTCTTTATGTTTCTTTCACTGATCATTCCTTGAGTGTTATCCCCAAATATTACTATCAAATCAAATAAGTCATCAAAGTCCCTCACAGGTGTATTTCATATTATTCACAGCTTTTAGACACACATCTGTCTTTCCTCCAAGACCTCATCCTCTAGCAAATGGAACCAAAGTTGGAAATAAAATCAACTCGACATGAAGAATAAAAACAAAAAAAGTTTTTCAAGAGATTAAGCCTCATAAGACAACATTAAAGAATAAAATTTGACAACAAGTTGTTAAAAGTAGGTTAATTCTCAATAATAATGATAGTTCAATAGTAATTAACAAATTATAATATGGGTTTATTTTCTAATTCTCTAACTTGATTACTTATTTTTTGTAGCTTATGGGAAACATACTTTACTACTATTGGAGAGCCTATACAATTGTGGTGACTGAAGATGGCATCATGTGGAAACAGAAGCATAACAATAAGAAGTAGAAACAAGAAGGTGTTCCTTAATAGCAATGTAGTATTAGGTTATATAGTTAGGGAAAACCTCTTAATAACAATGTACAATCGGATCCCCTTAATACCAATGTATTACAATTTTTTGACATGATGTTATGGATGAAATTGATTGTTTTGGTATATATTTGTTTCCATATTTTTGTATTATGCGTAAACGAGTATCGTAAAGACGCGTCGTAAATGTATATCGTAAATGGTTGCTGAAGTTTATGACACGCAAATGCGTGTCATCTTTATTTATGACATGGGCTTTAATGATACGCAATGCGTGTCCTAAACGTGCGTCGTAAGGTTACGACACGCAAATGCGTGTCGTCTTCCTTTATGATAGACGCTTCCTTGATACGCATTGTGCGTCGTAAATGCGTGTCATAAATGTGCGTCGTAAATGCGCGTCGTCTATAGACGACGCACAAAAGCGTGTCGTCTCTCGTTATGACAGGGCCTTCCTTGACACGCATTTGGGCATTGTCTGAGCGTTTTACGACACGCATTACACGTCGTAAAAGGCTATTTTTCTAGTAGTGTCTCTTACCATTGGTAAGCCATTCGATTACATTTATCTACATGTAATTTCCTAAATTGAATTTATTGCTTGCCATTGTTGGTTATGCAGAAAGATGTTTCTCTGTATATAGCATAATATGATTTCTTGCATTTAAGCTTTTTGTTATTTTCTTACATCCAGGGAGGAAGCTCCCAGACTGCATTGCTTTGCTGTTGCTCACCGAGTCTATCTAATTCATCAGAGAGTGTATCCACTCTAAGGTTTGGAGCAAGGTAATTAATTTAAGTGTGATTATGAATAAGAAAATTATTGTATAAGTTAGGAGAAAATGTGAAAAGTTGTTGCATTATGTTCCCTGAAAAGTATTTTTATCTTTTTGTGTCCCTGAAAAGTGTTTTTGTATGATGAGAATAAATTGGTTGCTTAGAGTTTATTTTTTATTTTTGAACAGAGCAAAGCATATAAAGGCATCATCACGGGTAATGAGAAGCAACAACAAGGAAGACATTGACAAGAAGCAATAGGAGATATCAGATCTGAATAATATGAAGCAGCAAATAGCTGAGAGAATCTTAAAAAAGGTTGACAGATTTATTCATGATCTTTTATATGATGTTTTAAGCGAAGGTTAAATTACAATTTGTGCCCCTGTTATTTGGTGCTTTTTATCAATTTGGTCTCAGTTTTTTCATTTTTAACATTTGTCGTCCCTACAAACTACTTTTATCACCATTTTGTTGGATGGAGTGTTGATTCCATGTAAAATGACAAATTTTCCATCATCTTCTTCATCTATGTGGGGATGTGTGCAGTTAAGAGAGAAATTGGATGCTGAGACAGTGAATTTGATAGGAGAGGAGCTTGTGATGAAGGGACTTCTAGGAATCACTGAAATATAATAATGAAGGGATTATAGAAGATGTCATTTTACTTTCTGGTCAGAAAGCAGGAAGAAAAAATAGGCATCAAAAAATGCCACCATATATTTCATTAAGGAAGGAAAATGTTGAAGTTAGACAAGTTATCGTCTTAAAGGACTTTGAAGATGATAAAAGTAAGTGTCTCATGTAATTTTAACACTTATCTTTTAAGTATATTAATCATAATTAAAATAAGGGCTAATTACAGAATAACCAAAAATGGATAAGTAATATCACCAAATGATCAACTTTTCAACCTTTATCACAAAATGGCCACGTATCTTGCAAAATACCTCCTTTTTGTCAAATTGCTTTAATTTTATTTTTTTGCAAAAATAATTCCATTTTCGTGATTTTTAAGTTAGGACCATTGACAAAGCAATTTTTCAAAAAAGTTATCTTGTGAAATACGTGGTTGTTTTGTGATAAGCTCTTAAAATAATGTCCAGAGTTGAAACATCCCAAAAATACAGCCCAAAAATTTCATTTTTAAATCATTAATAAATTGTAATTATCATAGACCATGTATCTTAAAATAAAGTAATATCAGTCATCATATCAAAATCTAATATCACTTATCAGAGTAAATCTCCCAGGCTAGACTGTGGTGTGTGCCATGCGATCATCCCGAGCCCTTCTCTTTGCTAACTGAAGTACCTGAAACCAAAACTGAAAGTGTAAGCACGAAGCTTAGTGAGCTCCCCCAAACTACCACATACCATACACTTAACATATAACAAATAACATAACTCTGGGACTACTCCCAACTGCATCGGGACGAATCCCGACATCGGTTTACCCGACATCGGACTCCTACCCGACATCGGGCTTACCCCGACATCCGACCGCATCGGGCATCGGGCTTACCCCGGCACATACACAACATAACATATATCATAAACACATAACATAATCACATAATCTGCATCGGGCTTGCCCCGACATCGGACCGAAGCCCGGAACATATAACATATAACATAATCACATAAACTGCATCGGACCTGCCCCGACATCGGACTGAAGCCCGGAACATATAACATATAACATATAAACTAGCATACATCGGGCTTGCCCCGGAACACATAATACATTGTATAATAACTAACATACATCGGGCTTACCCCGGAACACATAACACATAACATGTAAACTAACATATATCAGGCTTGCCCTGGCATCAGACCGAAGCCCGGAACACATAACACATATCATATAACATGCATGAATCACAAAGACATCACGCATACTTAACTACTTCTCGGGACCGCCCCGGCATCGGACCGAAGTCCGGAAATATATAAACTGCATCGGGCTAACCCCGACATCGGGCTTACCCCGACATCGGGCTTACCCCGACATACTGCAACTACATAAACGGGCCGACATTGGTGCCTTAGACCCCTTCCTACTGGAGGAAAACTCACCTCACACTGTTGAAGTCCCGCTGACAAAATCCTAGCTGCTGGATGACAGATTCCCGAATCTGTCAACATCAAAATAACACCCAATTAATAATTGGGTTCCATCACATATACTCATAAGTCCATGCTTGGGGTAAAAGGTTGCTTTACCTCTATCTTAGCTTGATTCAAGCCCAAGGTCTAATCCCAAAAGCCCAAAAGTCTAATAATGAACCAAGGCCCAACCATGACCCATTTATGGCCCAATTTTCTTAATTGGGCCCAAGCCCCTTACATGGGCCTTACCCTTAAGCCCATTAAATTATTCTAGGTCCAATACTTGACATTCTGATGGTCCAATATCTTATGCTCATCAAGGCCCAAACTATGGCCCATCTATGGCCCAATCACCAAAACCCAATATAAAGGCCTAACTTAAGGCCCAAGTGAAATTAGGGTTTCACATAAAATGACAATTAGGGTTAAGTGTTTCTCACTTAACCCATTAAGGACTTAATCCATTAAGTCCACTACTCTACTAGATAAATCATATGGTGTAATCAGGCTTAATACATAGTCCAATTCCAATGGCCCAAAAATGTGGGTCCCGATAAGTCCAAGGCCCATAATCCAATATTAGGGTTTTCTAAACCCTAATTAGGGTTTCTCACCCAATCATAACCCAATAGGACAAAACTAAATCTTTAAGCCCATTAGGATTTCACTAGTCCCATTAGGGTTTCACTAGTCGGGCACCACCCACTACCACCTCAGGAAGTGGTGGTCAATGGCGGCTTACAGCAGCAGCTACCACCTCACGGTGGTAGGTATGGTTCTTTTCATTATTCTTTCGCTAATTACAATTACAACGCTTTAATATAAAAATAAACACACACACTAACTAATCTAAACACACACAGAGCCACCCTAGTGGTGGCCGGCGGTGGCACGTGGTGGCGGCGGCTAGACAAAACACACACGTATATACTTCAAATTGCATACTACACTCCAGCCACCCACCTGGTGGCTCAAGGCGGTAACAACGACGGTCTTGGGATGGCAGTGGCGGCGGCGACAGCGTTTGGCTGCAGCTCCCGGTGAAACAGCTGCGAGACGGCGTAGGAAACGGCAGTGCTAGCGACAACAACAGCGTCTGGGGTGGTGCTGACGACGACAACCACCATGGCCGGTCGCCATGGTGGTTCTTTATAACCCCTTCTTGACTGGACGTTCCTCGTTAGGCAAAACCACCTCGTGAGCCACGAACAGTACCGTCATTCATTGGTGGTGACTTAAACCGCAGCCCACACAACAGCCTCAAGATGACAGGCGGTTGCCGGAGAGCACCAGCGTCACAGTGAGGTCGCACGACGGCGACGTCTTCAACAAAGTGTGATGGAACGGATACGACAGGTGCACCGGCCTCGGAGACTTCCCTTGCAGCGCTGGTCGTCACCGGAAGAAGAGTAGCGGCGGTGGTGACTCAACGAAGGGAAGCGGCGGCGCTGGGTGGGGGAAATAAGGTGGAGGCGGATGATGCTTCCTAGTAGGGTTAGGGTTTGCATTTGATTAAATATGGAGGCTGCACGTTAAGGTGACGGGTTCACCCGTGCCCTTCAAACTTCTTTCATATTATTCAAGTTCAGCCCCTCCTTCACTAAAATCTTTTCAAATTTAATCCAATAGTTACCCTTTTGCCCCTGATTTCATAATTTCATTTCATTTTAGGTCTAAAACTTACCAAATAGCCCCTTAGCCCCAAAATCTCTTCAAATGAAGTCCCATAAGTTTCCATTTAGTCCCTACCTTCATAAATACTTACAAAATAAGTCTGAAACTTACACTTTGAACCCCCAACTTCTAAATTAGTAGCAATTAACTCCTTGAGACCAATACCTTGCTATATAATTATTGATTTTAGGGCTACTATACACTCATCAATTTATTCATTTATTTAATAAATAAACAGGGTGTTACAACTCTCCCCCACTTAAATTAGATTTCGTCCTCGAAATCATTTCTTACCATTCCTTATACGCCAAACTACTCAAGTAACATGGCCACAACACTGGGCACACCCTTGCCTTCCCAGGGTAGCCGTGACCAGTCTTCGCAAAGCCCTAAAATCCGCTGGTGAACGAATTCCTCGCCGTAAGATCACATCTACTTCGTCTGAAATCTTCTATCTTGAGATGGTCTGAATCCCTGACAGTCCACTCATACTGAATCATTATCATTTAACCCAATCTACTTATCCCTTAACTGACCAGTACCACTCAACTTTTGATAACTCAAGAATCCCACTATGTAACAGGATCACAGACCCAATTATCCCTGCAGCTCACTTATACTTGGCCAAGGCTCAGTTAATCCCGCTGTGAGTGACTTAGCACAACCCAAGAAATAGGTTACTCTGTCCGTACTTGCAACCCAAGACACAAATACTAATATTGCCCAAGCATAGAAACTACCCGCATCACTGAACTGCCGAAAATAGCATAATGCCCCATGGCTACTTTCCAAAATCTACCGAGACCTTCTGGGTCTCAATTCATTCGCCAGTCATCCTAGATACCGGATTCCAGCCCAGCTGCGGAGCGAAAGGTCTCCCACTTAGTCGCCTCACATGACTTCTGAACGAAATCCTTCTCTGGAACTAGTTGTCACTAGTTATTATACTACTGTGGCTCTAACAACCTTCTGATCTAACCGATCGGGTCCATGCATCGAATCCTGTCATCATCAAATCCAAGGCTAAAAGTGATTGCTACATGCCCAAGGGTAGCCTTATATCATAAACGACCTTAAACTGCCCATCGCTTCCTTGATCCCATGACTGCAGTGATGTCCCTACGGTCGTATCGCTGGCTCAAAACATGTCTAATCCCTCTGAGGAAATCCATAAACCAATCTGTGGATTTGCCACCCCCTCACTGCTACACCCAAACTGGTGGGTACTACTGTTCCTTCCGCGTTCTAACAACACGCTCATGCTATCTACTAACTTAGTGAATGTTACAGCTACACCCGCACACTCACAACACTCTAGAACCACCTTCCAACCTTGTGATTGCTACAGCTACGCCCGCAGACTTACAACACTTTCTCACACTATCTGGCTTCTAGTGGATGCTATGGCTACGCCCGCAGACTTATAACACTTTCTCACACTATTTGGCTGCTAGTGGATGCTACGACTACACCCGCAGACTTACAACACTCTAACACTATCTGGCTGCTAGTGAATGCTACGGCTACACCCGCAGACTTACAACACTCTAACACTATCTGGCTGCTAGTGAATGCTACGACTACACCCGCAGACTTACAACAATCTATCACTATCTGGCTGCTAGTGAATGCTACAGCTACACCCGCAGACTTACAACACTCTCCATACTGGGTCAAACACGTGCTTGACCTAACACTCTACTGAACTCATGTCCTGACTGGAATCCCCAACCTGATTCCCTAAGGCCTGCTATCACGTGACCCCGCAACATCAGTACCGTACCCAGGCCCGTGATTGAAGCGTCACAATAAACCACGAAATCATCTACACCCTTTGGCAGGGTGAGAACTAGAGTCTCGCACAACCGCCGTCTGAGAGTCTCGAAAGCTGTCTGCTGCTCAGGCCCCCATAGAAAGGCCACCGACTTCTTGGTCAGTCGGGTCAAAAGAACTGCAATCTTGGAAAAGTCCCGAATAAATCTCCGGTAATAGCCAGCTAGACCAAGGAAACTCCAAATCTCAGTTGGAGACCTCAGAATCTCTCACTGCATCACGACCTCTATCTTGGCCTGATCGACTAGTATACCCTTCTGGTTGACAAGGTGCCCAAGAAATTGCACCTCGCTCAACCTGAACTCACAGTTGGAGAACTTTGGAAAAAGTCTCTCCCTCCTCAGAGTCTCTAGCACCTCCCTCAGGCGCTCCTTGTGTTACTCCTTAGTCTTGGAATACACCAAGATGACGCTGTACTCTCCCAATCCTGCCATTGCTGCACTGTTTCTGGCACTGCAGGCCTCTCAAAAGCTGATCTAAAATCTTAGGTCTCCTCCCGAGACCCTTCTATATAAACAACTGATCTGGTTCCCTTTTCCCAATGTGCTCCAAGTCAATATCTCACTCTCGTGCTCTAGAAGTCATCTCATTGAGGGTCTCGCACCCCGAGTTACTCACGATAACCCTGCTATCATTTGGAGTATGTCCTGTTACCTTACCTTCTTCATTTCCTCATCTGATGCATACTGTGGTACCAAATAAGCTCTTTCCCGAGACTTGGCAGTGATCTCTGCCACAGTCTCAGTCGTCTGGTGGAGATCTAACCACTCTTGTGCCAACTGCTGCGCCTCAACCACCTGGGCAAACTCTGCCCCTTTATCTGGTCGAAAAGTCATCCCATGACATAACATCAACTACAACATCACCCAACTCACTACTAACCTCTTTTCATCAATCACATGCTCTTTCCTACAGGAGACAGGAAGTAAGTTGGATCTTGTCCCATTCGGGCAACGACTGATACGAGAAGCATTGGCGACATCTGCCAACCATCTGTTGCTAGTAATGGGGTCCCTAACCCCCATGATAATCTGGAGCTTCTCAAGCTCTGAACTCCCGAATCATCATCGTACGCATCCCTATCCTGGCTGCTATCTCAGTGCAGAGTGAACTCATCCTCTCATCACAAATCTCTAAAATGCCCTCCTTGATCATACTGAAGATCACAGGAGTCTAGTCAATGATACTGCGTGTACTATCAGATGGAATGAACTCCCTCATCTGACCATCAAGCTGCCCGGCTCCAGAGTCCAAGCCTGATCCCTCGCGGGCACCAGAACTACCATTTGGTCTATCACATAGCGTCACTATACTCGAAAACATACCAGCACAATCTTCATAGTACTCATCATAACTCGAGGGATCTCACACACTACAAGTTCCCTGAGTTCATCTCAGCTTTCCTTGATTCGAGTATGGATCCTCTGCTTTCAGTAGTACTGGCCCATACTACCTTCCACATCTATCCGTACTTTCCTCAAGAAGTACCTCGACTCCACTAAGTCCCTTCTACTACTACTATTGATCTCATACTAAACTCTTCCTAGGCTTGTCCTAGGGTAACTACCAACCCATTCTCCGCTATCAGCTGCATAAGAAGTCCCTGCTACCTCCCCCTAACTAGCTCGTGAATACTATTACATATCACTAAGACTAGATAATTCTTCGAATGAGAGATCCTACCCTACAACGGTTAGACTCAGACAAGAGCTGCACAATAGAGCTAGACCTAACCTTCTAAAATTATTTAATCCTCGCAATATGTAACATAACATATTCATTTACTAGTTAGTAAAAGATAACTAAGACTCCTAAAAGCACCAAGCAAGCAGCATTCGAGCATCGAGTACACATAATCAAGCATATACTACTCTCACTATCATACTGACTAATCTGTACTAGCATGCAGTTCTCATAAAGCTGAAACACATATAACAGGAACATAAAGCATCCTTCCTAGATCCTTAGTCCTAATCTAGCATGCAGTTCTCATAAAGCTGGTACACATAGCATAACATAAACTTGTATGGGTAATTTGGGAGTACTTATATGAGCTCGACTGATTGCATGCACCACACCCTTTTCTCTTTTTTCAAAGTTATTTTCTCTTTTCAAAATTCTTTTCTCTTTGTCAAAGTTATTTTTCTAAAAATGATTTTCTTATAAAAAATATCATACCAATTCCTTAGTTTGATTTCCGACACACCCAATAGTGTGCCTGAATCCCTCAAACAATGGCTTTGATACCAACTTGAAACATCCCAAAAATACAGCCCAAAAATTTCGTTTTTAAATCATTAATAAACTATAATTATCATAGACCACGTATCTTAAAATAAAGTAATATCTGTCATCATATCAAAATCTAATATCAATTATCAGAGTAAATCTCCCAGGCTAGAAAATTGTGGTGTGTGCCTTGAGATCATCCCGAGCCCTTCTCTTTGCTAACTGAAGTACCTGAAACCAAAACTGAAAGTGTAAGCACGAAGCTTAGTGAGCTCCCCTGATGCGACATCGGCTCCGACCACCTGCTCTGGAGGAGTGCTTCTACGCCGGAGACGGATCTGCGAGTTCACAACAGACAACCCCGTTAGAGACGCCCCAGGGACTATGCCCCGGGAGCGGACTCCGACGGTCAAGTTAGATCATCTGGAAGATCTGAGATGGTTCTCTTAGGCTAGAGAGAACCATCTTGGTGCTGGTAGTGTATGGTGGTTAACGGCGGCAGGTGGCGGCTGAGCCACCCGACCGGAGTATAGGGTGGCGGCTCAGCCAAAGGGCAGGATCCCCCTTCATGGAGGAGGTACTGTTCATTATATAGGGGACAATTAGGTCAAGGGGAATTAGGTCAGGCCTTGGGCCAGCCCAATTCAGGCCCAGCTAGCAAGGAGCTGGGCGAGGCCGCCCGGAGGCGCCGGGCGGGGTTGGAAAGCGCACACTAGGCAAGGCTGGCGGGTGCGCATCAGGCAAGGCTGGGCAAGGCCGCCCGGAGGAGCCGGGCGGGGCCGACAAGCGCGCACCAGGCAAGGCTGGCGGGCACGCACCAGGGAAGTCTGGTAAGGGAGTCCCCAGCAAGGCTGGCAAGGGAGAGCCAGGCCAGGGAGCGCCAGGCCGGGTCTGCGGGGGAGTCCCTAACAAGGCTAGCAAGGGAGTCCCCAGCGAGGCTGGCGGGAGCGCACCAAGCAGGGCTGGCACGCTAGAGTGGTCTAGATCATGCTAATAGACCATACATCATCAAGTCCCCCCAGTCCGATGTTATTCGTACACGGCCAATGACATTGGACTGGACTTAGTCATATAGACCAGCAGGAGAGTCCCCAGCGAGGCTGGCAAGGGGGCGCCAGGCGAGGCTGGCACGCCAGAGCTGTCTAGGCCATGATAATGGACCATATATGAACAAGTCCCCCCAGTCCGATGTTATTGGTTTGCGGCCAATGACATTGGACTGGATTCAGTCATATAAACTATGTGTCATCAAGTCCCCCTAGTCCGATCAGATCGGACTAGACAAAGCACCAATATGTCAAAGAATGAAAAGAAACGACCGAACCTTTCCAACAAGAATCGTGGTGATGCGCAATGAGCCGGGCATGTGTTGGCTAAATGACCTTTCCTTGTTAGGAGTGCAATTTGGTCGATATGATGCAATGTAGCTGTTGTTGCGATCATGTAGAGCGAGGCTGTTGATAATGCTATGCGGAGCGGGGTCACTATGTGACAATAATGTCGATAGGGCGTCGGGCCAAGGTAGTTGAGAAGCGTAAGCTTTCCTTTCAGTCCCTAAGACTGTTATCCGACACAACCATTGTTGTAGTTACGCACAAACAGAATGTCACCGATAACCCTCTACGTAGTCTTCTTTGCATGAGAACCAATAACCGTCCTGAAGGTGTTTCCGAAGTACACTATACCTAACTGGATTCCCCCCAGTCTGATGTGGGTAGCATAGGTAGCCGGATCAGACTATGACAAGTAAGGCAAGGTTGCTATGTCAATTCGCGACGAAGTGGCAAAACTCTTTGTACGAGATAGACATTGTAAAACCGATAAGCCGTAAGGTTGTTGACCGTGTCATAGGTGGTAGAGGTTTTGGGAGCTGGGCGATTAGGTTGGTAGCGGGGATCACGCGGCGAGACTATTGCCGATAGCCTGACAATAGAATTGTCGAGGGATAGGCAGTGAGGCTATGGGTTGGGGTTGCATAGCAAGACCGTTTTCCGAGAGGCAGGAAACAGAGGTGCTGTGGGATACGCGACGAGGCTACAAGTAGGGTTGCACAGCAAGACCGTTTTCCGAGAGCCAGGAAACAGAGGTGCTGTGGGATACGCGACGAGGCTACAGGTCGGGTTGCACAGCAAGACCATTTCCGAGAGCCAGGAAACGGAAATGTTGTGGGATACGCGGTGAGGCTACAGGTAGGGTTACGCAGCAAGACCGTTTTCCGAGAGCCAGGAAACAGAGGTGCTGTGGGGTCGAGGTAGGAGGGCCGCTGTCGGGATGACCTTCTTGCTGGAGAGTAACCTCACTATAGCGGGGTGTAATGTGGATAACACTTCATCGATCGTCCGAGCACAAGAGAACCATGGTGACTGTGAGAGAGGATACACCGAGATCATGGTGTTAGACGTGGAATAAGCTTGTGATGTGCAACTTATGGTGCGCGACGATGCGCGACTTATGTTGCGCGACTTAGGAGAATAGCTCGGGCTTAGCAGCCAGCGAACATGGAGATGTCATGCGTGAAAGCATCGCGTGTAACAGATCAGGTTTGGCTGCATATGATCGTAGATAGATCACGCGAGAGAGCATCGCGTGGAATGGATCGGGTTTGGCTGCCAGCGATCGTAGATAAATCATGCGGGAGAGCATCGCGTGGAATGGATCGGGCTTGGCTGCCGATAATCGTAGATAAATCACGCGGGAGAGCATCGCGTGGAATGGATCGGGCTTGGCTACCAGCGATAATAGATAAATCACATGGAAGAGCATCGCGTGTAATGGTATAGCCAAAGGTTGCAAGCCTTTGAGCCTCGTTAGCGGAGCATGCTGCTATAATGGAGTCGGGCTGAGAAGCCAGGCGACTCGAGGCAAAGGTACTGAACCTCGCATGCGGAGCTTGCCGCTATAATGGAGTCGGGCTGAGAAGCCAGGCGACTCAAGGCAAAGGTACTGAACCTCGCATGCGGAGCTTGCCGCTATAGAGTCGGGCTGAGAAGCCAAGCGACTCGAGGCAAAGGTACCAAACCTCACATGCGGAGCTTGCCGCTATAATGGAGTCGGGCTGAGAAGCCAGGCGAGTCGAGGTGAGGGTACTGAACCTCGCATGCGGAGCTTGCCGCTATAATGGAGTCGGGATGAGAAGCCAGGCGACTCGCGGCGAAGGTACTGAACCTTGCATGATTGGGCGTAGCCCCCAACAATCTATGTTTCTAGCTCGTGTTATCAGTCTGGGTTAAAGCGAAATGGTACCTGATGCTTTGCTGCATCGCTAGTCTACTAATAATTGATGCCTCGGTGTCTTGGCTATTTGCGGAGAGCTATGTGGCGGTGCTACTTACAGCTTGATAGTGTAGTTGCTGTTAGGAGGTGCGCAGAGAGACCGCTGTCAGGAACTGGTCAGCAGGGCCATTGAGGCCCGGGCAGCGAGCTGCTAGCGATAGGTGAGTAACACGTCTATTGAGAGTTGGGCAACAAGACTACCGAGAGTTGGACCACGAGGCTACTCTTTCAATCCGGAATACCACTGTCACCTCAGGGATGCACCATCACGTACGACATTGTCTTTTCATATACTTTAACTCTACCCCTTCGAAATAAAAATCACTTCTGCATAGTGTCATACCAACTCTTCTCCCCCCCCCCCCTTTTTCTCAAAAGAGGGGAAGGAAGGGAATAATGGATGCATAGCTGTTGGAAACTGGGCGACACAGGTGCTGGCAGAGGCTAAATGACACAAGTGCCGACAAAAGTTGGGCAGCGCAGCTGCTGAGCTGGGTCGCATCGTTGCTGAGGGCCGAGCTGCACGACTGTTGAGATCTAGGCACCGTGGCTGTTGAGAGTCGGGCAGCGAGACTAGCGGGATCTGGTCAACATGAATGGTGAAGGCTGGGTAGCGAGACTGCTTGGAGCTGGCCAATACGAGCAATACGGTTGCTGATGGTTATTTTAAAATGCTTCACGAGTAGTAGTAGTAGCGCACTACTCTTCTCCCTCCTTTTTTTATTTTTTTTATTTTTTTTATTTTGAAATGTCGAGTGGTTGGACCGCATTTTCTCGGATCGGGCTTAACTTGACTGAATTGGAGCGTATGAGTATTGGGTTGTTGATCTTTACAAGTAACCCATGTTTTTTTTTTATTTTATATATTATTGTTGATGTGGTACGATAAGATGCCAATTTGCTCGAGGCCTAGAATATGTTAGAGCCCAAAATGAACTTTGTAAGGAGCCCACATGAAAATGATGAGCCCAATTTCTCCTCTCCTCATTTTTGTTCTTGTAAAATTGATCCATTTTGATTGGTGAGCAGCTCAATATAATGAAATGCTAGCCCAAAATAAATCAGTTGGGGCCCAATTTTCATGGAGCCCAAAATGAATGTACGAGTCCAAGTTATCGGCCCAATTATTCATTAATCGTCCCAGATACGAGATGTTTGCTAGTGCCCTAATTCCTTCTTGTCATCTACATGGGACGAATCAGGCAGTTGGGTCCGTTGTGAGTTTCATGACGGACATGGAGGTGAAGGATCGAACCAAAGCTTCACTTTGTCGGCTTCCCTATTGTGGAGGGTCTGCGGTTGCATATGGTGACGCGATGATGGCAATCGGCGATGACAACAATTGGAGTGGTTGACTAGTTCTTTTGGTTTCAGTTCCTAGTAGTAGGACATAGTTCTTCTGTGGTGGTGATTGTTGGTGTTGATGAAGGATCGACGAGTTATGGTTGCTGGAAGGGTTATCGTTGGTTCCGGTGAATCGCTGCTATAGAAGCTTGGTCGGAGGTGCTTCGATTACACTGGCATCGCCGCCCTGCTAGGTCTCTCTTGAAGGAGGTCTTCAACAGGTATGGTCTGACGGTGATGATGGCGGCTAGGTCTTCCTTGTCGGATTCTCGAGCGCCTGTTACTGGAGTAATGGTGGTTTATTGGTGGTGCTCATATTTGGTTGTTAGTTACAAATCAAGACACGGAGGCCGGCGGGTGCTGCTGGAGATGCTTTGCCAGAGGAACAATGTCTTGTAATTGGGATTGACTGGAGATGGCGACTGCTAGTATTGTTCCGGGGATCGCTACTGTTAGGCGACGGTTCAGTGGTGACGATGACGGTGTCATCTTCTCAATTTGTTGTTGAGCGGAGAAGATGGTAGAGCTCGGTAGATGGTCCAATGGATGCGGTTGACTTGGTGGTGCTCTAGCTCTCGTGCGCGGTGATTAATTGAACACAGGGGATGCCTATAGAGTTTGGAGGCGACTGGTGGAGCAGCGGTCGATTCTGGCCACAGGAAGTGTTTCGTCAGAAGGAACGGGGTCGCGAAGGTGCCTGGTCGGAGGAGGCGGTCGGAGGTGGTCTTCTGGGTCGCTGGGATTGAGTAGGTGGACTGGCGGAGCTAGGTGCGACCGGGGATTGAGTAGTTGGGGCTTTCCTGCCAGAGAAGTTGTTAAGCCAGGGATAACCGGGAGCTGCTAGTGTTTGTGCTGCTGTGAAGCGGTGGTCGCGACTGGAGGTTTTCAGTTGGTGGTGCTCACGTTCCGACGAGAGAAGCTCGGGTTTCGGGAAGTCTTTGGCTGCCCGGGAAGATGTGTTAACCGGTGGGTCCCGCTTTTTTGTTTTTTCTGTACATAAGGGATTGGACCAGATGGGTCCAGCTTTGTTTCTGACTTTTGTAGACTGTCATTTGTCAGGTGCACTGTGCACCTTTACCCCTCTTTTTTTGTCAGCAATGAAACGACAACAACAGTTGAACAACAGCTGTATGTTGTATTTGGGTTTCTCTTTGTGTTATATCTGCATTGAATATACTTTTTTTTGACTAACCAGTAAATTTAGAAAATAATAGGGTAAAACCTTGAGGTAAAAAATATGGTTTAAATGGTTTTGGAGCATATAAAAATCGCAGCAACATAACCTGAGTAAACTTGTAATATAAATCATAAACTAAAAAGTGTTTTCTAGAAATATGTAAACTGTAAGTAGGTTAAAACCTATTAACATTTCTCCTCCCTTCTCTTTTTTCTTGAAGGTTTTGTAAAATGTACAAGCCATATGGCTGTATGTACAAATAATTGTTACAATGGGTAACAATGTACATGGAAATGCACAGGTAGAGAAGGATCTTCAGATAATGCATGAACAAGAGATGAGATAAAACTCATAAAACACTTCTTTTCTTCTCAACTTACTGGGAAAAACCCCAAAATATAAACAAAAACGGATTTGACAAAGTCTCTTCTTATAAAATTTTCTTTTCCCTTCAGCTTGCTCAAAAAGCTATTGAAATATGAAAAAGAAACACATCTCATAAATTTTCGTTTTTCTTTTTTGGAGCCTCCAAAGGAAGCACTAACTTGAATGAAGGTAAATAACCACAAAGAATTTCTCTTCTTTTCAAGTTGTTTGATAAAACACCAAAATAAAAACGAAAATGGGTTAGGAACTCATAAGAGTTTCATTCTTCATGACTTGCTGAAGAACCCATCAAAGTATAAACGGAAAAAATGGATCTGATAAAATCTTTTAAAGCTTAAGAGTTGTTTAGATGAACTAAAACGAAATATCACAACATATTTGAGCAAAAAACGAGACAGATCTGAAGATCTGAACGAGAAAAACTCAACAGATCAAGAGATCTGAACTAAAAAGTAAGAAGATCAAAAGATATGAACGATGGTTAAACAGATCTGAAGAGATATTGTGAAGAACCAAATTGATCTGAACAGATCTTGGCAAAAGCCAAACGGATCTGAACCAAATGGTGCTAGAAATGAACAGATCTGAGAAGAACCTGAGCTGAAGCACAACAGATCTGAACAGATCTAGGCAAGAATAAGGTGATGGCTGCTTGTTCGAGTCCGGGATAACGCCAAATGATGCGACATCGGCTCAGGACACCTGCTCTGGAGGAGTGCTTCTACGCCGGAGACGGATCTGCGAGTTCACAACAGACAATCCCGTTAGAGCCGCCCCAGGGACTGTGCCCCGGGAGCGGACTCCGACGGTCAAGTTAGATCATCTGGAAGATCTGAGGTGGTTCTCTTAGGCTAGAGAGAACCATCTTGGTGCTGGTGGTGTATGGTGGTTAACGGCGGCAGGTGGCGGCTGAGCCACCCGGCCAGAGTATAGGGTGGCGACTCAGCCAAAGGGCAGGATCCCCCTTCATGGAGGAGGTACTGTTCATTATATAGGGGACAATTAGGTCAAGGGGAATTAGGTTAGGCCTTGGGCCAGCCCAATTCAAGCCCAGCTAGCAAGGAGCTGGGCGAGGCCGCCCGGAGGCGCCGGGCGGGGTTGGAGAGTGCGCACCAGGCAAGGCTGGCGGGTGCGCATCAGGCAAGGCTGGGCAAGGCCGCCCGGAGGCACCGGGCGGGGCCGGCGAGCGCGCACCAGGCAAGGCTGGCAGGCGCGCACCAGGGAAGTCTGGTAAGGGAGTCACCAGCAAGGCTGGCCAGGGAGCGCCAGGCCGGGCCGGCGGGGGAGTCCCCAACAAGGCTAGCAAGGGAGCCCCCAGCGAGGCTGGCGGGAGAGCATCAAGCAGGGCTGGCATGCTAGAGTGGTCTAGATCATGCTAATAGACCATACATCATCAAGTCCCCCCAGTCCGATGTTATTGGTACACGGCCAATGACATTGGACTGGACTTAGTCATATAGACTAGCAGGAGAGTCCCCAACGAGGCTGGCAAGGGGGCGCCAGGCAAGGCTGGCGCGCCAGAGCTGTCTAGGCCATGCTAATGGACCATATATCAACATCCCCCAAACTACCACATACCATACACTTAACATATAACAAATAACATAACTCTGGGACTACTCCCAACTGCATCGGGACGAATCCCGGCATCGGCTTACCCGACATCGGACTCCTGCCGAGCATCGGGCTAACCCCGACATCCGATCGCATCGGGCATCGGGCTTGCCCCGACATCGGGCTTACCCCGGCACATACACAACATAACATATATCATAAACACATAACATAATCACATAATCTGCATCGGGCTTGCCCCGACATCGGACCGAAGCCCGGAACATATAACATATAACATAATCACATAAACTGCATCGAGCCTGCCCCGACATCGGACTGAAGCCCGGAACATATAACATATAACATATAAACTAGCATATATCGGGCTTGCCCCGGAACACATAATACATGGCATAATAACTAACATACATCGGGCTTGCCCCGACATCGGGCTTACCCCGGAACACATAACACATAACATGTAAACTAACATACATCAGGCTTGCCCCGACATCGGACTGAAGCCCGAAACACATAACACATATCATATAACATGCATGAATCACAAAGACATCACACATACTTAACTACTTCTCGGGACCGCCCCGACATCGGACCGAAGTCCGGAAATATATAAACTGCATCGGGCTAACTCCGACATCGGGCTTACCCCGGCATACAGCAACTACATAAACGGGCCGACATTGGTGCCTTAGACCCGTTCCTACAGGAGGAAAACTCACCACACACTGCTGAAGTCCCGCTGACAAAACCCTAGCTGCTGGATGACAGATTCTCGAATCTGTCAACATCAAAATAACAACCAATTAATAATTGGGTTCCATCACATATACTCATAAGTCCATGCTTGGGGTAAAAGACTGCTTTACCCCTATCTTAGCTTGATTCAAGCCTAAGGCCCAATCCCAAAGGCCCAAAAGTCTAATAATGAACCAAGGCCCAACCATGACCCATCTATGGCCCAATTTTCTCAACTGGGCCCAAGCCCCTTACATGGGCCTTACCCTTAAGCCCATTAAATTATTCTAGGTCCAATACTTGACATTCCGATGGTCCAATATCTCATGCTCGTCAAGGCCCAAACTATGGCCCATCTATGGCCCAATCACCAAAACCCAATATAAAGGCCTAACTTAAGGCCCAAGTGAAATTAGGGTTTCACATAAAATGACAATTAGGATTAAGTGTTTCTCACTTAACCCATTAAGGACTTAATCCATTAAGTCCACTACTCTACTAGATAAATCATATGGTGTAATCGGGATTTATACATAGTCCAATTCCAATGGCCCAAAAATATGGGTCCCGATAAGTCCAAGGCCCATAATCCAATATTAGGGTTTTCTAAACCCTAATTAGGGTTTCTCACCCAATCATAACCCAATAGGCCCAAAACTAAATCTTTTAGCCCATTAGGGTTTCACTAGCCGGGTACCCCAGAACGGCTTGACATGGGTAGGTCAACACCCCAGAATGGCTTTACACGGGTAGGTCGGCACCCCAGAATGGCCGTACCGGGTAGGATGAACTCGCGTAGCCTCTCGTCTACTGGCTCGGAACCTGATCCCGAACCCGATCCCTCTCCTGAACTGCCAACTGCTGGCCTCGAACGTAGTACCACCATTCTGCAATACATAATGATAAATGTCAGTGATACTGATACATCTAGAGGGATCACATCTATCACAAGTTCCATGGTCTTGCCTCAGCCTTCCTCGATTCAAATACAGATCCTCTGCTTTCAGTAGTACGGGCCCATACTACCTTCCACATCTATCCGTACTTTCCTCAAGAACTGCCTTGACTCCACCAAGTCCCTTCTACTACTATTGTTCTCTGCTACTCTCATCCTAGGCTTACCCTAGGGAAATCTCCGACCCAACCCAGTCCTCAGCTGCTGAAGGTCTCCTTGTAATGCCAATTAGCCATTACCTGAATACAATCACATGCAACGAGGCTCGGATAATCCTTCGAGTAAGGGACTCATCCCTACAACGGTTAGGACTCAAAGAAGAGATGCGCAATAGGGTCAAATCCAATCCTCTAAGATTATTCAACCCTGATCACATGTGACTTAACATATTCACCTAATAGCTAACTCCCATCACTCCAAGTCCCACAAAGCACAAAGCGAGCAACATTCAGACAAAAGGGAACAATCTCAAGCAATTCTATCCTCATAACAAGAATCTGTACTAGCATGCGATGATAAGCTCATACTGTCAGGCATAACCTAAACAGGCTATCTTACTACTGTCTACCCAATACTAGCATGCAATTCTCATAAAGTTGTAACACATAAGGCATCATTCCTAGATCCTTAGTCCTATTCTAGCATACTGTTCTACTGAAACTGATAAACATAACGTAACTTGTATGGGTACTTTGGGGAAAGACTTACTCGAGCTCGGCCGGTCGCGCACATCACACACCTTGTTCTTTCTTAAAACTCTCTTCCTTAGCTTTTTGAAAACCATTTTTTTTGTAAAAATCTTTTAATCCCTCGATTTGAGTCCAGGCACTCCCGAAGGTGTGTCCGAATCCGTCAAACCAGGGCTCTGATACCAACTTGTAACGACCCAATTTTCACGTCCAAAAATTTCATTTTTAATTAATGGATTTGCATAAAATTGGTAAGTAAAAAATGTGAAATCATATCATCTCATAAAACAATGTATCATGTCTGAAAACCCAAATCCTAAAAATAGTATCATGTCAGAGTACAATCCCAGAATATCTCATAGTGCGGAAAACAATGAGTGTGTGTATGATGTGCTGCTACCGCATCGGCTTCTTCCCCTTTGCTGAAGAGGTACCTGAAACCAAAACTGTAAACTGTAAGCACGAAGCTTAGTGAGTTCCCCCATCGACCACATACCATACAATCATATAGTATACATACTGCCGGGCAATTTTGGGGTGCCCGACCTACCCGGTACGGCCATTCTGGGGTGCCGACCTACCCTTGTCAAGCCATTCTGGGGTGCTGACCTACCCATGTCAAGCCGTTCTGGGGTGCTGACCTACCCTTCGGTCCTAACAGCCGAACCTCGGGGACTATTCCCCTCCTACTACCAATATGACATATAACATATCATACCAGCATATAAACATATCATAACATACTGTCAGACATATCTGGGGTGTCCGACCTACCCTTCGGTCCTAACAGCCGAGCCTCAGGGACTATTCCCCTCCTACTACCACTATCACATATAACATATCATACCAGCATATAAACATATCATAAGATACTGTCAGACATATATGGGGTGTTCGACCTACCCTTCGGTCCTAACAACCGAACTTGGGGACTATTCTCCCCCTACCACCACTATCACATATAACGTATCATGCCAGCATATAACATATCAGGTAGTAGCAAACCTAGATGAATATCACAAAGACAATCATCTAACATACAACTCCTACTGGTGGGCCGGCATTGTGGCCGTAGACCCACCGCTATTGGAAGGTAACTCACCTCGTATGAGTAACTGCTGACGATCTGGATGAGAGATCTCTGCTGCTACTGCTCCGGAAATCCTCCGACTATAAACCCCACAAAACACTCAGTCAGAATCTGGTAACTACTCTTAGGGTAAAATGACTATTTTACCCCTGACCAAGTCAAAATGAAAGTCAAAGTCAACTTTCAGTTGACCTGACTCGCCGCGTTGGGCCGCCAACTCGTCGAGTCCCTATCCTTTCCACTGTCCTCATCCACGCCTCTACTTGTCGAGTTTAGCAATGACTCGACGAGTTCTCCTTCTATACGAACATCGAATGATCCTTCATCCGACTCGCTGAGTTGTATGAACAACTCGTCGAGTTCACCTTCATCTGTTGAACAAGTCCTGACCTTGACTCGCCGAGTTGTATGAACAACTCGTCGAGTTCATCTTCAATTGTTGGGAGATTGCCTTGGACTCGCCGAGTTTGCTCATGCACTCGTCGAGTCCTATGAACTCCAGGTCTATGGCGAAGTCCAATACGTTGGGCCACTCCCTTGGACCCTCTAAAACCCTTCTAACACTCAACTGAGTCCCCTTGACCCTCAACAGATTTGGGGACATCAAGCCTTGGACTCGCCGAGTCCCAAGAACGACTCACCGAGTCTAGATTATCCAAGTCTCATTTCTCGATTTCTGGTGTACAACACTTATCCAAAATATAGATCTAGGCTCCTAAGATCGATCTGGCACGTAAAGTTACGGACTTTACGTGCATGCATGGGACTATGAGCTAAAAAGACCCTAAAAGAAGCTCTTAAGTTGCATGGGGCTTTCCATGGGAGCAAAGGTAGTCCCTTTCTGCCTTCTAACCCCTTAATGAGCCTGGATGTGAAGCCTTAACCCCCAACCATGCTTGTAATCATGGTTGGTCACCAAGAATGGCTTATAAAAGCCCTAAATCTCCCCAAAAAGGGATCTAATACAAGAAGGAGCAAGGTGTCGACTTTATACCTTCCAAGAACTGTAGATGATGCACAAGCTTGACTCCTCTGGTCTCATCTTGATTTCTCTTGGTTTTTCCTTCCTTCTTGTCACCACGAAGCACTAAAACCACCAAAAAGCCCTTAGATCTTTCACAAAACAGCTAAGGTTCAGAATGGAGTGTTCTAGGAGCATAAAGGGGCGATGGAGGCTGTATAAGGTTGTTTAAATAGGGTGCAAACCCTTAGATTAGGGTTTTGTCCAGTCAGAGTCTACTCGTCGAGTCTTGCCGCCGACTCGACGAGTCCGCCACTTATCCCCCGGGCCCAAGTCGCTACTACTCGACGAGTTGGGCCATCAACTCGTCGAGTCCCAGCCCAAATTGTGAAAATACTTGAATGAAATACATACCAGGAATCGGGTGCTACAAATCTCCCCCACTTATTTTAGACTTTGTCCTCGAAGTCTGCTGCTCGTTCCTGGAAAAGCTCTGGGTAATGCTCCATCATCTCATCCACCGGCTCCCACGTCCACTCTGAGCCCTTCCGGTGCTGCCATTGCACCTTCACCAGCTCGACCCTCTTATTCCTCAGATCCTTCGACTTCCGATCGAGGATCGCCACAGGCCACTCAATGTAATTCAGGCTGTCGTCAACCTGAATATCCTCCAGGGGCGCCACTGCCAAATCGTCCACCAGGCACTTCCGCAGCTAGGAGACGTGGAAAGTGCTGTGGATCTGACTGAGTTCGGCTGGCAGATCCAACCTGTACGCCACCTTGCCCACCCGGGCTATAACCCTGAAAAGTCCAATGTACCTGGGGCCCAACTTGCCCCGTTTCCTTAATCGGATGACGCCCTTCCATGGCGACACCTTCAGGAGAACCATATCCGCGACCTGGAACTCCAGGTCTGAACGGCGCTTGTCAGCATAACTTTTCTGCCGACTCTGTGTAGTCTGAATCCTGCTCTGGACCTGCTGAATTCTCTCTGTCGTCTTGAGCACCACTTCGGTGCTCCCCATGACTTTCTGGCCAACCTCATCCCAACATATAGGGGTCCTGCACTTCCTCCCGTATAACATCTCAAAGGGAGGACGATTGATACTCGTGTGGTAGCTGTTGTTGTACGAGAACTCAGCCAATGGGAGGTAAGTGTCCCAACTACCACCGAAGTCTAGCACACACACCCGCAACATATCCTCCAGAGTCTGGATGGTCCGCTCGCTCTGAACATCCGTCTGTGGGTGAAAGGCGGTGCTGAAGTGCAGACGAGTACCCAACTCATCGTGGAATTTCTTCCAGAACCTGGAAGTAAACCGCACATCCCTGTCAGAAATCACGGAGACTGGCACCCCGTGTCGTGCCATCACCTCTCGAATGTAGATGTCGGCCAACTTCTCGGCCGAGATACTCTCCTGGATCGGTATAAAATGGGCACTCTTGGTCAACCGATCCACGATGACCCATATGGAATCCACTCCCCGCACGGTCCTGGGAAGTTTGGTGATGAAGTCCATGGTAATATCTTCCCACTTCCACAGGGGAATATCCAATGGCTGCATCTTGCGGTGTGGCCTCTGGTACTCGGCCTTGACCTTCCTGCAGGTCAAGCACCGCTCCACATACCATGCTACATCCCGCTTCATGCAGGGCCACCAATAATCAAGACGAAGATCTCTATACATCTTCGTCGCCCCGGGATGAATGGAGAATCGGGATTTATGCGCCTCCTCCATCAGAACCTGGCGCACGCCCCCGAGGTATGGAACCCACACCCTGCGGTGTAGTGTCAATAATCCCTGGCTATCATAGTCGAAGGAGGAAATCTGACCCACTATATGCTCGCTCTTCCGATGTTCCTCCTTCATAGCCTCCTGTTGGGCCTCTCAGATCTGCTCCAATAGTGGAGTCACCACTGTCATCCGCATGCAAACGTCTCTGACCAGCACTGCCTTGCGGCTAAGCGCATCGGCCACCACATTAGCCTTCCCCGGGTGGTAAAGGATCTCACAATCATAATCCTTCACCACGTCCAACCACCGACGCTGCCTCATGTTCAGATTCGACTGATCCATGAGGTACCTCAAACTCTTGTGGTGCGTGTAAATGGTACATCGGACCCCATAGAGGTAGTGTCGCCAAATCTTGAGGGCGAAGACAATCGCCCCCAACTCCAAATCGTGCGTCGGGTAGTTCACCTCGTGAGGCTTCAACTGCCTCGAGGCGTAGGTGATGACATGCCCTCTCTACATCAGTACTGCGCCCAAACCCGAAATAGACGCGTCGCAGTACACCAAAAAATCATCTACGCCCTCTGGCAGGGCCAAGATTGGCGCCTCACACAATCTCAGTCTCAGTGTCTCAAAAGCCGCCTGTTGCTCAGGCCCCCAACGAAAGACTACGACCTTCTTCGTCAGCCGTGTCAAGGGTACGACTATCTTGGAGAAATCCTGGATGAATCTCCGATAATAGCCGGCTAATCCCAAGAAACTCCGAATCTCAGATGGAGACTTCGGAACCTCCCATCTCATCACGGCATCTACCTTGGCCGGGTCGACCAGAATACTGTTCTGGTTGACAAGGTGCCAAGAAACTGCACCTCACGCAACCATAACTCACACTTGGAGAACTTGGCGTACAAGCTCTCCCTCCGCAGAGTCTCCAAAACCTCCCGCAGATGCTCCTCGTGCTCCTCCTGCGTCTTGGAGTAAACCAAGATATCATCGATGAAATCTATCACGGACCGATCCAGCATCAGTCTACGTACGCGGTTCATGAGATCCATGAACGCGGCAGGAGCATTGGTGAGCCCGAAGGGCATCACCACGAACTCGTAGTGACCATAGCGAGTCCGAAACGCAGTCTTCTGCACATCCTCCTCTCTGACCCTCATCTGATGATAACCTGAGCGCAAATCGATCTTGGAGAACCAAGATGCTCTCTGTAACTGGTCAAATAGGTCGTCAATCCTCGGGAGTGGGTAACGGTTCTTCACCGTTACCTTGTTCAGCTCCCGGTAGTCTATGCACATGCGATGTGACCCGTCCTTCTTCTTAACAAATAGGATCGGGGCTCCCCAAGGCGAACTGCTCGGCCTGATAAATCCCTTGTCTAGCAGCTCCTACAGCTGCGTAGACAACTCCTGCATCTCGGGAGGAGCCAACCGATATGGTGCCTTGGCTATCGGAGCCGCACCAGGAACTAGGTTGATCCTGAACTCCACCTGTCGCTCCGGAGGTATCCCAGGAAGCTCCTCTGGGAACACGTCTGCGTAGTCTCGCACCACCGGAACCTTGCCCACCGTCGCCTTACCCGCCTCCCGGGTATCCATAACATATGCGACATACCCGGCGCAGCCCTGCTGTAGGTAGCGCCTAGCCCTCGCGGCTGAACAAAATGTGGGTCCACACTGCCACCTCTCGCCGTGGATCACCAACTCCCCCCCACTTGGGGTCCTGACTCGCACTAGCTGTTGTGCGCAATCTATGACCGACCCATTGGGGCTCAACCAATCCATGCCTATAATCACCTTGTTCCCACGTAACAGAATGGGAACCAAGTCTACCTGGTAGCGCTCCTCAAATAACCTCAGAACGCAATCTATGAAAACTGTTGATGCTCGCACCGATCGGTCATCGGTAATCTCTACCTCTAAAGGGCAATCCAACACGCCCGAAGACTCAGGAAACCTCTTGCTAAGTGCAAGAGAAACAAAAGATCGAGTGGCACTTGAATCGAACAACACCTGTACTGGGATACCGTTCACATGGAACGATCCTAAATGTATACACAGAGCACATATCAATATCATAAGCATCATATAAATAAATCAGAGGGAAAGAATCATACCCGTCACCACATCGGGTGCGGCGCGTGCCTCCTCGGTAGTCAACTAGAAGGCCCGACTCCTCACCACTGGAGCCACTTACTTGCCCTGCCGGCCATCAGTAATCCGTAGGGTCGCTGGGGTTGGCGCCTTCACTGGCGCTGCTGCTGTCAACTGGGGGCAGTTAGCCTTCTTGTGGCCCCTCTGGTTGTAGTGGAAACACAACAACTCGGATATCTGAATAGCGGGTGCAGGGGCGGTACAATCCCATGCATGGTGGAAACACAAAAACATAGTGGTCCCCGGAAACGATAAAGACACAGTTCCATACGATCTAAACCTAATGACAGAGCCCTACAGGGTCCCATGCATGGTGGAAATCTTCCATATCTTATATGTTTAATCTACACATGAGGGAAACACATGTACTTGTGAACATATGCATATCTTCACTTATATGTTTCATCTGAACACGAATGAAAGGAAACAACTTTTGAGCATTTGAATTGGATGTGATACACATGTAAATCACAAGTGAATCACATATGAATTACATGTAATTCACATGTAAATCACATGTAATTCACATATGAATCACATGTAATTCACATGTAAATCACAAGTGTCATACCCCCGAACCAGACGACGGAAACGTCCGGGGGCGGGTGACTTCATCTTGTAATATCATCACAGTGTATATAAATGAATCAAAGACAACATCATCACCATACATTCAATAATACAACATAGAGAGTTTACATCCCAAAATATTAAATGTATGATGAAAACAAAATACAGCAAAAGTCCACATGTTCTCGATGACCGACCTGCTTATCGTGTTCCTGAGAATACAAGTTATTTTGAATACGTCAACATATGTAATGTTGGTGAGTTCATAAGCATGTTTGGATGAAAAACTTTGTATCATTTTGTAAACACCATAAAATCCTATATTTTCTGAAAAAAATGGTTTGAGAGTTTTGTTTCAAATCTGGTATTAAAGCATGTGTATTCCTGCTTTTGACAGTGAATAAAAAGAGAGTGTTCCAGAAAATCCGATATTTTCTGTTGTAAGTAAATGGTAGTGTATAATGTATTTCCCAGAAAATTCGATATTTTCTGCTTGTAAAAGAGTTGTAGTCTTAAAACCATAAGACCCGAGTAATGTACTAAACATATGGTTCGTACATTGTATCAATAGTATTGTATGTGTATTCCGTAAATTTATTGTGTTGTTAATCTCTATGTGAGTCGTTATAACCATGCTTGATGTGACTGATATGCCTGTCATGACGTTCTTCAGGCGTCGCTTGTTTAATGTGACATCCCCATTTTCACGGCCAAAAAAGACCGATTTGTTTATGCTTTATTTTGAAAATCATATTAACCTTTTAAAGAAAAGAGTTGCGGAATTTGTTCCCAGAAAAACATGATAAATACGTTATCAAAGCATATCCGAAGAAATGTATTTTATTCATTTTAAAACATTGGGATGCCATCGTCAATACAGAAACATAAGCATAAACAGACCTTACATTCATTATCACTAGTGATTTTTGTCTCCTTAATCTCTCAGTGTAATGTAGCTTCATATCGACACCTGTGATACAAATAAACTGAGTGGGTCAGGTTGGGAAACCTGGTGAGTACATAGGGGTTTCAATCCCACAATGTTATATCATATATATAATTGAGAACTCAAAAAATATACAGTTTCACCATATATATAAGCAACTCTTACCCCACCCCGTCGATCCTCACAACGACACTATCCATACTCTCGGACCTTAAAATTTATCTCTTTACTTAATCCATGCTCTCGGATCAATAACTGCGCCAATTCCATACTCTCGAACTAGGGACAAATGTCTAAATCCATACTCCCGAATTAATGTCAAATAACTATGTCCTATCCATACTCCCGGACTAAGGACAACTGACTATGTCTTAATCCATACTCCCGGATTAATGACAACTGACTATGTCTTAATCCATACTCCCGGATTAATGACAATTGACTATGTCTAATCCATGCTCCCGGATCAATGACATATTTTAAAGTTCTATTCTCTATGTACAACTCACTTGTATTCATAAGAAGATACTACCCAATGTTCCCCATAATTAATTTAGGTTTACTCTTTATCCTAAATCATCATATATAATTAGGTATGTTCTTTAACATGTATTTCAGGCAACATCAAATAACACACTCATAAACATATATTTAATACTTCAATCAATACTTGTATTAAAATCATGTTCATGAAAGGGACTATGCACTCACTTGTTAAAGTGATGATTCCAAACTCGGGCAACGCTTCGCTTCTAACGATTCTATTTTCCTTTGACGAAACTTATATTGGAGTTTAGCGAAGAACCGGGCTCTGCGCGGGCAGAACTTCTGAGCCGAAAGCTCTTCTTCTCGGGGCCTTGTAGCGCTCCAGGACTCGCCTCTAGCACTTAGAAGTTGCTAGGGAAGGGAAGAGAGGTTTGGGGGCTAATGGGAGAGAAAGAATGGTTTTTGTGTGAAGAAATGAGGTGATTTACGCCTCTATTTATATGCTGCCAGCGCCGGGTACGCTGAGCGTACTCAAGAATTACGCTGAGCGTAATGGGTTTTTAAGGGTTACACTAAGCGTACTCAAAATTACGTTGGGTGTAATGTGCCACGTGTCGCGATCTCATGCAAAGCCGTGGGGAAGAAGGTGCGGTTCAGATTGTGCCACGTGTCACTCGCTCGTTACTCTAAAAACTAATTATCTTCTAAAATCCGTAACTTTTGCATACGAGCTCCATTTTTGACGTTCTTTATATCCACGTGTAGGTGGGAACGTACTCTACAACTTTCGTTTAGACTCCGTTGGCTAATTTTGACTTTATTTTTAAAGTTATATTTTTAACAGGCCGGGACACGAAAAGTCCGTTAAAAATTCATAACTTCTTTATCCGACGTCCGTTTTCGTCTGTATTTTTATCGTTGAGCTCCTATTAACGAGATCTGCGATTCTTATTTAGGTTGTGTCGGCTAAAAATCGGTCGATCTAAAATTCGAGTTTCAGGCTAAATACTGCTATGACAAATCTTAGAAAAATCATAACTTACTCATACGAAGTTAGATTTAGGCGTTCTTTATATGTATGTTCTCGGTTTAACGTATACTACAACTTTCATTTAGATCTCTAAGGCTAAAAAGTATTTTATAAAAAAATCACTTTTTACGATTCCCGGTGTCGTGCTGGTTTTGACGTAAAACTTCAACAGGTCATAACTTCTTCGTTATAACTCGGATTTCGGCGTTCTTTATGTGTACGGAACCCTTGTGACATATATTATAACTTGGTTAAGATTATTTATTCTAAATAATATTCTATTAAAAAGTCATTTTTGACGATTATTGTCTCTAAATTGACTAGCCTGAATCTGCGGGCGTTACATTTAAGGTAAGATATTTGTCACCCTAGACTGGTCTAGTCTAGCTGTAGCGAACAACTCAGGTGTGGGGTGTCAACCCCGTCTAGATATATACACAAACTCTCGCTCTCCCTCCAGGAGACTCTAGTGATAACTATAGGGCTTATAGTGTACACTAGGTAGGTACGAGTGAAGGAATGTCTCACAAGAGCCTTAACTAAACTTACGCGAACAGTGTATCACATTATTTAACGTTTTAAATAATATTCGTGCATATATTTGATTACAAAACACTAGTGATAAAAATACAATTTACTTTTATCAAAATGTCATGTATTTATTCGTTGTAAGCCCGGTTATCGTATAGTGTGTTGTAAGGCCCAATAAGGAAGTAAATGGGTATTGAAGGCCCATTAACATGAAATGAGAATACAAGGCCCAATTTTGAATAAAAAAGACATTTTTGGCCCATTAAGCCGAAAATTTACAATAAAGGCTTAATTTTGAATAAAATGACATTTTTGGCCCATTTAGCCGAGAATTTACACATAAGGCCCATTTTTGTTGAAAATGACAATTTAAGCCCATTAAGGCCAAAAATTTACATTTTAGGCCCATGAAACCATGAATTTCCAAATAAGGCCCCCTCTTTATGAAAAATGACCATTTTAGCCCATTAAAAACCGAGAAGGACCAAAAGAAGCCCATTGTGTCAAAAATAACAATTTTGACCTCCATAAAATCGTGAATGTCATAAAAACCCATTTTATCCAAAAATGACTCCTTTGGCCCCTCTAAGACCGTGAGTATCATAAAAAGGCACACTTTTTGCTTATTTGTTAAATATGGCCCTTCATTAGGTTTTCTTTAGATTTAAAGTATCCTTTAACATGTTTAATCTTTTCAACATCATAATGAGTTACATAAAGTAGCTTGTTTTCCTAATATCTTCAAGACTTGAAAGATATATCGAGTTCATGAGTGTTAAACATAGTTTCATAACATATTTACACAACATATCATGAAAATACACACAAGCATGCATAAATACTTAGACTTAACACAAACCAACTTGTATTTGTTGGATTAGGTGTCTAAGACCATAACTATAATTGGTATGTACTTGACCCAAGAGTAGCATGGTCCATTTGGGTTGCATATCATCACGACAATTTGTTAGGATGGACTTTTGAGAAGAGATTATTTATGTTTTATTAATATATTATAAGTTCTAATATATTTATAATATATTGATATGAAATCATATGATTTAATTAGTTTTGATCAAGAATTAGTTTGGAATTAATTTAGTGATCAAAAGAGACTAATTAAATCAATGGGGACTAATTGTGCAAATTAGTTATATTTATATGTTGGGCTTATGATCCATGTTGGACTAAGTTTATGTATGGATGCATAAAGAGTTCGACTACATGAACCATGTATCATAAACCCATGGATATGGATTATGGTTAACCCATGACCTTTGGAATTCCACATATAAATATGTTACTCCATAGCCAAAATCATAACCAATGTTCTTGGGGTTGATATGGACGGTTTTGGTGTATGAAGATTCTCTCTAAAAAATGTCATTCTTTGTCCATGGTGTGTTGTGATTCCATTTGAGGCATCCACACTATTGGTGCTAGGTTCTTAAAGGCCAAATACTCCAAGGCTTCCAACTACAACAAAAGGTATGTCATCTTACTTGTATTATTACCCAAGTATCAAAGTTTTGTATGGTAGTTAGACTAAAACCTTTGAAAGATCAAGTTTGCATGTATAATAGAGAAAACATAGATCCAAGGTATTTAGGGTTTCATGTACACGTTAGGAGTGTTAGAATGCTCTAAACCCATTAGTGGTATCAGAGCCTAGGCTTGTTTTCAATTATACTTGATGCTACTTGCTTGAAAATGCTTTAAAAATCGATTTTCTGTTGTTCTGGACAGTGGACTTACCGAGTCCACTGGGGGAGTCGCCGAGTCCAAGTACAAAGTCATCCAACTCGCCGAGTCAGCTCCTGCACTCGACGAGTTGGTGCCCAAGAATGCTGTTTTTCGAGTTTTTTTTTGGCTAAAATTGGACTAGGATCATTACCCTAAGCTGTTTTTGAACTTATAAACTTTTTTTTGATGTGGTAATAATTTTCAAAGTTTCATGTTTTGTATTAGTTTATATGGTTAGGCTAATTACATTAAATTTGTTTGATTTATATTGTCTTGTTCTTATGAGTTTAATTTAGATCATTGACAAATTGTTTGATTTTCTTGTTAGAATTTTTGATATAAATGATTTTGATGGATTCCATAACTTATCCTCAAGTTATGGAAAATGAAAAGCTTTTTATTTAAATGGATCATTAAAAAGTTATATTTATAGAAAAATGAAGAGTCCTTTTCATAAATGGTTTTATGGACTCCATAACTTGTCCTCAACTTATGGATTTTCAAGAGTCTTTTCATTAAAACCTATATTAAACTCATGAGTTATGAATTTGAAAAGTTTTGAAAGTTACAAAATTGCCCTCAAGTTTTGGAATTTGTAAATGTAAAAGTCTAACTTTTAAAACATTTGGTTCCAAACCCTAGAATTCTAAAGGTGTAAAATTCAATCCTTATACTATTATAACATTATAGGTTTAACATATATATATATATATATATATATATATATATATATATATATATATATATATATATGTATAAGAGTAAAGTCAGTCTTACCGTTAGTAGGCCTCATTCATGAAGCCGGTCTATAAGGGGGGTATAATGTTACTGCCTATAAAATGGCAGTTTAATGGGTGTCCACTCTCACCCACCGCTTCCTTGACTGGTGGAGGGTCGTTAGCCGAACGGGTTTGACAGAACATTTAAATTCTCATTAAAAGTATAATGAAATATTAAGTAACTAAACACTTATAAATTCCCAATCTTAGTTACTTAGGAAAATGTGAATTTGGTGCTAACCCGTGAAATTGCACTTTGCACCTTGTTAAGTCGTTAGTGGAGCGTGTGTGGTTAATCGACACACTAATCTGGGACTGACAGTGCGTAGCAAAGGGTAGCTTGATGTTAATCATAGATCAATGGAGCATGTGTGGTTAACCGGCACATTGATTAGGTGGTTGTAACATTGAGTGTACTAAGCTAATTTGCATGGTTATTCACACCTTGTTCGTGATCCTTGGCATCCCAGTCACAAACTTGAAGGGCATAATCGAGATTTAAACATGCCATTGAATTGTTCAATGAATCTCAAAGGATCTAGGAGTTTCAATCCATTTAAAACTTAATAATCAATTTCGGTTTTCGTGGTGGAAATTGGTAAATCGTCATTTACCTACCTTCAAATATTTTTGCAATAGGATTACGACATCCCTCTTTCGAATTGTAAAATATTGTGTTGGGTCCTAGCCTTAATATTTCATTTGGGTGTTATATTAAGGACTAAAATCAACTAAACTTGAATTTCTCCCTTTATAGATGTCTAGTTTAGACAACTATGGTCTTCCCGAATCTTTTGAATAAACTTTCCTTATAAAGATGATTTTCCACAAGACGATCAAGGTGAAAGATTAATCCCTTTTTCGTGCTGGAACTTCATTTCCTCCACCTCCTCCAATAATTATCCCTAACCCACAATTTCTAGGTCACTCAGAGCCTTATTGGAAGGAAGGAAAGTCTGTATGTGCTCACGTCTTGGAGATGAAGTCACATATTGACAAGCTAGGAGAGTTGGGTGTCGAAGTCTGAAGGAAGTTGGCTGTTGACTGGGTTCTTCAGTCACTTCCTAAGTCACATAGTGGGTTCTTTAAGGACTACTATGTGCCAGACCACGACATGACCCTTATCGATCTTACATATTTGCTTGTTGCTACTGAATCATAAATGATTTGGTGCACTGGTAAAGCAAATTTGATTGGAAGGTCTACTCCCCAAACTTCCATGGACATTGACAATGGTAACATTGGAAGTCCAGAAAAGCTTTCTGTTGGGTTTGAGTGTTGTGTCGTTGGGCTCGTTTTGTAGTCTGTTTTGTTTACCCGGATTGGTCCTGTCCATCCGTGGAATATTCTTAGGGTTTACTTATAAATAGTGCATGCATGTATATAGCCTTTGAGGTTAACGATTCTCATTAATTACTGCATTGTAACCCTAAATACCTCTACAGTCGAAGTTCTTAGTCGAGCTCTTCTGAGGTGTTGAAGATTAATCATTCGACATCAGTTGATTCATTCTTGTGTTCTTTACTTCATTATTATTGTTTATCTGCTTAGAATGTATCGATCTTATTAGCGCAATATTCTCTTCAATTGGTATCAGAGCAGAAGACTGTGTAATACATACGCATCTCTTCTATTTGAAGAATCCTTTAGGGTTTCCGCTTTTATCGAATATATAGAAGCCGTCTTCTTCTTGTCGACGGTGTGTTTGGTATTTGATAAAACCCTATTTTCAAATTTACAAGTCTGATTCTAGCAGATTACAAGAATAAGTTCATCATGTCTCACGACGATTCTCAAGTCAATCCAATCAACATCTCCAACAGTATCGGATCCACCACGAGGGTTCCCATTCTCTATACTCAAGACTATGAAGTATGGGCACATCACTTCGAAGATTACGTTGTTGGATCTGAGGACAATGACTATCTCATCTGGGAGGCGATAACACTAGGTCCGTTTGTTCACTCTGGAACAAACAGAACGATCAAGTCTCAAAAAGAGTATAACCAACTCTTGGTGGACGTAGAGAAGATCCCTCAAGACGAAAAAGACAAGGTGTTATGCAATGTCAAAGCCATGAGGATGATCAGATTCGGTTTGCAAGCCGACACTTTTTGTTTAGTAAGTTCATGCAAAACAGCTAAAGAAATATGGGATAGGTTGAAAGAACTATATTCAACTAATGAGGATCTAGAGCACTCGATCCAAACCTTATTGCTCTCAGAGTTCGGTGCTTTCGAACAAAAACCTAAAGAGAAACTCATTCAGACATTCGATCGTTTCAACCATCTGCTTAGCAAGATGATGAAGCTGTTGGATATAGTGTCTAAGTCCATAACTTTATTTGGTATGAACTTGACCCGACCCGGCATGGTCCATTTGGGTTGCATGGCATTGCAATACTTGGATAGACTAAATGAGAGAATAAGGCACTTATGATTATTAATATACTATAAGTTCTAATATATTAATAATAGTATTATTTAATTAGTATTGATCAAGTATTAATCTAGTATTAATTTGGTGATCAAAATGAGACTAATTAAATATATAGGGTTGATTATGACAATCATCAATTCTTTTATGGTGGATTAATGATCCATGGTTTATGGGTTTGGTTGTAACCATATGGAGCTCCATGGATAGTCTATGGAGTTACAAACCCATGGGTCATGAGAAATGAAGAGTCATGACAATTAGGGTTTACATTTGTAACTCCTAATTATGACACACTATAAAAGAAACCCTATAGCATGCAAAATGTGCACTAAGTGTTTCTAGAGAAGGCATAACCGATTTTGAGGCTAAGTGACATTCTCTCAAGTTATTCCAAGTTTTGTGGTGTTGTGTGAAGCATTTGAGGCACAACATTTGGGGTGCTAGGCTCACAAAGTCTTGAAGGAATCCAAGCAACAACAAGGTATGTATTTCTACTAGTTTTTTATGTTTTATGTAATCCCCATGCCATGCTAGTTAGGAAATAACCTTGAAAAAGAAATTTGCATGTATATAGAGAAAACATAGATTCAAGGTTATTAGGGTTGTATGTACACTTAGGAAGTGTTAGAATGCTCAAAACCCATCAGTGGTATCAAAGCCTAGGATTGTTTTCTGTATACTTGATGCAAAACTGCTTGAAAATCGAAAATTCTGCATTCTGACGACTGGACTCGCCGAGTTCATGGGGAGGACTCGCCGAGTCCATGAACAAATTCATCCTACTCGTCGAGTAGGATAATGAACTCGACGAGTAGGAGCGTGCTGAGTAGTTTTTTCGAGTTTTGTTGCTGGAAATGGATTAAAATCATTATCCCAATCTGTTTTGGACTTGTAAAATCTGTTTTTCAAAATGATAATGATTATGTTAACCCATTTTACATGACTTTTATCAATTTTCAAGTATTGGATATGTTTATATGATTTCTTGAAATTGCTTGACATGAAATTGTGTTCTTATGAGTTTTAGAAGATCATAGGAATTATGTGTAACCTCCATGTGTGTTTAATTCATGATCTTAATGGCAATGATGGTGTCCATAACTTGTCCTCAAGTTATGGATAACCAAAAGTCACTTCTTTAAATTGTGATTAAAGAACTAAAGAGGTTTCATAAAATTAAGAGTCTTCATTTTTATAAACCATTAAAACTCATAAGTTACAAATTGAAGAGACTTGGAATAGTTTCAAATCTTGCCCTCAAGTTTTGGAATTTGAAAAGTCTTACACTTTAATACTTTAATTCCAAATTAAACCTTAGATTTTTAAAAAGTTTAAAAATCAACACTTATACTATTATTATAATTTTATTATATAGATAGGTATAAGAATATGTCATTCTTACCACAATTATGCCTCATTCACGAAGCCGGTCTATAAGGGGGTATAAGGTTGTTGCCTATAAAATGGTGACTTAATGGGTGTCCACTCTCACCCACCGCTTCCTTGATCGGTGGAGGGTCGTTAGCCGAACGGGTAGGATACGACTTTAAATACTCATTAAAAGTATAATGAATTATAAAGTAACTATACATTATAAATTCCCAATCTTAGTTACTTTAGGAAAATGTGAAATTGGTGCTAGCCCATAAAATTACACTTTGTACCTTACCAAGTCGTTAGTGGAGCGTGTGTGGTTAACCGGCACACTAACATGGACTAGTAAGTGTGGCAAAGGGTAACTTGACTTTATTATAGATCGGTGGAGCGTGTGTGGTTAACCGGCACATCGATTAGGTAATATTGTTGAGGGTACCAAGTCAATTTGTATGGTTATTCACACCTTGTTTGTGATCCTCGGCATCCCAGTCACAAACTTGAGAGGGCACAATCGAGATTCAAACATGCCATTGAAAAGTTCAATGTATCTCAAAAGATCTAGGAGTTTCAAAACCAATAAAACCTAATAATAAAATATTTCGTTCTTCTGGTGGAAATTGGTAAATCGTCATTTACCTACCTTCAAATATTTTATAGTGTGGATTACGGCATCCCTCTTCCAACTATAAATAGTTTGTTGGATCCTAGCCTTAATATTTCATTTGGGTGAATTATTAAGGATTCTTAATCTAATGAAACTTGTCTTTCTTTCCTCTCAGATGTCTTCCAACAATGCTTCTGGCTCAAACCCAACAGGCTCCTTTTCCCTTATGAACTTGTGTGGTAAGGTCATCTTTGATGGATCCAATTTCAATGAGTGGATCAGAAACATCAGAATGTTTACCCGCTATGAGGACAAAGAATATGTCCTTGATAGGGAGCTTAAGGTTGTGGATGAAGCCACTGCTACTCCTGAAGAGTTTGCGGAGTTTGTTGCACATGAAAAGGATGCTACTAAAGTAGCATGCATCATGATGGCCACCATGACTCCCGAACTTCAAAAATCCTATGAAGATTTCTACCCCTATGAAATGCAACTGGATCTGATGGAAAGGTACCATCAGAGTGCGCGTTAGGAGAGGTATGAAATCATCTCCTCCATGATAACCGCAAGGATGAAGGATGGTGAACCCATCACCGGTCACTTACAGAAGATGCAAAGGTTCGTTGACCGGTTGCTGAAGCTAAATGTTGACTTCCCTGAGGAAATGGCGATTGACATCATTCTCCATTCCTTACCTCCAAGTTATGATCAGTTTCGTATGACTTATCACATGAACAAGGAGGAAGTCACACTTAGCAAACTTCAAGGACTCTTAAGGACAGCTGAAAATGGCCTTAAGGGTAAAGCGGTTGCTACTTCTACTCCTTCAACAGCCCCTGTTCTGGCGATTGGGCAGGGAAAGGGTAAGAAGAGGAAAAGCCCTTCAAAGTGTACCAAGGGTAAGACTCTTGATGGTTCCTCTTCAAGTGGGACAAAGAAAGGTCCCATTACTCCTTCTTCAAACCCAAAGGAAGCACAGTGCTTCTATTGCCAAGATAATGGACACTTCAAGCGAAGCTGCCCCAAATATCTGCAAGATGTAAAGGATGGGAAGGTTAAACCCACCCATGCAGGTATTTACACAATATTGTCTAACAACTCATCCAATGCTAATTCTTGGGTGCTTGATCCAGGTTGTGGTATTCACATTTGTACTGATTTGCAGGCACTAAGAAGAAGTGAGCAAGTGGAGCACGGGAAGATAAACTTAGTCATGGGCAACATGAAAGCATCACCTGTTACCAAGATAGGAGTTTATTCTTTATTGCTTAATAATGGGTTAATGTTAGATTTGAATAAGTGTTGTTACTCGCCCGAAATGGCGAGAAATATTATTTCTTTTCATGGCTTGTACAAACAAGGTTTTTCATTTTCATTTGATAATAAAAATGGTGCTATTAATGTTTATTACAATGATGTATTTTACTTTAAAGCATTACCTTGTGATGGTGTATATGAAGCTGTGAATGTTGTAGACAATCTAGGAAATAATGTGTTGTGTATTGATTCTTCAGATAGCTTGGATAAAGCATCCTCGTGGCATTGTCGTCTTGGACATGTTAACAAGAAGCGCATAGGCCAACTCCAAAAGGCTGGAGTCTTGGAATCATTTGACCTCAAGTCAGATGATAGTTGCGAATCTTGTTTACTTGGAAAAATGACAAAGTCACCCTTCACAGGTACTTGTGATAGGGGTGAAGGTTTGTTGGACCTTGTACATACGGATGTGTGTGGGCCCTTCAGAGTTGCTATAAAGGATGCTAATCGCTATTATGTGACTTTTACTGATGATTACAGTAGATATGGATATATTTACTTAATCAAGCATAAGTCAGAAACCTTTGAAAAGTTCAAAGAGTTTAAACAGGAAGTTGAGAATCAATTGGGCAGGAACATCAAGATGCTCCGATCCGATCGGGGAGGAGAGTATCTTAGCATTGAGTTCCTTGACTATCTTAAGGAATGTGGGATTGTCTCACAATTGACACCTCCCAGGACACCACAGTTGAATGGTGTGGCTGAGAGGCGCAATCGAACCTTGTTGGATATGGTTCGTTCCATGATGAGTCGAGCTTCGTTACCAATCTCTTTCTGGGGGTATGCTTTAGAGACTGCCGCCCATATCCTTAATCTAGTCCCTACTAAAAAGGTTGCCAAAACACGTCACGAGATGTGGACTGGGAAAGTTCCCAATTTGGAACACATCAAGATTTGGGGTTGTGAAGCTTTCGTGAGGCGTGAGACTCATGATAAGCTTGAACCTCGAAGTGAGAGGTGTATTTTCATCGGCTACCCACAGAGATCCTTTGGTTACCTCTTCTACAGACCCAATGATAATGTGGTCTTTGTAGCAAGAAGAGGAGTCTTTCGTGAGAGAGAATTTATAAGCCAAGGGGACAGTGGGAGGCAAATTGACCTTGAAGAACTTCAAGAGTCAAGCGGTGAAGGAACCTCAAATACTATCGACCGACCTGAGGAGGAAACTCCTGTTGAGCCGATAGATGAGTCTGTACCTCCAAGACGTTCCACTAGGGTGAGGAACACACCTGATTTTTATTATGGTTATGACATCACCACTGAAGGTGATACATTTATTAGTGATAGTACACTAATAGATTTGGATGGACCTAATAATTACAGGGAAGCCATGGCAGGCCCTGAGCCTGCTAAATGGAAGGAGGCTATGGACAGCGAGATTCAGTCCATGTATGACAATCAAGTGTGGAACTTGGTTGACAATGTACCAGGTCGTAAGACAGTTGGGTGCAAATGGATCTTCAAGAAGAAGACCGACATGGATGGGAAAGTACACACTTATAAAGCACGACTGGTTGCGAAGGGCTTTACTCAAACTCCGGGAGTTGACTATGATGAGACCTTCTCACCAGTAGCTAAGATTAAGTCTATTAGAGTGTTGTTAGCCATAGTTGCATTTCATGATTATGAAATATGGCAAATGGATGTCAAAACCGCTTTCCTTAATGGGAAGTTGGCTGAGGATGTTTACATGGCTCAGCCAGAGGGTTTTGTCAATCCAAAATACCCTAATAGAGTGTGTAAGCTTGAGAAATCCATTTATGGATTGAAACAAGCGTCTCGCAGATGGAATCTTTGCTTTGATGAGAAGGTCAGAGAGTTTGGCTTCTCTAGGAGTGAGGATGAGTCCTGTGTGTATGTTAGGGCCAATGGGAGTATAGTCAGCTTTTTGGTGTTGTATGTGGATGACATACTTCTCATAGGAAATGACATCCCAACTTTGCAAGAGGTTAAGTCTTAGCTTGGGAAGTGTTTCGCTATGAAGGACCTTGGGGAAGTTGCCTATATCCTAGGGATAAGGATATTAAGAGACAGGAGTAAGAGACTAATTGGACTTAGTCAGAGTACTTATGTGGATAAGGTACTGAAGAGGTTCAGTACGCAAGATTCCAAGAAAGGAGAATTACCAATCCAGAGTAATGCCAAGCTGAGTAAGACTCAGAGTCCAAGTACAGAGGCTGAGATAGCTGAAATGAGTCATATACCATATGCTTCCGCTGTGGGCTCGATCATGTATGCTATGACTTGTACTCGCCCTGATGTGGCCTTTGCTTTGAGCATGGTCAGTAGATATCAAGGGAACCCTGGCAAGGCACACTGGACAACGGTAAAGAACATTCTCAAGTATCTGCGGAGGACTAAGGACTGGGTCCTTACCCTCGGGGGCAGTGATGACTTGAGAGTGGAAGGATATAGTGATGCTAGCTTTCAGACTGATAGGGATAATTTCCGCTTTCAGTCAGGCTGGGTCTTTATCCTAAATGGAGGGGCAATTACTTGGAAAAGTTCCAAGCAGGAGACAGTAGCTGATTCAACTTGTGAATCAGAGTACATAGCAGCAAGCGAGGCAGCAAAAGAGGCGATATGGCTAAAGAACTTCATCGGAGACCTTGGAGTTGTACCAGCTATAAAGTAGCCAATGGAAATTTTCTGTGACAGCGAAAGTGCGGTTGCTTTGGCTAAAGAACCAAGAGATCACGGGAGATCTAGGCACATTGATAGAAAATACCATTTCATCAGACATAGAATAGAAGAAGGACTCCTCGTGGCAAAGAGGGTATCATCAGATGAGAACCCGGCAGATCCCCTCACGAAGGGACTGAGCAGGGTTAAGCATTTACAGCATGCGAGGCGCATTGGGCTGAAGGATGATATTAGTTTCAATAATTAGATTCCTGAAACTTGTAAAATGTAATTGACATTTGATGATAAATAAAAATTATTATTTATTTATGAGTAAGGTGTTACTATCTTGTGTTGATTGTTTACTATGTTTCAATTTTGCATGTTTTTACTTCCAGAATAATTATGTTATTATTCAAACCATCCACAGTCAGTCAAACTTTGGAAGTAAGTATTGATTTAAGACTGTCATGAATTTGGCTTGTATGATTTGTCTAAAGTGCTTTAGACAATACAGTGGTTGCTACAACATTCATGAGTACTCATAAGGGCTGAGTATTGGATCCAACCCACGCTCACTTGCATCACTTCATGGAATTTATCTCGAGTGATCGTGAGACGGTAATATCATATGAATCTTCAAACCTAGAGATATGAGTTGTTGACTATGAGTTGGCTATTCATTGATTGTACGAAAACGCATTGGTAACTCGATGTTATAAAACGTGCCTTTGTGAATAATTCAACAAGTAGTTAGTACAAGCATATCAGTCGAAGTTTATCTGTTCCTTCTAGAAATAGAAGCGATATCTGGGCCCCTCGATGATTTGGTTTTGACTTATGTACCGGGCCCGGTCAGAACCTAATTGATGTGTTCAATTTAGTTCTATGTCGAAACAAATCAGAGATCGAGAAACAAATGTTGGACAATAAGTAAGACCATGTTCCATGTGTTTGTTCGGCTGTTATCATGAGAACAGAGGATTATATGATCACTTATCTTATATGGCGTATCATCATCATCTCAGTTCCGAGAGACTTTGAAAGAGCTACGATTGCTAGTCGGGTTTTGAAGTCATATTTGCAAATATAGTTATTAGACTTATCCAAGTGGGAGACTGTTGGATATAGTGTCTAAGTCCATAACTTTATTTGGTATGAACTTGACCCGACCCGGCATGGTCCATTTGGGTTGCATGGCATTGCAATACTTGGATAGACTAAATGAGAGAATAAGGCACTTATGATTATTAATATATTATAAGTTCTAATATATTAATAATAGTATTATTTAATTAGTATTGATCAAGTATTAATCTAGTATTAATTTGGTGATCAAAATGAGACTAATTAAATATATAGGGTTAATTATGACAAATCATCAATTCTTTTATGGTGGATTAATGATCCATGGTTTATGGGTTTGGTTGTAACCATATGGAGCTCCATGGATAGTCTATGGGAGTTACAAACCCATGGGTCATGAGAAATGAAGAGTCATGACAATTAGGGTTTACATTTGTAACTCCTAATTATGACACACAATAAAAGAAACCCTATAACATGCAAAATGTGCGCTAAGTGTTTCTAGAGAGGGCATAACCGATTTTGAGGCTAAGTGACATTCTCTCAAGTTATTCCAAGTTTTGTGGTGTAGTGTGAAGCATTTGAGGCACAACATTTGGGGTGCTAGGCTCACAAAGTCTTGAAGGAATCCAAGCAACAACAAGGTATGTATTTCTACTAGTTTTTTATGTTTTATGTAATCCCCATGCCATGCTAGTTAGGAAATAACCTTGAAAAAGAAATTTGCATGTATATAGAGAAAACATAGATTCAAGGTTATTAGGGTTGCATGTACACTTAGGAAGTGTTAGAATGCTCAAAACCCATCATGGACAATTCAGCGAGTCCGATAAAGATTGTCGTGCAAGGATTTCTGCATGGACTCGGCAAGTCAGTAGGATGACTCGGCGAGTCAGCTAGGGTTTTCCCGACAATTCGACATGCATGAACTCGGCGAGTTGTAGGGAAAATCAACGATTCAACTGGGGATTTCACGACTTCTCGAGTTCTGGAAGGATTCGAAGATTCGATGAACTGCACTCGACGAGTCGGGTCAACATAGACTGTTGACCTTGACCATTTACTTGATTTTGACCAAGGGTTGACTAGTTGACTTCTGGGGTATTTTGGTAGATTAGAAATTTATGGAAATGGTCTTATGGTAAATATAGGTGGTGGAGTTCGTGGTCGTGGTTCGAGAGTTTGAGATTATCACTTTTATTCTACAATTGAGAGGTGAGTTATCCTCACTATACAAAGGGGTCGAAAGCACCAATGCTGGCCCATTAGATATGTTATCCTAGCCGTTGGTATTATGTTGAGTATGAGTTAGTTTTGCATGCTAGTTGCTATGCCAGTTTGGTAGATCTGTAGGACTACCTGTGTTATTATCTGATTATATGTATGTGCATTAGTTATGTTATATGTCGACATACTATGTGGGTTGGGTTGAGGTTGTACTGCTCCGTGCGGTAGCCAACACACCCTAGAGTATTCCAGATATGAGCTGAGGGCCGGGCAGGGCATGCCAGACTCATACTGAGGACTCGGGAGCATTCCAGATACTAGTTGAAGGCCTGCTAGGGCATGGCAAAATCGTACTGTGGGATCGGGAGTATTCCAGATATGAGTTGAGGGCCGGGTCGGGCATACCACACTCGTACTGTGGGATCAAAGGAAATCCAGATGTGAGCTGTGGGCCCAGAAGTCAATCCAGACTCACACTGTGGGCCCAGTAGTAATCCAATCTGTAAAGCTATGGATCCAGTACATGTTGTTATTTGTATATGTGTTATTTGTAGTGTATCGGTATTTTGGGGGAACTCACTAAGCTTTGGGCTTACAGTTTCAGTTTTTGTTTCAGGTACCTCAGATGATCGTGGGAAGGCAAAGGCATGATTATACAGCTCCTCATATTTATGACTTTGTTTCTGGGATACTCTGATATTATACTATATTGAAAACAAGTTTTGTAATGATTAATGGTTTTTAAATGTTTTGAAAAAGTTTAAATTTGGCATGATTTTTATGGATGTTACAAGTTGGTATTAGAGCCTTGGTTTGAGTGAATTGGAGGAACACTTGTGTGAATTCAGTCTCAAAGTAAGGAAATGATTTTCAAAAAGGTTTTCAAAATATCAAAGGAGGATGCAGGGTGTACGATCAGCCGGAGCCAGTAAGTCGACCCCAAAATACCATACGGTTATTTGATATTGTGATATGTTAGAACAGCATGCTAGTACTAGGCTAGGGATCTTCAGGAATTGCATGATAGAATTGCCTGATTATATGATGCCTGATAGCCTAAGGTTTTCTTATATGAAATTGATATCATTACTGTAGTTGTTTGTGTATGCATCACGACTATACATAATTAAGATCTTATAGCATGAGAATGTTTGGTTTGGCCTTATTTCCTATTCTTGTTTGATGAAGGGCAAAGGGTAGGATCAGGTATTCGAAAGTCTATAAGGTCCAGCATTATGTATGGCTAGCATACACGAGTGCTGCAGGGTTGGTGGAAGTTTCATGGGTGGGTTGTGTGAGGCTGGTAGGTCAGTTATGAGATAGTTAGCTTTCCTCTAGGGGTGAGGAATGAGCGACCACCATGCATATCTATATTTTTAGGGTGTTGTGATGACACTTGAGACAAATATGGGTAGGTGTGGAAGGTAGTATGGGCCCGTACTACTGAAAGCACAGGACCCATACACGTAGCAAGGAATTCACAACCACTAGGGTTTAGTTGGGAGTTGGTTCCCTGTTATTATGCGGATTATCTAATATCTTCCTGGTATATTTTCAGCATGGTGGTTACGAGACGCTTTGTGGTTGGATCCGGATCCGGATCAGGATCAGGATCAGGATCAGGAGATGGTGGCCAGGAGGGGCCGACAACACCTGAGGTTGGGGTACAGATGGGGGCAGATGAGCTAGACGCCAGGATTCGAGAGATCCTACACGATGAGCTGCATCAGTTGTAACAACGGCAGGGGAGGAGCCAGTCGGCCTTTTCAGTATAGGGACTTCGATAACACAAAGCCCCCTAGTTTTGATGGGACTCAGGACCCCATCAAATCCATAAGGTGGGTTTCTGATGTGGATGGGTATTTCTTTACATGTTCATGTCCTATTGACAAGAAGGTCAGATGTGCCCTGAACCTGCTGAGGTCCGGGGCCAAGGACTAGTGGAGATTGACGACGGGGTCGTACACTGATGATCAGAGAGTTGTTGTTACTTGGGAGCAGTTCAGGGATATGTTTCGCGCTTGTTACATTCCACGAGTTGAGCGGGAAAGATTGGATCAGGAGTTTTTGGGATTGAGACAGGATGGGGAGTTGGTGACGGAGATCACCCGCATGTTCACGGAGAAGGCGATGTTCTGCCTAGAGTTTGCTTCCGAGCAGGCTTAGATGACACATTATCTGAGCATGCTAAAGACTAACATCCGTCAGTTTGTGTCTACCCAACGATGTGATACCCTACTAGAGTTGCAGGAGGCCAGTGGGCGACGTGAGTTGGAGATTAAGCGGGCCCCGACACAATCACAGCCGGCGCCGAAGTGGTCTAAGACTGCTGATTATAGGATCGGGGGTCAGCAGAGCCGCACTTGTGGAAATTGTGGCAAGGGTCATTCTGGGGTTTTTCGAGCTAGTAGCGGGTGCCATAGGTGTGGCAAGGATGGGCATTATGCGAAGGATTGTCGCCAGCGCGCCTCGGTTTCGAGTATGAGATTATGTTATCACTATGATTAGGTTGGCCACTTGAAGGTCCACTGTCCGTTCCTTATCGCCAAGCTGGCGCAGGCTCGCACGCCAGCTACACTGAGGATTACGGACGGGAGGCCAGGTAGAGCAGAGCCCCTTTAGGCTCAGCGACGTGCCTTCCAGCTCACAGCAGAGGAGGCCAGGGCAGCACCAGATGTGGTTGCTGGTATGTTTATGTCCCTTATCTTATTGATTATATGTTTTATGCTTATCTGTTTATACCTATGATTAGGTACGTTCTAGTGAACTCCTTTCCTGCATTGGTTTTGTTAGACTCGGGGGCGAGTCGGTCATTTGTATCTCAGACGTTTAGTAAGGAGTTCAGTGTGCCAGTAGGAGAGCTAGAGTGTCCGTTGCGAGTCTCTATCACTAACGCACATAGGGTTTCCGCTTCTTCGGTCTAATGGGGATGCGAGTTAAAGATCTTCGGGGTATCTTTTCCGATCAACTTGATTTTGATCCCCATGAGGGATGTGTGTGTGATTGTGGGTATGGACTGACTTAGTCGATTCGGTGCCATGATCGACTGCGAGGGTCAGTGGGTAGTTTTTCGAACCCCAAGTGGGGGAGAGTTGATTGTTTATGGAGAGGGTACCAGAATGGAATCAGGGTTTTGTTCAGCTGCCAGGGCTCGGCAATATATTCAGCACGAGTGTGCGGGTTATCTAGCATATGTGGGGGATACGCAGGTCAGGGATCAGAGTTTAGTATCAGAGGTTCCACTGGTCAGAGAGTTTGCTGACGTATTTCTGGAGGAGTTGCCCGGAGTGTCTCCGGAGAGGCAGGTCAAGTGTAGGAACTGTTGGGCAAGCAGTTCATTCGTCCAAGCAGTTCTCCATGGGGAGCACCAATCCTCTTCGTCAGGAAGAAGGATGGTTCACACTGGATGTGCATTGATTACCAGGAGTTGAACAAGCTGACAGTGAAAAACCGTTATCCACTCCCGAGGATAGATGATCTCTTTGATCAGTTGAAGGGAGCATCTTGGTTCTCCAAGATAGACCTGAGATCCGGGTACCATCAGGTCAGGGTTAGAGTGGAGCACGTGGAGAAGACCACGTTTCGGACTCGTTATGGACACTACAAGTTCGTGGTGATTCCGTTTGGGCTCACCAACGCCCCAACGGTATTCATGGACCTGAGGAATCGGGTCTGCAGACCGATGCTCGATTGCTTGGTTATCGTGTTCATAGACGATATCTTGGTATATTCCAAGACCCGAGAGTAGCATGAGGAGCATCTTTGGGAGTTATTGGGAGTTCTGAGGCGGGAACGAGTTTATGCCAAGTTCTCGAAGTGTGAGTTTTGGTTATGAGAGGTTCAGTTCCTCGGACACCTCGTTAACCAGAAGAGATTTTGGTCGATCCGGCCAAAATCGAGGCGGTTATGAAGTGGGAGGTTCCGAAATCTCCTTCGGATATCAGGAGTTTTCTGGGATTGGCAGGGTACTACCAGAGATTCATACGGGATTTCTCCAAGATTGCAGTACCCCTCACTCGTCTGACGAGGAAGGAGGTGGATTTCCGGTGGGGCCCCGACCAGCAGAGAGCGTTTGAGACCCTCCGACATCGACTATGTGAGGCTCCAGTCTTGACCCTCCCGGAGGGAGTGGAGGATTTTGTAGTGTTCTGTGATACATCCATCACAAGACTGGCGGCGGTCCTCATGCAGAGAGGACGGGTGATAACCTACGCATCGCGGTAGCTGAAGCCGCATGAGCCGAGATACCTTACTCATGATCTAGAGTTGGGAGCGGTGGTATTCACTTTCAAGATTTGGAGACATTATCTCTATAGGGTCCGTTGTACCATATACACGGACCACAAGAGCCTGAGACACATCATGGATCAGCCGAACCTGAACATGAGGCATCGCAGGTGGCTAGATTTAGTCAATGACTAGGACTGTGAGATCCTTTACCATCCAGGTAAAGCGAACATGGTGGCGGAGGCTCTAAGCCGCAAGTCGGCTGGATCTTCCACACCAGCGATATGTATGAGGATATCGGTGGATTCTCCACTCGTGAGTTTCATTAGAGATGCTCAGGCTGAGGGCATGCGACCAAAGAGCTGGAAACTGGAGAGGATCAGGGGCGAGAACGCCCGATTTGTGCAGGATAGTCGGGGATTGTTGACCCGATGCGCTCGGGTATGGGGTCCGATGTCTGGTGGGGTCTGGCATATGGTTATGAAGGAGGCTCATAAGTCTCACTTCTCTATTCACCCGAGAGCCACTAAGATCTACTGGGATTTGAGTTTGAGATACTGGTGGCCGTGCATGAAGCGAGAAATTGCTTGGTACGTCGAGAGGTGCTTGACCTACAGGATAGTCAAGGCTAAGCATCAGAGGCCGCATGGCAAGCTGCAGCCTCTAAAGATTCCCATGTGGAAATGGGAACAAATCACGATGGACTTCATTACCAAGTTGCCGAGGAAGGCGAAGGGATTTGATGCTATATGGGTCATCGTGGATCGATCGACCAAGAGTGCCCATTTCCTGGCCATACGGAAGAGTTTGTCGGCCAAGAAGTTGGCCGACGTATATGTCCGCGAGATCGTTGCTCGCCACGGAGTTCTGGTCTCTATTGTTTTCAACCGAGATGTTAGATTCACCTCCCGCTTCTGGCAGAAGTTCCACGAGGAGCTAGGCACGCGGCTGTGAAGGGTTTAGAGCATCCTAACAACCTTAAGGTGCACCTACAACCCTAAATGCTTTGGATCTATGTTTTCTCTAATTATACATGCAAAATGATTTTCCAAAGCATTACCCTAACTAGTATACAATCACGGGTACTTGTATAACAAAAATCTAGTTAGAAGACATACCTTTTCTTGTAGTTTGATTCCTTGGACCTTTAAGAGCCTAGCACCCCAAATGTGATGCCTCAAATGCTTCACACAACACTACCAACAATGGAAGACTTGAGAGAGAATACTTGCACTCAAAAATCGGCTATAGCTCTTCCAAGAACACTAGGGTGCCGATTTTAGGAGCTCATGGGTTTCTTATATAGTCTGGCAAAACTAGGGTTACACCATGTAAACCTTAATGTGCATGACCTTCCAAATTCCTTATGCTCCATGGGTTTAAACCTACATGGATCATCCATGGGTTGTCACATGGGTTTAGCCCAAAATAAGGAATCATGGATAATTGGCCCCACACCATAAGAATGAATGATTTACCAAATCAACCCCTTATATTTAATTAGTTTCTTTTGATCACAAAATTAATTCCAAATTAATTCTTGATCAATACTAATTCAATAGTATGATTTCATATTAATATATTAGAACTTATAATATATTAATAAATCATGAATATCCTCTTCTTAAAAGTCCATCCTTACAAATTGTTCTGGTGCCATGCAACCCAAATGGACCATGCTACTCTCGGGTCAAGTACATACCAATTATAGTTATGGGCTTAGACACTAAATCCAATAGTCTCCCACTTAGATAAGTCTAATAACTATAACTGCAAATACGACTTAAAACACTGACTAACAATCATAGCTCTTAAAAGCCTCTGTCGAACTGAGATACTCCATTTTAGATAAGTGATCATATAATCCTATGTTCTCAAGATATCAGCCGGACAAATACATGGAACATCGTCATACTTATTCTCCAGCAGTTTGTTTCCCGATTTCCGATTTGTTTGGCATAGAACTTAATCGAACGAATCAATTTAGTTCTGACCAGGCCTGGCAAATAGGTCAAAACAAAATCATCGAGGGGCCCAAGATATCACTTTTAATCCTCGAAGGACTAAAAGGAACAGATAAACTTTGACTCATATCCTTGTACTAACTACTCATCAAATTGTACACAACAGCATGTTTTATAGCATCAAGTTACTAAAGCAGTTCCGTACTATCAATGCACATCCAACTCATAGTCAACAACTCATATCTCTTGGTTTGAAGACTTATATGATATTATCGTCTCACGATCACTCGAGATAAATTCCATGAAGTGATACAAATGAGCGTGCGTTTAATCCAATACTCAGACCTTATGAGCACTCATGAATGTTGCAGCAAACTTTGCTATGTCTAATACAATTCAGATAAATCTACAAGCCAAATTCATGACAGTCTTGCTTCAATACCTACTTCCAACGTATGATCGACTGTGGGTAGTTTGAATAATATAATTATTCTGGAAGTCAAAACATGCAAAGTGAAACAGTAGTAAATGATTGACATAAGACAGTACCATACTAGTAAATAAAAAGCACCTTTTATTTAAGCATCAAATGTCAATTACATTTCAACTATTACAAGTTTAGAAAGCTATATAATCATTAAAACTAATATCGTCCTTCAGCCCGATGCATTTCGCATGCTGTAAGTGCTTAACCCTACTCAGTCCCTTCGTGAGGGGATCTGCTGGGTTCTCCTCAGACGATACCCTCTTTGCCACGAGGAGTCCTTCTATTCGATGTCTAATGAAGTGGTATTTTCTGTCGATGTGCCTGGATCTGCCATGATCCATTGGTTCCTTAGCTAAGGCAACTGCACTCTCGCTGTCACAGAAAATCTCCATAGGCTCCTTTATAGCTGGTACAACTCCAAAGTCTCCGATGAAGTTCTTCAGCCATATTGCCTTCTTCGCCGCCTTGCTTGCTGCTATGTACTCTGATTCGCACGTTGAATCAGCTACTATCTCATGATTGGAACTTTTCCAAGTTATTGCTCCTCCATTCAGGGTAAAGACCCAGCCCGACTGAGAGCGGAAATTATCTCTTTCGGTCTGAAAATTGGCATTGCTATACCCCACCACTCTCAAGTCATCACTCCCACCGAGGGTAAGGACCCAGTCCTAAGTCCTCCGTAGGTACTTAAGAATGTTCTTTTCCGCAGTCCAGTAAGCCTTGCCCAAATTCCCTCGATATCTGCTGACCATGCTCAAAGAAAAGGCAACATCAGGGCGAGTACAAGTCATAACATACATGATCGAGCCAACTGCGGAAGCATATGGTATCCGACTCATCTCAGCTATCTCAGCCTCTGTACTCGGACTCTGAGTTTTACTCAGTTTGGCATTGCTCTACATCGGTAAGTCGCCTTTCTTGGAATCCTACATGCTGAATCTTTTCAATACCTTATCCAAGTAGGTACTTTGACAAAGTCCAATTAGTCTCTTACTCCTATCTCTCAATATCCTTATTCCCAGAATATAGGCAGCTTCTTCGAGGTCCTTCATAGCGAAACACTTCCCAAGCCAGGACTTAACCTCCTGCAAGGTTGGAATGTCATTTCCTATGAGAAGTACGTCATCCAAATACAATATCAGAAAGCTAACTATGCTCCCACTATCTTTGACATATATACAGGACTCATCCTCGCTTCTCGAAAATCCAAACTCTTTGACTTTCTCATCGAAACAAAGATTCCATCTGTGAGATGCTAGCTTCAATCCATAAATGGATTTCTCAAGCTTACACACTCTATTAGGGTACTTCGCATTGACAAAACCCTCTGGTTGATTCATGTACACATCCTTAGCCAACTTTCCATTAAGGAAAGCGGTTTTGACATCCATTTGCCATATTTCATAATCATGAAATGCAGCAATGGCTAGCATAACCCTAATGGACTTAATCTTCACTACTGGTGAGAAGGTCTCATCATAATCAACTCCCAAAGTTTGAGTAAAGCCCTTCGCAACCAGTCGCGCCTTACAAGTGTGTACTTTCCCTTGCATGTCGGTCTTCTTCTTGAAGATCCATTTGCACCCAACCGTCTTACGACCCGATACATTATCAACCAAGTTCCAAACTTGATTGTCATACATGGACTGAATCTCGCTGTCCATAGCCTCTTTCCATTTAGCAGACTCGGGGCCTGCCATGGCTTCCTTGTGGCTGTTAGGTCCATCCAAATTTACCAGTGTGCTCTCACTGATAAATGTATCACCTTCTGCAGTAATATGGAAACCAGAAAACTCAGGTGGAACTTTAACTCTACTAGAATGCCTCAGAGGTACAGACTCATCGATCGGCTCAATAGGAGTTTCCTCCTCAGGTTGATCGCTAGTGTTTGAGGTTTCTTCACCGCTTGACTCTTGAAGTTCTTCAAGGTCAATTTGCATCCCACTATCTCCTTGGCTTATGAGCTCTCTCTCACGAAAGACTCATCTCCTTGCAATGAAGACAACATTGTCACTCGGTTTGTAGAAGAGATAACCAAAGGATTTATGTGGATAGCCGATGAAAATACACTGCTCACTTCGAGGTTTGAGCTTGTCGTGAGTCTCGCGTCTCACGAAGGCCTCGCAACCCCAAACCTTGATGTGGTCTAATGTGGGAACCTTCCCAGTCCACATCTCGTGAGGTGTTTTGGAAACCTTCTTAGTGGGGACTAGATTAAGGATATGGGCGGCAGTCTCTAAAGCATACCCCCAAAATGAGATTGGTAACGAAGCTCGACTCGTCATGGAACGAAGCATGTCCAACAAGGTTCGGTTGCGCCTCTCAGCCACACCATTAAGTTGTGGTGTCCTAGGTGGCGTCAAATGTGAAACAATTTCACATTCCTTAAGATAGTCAAGGAACACGATACTAAGATACTCACCACCCCGATCAGATCGGAGCATCTTTATCTTCCTGTCCAGCTGATTCTCCAATTCTTGTTTGAACTCTTTGAATCTTTCAAAGGTTTCTTACTTATGCTTGATTAAGTAGACATAGCCATATCTACTGTAATCATCAGTAAAAGTCACATAGAAGCGGTTAGCATCCCTTGTGGCGGTTCTGAAGGGCCCACACACATCGGTGTGTATGAGATCCAACAAACCTTCACCCCTTTCACAAGTACCAGTGAAGGGAGACTTGGTCATCTTTCCAAGTAAGCAAGATTCACAAGTGTCATCCGACCTTAAGTCGAATGACTCCAAAACTCCATCCTTTTGGAGTTGGCCTATGTGCTTCTTGCTGACATGTCCAAGACGACAATGCCACAAGCATGCTTTATCCAATTCATTGGAAGAATCAATGTGTAACACATTATTTCCTAAGTTGTCTACAACCATCACAGTTTCATATACATCATTACAAGGCAATGCTTTAAAATGAAAAACACCATTATAATAAGCATTAATAGAACTAATTTCATTATCAAATGAAAAACTAAAACCTTGTTTATACAAACCATGAAAGGAAATAATATTTCTCGCCATTTCAGACGAGTAGCAACAATTATTCAAATCTACTTCTAACCCACTACTAAGCAATAAAGAGTAAACTCCAATCTTGGTGACAGGTGAAACATTCCTATTACTCATGATCATGTTTATCTTCCCGTGCTCCACATCCTTACTTCTTTTTAGGCCCTGCACATCAGAACAAATGTGAAATCCACAACCTGTGTCAAGAACCTAAGAGTTAGAATGCGATGAGTTTTTAGATAGAATAGTATAAATACGTGCATGGGTGGGTTTAACCTTCCCATCCTTGACATCTCGCAAATATTTGGGGCAGCTTCGCTTCCAGTGCCCTTTCTCGTGATAGTAGAAACACTTTGCGTCCATAGGAATGGAAGAGGGAGCAACAGAACCAACCTTAGTCCCACTCGAAGAGGATCCATCAAGAGACTTTCCCTTGCGGCTCTTTGAGGGAGCCTTCCTCCTCTTCCCTTTCCCTTGTCCAATTTCCAGAACAGGAGCAGTTGCGGTAGGAGTAGAAACAACATTTTTACCTTTGAGACCACTTTCAGCAGTCCTCAAAATCCCTTGAAGTTTGCTAAGTGTGACGTCCTCCTTGTTCATATCATAGGTCTTGCAGAACTGATCATAACATGGAGGTAAGGAGTGTAGAACGATATCTATAGCCAACTCCTTAGGGAAGTTCACATTTAACTTTAGCAACCAGTCCACAAACCTTTGCATTTTCTGCAAGTGGCCTGTGATGGGTTCACCATCCTTCATCCTGGTTGTTATCATGGAAGAGATGATTTCATACCTCTCTTGACGAGCACTCTGATGGTATCTTTCCATCAGGTCCTGGTGCATCTCAAAAGGGTAGAAGTCCTCATAGGACTTTTGGAGTTCAGTTGTTATGGTGGCCAACATGATACAAGACACCTTAGTCGCATCCTTCTCATGAGCCCTAAACTCAGCGATCTCCTCAGGAGTAGCAGAAGACTCATCAAATTCCTTAAGCTCCTTTTCAAGGATATATTCCTTGTCCCCATAGCGAGTGACCATCCTAATGTTCCTAACCCAGTCATTGAAGTTGGACCCATCAAAGATGATTCTCCCACACAAGTTCATGAGAGATAAGGAGCCAGTAGGGTTTGAGCCAGAAGCAGTGTTGGAAGACATCTGAAAAGAAAGAAAGACAAAGTTTAGATTAGATAATGAGTCCTTAATATAACACCCAAAATGAAATATTAAGGCTAGGACCAACACAATATTTTACAAATTGGAAGAGGGATGTCGTAATCCAGCTTGCAAAATATTTGAAGGTAGGTAAATGACGATTTACCAATTTCCACCATGAAAAACGAAATTGTTATTAGGTTTTAATTGGATTGAAATTCCTAGATCCTTTGAGATTCATTGAACAATTCAATGGCATGTTTAAATCTCGATTATGCCCTTCAGGTTTGTGACTGGGATACCGAGGATCACAAACAAGGTGTGAATAACCATGCAAAATGTGCTTGGTACTCCCGATGTCATTTATCACCCAATCAATGTGCCCGTTAACCATACACGCTCCATTGATCTTATGATAAACATCAAGCCACCCTTTGCCACCCTTACTAGTCCAAGTTAATGTGGCGGTTAACCACACACGCTTCATTAATGACTTGGCAAGGTGCAAAGTGCAATTTTCATGGATTAGCATCAATTTCACATTTTCCTAAAGTAACTAAGATTGGGAATTTTAATAAATCATTTAGTTACTTTATTATTATCATTATACTTTTAATGAGAATTATAGTCCTATCCTACCCGTTCGGCTAACGACCCTCCACCAGTTAAGGAAACGGTGGGTGAGAGTGGACACCCATTAAACTACCATTTTATAGGAAGAAACCTTATACCCCCCTTATAGACCGACTTCCTGAATGAGGCCTACTAATGGTAAGACTGGCTTGATCTTATACATATATATTATTAAACTTATAATACTATAAACTATAAGGGTTGAATTTTAAACTTTTAAAATTCTAGGGTTTGGAATTAAAGTATCTTAAGTGTGACTTTACAAATTCCAAAACTTGAGAACAAGTTTTGACACTATTCAAAACTTTTCATTTTCTTAACTTATGAGTTTAATGACTTTTATGAAAAAGACTTTTAGTTTTCCATAACTTGAGGACAAGTTATGGAGTCCATTAAAAGGCATTTAGATCAACAATTAAACTAAAAAGAAATGTCAAATAATATCTATGATCTAGACAAACTCATGAGCAAATATAATTCACATCAACAATTTTCAAGAAATCATATAAACTAATATAAATCTTTAAACTTTGACAATTATCTTTTAATTGGGAAAGCATGGTCATTACTGTCACACCCCTAAACCGGAACGGCGAAAATGTTCAGGGGCGGAGGACGTCATGCTCAATATCACAACACATGCATCATAGTAATCAAAGTAATAACAACCATTGCATTAATATTAAAGTGTTTACATTGGATTTGATTCATAAAAGATTGACCCCAAAAGTAAATAACAAAACAAAGACATGAAGCTACCATGCTCCATCTTCTGAATCCCTGAGCGTGTACGTGTCTACTAGTTTCATGAGAATACAAGTTATTTTGAAAGAGTAGATCAGCATTTAAGCTGGTGAGTTCATAAGTATTTTTGTTATAAAAGGTATACTCTTTGTTCTTTGAAAACCTTAGTTTGTTCCTCCAGAAAATCCAATATTTTCTGATATGATGAATGATACGAAAATGACTCGTACAATTCCTTCTATCAGTTCATATTACCATACTAAATTTGACTAGTATAAAACACGACGTATTATAGGCGTCGAAAAAATATGACATCTGTCACCTGCAGACCTGCCAGTCCCACTGTAGCTAACAGCAAGGTACGTGATTGTCAGTCCCGTATAGATATATACACAAATGCACGCTCTCCCTCTGGGAGACTCTGGTAATAATTTGTAAAACTTATAAACCCATACCATGAATGGTACACGAAGTAATACCTCACAACTCCGTATAACTAGACATGAAGAGAATACATATGTTCTTTTGTGCTTTGAAAATGTATGAATTACCTTGTACTAGTAGTGTACAATAATTATACTTTAAATAATCGCATTAGTATGATGTTCATGACTTAGAAACTTAGGATTAGTGTTCCCTAAACTATACCTATTATAGTTTACTAGTACGTTCTTTATGAAAGCAGAATATTAGTAATATAGCAGTTTATATAACATGTGAAATACTTTTTAGGATGATAACACAAGATTTCCTCGTGTTTTAACTTGTATTCTTCCCCCTTAAAACATTGAAAAAATGGTAAAAACATAGGGGTATGAACTCACCTTATCTGAGTGATTCGATTGAAGACTGGAATAAGGATGTTATACTCACGAACGAAGTCCAGGAGCACAAACGAGTCCTAAATAGCATATTATGATACATATAGGCACAAAATTAGTGAATATAACTACAAAGGTGCTTAGGAAACAACCTAGGGTGCAAGAATAACTCACCAAAAGAGTGTTAGAAGCAAGTTAGGAGGCTGAAATGGAGTTCGCGGCCCTATGGAGTGATCACGGCCTAAGAACACTTGGGTGTTCACGGCCCAAACATGAAGGAATCACGGCCCAACTTCAGGGAAGAACACTTGAAGATCTTGTTGTTTGGCAAGTGCTTGAAGATCCTAAGTTGTATTCTAAGGAGATACAAGGGAAAGGGATGAAAAGAAGTGAAAATGGTGTTCTTGGTTTATGATACTTGAGATAGAATGGGTTGTGTGCGGCCAAGAGAAGAAGAAGTGAAGGAAAAATCAACCAAACTCATATATATACAGAGAGTTCACGGCCTAACACTACTAGAAAAATAGCCTTTTACGACGCGCAATTAATGACACACGCTAACAGAGGACCCGCATTTGTGCGTGCCCTAATAATTAATGTCAATTTTGCAAAATTTGAAGGATAGAGGACACGCATTTTGCGTGCCCTAAAATTAGTGTCAGAAAAAAAAAATACGGAGGGCACCTATAAAAAATGTGCGTCGTGTAATTGTGTCGCTTTATATTTTTTTTTAAGGAAACACGCGTTTTTAGAGGGAAAATGAAATCCAAAAAATTAACCCCGGCCTATTCATCCCAAAAATTCCCTGCCTCTTCGAATTAGGGCCTTCGTCTTCATCCACAGCTTCCTCAATTCTTCGATCCATCACCTCCACTAAAAACCTAACTCTCGATTCCAACACGTTCTTACACTCTTAATTCGACCCTAATGAACTGAGGATTTAGCGTTCTTACCTCCTAGTTATCCATTTGAGCCGATGATTTAGGGTTCCTAAATCCGACCCTAATTTTTTCTATCTCACTCTCGTATTTCCATCTCATCCCTCTCGCCTGGTTCAAAACACGTAAGGGGCGACGAACACACTATTTCTTTGCATATTTTGGTCTTCACCAAGATCTGGTTTCCATGTAAGCTTTAGGTTTCGAGCCCAAACCATCCTCACGGATGTCATCAGCTTTTTTTTTTACTTTGATCTCAAGGAGATGGAGTTTAACTCGGGCAGCGGCGGAGGTGCAAGAAGCGGTGGGAATGACATGGAGCTATTATCTAAGACGTTACAGGTGCAGCATAAGCTGATTTACTTTGATCTCAAGGAGAATCCACGCGGTCATTACGTGAAGATATTGGAGAAGACGTCGGCGACAAGGTCCACCATAATCGTACCTTTCAATGGAGTCTCTTGGTTCTTTGATATCTCCAACTACTACGTCACTTCTGATGACCAAGATATTTCTAGCAAGGAACTCCAGCTTTATAGCAAGGCAATTTATTATATTACACATTACACATACTATACATACGCTTTAATATTAATTACTTTGCAAAATGTGGATTGACTTTCCTAGTTTCTTCAACAATTATCATAGATTTTTCTTTCAAATAACCTTCATATCTGTCCAATTACCTTTCTGATTAGGGTTCTTTCTTCGGGTGTTTTACTTTGACATTGGGGAAAACAGGAGGAGTCGGTTTCTCAAGGTACGCAGTTGTGTAATTATGGTTTCAGTATGCTTAAAAACGTGGAAGCTTGTAGGTTTTTCTGTTTGTGCCTATATAATCATGTAGGAATCACTTGTGTGTACTTGTATTACAATATGAATATACCTAAAGAGAATGCAATCATGTTTGTTCAGATTGCTAATCTTCAAAGCTTTAGGTAAAGAAGAGGTTCTAAATGCAACCTGTTATTGTACACAAACAAAATCTTCAGAAACATGAAACATGAAACATGAAAGCATATCATGTGTTAATGGAGTGTGTCTACAGGTATCCGAAGTTTTAGTTAGTAGAAACAGGAGTACTATCATTGTCCCAGCAAGAAGCACTAGAGATGAAGGGTGGAGTGCATTCAGGAACACCTTGGAAGAAATAAATGAAGCATCTAAGCTTTTTGTTCTTCCCAATCAGGTTCCATTTTCAACCTTTCTCCACCTTTCTTTTCAAGCAACCAATCCATCTTCTCTTTTTCATGATTCAATTTCCTCCTTTTTTTTAATAAGCAGCAAAATACCGATGCCATTTGTTGAAGAACAAGTCTTTCTGGAAAGGAAAACGGGATAATCAATAAAGGTGCAGAGGAAGGGGCAAATCAGTCAATTCCTCAGGGTCAGAAGAGTAAAGAGACATCTTTTGAAAGTGATAAGAAGCAATCTGCAGTGACTTCATCTACATCTAGTAGTAAGATGGAGGGCCAAGTGCCAAAGGTTGTTCCTGTTGAGTCAAGTAAGATCCCAGTTGTTGCCTTAGGGTCTTCTGAAAGTGGACATGTGCCAATCTTGTAGACTTCCAAGTACACATCTGCATCCAAGACACCATCAGTATCACCTTCACCAGGGGTATATTTGTCCGAAAAAAGATCCTATTTTGATGTCATCACCAGATTCACGGCTGTCTATGGGTACTATTAGATGTGAGGTTGGGAGTAAAGTAGCTGCAGTTGAACCAATTCAAGAGACCCCTCTTGTGATCAAATCACCTTCTTGTGAGAACCTTTTTTTTCAAATTTATTTAATCACCATTTTGTTATCATCTTGTTTTGTATTTGAAATTATTTTGTATTTGATGTAAATTAATTGTATTTATGAATGGTTAAACATGACAGCTGGTTCTGAGCAAGCGAAGGTGGGACCCAGTGAGCTTCAGGGAGTGGGGAAGAATGTGGTTTCAGAGTCTTCTTCACGACCAAGATCATCTTCTTATGTCTCCTTTTCCATTTCCAGGCCTTCATCAAATGCAATCCAGGTTTCTGTTACTTAGGTTGTATTTCATATTGGAGTAGACAACATTTTTTGATAAATGTATGTACTTTATTGGTTCAGAAATGAAAATGTTGATGGAGAGGAGGATCATCTTCAACACCCTACCACATCTTCATCTAATGTACCCGAGAATTTACCAACGGAAGGTGACATGTCATCGAATGCGGGACCTGAGTACAGAGAGTTGAAGCAAGAGACTTCTTCTTCTTCACTCCCTACTCCAAGTCATCAATACCCAGCTGTCCATACATCAGCAAATCCAAACTTCAGTTTTGCGTTCATGCCACCAATGATTGGAAGCTAAGTTACATCTTTTGAAAACACCGAGTCTCAGGCACGCGATGCTTCTCATGTTCCAAGCTTTGTAGTAAGACCCTACCACCCTTTTTATTTATTTATTTATAATCCATTAATTAATTAATTAAAAAAATGATGTATTTGAGAAAATTACTTACAGGTTCAGCAAACGTTTGATCCAGTAAGCTATTATGCGCACTTTTATCGTGAGAGTGATGGACACATGTCACCTTTTGTTTTTTAAAAGGTATAGAGTGATGGGGTGGGGCCTTTTTTTGTTAAATGTTAATCGTTACTGAAAGGAAAAGAAAATCAAAATTTAATTTTGATTTATTTGATGTCACGTGTCTTGCAGGTTCATGATGAGTACTTATATACTCAGATGATGCAGGAAACTGGTGATCAGCAGTCCATGTAAGTTTCTTGATTTGTAACATCTTGTATTCAAGAAATAGCAATGTATAGTCCTTAAAAAAATATAAATTATGTTCTTTGAAAATTTTGCTAGATTCGTAGGTTTAAAAGTAGAATGTCCTAATAAGAATTAATTTTAAAAGTAGAATGAAAATGACAAGTGATTTTGTGTTGTGTTTACAGGGTTGATGAAAGCGAATAGCTCTGGAGTTAGAAGAGGAAAAGAAAGCTCAAGCTGAAAGAGATAAGATGCTACAAATGCTAGTGTTTCATTCTTCATTTCAATTGTTAGTATGAAACACAGAATATAGATTAGATGAATGCAAATTTATATATTGTAAGAAATAGAATTGTATGACATTAAATTTTATGCAATGGATTGTATTTTTTGTATATGGTATTTTATTTCTATTATGAGACATTAGATGCAAATTTAATTTAAAAAATATTAAATATAAAAATATATTTTTTTTAACATTTAATGTTACGATACGCAAAAATGTGTGTCATCTTCATTTATGACATGGCCTTTCTTAACAGGGGTTTTTATGATACGCATTGCGTGCCATAAATGCGCGTCGTAAATGCGCGTCGTCTATAGGCGACGCGCAAAAGCGTGTCGTCTCTTGTTATGACAGGTCCTTCCTTGACGCGCATTTGTGCGTCGTCTGAGCGTTTTACGACACGCATTGCGCGTCGTAAAAGGCTATTTTTCTAGTAGTGTAAGGAGGGTTCACGGCTGTGAACATGGTTTGCGGCCGTGAACCTCATTTGTTGAGGTTTATGGCTCAAGTGAAGTTCTTGGCTCTTGGTTCTTATGTAGTTCTCTTCCTAACACACACCCCTTACGTATACTAGGTCTAGAAACCTATAAGTTTGACCGTTAGTTGATGTGTTTGACCTCAAAAGATAGAATATTTTAGGTTGTGACAATTACCTTATGAAAAAATAGGTTTCATGGTTCAAAACGCAGTTTGGGGTAATGATCGTAATCCAATTTCAGGCCAAAAGTCGAAAATCTACCCACCGGAGCACTAACTCGGCGAGTGCATGAACTGGACTCGTCGAGTTGGTCATTTAACAAAGTGGACTCGACGAGTTCACTGGGCAGAAGGCAGAAATCGATTTTTTACACTTTGAAAATCAATATAACATCAAGTATAATAGAAACAATCCTAGGCTCTGATACCACTGAAGGGTTTAGAGCATCCTAACAACCTTAAGGTGCACATACAACCCTAAATGCTTTGGATCTATGTTTTCTCTAATTATACATGCAAAATGATTTTCCAAAGCATTACCCTAACTAGCATACAATCATGGGTACTTGTATAACAAAAATCTAGTTAGAAGACATACCTTTTCTTGTATCTTGATTCCTTGGACCTTTAAGAGCCTAGCACCCCAAATGTGATGCCTTAAATGCTTCACACAACACCACCAACAATGGAGGACTTGTGAGAGAATACTTGCACTCAAAAATCAGTTATAGCTCTTCGAAGAACACTAGGGTGCCGATTTTAGGAGCTCATGGGTTTCTTATATAGTGTGACAAAACTAGGGTTACACCATGTAAACCTTAATGTGCATGACCTTCCAAATCCCTTATGCTCCATGGGTTTAAACCTCCATGGATCATCCATGGGTTGTCACATGGGTTTAGCCTAAAATAAGGAATCATGGATCATTGGCCCCACACCATAAGAATGAATGATTTACCAAATCAACCCCTTATATTTAATTAGTATCTTTTGATCACAAAATTAGATCCAAATTAATTCTTGATCAATACTAATTAAATAATATGATTTCATATTAATATATTAGAACTTATAGTATATTAATAAATCATGAATATCCTCTTCTCAAAAGCCCATCCTTACAAATTGTTCCGGTACCATGCAACCCTATGGAGTGATCACGGCCCAAGAACACTTGGGTGTTAACAGACCAAACATGAAGGGTTCACGGCCCAACTTCAGGGAAGAACACTTGAAGATCTTGTTGTTTGGCAAGTGCTTGAAAATCCTAAGTCATATTCTAAGGAGATACAAGGGAAAAGGGATGAAAAGAAGTGAAAATGGTGTTGTTGGTTTATGATACTTGAGAGAGAAAGGGTTGTTTGCGGCCAAGAGAAGAAGAAGTGAATGAAAAATGAACCAAACTCATATATATATATACATAGAGTTCACGGCCTAAGGAGGGTTCACGACCGTGAACATGGTTTGCGGCCGTAAACCTCATTTGTTGAGGTTTATGGCTCGAATGAAGTTATTGGCTCTCGGTTCTTACGTGGTTCACTTCCTAACACACAGCCCTTACGTATACTAGGTCTAGAAACCTATAAGTTTGACCTTTAGTTGATGTGTTTGAACTCACTAGATAGAATATTTCGGGTTGTGACATCATCCCCCCGTTAGATGGAATTTCGTCCCGAAATTAGCTTTCTTAGCAGAACTCTTGGGGTCGTGCTCCTATGAATGGTAGAATACCCACTCGTAGGCCTGGGCAACTTTGCCCTGTAGTTCATGATAGGATTCATACCTGGTCCATCTATCATCACCTTGTGTATACAAGTCGCATATAATTAAGGTTAGTAAGATGGTCGGATGTGCGACTCTGCCCCAGGTCCACAACCAGACAAGGAATAGGAGATAGGGCTAAAGCACACATTCTCAGTCCACAGAATCTTAATTATATACTACTATCGCATATACACTTAGTAGTGATAGGTTAACCGTATTCGTCCTTAGGCTTTGTGCTTGAACTTGACCTGTTGTACGAGTGGTAGTTCTGGAAGGTCTGATGGGTATACGTCGGCAAGGTTTCGGAGGTCAAAGTACTCTTCTTATGAGTACTTCGTGGTTTAGAATACAAGAGAGACGATTCTGAGGTCTGTGTCGGGTTGTCGTTACGAGTGACGAGGGTTTTATTAATCTGTCGGTTAAGGCGGTGGGTTTTCGTAGCATATGAACTTGGTATGGTGAGGACCATGCCAATCCACGTCGGATGACGACGTCAGACTCTTTATAGAAACAAGTGTTAAGTCGATTTGAAAGAAACTCCTGTTATAACAATGGTGTATTCCGTGTGTGCTCTATAGTGTATTGTGTGTAGGCTTCCTAGTGTTTTCTCGATATTACCACTGCCACAAAACGTACCACAATAAGTGAGTACTAGCAGTGAAAGTGCTTTGATAACTAGTGATGATACTTTATATTATGACCATTCTCGGTATCTCTATGATCGCTTGGAATATACAAGTTAGGTATAATTAAGATGAATATGACGGTCGACTGAGTGACTCTGCCCTAAATACAAAACCACACAAGGAACAGAAGATGATGCGGAATCACTCACTCTAAGCCTACAAAATCTTAGTTATACATGACCCTAATGTACATACTAAGCCATCATAGCTCACCTGAACGGATCTTTAGTGCTCTTGTGAATGATGTGACTTGTTCGGACGAGTGAGTTATTTATAACTGCTTTTAAATTTTTCCCCAAGTTTTTATATTAATATAATATATAAATTAAATCTTTAAAGTAATTTTATTTAGGAGACATACCAAAAATCTCAAAAGAGGGGTTCCTCGTTGCTCCCTTATGTCTTGTCGTTAAACTCCTCTTCTCCTATGTCATTTCTCTATGTTGGACAGTCTCTCTTGAAATGTCCCATTTCACCACATGCATGGCATACTTGAATTATAATAGCATCGGTAGTTGAAGTGATGTGTTGAGTCAAAGTTCTGCAGAAGCGAGCTTCTTCGTCATTTCTCTCTGTTGGACAATCCCTCTTGAAATGTCCAGATTTTCCGCACCTATAACAAACCTGGTTTACTTCTACTCCGGGTACTTGGGAGATTGGTCATGCCGGCGCCCTGCAGAAACAAACAGTGTACCCCTTCCTACGGCAATTTGTGCACTGCATCTCCCGACAAGCTCCGTTGTGGTGATAGTTGCATTTGTTGCACTTTGGAAGATTTCCAGCATATCGGTTGACGTGGGTTGTAGTGGCAGATGTAGTGCCAGATGATGTAACTGCTGTTGCGACTGTTGTTGTGACTGCAGGGGCAATCACGGGCTGTCGTCTCTTGGTAGGATCTTGAGCCGAATTTTTCCCCATATTGTCCTAGAACTTCCGTTTCTTGTTCTTAGGTTTGTGGTCTGGGATGTCCCTGTCAGCAGACACTCGCTGGTTCCCTTGATTGTTACTGCGATTAGCATAACTGGCACTGCTTCCGCTTCCGCTAGCGTTATTAGCATTGAGTTGTGCCATGACGGCTGTCACAGCGACTGTCACCGCAGCCTGAAAAGTAGCGGAGTCTATCTGCAGAACTGGTGCCTCGCCAGTTGGTTGGTTTCCTCATTGTGAAGACATGGTTCTGTTGCATGGCGAGAAACGATCTCGTGAGTAATGATGGTCATGGCTAGTTGTATTCCACCAATTTAAATATTCTAATCAATTTCACGCTTCGGTGGACTATTCTCTATGTTTCTGACAACATTCCTGAGATGTATCTATAGTGGTGGGTAGAAGTAGGTATTGTACGAGTGTTATTTAAACTAAGTTATCTCTATTTCCGAATGTATCACGTTCTGACTTTTTCTAGTGTTCTGAAAACAATTCATAATAGAAGTCTATATAAAATAAACTTATGAATTAGTAGCGACTACCCTCAAATGAATTTCTGTGAATTGAATATCTGTTACCAGCTGTTACGAAATATGAAATAATCCTAACACATAGTGTGAGTAATGTATCCACTAACTCACTAGAATACTTTTAGTTTATTAGTTATTTGTGTGGCGCATAGGACGTTTGGTTTCTTCGGTTGATCCATCATCGGAATCCTCCTCATGAATCCCTTCTTGTTCCTCCTTGACTCCTATGAATGCTATCATAGAGTATTTACATCTATCTAGGTTTGTCGTGCTAGAATCAGAGTGTCAAAAGAATCTATGAGATTAAGTGAAACATTATGGGGTGATCCTTACCTGGTCCTCCTATAATTGTGCAGTGTAGACAAGTTGTATATAATATAAGATTGAATAGACCTTCGAATAAATGACCATACTCTAAAACCACAACCAAACAAGGAACAGGAAGTAGAGCATAGATCACAAATTCTAAATCTCAATTGTATAAAACCTTGGGAGTATACACTCCGAAATTATAGACCAGTAAGGGTCTTTTTAATTTTCACATAAGTTATTTATAGTGCCTAAAATACTCCTATAGTATTTTAATGGTATGAACTTGGTAAGTTTTAAACTTGTTGTTATCTTATAGTATCATAAAATACTCCTATAGTATTTTAAGTTTATGTTTTGTTCTAGACTACCTTTGTATATAGAGTTAGGTAAGTTTTAAGTTTGTTGCAACACCACATCACTCCCAAACACATGTTGGTCATATCTCAAATAAATATAGTTGATCAGGCTATATTGATCCCAGATATGATTACATAATTGTCCAGGTTTAACCGTAGTGTTCAACATTTAAATACTTTTGTTTCGTTCTTCTTATGATACTTGTTCTAGTGTACATATATATGCAGGTACGTATACTTTTATAAAATATTGTTATATTTTAAAAATATACTTTTAGTCAGAGCACTTCGGCCCCATTTTATTTATAGTTGTATATCTTTTATAGGTTGATATACTTAGTTCACTATAAACAACGCTCTGATACCAATCTGTCTGTAACATCCGGAAATCCAGGTATAGTATTTTAATTATTTATTTTGAGTCAAGAAGAGGGACTCGACGAGTCGACGCCTAGACTCGGCGAGTAAGATCGCGAATGCTGACTGGATTTAATGAATGGACTCGACGAGTCGGAGAGTCGACTCGACGAGTCCGCGCTGTGGACAGAAACCCTAAATCTTTGGGCCTATGCCCTATTTAAGGGTCCTTATGGCCTTCATTGGTGGCCACCTTCACCCTTGAGAGATCCCTACGAACCAGAGAGCATAGAGAGTGAGAGAAGAGCCATCTTGAGCTTTATTGGTGTGATTTTGCAAAGGAAGAGGAGGGATTCAGCAAGAAGGACCAAAGGAGGTTGTTATTCTGAGACTTTGGAGCAAGGAGCTTCACTTTGAGGTAACAAATCGGCCCTTTCTTTCAGTATGGTGCTGATTGCATGAATCTAGGGTTTCTTGACCCTTTTCTTCAATGGAATATGGAGTATATGAAGTCCCAATGCGGAATAAGCATTAGATCTGGACCTTAAGAGGTCCAGAGAGTCCCAACCTTCCAGCTTTATGCAGTCCCTTTGGAGTTGTGGACCTAGGTTGCCATTTTAGGAGCTATTTCTTCAAATAAGGACATATGAGCGTTGCATGAGCTTAAAGATTGAACCTTTACGTGATTATTGGGTGTTAGAAGGTCAGATCTATAAGTTAGAGAAGCAGATCTGACCTCAGAAGGTCATTTGATTATTGCCATGAAGGGAACTCGCCGAGTTCATAGGGGGACTCGACGAGTCGAGTCGGGTTGCCCCGCGATTCGTGACTAGTGGTAACCCGTCGAGTGAAAGGCTAACTCGACGAGTCGAGTGAGGCCTTAGGAGGATTCTGAGAACACGCATGGACTCGCGGAGTAACCCGAGTGCACTCGACGAGTCTGGTCAAAGTTTGATCGTTGACTAGAGTTGACTTCATTTGACCTTAGGGTTTTGGTCAAGCTGATTCAAGAGAGGTCAGAGAAGGGTAGAATGGTCTTCTGCCCATTCTTTAGAGATGAGGACAAGAGAAAGTATTGATTAGAGATTTTATAATTTTGATAGGAGGAGGCTAGGTCGGGTTATCGAGCACGAGAGGTTATCCGACATCATACGAGGTGAGTCTTCTCACTATACTTTACCTAGAGTGGTAATTATGTGTGATAGGAAGGTCTTATGTGCTATGATGAGTATGTGATGTATGCTGTTATATGATATGAATGTGCTATGTTATGTTATGAGTAGTATGATATGGACCGGGAGGTCAACGGTGTATGGGCCGGAAGGTCAAGATGATACGGACCGGAATGTCAGAGAAGTGGGACCGGAAGGTCTACCAGAATTATGGGACGGAAGCCCCCTGAAACACATTGACCGGAAGGTCTTGTAGAGATATAGCCTTGAGTGGCGTATGTGTTGTATGTGGTATTTTGGGGAACTCACTAAGCATTTATGCTTACCGTATTGTGTGATATGTGTTTCAGGTACCAGTGAAGATCGCGGGAAGGCGCCGGCATGATCTGTACACACTGATGAAGATCCATGAGTTTGAGATTCTGGGATATGTTTTCTGAGATAATATTTGATACAATGAGTTTTGAAATTATTGAAATTTATTATGTTTGGAAATGAAAAATTGTTTTGAGAATTTACATCGTTACAAGTTGGTATCAGAGCCTTGGTTTGAGGGATTCGAATGCACCTTCGGGTGTAACTGAACTCAAACTAAGGATTTGAGGAAGTTTTTCATAAAAGAAACAATTTTTCAAAAAGAGTAAAAGATTTTGAGAAAAGCGGGAGGAACAGTGTGTATGATCAGTTAGCGCCCGAACGGTGATTTCCCAAAATAACCTTACATTATGTGTTATGAGATATTATATGATATGCTATGTATGCTAGAGTAGGCTAGGTATTCATATTAGGACTAGAGTGGCCTGATTTGTGATGCCTTAGCCTAGGAGATTGTTGCTGCTATGAGATGCGTCGAGAGTGAGTAGGTAGCAGTGAGGAGATTATGAGGGGTCTACCGAAGGGTAGCCTGTGCTTAGCATGAAGTAGAGTACTTGTGATCTGGGATCCTAGGAGGAGGACTTGGGGTGAATGTTGATGCGGTATGGACGGTAGTATAGGGCCCGTACTACTGGAAACACCGGATCAGTGAGCAGTCCAAGTAAGAATCCTTAGGGTACTAAGGAACAAGTAGGGTTGAGTTATCAAGTGCAAGTATACTCAAGCGAGTATCTGATATTTTTATGTTGTATTTCAGAGACATCATGGTTTGGACACGCCACAGACTAGAGACCAGCGGCGTGAGCGACGAGGAGATTCGTCGGATGATCCACGAGGAGGTGGCTGCGGCTATCCGCGTAGAGATTCCAGAGATGTTTGGGTCTATCAAGACCACTTTGATTGAGACGTTCGATGAGAGATACGCTGCGATTACTGAGGCTGCAGCCGCTGCAGCTACTATAGCTGTTGCTGCTGCCAGACCTCAGGGGGGTGATTTGTTGCTGTTCTGGGAGTTCAGCAACACGAAGCCACCAGAGTTTGATGGGACGCAGGATCCGATTGTTGCGATGAGATGGATTTCTGACATTGAGGGATGCTTTTACACCTGTTCGTGTCCGGAGCATCTGAGGGTATGGTTCGCATTGAACCAGCTTCGCTTGGGAGCGAAGGATTGGTGGAAGTTTGTGACGGCAGATCTCACACTTACAGAGATTATAGCGGTGACCTGGGAGAGGTTCACCACCATGTTCAGAGACGAGTATGTTCCCCCGGTGGAGAGGGAATGGTTGGCGCAGGAGTTCTTCTCCCTCAAGCAGGGGACGGAGTCCGTGACTGTGATTACACGAATGTTTCACGAGAGGGCGTTGTTTTGCCCTGAGCACGTGTCTTCTGAGCAGGCACGCATGAGTCGATACATGAGTATACTGAGGAGGGACATTCGGGAGTTCGTGGCTAACTCGACATACCGGACATTTGTCGAGCTCCAGGCAAATGCTCGGAAGAGGGAGATCGAGATGGAGACTCAGGCCAGGGAGGAGGCCGGGTCTCAGAGGAAGGACAGGCGGCCGGTACAGTCTCAGCCGGCAGCCAAGCGGGCTAAGCCTGCCGATACGATATCTGGAGGCCAAAAGGGCCGCACTTATGGGAAGTGCGGCAAGGTACATGATGGAGTGTGTCGAGCAGGTGCTTGCTACAAGTGTGGCAAGGAGGGGCATACAGCCAAGGACTGCCCCAAGGGATTTATGGTTTGCTTTCATTGCAACCAGACGGGTCATCGGAAGGCCGAGTGCCCGTAGCTGTTACAGGGATCAGCCCAGGGATCTGCCCCTGCTACTGCACGAGCTACTGAGGGTCGGCCAGTGAAGGCCGAGGCACTGAAGGCTCGTGGGAGAGCCTTTCAGTTGACAGCGGAGGAGGTCCGTGCAGCGCCCGATGTCATGGCTGGTATGTATTCTTTCATTTATTTATGCTGAGTTTGAGATATTGTGCTTATATTATGGTATGCGTATGTACTTTTCTTGTGAGTTCTGTACCTGCTTTGGTGTTATTTGACTCGGGTGCGAGTCGATCTTTCGTGTATGTAGCGTTTAGTTAGCACATCAGTATCCGACGAGAGGCGTTGAGTCAACCTCTACGAGTTTCCATAGCCGTCGAGCGAGCGGTGTATGCTACTGATGTGATTTGAGGATGTGTACTCGAGATCTTCGGTGTTGAGTTCACGATAGATCTGGTCCCGATTACGATGGGGGACGTTTGCGTCATTGTGGGCATGGATTGGCTGAGCCGATTTGGGGCTGTTATAGATTGCGAGCGTCAGATGGTGATGATACGAGACCCTAGTGGGGGAGTGTTGACAGTATATGGCGAGGGTACCCGATGTGGGTCAGCATTTTGCTCGGCTGCCAGAGCGAGACAGAGTCTACAGCAGGGCTGCAGCGGGTTTGTAGCCTATGTGATGGATACACGAGTGGCCGCAGAGAGGCCGAGTTCGGTCGATGAGGTGCCGATAGTGCGGGAGTTCCCGGATGTTTTCCCCGAGGAGTTGTCGGGTGTGCCTCCCGAGAGGCAGGTGGAGTTTCGCATCGATTTGGTTCCGGGAGCGGCGCCTATTGCCAAGGCACCCTATCGCCTTGCGCGCCAGAGATGTAGGAGTTGTCCTTGCAGCTTCAGGAGCTGCTGGGGAAGGGGTTTATACGACCGAGTAGCTCGCCGTGGGGAGCGCCGATCCTTTTTGTCAAGCAAAAGGATGGTTCACACCGGATGTGCATTGATTACCGGGAGTTGAACAAGTTGACAGTCAAGAACCGTTATCCATTACCGAGGATCGACGATCTGTTCGATCAGTTGCAGGGAGCGTCTTGGTTCTCCAAGATAGACTTGAGGTATGGATATCATCAGATGAGAGTACGTGATGAGGATATCCAGAAGACGGCGTTTAGGACTCGTTATGGGCACTACAAGTTCGTGTTGATGCCTTTTGGGCTCACCAATGCACCAGCAGCGTTCATGGATCTCATGAATAGAGTATGCAGGCCGATGTTGGATCGTTTGGTGATTGTGTTCATCGACGACATTCTGGTGTATTCGAGATCTAGAGAGCAGCATGAGGAGCATCTGAGGGAGATCCTTGGAGTATTGAGATCGGAGAGGCTTTACGCCAAGTTCTCCAAGTGCGATTTCTGGTTACGAGAGGTCCAGTTCTTGGGACACCTCGTTAACCAGAATGGGATATTGGTCGATCCGGCCAAGATTGAGGCTGTTATGAGTTGGGAGGTGCCGAGATCCCCCACCAAGATTAGGAGTTTTCTGGGGTTGGCTGGCTACTACCGGAGATTTATCAAGGATTTCTCCAAGATTGTCGTCCCCCTCACCAGATTGACCCGGAAGGGCGTTGCTTTTACGTGGGGTCCAGAGAAGCAGACCTCGTTTGAGACTCTTCGCCAGAGGCTGTGCGAAGCCCCGGTGTTAGCCCTTCTAGAGGGAATTGAGGATTTTGTGGTGTATTGTGACGCGTCGATATCAGGGTTGGGTGCGGTGCTTATGCAGAGAGGGCATGTGATAGCATACGCATCGAGGCAGCTGAAGCCTCATGAGTCGAGGTATCCCACCCACGATTTGGAGTTGGGGGCAGTGGTGTTCGCCCTCAAGATATGGCTCCATTATTTGTATGGGGTTCGGTGTACCATATACACGAACCACAAGAGTTTGAAGTATCTGATGGATCAGCCCAACCTGAACATGCACCAAGGGAGATGGTTGGATGTGGTAAAGGATTATGATTGTGAAATCCTATACCACCCGGGCAAGGCTAACGTGGTTGCCGATGCTCTGAGCCGCAGAGCGGAGAGTGCCTCGATTCGAGATATATGCATGAGGATGACGGTGATGACTCCGGTATTGGATACCATCCGAGAGGCCCAAGCAGAGGCGGTGAGACCAGAGAACCGCAAGAGAGAGCGGGTGATTGGGCAGGTATCCGAGTTTGTTACCGATAGTCGAGGGCTTATGACCTTTCATGGTCGAATTTGGGTGCCATTTATGGGCGGGACACGTAGCATATTGATGGAGGAGGCACACAGGTCGAGGTTCTCGATCCATCCCGGGGCCACTAAGATGTATTTGGACCTAAAGAGAGATTATTGGTGGCCCTGTATGAAGAGGGATGTTGCGTGTGTTGTAGAGAGGTGCTTGACCTGTCGCCGGGTTAAGGCCGAGCACCAGCGTCCGCATGGCAAATTGCAGCCATTACAGGTTCCCCAGTGGAAGTGGGAACAAATTTCTATGGATTTCATCACCAAATTGCCAAGGACCGCGAGGGGTCTTGATGCAATTTGAGTGATTGTGGATCGGCTGACGAAGAGCGCTCACTTCCTTGCTATCAGTGAGAGCTCTTCTGCTGAGAGGTTGGCAGAGTTATATGTGAGGGAGGTGGTGTAAAGCATGGGGTGCCGATCTCGATTGTGTCGGACCGAGATGTACGTTTCACTTCCAGGTTCTGGAAGAAGTTTCATGAGGAGTTGGGTACGAGATTGCACTTCAGTACTGCATACCACCCGCAGACGGATGGACAAAGTGAGCAGACGATTCAGACGCTCGAGGACATTCTCTGAGCATGTGTTATGGACTTCGGTGGAATTTGGGATGCATACCTACCTTTGGCTGAGTTTTCCTACAACAACAGCCACCATGCGAGTATTGGTATGCCTCCCTTTGAGCTTTTATATGGGAGGAGGTGTCGAACTCCCATATGCTGGGGAGAGGTAAGCCAGCGAGTGATGGGTAGCCCTGAGTTAGTGCTTCAGACGACTGAGCAGATACAGTAGGTCAGACAGAGGTTGCTGACAGCTCAGAGTCGCCAGAAGAGTTATGCGGATAGGCGAAGATCCGAGCTTGAGTTCCAGGTTGGAGACTTCGTACTCTTGAAGGTATCTCCTTGGAAAGGAGTGATCTGATTCAGGAAGAGGGGCAAGCTGGGGCCCCAGTACATTGGTCCTTTTAGGGTGACCGCGAGGGTGGGCAAGGTAGCATATCGTTTGGAGCTACCTGCAGAGTTGAGCCAGATACATGATACCTTCCACGTGTCTCAGTTGAGGAAGTGTATAGCCGATGAGACGGCAGTAGTACCGCTACAGGACATTCAGGTGGATGCGAGCCTGAATTATGTTGAGAGACCGATCGCAATCCTGGATCGAAAGATCAAGGTTCTGAAGAACAAGGAGGTGCCCCTGGTTCAGGTCCAGTGGCAACATCGGAGAGCGTCCGAGCTGACTTGGGAGCCGGAGTTGGAGATGCGGGAGCAGCATCCAGAATTGTTTGCAGAACGAGACTTCGAGGGCGAAGTCTGATTCAAGTGGGGGAGAATTGTAACATCCGGAAATCCAGGTATAGTATTTTAATTATTTATTTTGAGTCAAGAAGAGGGACTCGACGAGTCGACGCCTAGACTCGTCGAGTAGGATCGCGAATGCTGACTGGATTTAATGAATGGACTCGACGAGTCGGAGAGTCGACTCGACGAGTCCGCGCTGTGGACAGAAACCCTAAATCTTTGGGCATGTGCCCTATTTAAGGGTCCTTATGGCCTTCATTGGCGGCCACCTTCACCCTTGAGAGATCCCTACGAACCAGAGAGCATAAAGAGTGAGAGAAGAGCCATCTTGAGCTTTATTGGTGTGATTTTGCAAAGGAAGAGGAGGGATTCAGCAAGAAGGACCAAAGGAGGTTGTTATTCTGAGACTTTAGAGCAAGGAGCTTCACTTTGAGGTAACAAATCGGCCCTTTCTTTTAGTATGGTGTTGATTGCATGAATCTAGGGTTTCTTGACCCTTTTCCTCAATGGAATATGGAGTATATGAAGTCCCAATCTGGAATAAGCATTAGATCTGGACCTTAAGAGGTCCAGAGAGTCCCAACCTTCCAGCTTTATGCAGTCCCTTTGGAGTTGTGGACCTAGGTTGCTATTTTAGGAGCTATTTCTTCAAATAAGGACATATGAGCATTGCATGAGCTTAAAGATTGAACCTTTACGTGATTATTGGGTGTTAGAAGGTCAGATCTATAAGTTAGAGAAGCAGATCTGACCTCAGAAGGTCATTTGAGTGTTGCCATGAAGGGAACTCGCCGAGTTCAAAGGGGGACTCGACGAGTCGAGTCGTGTTGCCCCGCGATTCGTGACTAGTGGTAACCCGTCGAGTGAAAGGCTAACTCAACGAGTCGAGTGAGGCCTTAGGAGGATTCTGAGAACACGCATGGACTCGCCGAGTCACCCGAGTGCACTCGACGAGTCTGGTCAAAGTTTGACCATTGACTAGAGTTGACTTCAGTTGACCTTAGGGTTTTGGTCAAGCTGATTCAAAAGAGGTCAGGGAAGGGTAGAATGGTCTTCTACCCATTCTTTAGAGATGAGGACAAGAGAAAGTATTGATTAGAGATGTTATCATTTTGATAGGAGGAGGCTAGGTCGGGTTATCGAGCACGAGAGGTTATCCGACATCATACGAGGTGAGTCTTCTCACTATACTTTACCTAGAGTGGTAATTATGTGTGACCGGAAGGTCTTATGTGCTATGATGAGTGTGTGATGTATGTTGTTATATGATATGAATGTGCTATGTTATGTTATGAGTAGTATGATATGGACCGGAAGGTCAACAGTGTATGGTTCGGAAGGTCAAGATGATACGGACCGGAAGGTCAGAGAAGTGGGACCGGAAGGTCTACAAGGATTGTGGGATGGAAGCCCCCTGAGACACATTGACCGGAAGGTCTTGTAGAGATATAGCCTTGAGTGGCGTATGTGTTGTATGTGGTATTTTGGGGAACTCACTAAGCATTTATGCTTACCGTATTGTGTGATATGTGTTTCAGGTACCAGCGAGGATGAAGATCCATGAGTTTGAGAATCTGGGATATGTTTTCTGAGATAATATTTGATACAATGAGTTTTGAAATTACTTTATGAAATTTATTATGTTTGGAAATGAAAAATTGTTTTGAGAATTTACGTCATTACACTATCACACCCCTAAACCGGAACGGCAGAAACGTTCGGGGGCGGAGGACGTCATGCTCAGTATCACAACACATGCATCATAGTAATCAAAGTAACAACAACCATTGCATTAATATTAAAGTGTTTACATTGGATTTGATTCACAAAAGATTGACACCAAAAGTAAATAACAAAACTAAGACATGAAGCTACCATGCTCCATCTTCTGAATCCCTGAGCGTGTACCTGTCTACTAGTTTCCTGAGAATACAAGTTATTTTGAAAGAGTAGATCAGCATTTAAGCTGGTGAGTTCATAAGTATTTTTGTTATAAAAGGTATACTCTTTGTTCTTTGAATACCTTAGTTTGTTCCTCCAGAAAATCCAATATTTTCTTATATGATGAATGCTACGAAAATGACTCTTACAATTCCTTCTATGAGTACTTAACGAATTCGAGTTATATACAATCCAGATCAAATAGACAATCGATTGTGTGAATCCGTCATAAGCCCACAACCAAACAATGAACGGGAAATGATGTGGAAGTCACACATCTTATTGTTTGTTAGATCCTCATTGTATATAACCTTGATGTATTCACCAGGTACTTACGGAGTTAACTGTAATAGTTCTTTGAAATAAGATGAAAATATTCTTTAAGAAAATCTTATATTTTCTTTAGTAAAATGGTAACCACAATAGTTCATTCTACGATCACTTAGTTTATACTAACTATATATAACCTAATATCGAACAGATAGTTAAATGTGTGGATCTGCCCTAAGCCCACAACCATACAAGGAACAGGAAGTACGACGGAAGTCACACATTTCACTGCCTATCGGATATTATTTATATATAACTCTAATGTATAAACTAAGGAATTATAGAATTAACAAATAAATGTCCTTTTTGAGTGAAATCTACATTGAACTTAGAAAGTAATGTAAAACTGATGCATTTATATGAACTCTATTGTATATGAATGCACTTAGTTAATGTTCCATCCGAAAAGTATGTTTTTGTACTAGATGATAGTATGTTGTACTTGTTTGTTATGACCTGACCCATACCTGTTTCCCCTATGATTACTTAGTGCATATGGATTATATATATATATATATATATATATATATATATATATATATATATATATATATATAAGATCGAATGGATAGTAGACTGGGTGAATCTACTCTAAGCCCACAACCAAACAATGAACATGAAGTAAGGCGGAAGTCACACAGTCTAATATCTATCGGATCCTATTGATATATAATCCTGATGTATGAACCAAAGAATCATAAAGTAAGCATTATAGGTCCCTTCTAAACTGTTTGTTCTTGTTACTAGGAAAGTTGTGTAGTATAGTTCCATTGTTTAGTAAAACTATCTGTATTTATGAAATCCCGTACTCTAGACGTCTTAGTTGATACTATTGTGAGTTCATATTACCATACTAAATTTGACTAGTATAAAACACGATGTATTGTAGGTGTCGAAAAAATATGACATTTGTCACCCGCAGACCTGCCGGTCCCACTGTAGCTAACAGCAAGGTGCGGGATTGTCAGTCCCCCTTAAAACATTGAAAAAATGGTAAAAACATAGGGGTATGAACCCACCTTATGTGAGTGATTCGATTGAAGACTGAAATAAGGATGTTATACTCACGAACGAAGTCCAGGAGCACAAACGAGTCCTAAATAGCATATTATGATACATATAGGCACAAAATTAGTGAATATAACTACAAAGGTGCTTAGGAAACAACCTAGGGTGCAAGAATAACTCACCAAAAGAGTGTTAGAAGCAAGTTAGGAGGCTGAAATGGAGTTCACGGCCCTATGGAGTGATCACGGCCTAAGAACACTTGGGTGTTCACGGCCCAAACATTAAGGATTCACGGCCCAACTTCAGGGAAGAACACTTGAAGATCTTGTTGTTTGGCAAGTGCTTGAAGATCCTAAGTTGTATTCTAAGGAGATACAAGGGAAAGGGATGAAAAGAAGTGAAAATGGTGTTCTTGGTTTATGATACTTGAGAGAGAATGGGTTGTTTGCGGCCAAGAGAAGAAGAAGTGAAGGAAAAATCAACCAAACTCATATATATACATAGAGTTCACGGCCTAACACTACTAGAAAAATAGCCTTTTACGACGCGCAATTAATGACACACACTAATAGAGGACGCGCATTTGTGCGTGCCCTAAAAATTAATGTCAGTTTTGCAAAATTTGAAGGATAGAGGACACACATTTTTGCGTGCCCTAAAATTAGTGTCAGAAAAAAAAATACGGAGGGCACCTATAAAAAAATGTGTGTCGTGTAACTGTGTCGCTTTATATTTTTTTAAGGAAACACGCATTTTTAGGGGGAAAAAGAAATCCAAAAAATTAACCCCGGTCGATTCATCCCAAAAATTCCCCGCCTCTTCGAATTAGGGCCTTCGTCTTCATCCACAGCTTCCTCAATTCCTCGATCCATCACCTCCACTAAAAACCTAATTCTCGGTTCCAACATGTTCTTACACTCTTAATTCGACCCTAATGAACTGAGGATTTAGGGTTCTTACCTCCTAGTTATCAATTTGAGCCGATGATTTAGGGTTCCTAAATCCGACTGTAATTTTTTCTATCTCACTCTCGTATTTCCATCTCATCCCTCTCGTCTGGTTCAAAACACGTAAGGGGCGACGAACACACTATTTCTTTGCATATTTTGGTCTTCACCAAGATCTGGTTTCCATGTAAGCTTTACGTTTCGAGCCCAAACCATCCTCACGTGATGTCATCAGCTTCTTTTTTTACTTTGATCTCAAGGAGATGGAGTTTAACTCGGGCGGCGGCGGAGGTGCAGGAAACAGTGGGAATGACGTGGAGCTGTTGTCTAAGATGTTACAAGTGGAGCATAAGCTGATTTACTTTGATCTCAAGGAGAATCCACGCGGTCGTTACGTGAAGATATTGGAGAAGACGTCAGCGATAAGGTCCACTATAATCGTACCTTTCAATGGAGTCTCTTGGTTCTTTGATATCTCCAACTACTACGTCACTTCTGATGACCAACATAGTTCTAGCAAGGAACTCCATCTTGATAGCAAGGCAATTTATTATATTACACATTACACATACTATACATACGCTTTCATATTAATTAGTTTGCAAAATGTGGATTGACTTTCCTAGTTTTTTCAACAATTATCATAGATTTTTCTTTCAAATAACCTTCATATCTGTCCAATTACCTTTCTGATTAGGGTTCTTTCTTCGGGTGTTTTACTTTGACATTGGGGAAAACAGGAGGGGTCGGTTTCTCAAGGTACGCAGTTGTGTAATTATGGTTTCAGTATGCTTAAAAAAGTGGAAGCTTGTAGGTTTTTCTGTTTGTGCCTGTATAATCATGTAGGAATCACTTGTGTGTACTTGTATTACAATATGAATATACCTAAAGAGAATGCAATAATGTTTGTTCAGATTGCTAATCTTCAAAGCTTTAGTTAAATAAGAGGTTATAAATGCAACCTGTTATTGTACACAAACAAAATCTTCAGAAACATGAAACATGAAAGCATATCATGTGTTAATGGAGTGTGTCTACAGGTATCCGAAGTTTCAGTTAGTAGAAACAGGAGTACTATCATTGTCCCAGCAGGAAGCACTAGAGATGAAGGGTGGAGTGCATTCAGGAACACCTTGGAAGAAATAAATGAAGCATCTAAGCTTTTTGTTCTTCCCAATCAGGTTCCATTTTCAACCTTTCTCCACCTTTCTTTTCAAGAAACCAATCCATCTTCTCTTTTTCATGATTCAATTTCTTCCTTTTTTAATAAGCAGCAAAATACCGATGCCATCTGTTGAAGAACAGGTCTTTCTGGAAAGGAAAAAGGGATAATCAATAAAGGTGCAGAGGAAGGGGCTAATCAGTCAATTCCTCAGGGTCAGAAGAGTAAAGAGACATCTGTTGAAAGTGATAAGAAGCAATCTGCAGTGACTTCATCTACATCTAGTAGTAAGATGGAGGGCCAAGTGCCAAAGGTTGTTCCTGTTGAGTCAAGTAAGATCCCCAGCTGTTGCCTAAAGGTCTTCTGAAAGTGGACATGTGCCAATCTTGTAGACTTCCAAGTACACATTTGCATCCAAGACACGATCAGTATCACCTTCACCAGGGGTATATTTGTCCGAAAAAATATCCTATTTTGATGCCATCACAAGATTCACGGCTGTCTATGGGTACTATTAGATGTGAGGTTGGGAGTAAAGTAGCTGCAGTTGAACCAATTCAAGAGACCCCTCTTGTGATCAAATCACCTTCTTGTGAGAACCTTTTTTTTAAATTTATTTAATCACCATTTTGTTATCATCTTGTTTTGTATTTGAAATTATTTTGTATTTGATGTAAATTAATTGTATTTATGAATGGTTAAACATGACAGTTGGTTCTGAGCAAGGGAAGGTGGGACCCAGTGAGCTTCAAGGAGTGGGGAAGAATGTGGTTTCAAAGTCTTCTTCACGACCAGGATCATCTTCTCATGTCTCCTTTTCCATTTCCAGGCCTTCATCAAATGCAATCCAGGTTTCTGTTACTTAGGTTGTATTTCATATTAGAGTAGACAACATTTTCTGATAAATGTATGTACTTTATTGGTTCAGAAATGAAAATGTTGATGGAGAGGAGGATCATCTTCAACGCCCTACCACATCTTCATCTAATGTACCCGAGAATTTACCAACGGAAGGTGACATGTCATCGAATGCGGGACCCGAGTACAAAGAGCCGAAGCAAGAGACTTCTTCTTCTTCACTCCCTACTCCAAGTCATCAATACCCAGCTGTTCATATATCACCAAATCCAAACTTTAGTTTTGCGTTCATGCCACCAATGATTGGAAGCTAAGTTACATCTTTTGAAAACACCGAGTCTCAGGCACACGATGCTTCTCATGTCCCAAGCTTTGTAGTAAGACCCTACCACCCTTTTTATTTATTTATTTATAATCCATTAATTAATTAATTAAAAAAATGATGTATTTGAGAAAATTACTTACAGGTTCAGCAACCGTTTGATCCAGTAAGCTATTATGCGCACTTTTATCGTGAGAGTGATGGACACATGCCACCTTTTGTTTTTTAAAAGGTAGAGAGTGATGGGGTGGGACCTTTTGTTTTTTTGTTAAATGTTAATCGTTACTGAAAGGAAAAGAAAATCAAAATTTAATTTTGATTTATTTGATGTCACGTGTCTTGCAAGTTCATGATGAGTACTTATATACTCAGATGATGCAGGAAACTGGTGATCAGCAGTCCATGTAACTTTCTTGATTTGTAACATCTTGTATTCAAGAAATAGCAATGTACTTTCCATAAAAAAAAATTATAAATTATATTCTTTGAAAATTTTGCTAGATTCGTAGGTTTAAAAGTAGAATGTCCTAATAAGAATTAATTTTAAAAGTAGAATGAAAATGACAAGTGATTTTGTATTATGTTACAGGGTTGATGAAAGCGAATAGCTCTGAAGTTAGAAGAGGAAAAGAAAGCTCAACCTGAAAGAGATAAGATGCAGCAAATGCAAGTGTTTCAATCTTCATTTCAATTGTTAGTATGAAACACAGAGTAGATTAGATGAATGCAAATTTATATATTGTAAGAAATAGAATTGTATGACATTAAATTTTATGCAATGGATTGTATTTTTTGTATATGGTATTTTATTTCTATTATGAGATATTAAATGCAAATTTAATTTAAAAATTAATAAATATATAAATATATTTTTTTTAAACATTTAAATTTACGATACGCAAAAATGTGTGTCAACTTCATTTATGACATGGCCTTTCTTGACAGGGGTTTTAATGATACGAATTGCGTGTCATAAATGCGCGTCGTAAATGCGCGTCGTCTATAGGCGACGCACATAAGCGTGTCGTCTCTTGTTATCACAGGGCCTTCCTTTACGGGCATTTGCGCGTCGTCTGAGCGTTTTATGACACGCATTGCGCGTCGTAAAAGGCTATTTTTCTAGTAGTGTAAGGAGGATTCACGGTCGTGAACATGGTTTACGGCCGTGAACCTCATTTGTTGAGGTTTATGGCTCAAATGAAATTATTGGCTCTCGGTTCTTATGTGGTTCTCTTCCTAACACACAACCCTTACGTATATTAGGTCTAGAAACCTATAAGTTTGACCTTTAGTTGATGTGTTTGACCTCAAAAGATAGAATATTTTAGGTTGTGACAATTACCTTATGAAAAAATAGGTTTCATGGTTCAAAAAGCAGTTTGGGGTAATGATCATAATCCAATTTCAGGCCAAAAGTCGAAAATCTACCCACCGGAGCACTAACTCGGCGAGTGTATGAACTGGACTCGTCGAGTTGGTCATTTAACAAAGGGACTCGGCGAGTCACCCAGTGGACTCAGCGAGTTCACTGGGCAGAAGGCATAAATCGATTTTTTACACTTTGAAAATCAATGTAACATCAAGTATAATAGAAACAATCCTAGGCTCTGATACCACTGAAGGGTTTAGAGAATCCTAACAACCTTAAGGTGCACATACAACCCTAAATGCTTTGGATCTATGTTTTCTCTAATTATACATGCAAAATGATTTTCCAAAGCATTACCCTAACTAGCATACAATCATGGGTACTTGTATAACAAAAATCTAGTTAGAAGACGTACCTTTTCTTGTATCTTGATTCCTTGGACCATTAAGAGCCTAGCACCCTAAATGTGATGCCTCAAATGCTTCACACAACACCACCAACAATGGAGGACTTGTGAGAGAATACTTGCACTCAAAAATCAGTTATAGCTCTTCCAAGAACACTAGGGTGCCGATTTTAGGAGCTCATGAGTTTCTTATATAGTGTGACAAAACTAGGGTTACACCATGTAAACCTTAATGTGCATGACCTTCCAAATCCCTTATGCTCCATGAGTTTAAACCTCCATGGATCATCCATGGGTTGTCACATGGGTTTAGCCCAAAATAAGGAATCATGGATCATTGGCCCCACACCATAAGAATGAATGATTTACCAAATCAACCCCTTATATTTAATTAGTCTCTTTTGATCACAAAATTAATTCCAAATTAATTCTTGATCAATACTAATTAAATAATATGATTTCATATTAATATATTAGAACTTATAATATATTAATAAATCATGAATATCCTCTTCTCAAAAGCCCATCCTTACAAATTGTTCCGGTACCATGCAACCCAAATGGACCATGCTACTCTCGGGTCAAGTACATACCAATTATAGCTATGGGCTTAGACACTAAATCTAACAGGCTGCATTTTAGCACAGCTTGTCATCCGCAGACCGAAGGTCAGAGTGAGCGGACTATACAGACCCTCGAGGACATGTTGAGGGCTTGCGTCACTGACTTCGGTGGGAGCTGGGATCCCCACCCGTTGCAGAGTCCGCCTACAACAACAGTTATCATTTCAGTATTGGTGCCCCACCTTTGAGTTGTTGTACGGGCAGAGATGCTGCACCCCGATATGTTGGGGTGAGGTTGGTCACAGAGTGATGGGGCGGACGGAGGTAGTTTTGCAAACTACCGAGAAGATTCAGCAGATTAGACAGCGGTTGCTGACCGCACAGAGTCGACAGAAGAGCTACGCCGACCGACGCCGATCAGAATTAGAGTTTCAGGTCGGTGACATGGTACACCTGAAGGTCTCGCCCTGGAAGGGTGTGATCCGCTTCAGGAAAAGGGGGAAATTGGGCCCCCGTTACATTGGGCCATTCAGGATCATTGCCAGGGTTGGCAAGGTGGCATATAAACTAGAGTTATCGGAGGATCTTAGTTAGATCCACAGCACCTTCCATGTGTCCCAGTTGCAGAAGTGCATATTAGATGAGGCGGAAGTAGTGTCCTTGGAGGACATACAGGTTGACGAGTGCCTGAATTACATAGAGAGACCAGTGGCCGTACTGGAGAGGAAAGTGAAGGTCCTACGGAACAAGGAAGTACCTTTGGTAAAGGAACAATGGGAGCACTGAAAAGGGTTTGAGTGGACTTGGGAGCCGGAGGCTGAGATGCGGGAGCACTATCCGGAGTTGTTCACCGCAATGGACTTCGAGGACGAAGTCTAGTTCAAGTGGGGGAGAATTGTAACTCCCCGACTCTCAGGTATGGAATTTACAGCTTTATTTTTATATTTCAAAGGTCTACTCAACGAGTTGGATGCCCTAACTCGTCGAGTAGAAAAGTTTTTGGCCACGTGTTTAAGTGACCAACACGACGAGTCGGAGGACACGACTCGACGAGTTGGAGCTAAAGGATGAAACCCTAATTTCCGAGGTTTTGCACCCTATTTATAGGATCCTTTGCCCCCTTAGCCTCCCCTTACAGCCCCTTGTGAGTCTAGAAACCCTAATTCGTGTGTGTGCTCCATTTTGTGTTATTTTCAAGCTTGGAAGGTGATCTGGAAGAATAAGACTTAAAGTATAAGAGGATTTGTGCATAGAGGACCTGGTGGATCTAACTCTTCTGCTTATTGGCATCAATTTGAAGGTAACAAGTCGTTACCTTGACCTTCCCTCTTTCTAGATCACTTTATGTTTAAGATTAGGGCTTTTCTAGCATATATATTAGCCATTTTTGGTTATGGGCTAGGATCTGAAGTTGCAACTTCATATCTGAGCTTATCTTGGTCTCTATAGCTATAAAGTCTCCAGCTTTAGCAAGTATGAACCTTCCCTTTTGACTTAAACCCCATTATAAGCTTGGATTTGACATTCTAAGCCTTTAGAGCCTTGCATGCACGTAAAGTTTGCAACTTTACGTGATAAACATGCCTTGGGAAGCTTCATCTGCAATATGGAGCTTTGAGTGGCTTAAAAAGCATCTGAATGGAGAAAGGACTGAAGGGACTCGACGAGTTGCATGGCCAACTCGGTGAGTCTGATGAAGATTGTCGTGCAAGGATTTCTGCATGGACTCGGCAAGTCAGTAGGATGACTCAGCGAGTCAGCTAGGGTTTTCCCGACATTTGGACATGCATGAACTCGGCGAGTTGCAGGGAAACTCAACGAGTCAACTGGGGATTTCATGACTTCTCGAGTTCTGGAAGGACTCGACGAGTCGGTGAACTGCACTCGACGATTCGGGTCAACATGGACTGTTGACCTTGACCATTGACTTGGACTTTGACCAAGGGTTGACTAGTTGACTTCTGGGGTATTTTGGTAGATTAGAAATATATGGAAATGGTCTTATGGTAAATATAGGTGGTGGAGTTTGTGGCCGTGGTTCAAGAGTTTGAGATTATCACTTCGATTCCACAGTTGAGAGGTGAGTTATCCTCACTATACTAAGGGGTCGAAGGCACCAATGCTGGCCCATTGGATATGTGTGACAACCGTCAAAATTCGAGTCAGTTCTAGATTTAACTAGACTTAGTTGCACATATATGCACTAAACATACTAGACTTAGTAACTAGAAGCTAAGTTATAACCTACTAGAAACTTGGAAACAATTAGAATCAATGGATAGTGTACTTAGATTTCACATTGATATGTGAATTCTATAACTACTTAACTGTAGAGACTATCCATATTTGGGTCACTCTTTGACTCGAACACCTTTTCATGAATCATATACACACATCATGCACTTGACCTAGTGGTATAAATTAGGTCCCAGTCTCGTAGGAACTTAAGTCAAAGTTGAGGACTAGGACTACTATACTTGATTCCTCAATTTCGCTTGAATCTCGGAATCACTACATAGAATGCCAATAAACCGATAAAAATAAATTACAAACATTATTTATAACTATAAAAGAGTTATAATACCATAATATAATTTAAAGTCTCAAATATTCTATTTATTTTGATATTCAAAGTTTATTAAACTCCAAAACACTAAAAGCCCTAAAAACTCATATTTATAAACTTTAACCTTAAAAATACTATAAAAACAATTATGAACCTTATAATAATTTCTTATCATAATAATTATTATGAATTACAATTCAATGAAAAATAAAGATTTAGTTATTAACATTTACCCTTGATTTATAAGCCAAAAATCAAGAGTTTTATGCATAAAAACTAGGTTAAGGTGCACATTTTATAAAAAGTTGGATATTTTTATAACAGATTTGAATTTTTATAAAAGAAACAAGAGAGAGGGAACCTCTCCTCCCCTAAAATCGGATCCCTCTCTCCCCATATCTCTCTCTCACACTCTCATTCTCCAACACACACACATCTCTCTTCTTTCTCTCTCTAGAAAACTTTCTCTACTTTTTCTCTCCAAACACCACTCCATTCTCTCTTCCTCCCTCTAAGAACCAAGAAATATTCCAGAAAACAAACCCAAGAACACTCCTCAAACTCGAAATCTTCATCATCTTGTGGTATTCTTGAAGGTAAAATCGATTTCTACTTCACTTTTCCTTCAAGTTTTGCTCTTTTTCTTACACTTTCTCCTTCTTCATCTTCTTCAAACTTGTTTTCTTTTTGTTAAAATGGTTTTTAGAACATGATGGATGTGTTTTAACACCATGCATGTATGATAAACAAGGTTGCATGTTCATGATCTTAGTGCAAAAATCGATTTTAAGGATTAAAACATCAAACTCAAGTTAAGAGTTTTTGAGAAACAAAATTTTCTTCATAAATGCATGTATACATTTTGATAAGTTTTAATCTTTTGATCTCTGGAAACATGACCAAAATATGAGGTTATCATGATATATTTAAAATACTTCAAAAGATTTACTCAAGGAAATGATGAAAACCCACTTTTCTAACCAATCATCATGCATGCAATCTGCCAGATTTCTTTACCTGACTTTAAACTGTCATATCTCACTCATTTCTTAGCCAAAATTCGTGATTCTTTTTCTGAAATATAATATTTTGAGTTAGCTTTCAAACCCATCTGACCTCCCTGAAAATTCCAAAATTTCGATTTTTACCAATTTTTACAAAACTGTTGCTTAAACAGCACTTTCCTTATGAACATTTGTTTTGTGTTGCATGTTCAAAGGACTTATTCATCACTAAAAATCATTCAAAAATTATTTTGAACTCTTAATATCATGTATTAATAGGTACAAAAAGATCTTGATTCAAAAGTCTTTGTAACATGTTGCAAAAATTGTCAAAGTAACATCAATAATCTTTACATAAATCACAAGAACCAAGTTTTCTCTATAATTTATTGAGCCTTTAGGCATCGTGTTCAACATCAAAAATAAGAACACAAATTGTCATTGTTATCAAATTGTGTGAAGATGCATTCTGGAAATTTTCAGCTCAATATATATTTTCTTTATTTTTATATGAAAATAATAAGAAAATAAAGTGTTAAATCATATAAAATACTTAAGCTAGTAAATAAATTATGGAAAAATTCTTGGATGATCCTTTAAGTTAATAAACATCTCCCATTAAGTTTCATCCATTTTTGTTACTGTTTAATATGGTTTTGAATTTTCTTTTTGTTTAGCTCTAATAAATCATAAAATCACATTAGGGAATATAAAAATGGTATCTAATAATTTTCGCAGCTTATACTCTCTGTGGAACACTTAGAAAAATATTTTCAGAATTTTTTGTATTCCTATTTTTCTCCGATTTTTGTATTTATAATGGACTAAAAACAGGAAAAATAGTTTTACTCATCCAAAAATTATGAAAATTTACCAGAACACCTTGTAGTACATTAGGATGCTACATAAAATTTTTGATGATTTTTATATTCTGTATGCTATTTTTCTTCTATTTTCCCAAGATTTAATACACTTAAATGTACAAAAATCAGAAAAATTGTGTTAAACTTTTTGAAAACACATATTAATATTTTTCCTAGATTATGTACACTGTAAAATAGTTACACAAAAATTACAAGAATTTTTCATGATAATTTACTATTTTTCCATGATTTTATGATTATTCATGGAATTAAATGGTGAAAAATAGTTAGACAAATCAAAAATTCAAGAAAATTTATCTTAAGGTGTTTGACTTCAATTAAAAATGAAATACAAAGTTTGGGAAAGTTTAGAACTAAATTGATTTACTTTTGAATATTTAATCATTGGAACACCTCTAAAATGTTAAATATTAACATTTCAATAATGGAAATTTTCCACTTAAATTGTTATATAACAATTGATTCTTTGAAACTTAATTTCCACAGAAAAATGTTTGTAACTTATCAATATTAAATTTTGACACATTATTGGCATAATTCTATTGTAGTAGTAAGTATACTAGTGTTAGATTTCGATTAGAGACTCACTAGCGAATACCATTATTGTAGGAATCGGTAGTGGTACACGTGGAACGTAGTTCAAGGCACCATTTGCATCATCTAAACGCATTGTGAGTATTCACCACTCCCTTATTTTTGGTTTTTAAATGTTTTGGGGTGGAAAAGCATGTCCTAAACTATTTATATTCGTTGTATTTATTTGACTCGTATAAACTTGGTTACTATATTTTATATATAGTGAGTATTCACGCACTCCCCTATTTTCAGTTTTTATGTTTTGGGGTGGAAAAGCATGTCCCGAAAAACTATTATTTGAATGTTGTATTTAAATTGATTTGTATCAAACATGATTGCTATTTTATTGCTATGTCTCTCTATGTATGTCTATGCAACACGGAACATGAGAACTTATCGTACTAAGGCCCTTCCCTTATCTCTAACCATTAACTCTTTGAGCCAATGGTCATTATGGATAGCGCTATTAGGAATTGACAACTCCTCACTCGCCCTATTGCTGGAGTGCATGATACCATATTCATCTATGGAACAATAAGCATAGATCTTGATAGGGCTTCAGTCATAGGTTTGGTTGAGACTCATTGTTTGCTCATACACATACAAACTCGTTACTTATTATAGCAATAAACTTGTTTATTAATTATAGCAATGAACTTTGTTTCTCATTACAACAACGAACTGTTATTACTGAAAACTTATATACATGTTTTAGCAATGAAATTGTTTGCTCCTTGTAGCAACGAAATTGATTGCTCATTTTAGCAATGAAACTTGTTTACTCGTTTGAGTAATGAACTTTATCTTCCATGAGAATATGAATGTTGCATCTTATTTGGGCAACATACCTTATCTCTCATGATGACAAAGAACTTTGTTTTTACAAACTTATTTACTCATTTTAACAATATACTTTTATTATTGGAAACTTTTATCAAAACTTTGATTTCAATTCATGGAACCAGTATTATTTTGTTTATCTGTGAGTACTCACCAACTATTTTTATAGTTGACGCTCGTTTTACACTTCACTTTTAGGAGCATTTGCATGTGTTGTATTTCAATTTACATTGTAATTACTTTTAAAAGTTGTTCAAACCCATTGTGAATTTGTAATGATTTTTAATACTATGGTTGGTGTTGTCTTTTAACTTTTGCGATGAAACCCTTTGTACTGCCACGCCCTGTGTTTCCGCTTTAGCGGGGTGTGACAGAAAATGGTATCAGAGCCGAAGGTTATAGAGAATACCGGTTTTCCTTTGGAGAACCACAACTATAGCCAAAAATTTTCAAAATGTTTTTTAAAATACCGAACATACTACTAGTATAACTAATTCGAGTACGCATTATTGGACTTTAACTAAGTATAGCCTGGCCAACTATGCTTAATTAAGAAAACTTAATGCGAGGCTTGAAACGGTTATAGTAGAATTATGTTCAAAACAATTTTCAACTTAAACTTTTGAAAAACAAAATTTTTGGTGTGCGTACGGGCATTGCATATTATAGGCATTCATCTAGATACACTTAGAAACCAAGTTCACTGTTATATCAATGCCCTTATTTAGAAATATTCTTATCCCTTATCAAGTGCTAGGTTAACCACTTAGGTTATATCACTAGCCACTCTAAGAGCAATGCACATAGTACTGATAATGGGTATTCCTCGGTAGCTATTGACTTTAGATATAAGGTTAGTAGTTAGATATACACTAGTAATAATCTTCAGTCGAAACCAATACCAGTTATCCCTCAATACCTCTTCATCGTCTTCGTACTAGAGTTACAACTAGGAAAAAGCGTTTCGATACCGACACGAATGATAATTGGAGCATCGCGTAAGGAGGTAGATGAGTCTCCACTAAATAATCACTTGGATACCATTGGCGGGCATTCCGGATTCAACTCACGAGGAGATACGGAGGTTTAACTAATACGTGAGACCTTATTAATATGCTACGATTTAGCTCTACGTTGTTTCCACCTTGAGCTTAAAACTTAACATAGGATGTCCCTTTGACCTCTATAAAAGGTCGTAAACTGTATTGAGACCATAAAACGTTTTTTTTTTCTCAAACAATTTTTCTTGTCCTTTATCTCGGGGGAAAAGACACTGGCACTCGCCTTACACTCGCCTTAGTATTTAGGTACGATCAGCTACACTAACATACTTATTCCTTACTTCTTAATCTTCCATCAAAAAATTATTTCGCTTCATCGGTTTTATTTATCATCAATAAAATATTTTATAACCACTTCAATCAACTTAATAGACATTTCTTAACAATGTAAGCAATATTCTCGCTAAAAATCTTTTGACAACTTGCTTTAACTTAACACTTTTCTTCAAAACTCAATTTAACCATTATTGGTTTTAACCTTGCTATTACAATCTCATTTCAAATCCATTTCAACGGATAGATGTGCTTTTGAGGGCACATAAACCATTTTAAACATTGCTTACCATTTTGACATGTTTTCGAAAAACTAGAAACATTTTCTTTTATAATCGTGTTTAAACTCTTTGCTACAAAACGTAGACCTATAACATTGAAGTTCATTTTATGTGTAAAAGCTTCATCGAATCTTCAAAACACTTTTGTTTTGACACTTTTAACAGCTTTCTCATTTAGAAATTGTAATTTACTTTAATGTGTTTTCTCGAAACCCAACATGATATTTATGCAAATTTCTACTTCAAACATGTTTATAAGACATCTCTAATGCTTGTATTTCAAAACATACCTTATTTGTGTTCTTTGCTTCAATATAGTTTTATAATCTATAAAGTTTTTTTAAAATTTATAGCATTTGAAAACTTAGTGTTCACTTTTAAATTTCCAGTGATACACTTTCAACAATGAATAATTATTCTTATAAATATATTGAGTCTTTACCTTATCCATTTTAATCATTGTTGGACTTTCGTTTAAAAAGTCAAAATTGTCAGATTTTCAATTGCCATTTGTAGGGCTTCTTCTTTTTCACAAATGGAGTTTAACTTAATAGGTAACTTATGAATTTTTAGCAATCCTTAGCAAACACTTTAGAACTCCCACATGTCTATTTAATCATCAATATACATCGAATATTGAAGTTTGAAATATATCTCAACCTGGTTTTAAATCTACCTATAGGTATTGTTCTTATAATTTTAACAATAACAATCATTGTCGCCGCTACCTTCCTTTTTCTTTCGCCCGAACTTGATTTCTTGCTCTCCTTTTAATTTTAGATATTGCACACCCACGATAATAACATAATGCATTGTCTAACTTTATTTCTGTCTATTTTGCTTCTCCTGGTATCATGTCTGTATACATAAAGACTAGAAGTCTACCCTTTCGTTTTGAGCGATTAATACGTGTATAGTCATGAGGCATACTTTAATTTTAGTCAACTTTAATATATTCAATTACGCCTTTTACCATATACATCTTGTTTTTATTTTGAAATCTACTATAAACAAGTGATCCTTATTTACATTTACTCTTTCGTTCTAAATTCAAAAACTTGATATAAAATGCAATCTTCATTGTATTTTTCCTTATAAGTAATACACAAGATGAATACATTTATGCTTATAATTTTTCTATATCTGAAAAATATATGTGAAGGATATGTATCCTTATGTTTCTTCTTTTCTTTAAATACATCAAAAGTTTTGAATTTTACGATTATCTATTCTCTAAATGATTGTTTTTTTTAGAAACACTAAACTAAGAGTGTACTATTTTCAAAGATTGACATTTTTACACATTTCTTAAAATAGTATTTTACTTTGCAATTTTTCAGTGAGTTCCTAAACTCTCAAACTTGTTTTCATAAGTATTCCGACTCCTCGTAAACTTGAATTTGTCCTGACTTAGACAATTGGACAATTTCTCAAAAATTTAATACAAATATTTCTATACAAATTCCTTTAATGGCGACTTAAACCTTTAACCTTAATTAATCTTTATATTATTTTACTACTTCGTTGGATCGCCACACATGTATCTTCATTATCTTGGAATTATTGAACATTTTGATAACAGTGAGATTTTTGATCACTTCTAAACACTTAAAATGCTATATACACAATGTGATTTAATTTATCATAAATTTTCTTCACCTCCATTTGCACCAATGACTCTCTAAATATATTTATTCTTCGAATAAGGTTTTATTATTGTAAGAGTAACCGTAGTGGTAATTATAGCCTCGGAGATGCTCAATCATTTCGTAATTTATTTTGTCGACGACACTTAATTAGCCTTTACATTTGAGATGTACCAAAACTTCGTTGCCTACCCTTAGTACGTATTTTTAAGAACTTACCCTCAATCGCTTCTCTTTCATTCATGCCACCCCTTCTTATATCAAAATATATCTTATCCAGATGTAGTAGCCAACCCGGAAGTGAACAAATTGTTCCTAATCTCTTCTTTATTAGGCGGCAAATTCACACTTAGTGCTAATTTAGAATGCAACTTAAAGATCAATGCGGATTTAACGCTAAATGCAGTTGGTGCTTCGGAAAAAAAAATTTATAACTCTCTTGATTCAGATAATATCTAATTAAATAATCTTTTTCAACTAGGTCGCCATGGTTGGATCATGATTTCCATGATCCTCATTTCTCGTAATCTAGACTGTAGAACTCGAATTAAGGAAACATTACTTTGATTATAGCTAAAGAACTGGGCTCTTCCCTTGCAGAATTAACCCAAAATAATCAAAGATCTCTTCAAGTCACCACCTCTCCAGCTATACAATTGTATTCAGCTGAGTTCTAATAGAATACGTCACGAATTGAATTTCGGGACGAAATTATTTCAACCGGGGGAGACTGTGACAACCGTCAAAATTCGAGTCAGTTCTAGATTTAACTAGACTTAGTTGCACATATAGGTACTACACATACTAGACTTAGTAACTAGAAGCTAAGTTATAACCTACTAGAAACTTGGAAACAATTAGAATCAATGGATAGTGTACTTAGATTTCACATTGATATGTGAATTCTATAACTACTTAACTGTAGAGACTATCCATATTTGGGTCACTCTTTGACTCGAACACCTTTTCATGAATCATATACACACATCATGCACTTGACCTAGTGGTATAAATTAGGTCCGAGTCTCGTAGGAACTTAAGTCAAAGTTGAGGACTAGGACTAGTATACTTGATTCCTCAATTTCGCTTGAATCTCGGAATCACTACATAGAATGCCAATAAACCGATAAAAATAAATTATAAACATTATTTATAACTATAAAAGAGTTATAATACCATAAGATAATTTAAAGTCTCAAATATTCTATTTATTTTGATATTCAAAGTTTATTAAACTCCAAAACACTAAAAGCCCTAAAAACTCATATTTATAAACTTTAACCTTAAAAATCCTATAAAAACAATTATGAACCTTATAATATTATCTTATCATAATAATTATTATGAAATACAATTCAATGAAAAATAAAGATTTAGTTATTAACATTTACCCTTGATTTATAAGCCAAAAATCAAGAGTTTTATGCATAAAAACTAGGTTAAGGTGCACATTTTATAAAAAGTTGGATATTTTTATAAAAGATTTGAATTTTTATAAAAGAAACAAGAGAGAGGGAGCCTCTCCTCCCCTAAAATCGGATCCCTCTCTCCCCATATCTCTCTCTCACACTCTCATTCTCCAACACACACACATCTCTCTTCTTTCTCTCTCTAGAAAACTCTCTCTACTTTTTCTCTCCAAACACCACTCCATTCTCTCTTCCTCCCTCTAAGAACCAAGAAATATTCCAGAAAACAAACCCAAGAACACTCCTCAAACTCGAAATCTTCATCATCTTGTGGTATTCTTGAAGGTAAAATCGATTTCTACTTCACTTTTCCTTCAAGTTTTGCTCTTTTTCTTACACTTTCTCCTTCTTCATCTTCTTCAAACTTGTTTTCTTTTTGTTAAAATGGTTTTTAGAACATGATGGATGTGTTTTAACACCATGCATGTATGATAAACAAGGTTGCATGTTCATGATCTTAGTGCAAAAATCGATTTTAAGGATTAAAACATCAAACTCAAGTTAAGAGTTTTTGAGAAACAAAATTTTCTTCATAAATGCATGTATACATTTTGATAAGTTTTAATCTTTTGATCTCTGGAAACATGACCAAAATATGAGGTTATCATGATATATTTAAAATACTTCAAAAGATTTACTCAAGGAAATGATGAAAACCCACTTTTCTAACCAATCATCATGCATGCAATCTGCCAGATTTCTTTACCTAACTTTAAACTGTCATATCTCACTCATTTCTTAGCCAAAATTTGTGATTCTTTTTCTGAAATATAATATTTTGAGTTAGCTTTCAAACCCATCTGACCTCACTGAAAATTCCAAAATTTCGATTTTTACCAATTTTTACAAAACTGTTACTCAAACAGCACTTTCCTTATGAACATTTGTTTTGTGTTGCATGTTCAAAGGACTTATTCATCACTAAAAATCATTCAAAAATTATTTTGAACTCTTAATATCATGTATTAATAGGTACAAAAAGATCTTGATTCAAAAGTCTTTGTAACATGTTGCAAAAATTGTCAAAGTAACATCAATAATCTTTACATAAATCACAAGAACCAAGTTTTCTCTATAATTTATTGAGCCTTTAGGCATGGTGTTCAACATCAAAAATAAGAACACAAATTGTCATTGTTATCAAATTGTATGAAGATGCATTCTGGAAATTTTCAGCTCAATATATATTTTCTTTATTTTTTATATGAAAATAATAAGAAAATAAAATGTTAAATCATATAAAATACTTAAGCTAGTAAATAAATTATGGAAAAATTCTTGGATGATCCTTTAAGTTAATAAACATCTCCCATTAAGTTTCATCCATTTTTGTTACTATTTAATATGGTTTTCAATTTTCTTTTTGTTTAGCTCTAATAAATCATAAAACCACATTAGGGAATATAAAAATGGTATCTAATAATTTTCGCAGCTTATACTCTCTGTGGAACACTTAGAAAAATATTTTCAGAATTTTTTGTATTCCTATTTTTCTCCGATTTTTGTATTTATAATGGACTAAAAACAGGAAAAATAGTTTTACTCATCCAAAAATTATGAAAATTTACCAGAACACCTTGTAGTACATTAGGATGCTACATAAAAATTTTGATGATTTTTATATTCTGTATGCTATTTTTCTTCTATTTTCCCAAGATTTAATACACTTAAATGTACAAAAATCAGAAAAATTGTGTTAAACTTTTTGAAAACACATATTAATATTTTTCCTAGATTATGTACACTGTAAAATAGTTACACAAAAATTACAAGAATTTTTCATGATAATTTACTATTTTTCCATGATTTTATGATTATTCATGGAATTAAATGGTGAAAAATAGTTAGACAAATCAAAAATTCAAGAAAATTTATCTTAAGGTGTTTGACTTCAATTAAAAATGAAATACAAAGTTTGGGAAAGTTTAGAACTAAATTGATTTACTTTTGAATATTTAATCATTGGAACACCTCTAAAATGTTAAATATTAACATTTCAATAATGGAAATTTTCCACATAAATTGTTATATAACAATTGATTCTTTGAAACTTAATTTCCACAGAAAAATGTTTGTAACTTATTAATATTAAATTTTGACACATTATTGGCATAATTCTATTGTAGTAGTAAGTATACTAGTGTTAGATTTCGATTAGAGACTCGCTAGCGAATACCATTATTGTAGGAATCGGTAGTGGTACACGTGGAACGTAGTTCAAGGCACCATTTGCATCATCTAAACGCATTGTGAGTATTCACCACTCCCTTATTTTTGGTTTTTAAATGTTTTGGGGTGGAAAAGCATGTCCTAAACTATTTATATTCGTTGTATTTATTTGACTCGTATAAACTTGGTTACTATATTTTATATATAGTGAGTATTCACGCACTCCCCTATTTTCAGTTTTTATGTTTTGGGGTGGAAAAGCATGTCCCGAAAAACTATTATTTGAATGTTGTATTTAAATTGATTTGTATCAAACATGATTGCTATTTTATTGCTATGTCTCTCTATGTATGTCTATGCAACACGAAACATGAGAACTTATCGTACTAAGGCCCTTCCCTTATCTCTAACCATTAACTCTTTGAGCCAATGGTCATTATGGATAGCGCTATTAGGAATTGACAACTCCTCACTCGCCCTATTGTTGGAGTGCATGATACCATATTCATCTATGGAACGATAAGCATAGATCTTGATAGGGCTTCAGTCATAGGTTTGGTTGAGACTCATTGTTTGCTCATACACATACAAACTCGTTACTTATTATAGCAATAAACTTGTTTATAAATTATAGCAATGAACTTTGTTTCTCATTACAACAACGAAGTGTTATTACTGAAAACTTATATACATGTTTTAGCAATGAAATTGTTTGCTCCTTGTAGCAACGAAATTGATTGCTCATTTTAGCAATGAAACTTGTTTACTCGTTTGAGTAACGAACTTTATCTTCCATGAGAATATGAATGTTGCATCTTATTTGGGCAACATACCTTATCTCTCATGATGACAAAGAACTTTGTTTTTACAAACTTATTTACTCATTTTAACAATATACTTTTATTATTGGAAACTTTTATCAAAACTTTGATTTCAATTCATGGAACCAGTATTATTTTGTTTATCTGTGAGTACTCACCAACTATTTTTATAGTTGACGCTCGTTTTACACTTCACTTTTAGGAGCATTCGCATGTGTTGTATTTCAATTTACATTGTAATTACTTTTAAAAGTTGTTCAAACCCATTGTGAATTTGTAATGATTTTTAATACTATGGTTGGTGTTGTCTTTTAACTTTTGCGATGAAACCCTTTGTACTGCCACGCCCTGTGTTTCCGCTTTAGCGGGGTGTGACAATATGTTATCCTAGCAGTTGGTATTATGTTGAGTATGAGTTAGTTTTGCATGCTAGTTGCTATGCAAGTTTGGTAGATCTGTAGGACTACCTGTGTTATTATCTGATTATCTGTATGTGCATTAGTTATGTTATATGTTGACATATTATGTGGGTTGGGTTGAGGTTGTACTGCTCCGTGCGGTAGCCAACAAACCCTAGAGTATTCCAGATATGAGCTGAGGGTCGGGCAGGGCATGCCAGACTCATACTGAGGACTTGGGAGCATTCCAGATACGAGCTGAGGGTCGGGTAGGGCATGCCAGACTCGTACCGTGGGCTCGGGAGCACTCTAGATACGAGCTGAGGGTCGGGTAGGGCATACCAGACTCGTACTGTGGGCTCGGAGGCAATACAGATGTGAGTTGTGGGCCCGGAAGGCAATCCAGACTCACACTGTGGGCCCAGGGGTAATCCAGTCTGTAAAGTTGTGGACCAAGTACATGTTGTTATATGTATATGTGTTATTTGCAGTGTATCGGTATTTTGGGGGAACTCACTAAGCTTTGGGCTTACAGTTTTAGTTTTTGTTTCAGGTACCTCAGATGATCGTGGGAAGGCAAAGGCGTGGTTGTACAGCTCCCCATGTTTATGACTTTGTTTATGGGATACTCTGATATTATACTATATTGAAAACAAGTTTTGTAAAGATTAATGGTTTTGAAATGTTTTGAAAAAGATTAAATTTGGCATGATTTTTATGGATGTTACAGTCCATCCCAATGAAAATCCTTAGGATAGGTTGCTTATGATAGATGTTTTAGGAACGTAAAGTGAGGATAACGGGAACGGGTAATCGGGTTGATTGTTGTGATGAAACTAATAAACTATTTATTGTGGGTTGAAAACCATATGTGCTCACCAGGCTCCCAAGCCTGACCCACTCAGTTTCTTGTATTATAGGTAGTGGCACAAGAGCATAGTTGGATGACTTGATGAGGGATTATGAATCATAGGCCAATAGATATAAATAAATGTTGTAAGGCCTATGTTGTTTTGTTTATGCTTTTGATCTGTATCGAACATGACATCCCGAGGTTTTGATATAATGAAATACATTTCTTCGGAAATGCTTTAATAAATCTTTATCATATTTATCGTTTGGGAACAAATTCTGCAACACATTTCTTTAAAAGGTTACTCTGATTTTCATAAAAAGCATAAACAAATCGGTCTTTTCAGGCCGTGAAACTGGGGATGTCACATTGACTTTTGTAGACCCACTTGCATGTGGTAAAGTAGCCTTGTGACATGAGAGAGAGAGAGAGAGAGAGACATGTAAACACCTCTATATAAGGTGGGTTCATACCACTTGTAGAGGTGTGCTTGAAAGATGTAACATTGAGAGTGTTAGTGTGTGTTAATTATGTAGATTTAGATCTAGATCCTTTTTTGTAACACCTTTCATAATCGAATGCATCTCTTGAACACCCAAATCACCGTGTTCTTTGTGTGTTCTTTAATTCCGCATGCCAAATCAATGCTCATAATTCACATCAGCCCAGCATACATATCAATACATACACATGCAAGAGTCACACAGACAACTAGCATCCTAACATAATAACCATGGGTCGGCATTGGTGCCTTCGACCCACTAAACATAGTGAGGAGACTCACCTCACACTGCCGAATCACACAGACGCTCCCTGGCTGCTGGCTAATAGATTCCCGAACTGTCAACATCAAAACAACACCCAATTAATAATTGGGTTCCAAGTCATAACCGAGAATCCATACTTGGGGTGAAAAGACCATTTTACCCCCGAACTAGCTTGATCCAAGCCTAAGGCCCAAAATCAAACTCTTAAGGCCCAAAAGCCAAACAATCAACCAAGGCCCAATATATGGCCCAATTTTTCCAAATTGGGCCCAAACCCATCACATGGTCCTTACCCTAAAGCCCATCCAAATATCGTAGTCCATACACTTGCTCTTAGACGGCTCAACAAGGACCCAAACACCTAAGCCCAAAATAAAGGCCCAACTCGAAGCCCAACAGAATTAGGGTTTTCATAAAAAATGACGATTAAGGTTAAGTAAAAACACTTAACCCATTAAGGATTGAATCCATTAAGTCCATCACTCTACTAGGTCAATCACACCATATGGTCGGGCATAATTAATAATTCCAATTCAACGGTCCAAACACGGGTCCCGGCAAATCCCAAACTAAAGTTTCCAAAAATTAGGGTTTTCTAAACCCTAATTAGGGTTTCGAACCCAAGCACATGCCACAAGGTCCAAAGTTATGTTTTTAAGTTAATTAGGGATTCACTAGGCCGAGCACCACCTACTGTCACCACGGGCGGTGGTGGTCGACGGCGGCAGCCACCACCTCACGGCGGTGGTGGTGGATTTTCCTTAATTTTTTCGGCCAAATATTGCTTCTACAAAATCACGCCATACGTCACATGCATATTTTCACAAACACACGCACACACACAACCATCTCCCACGGTGGCTAGTGGCGGCACGCGATGGCAGAAGGCAGCAGTCACCATGGTTGGCGGCCATGGTGGTTCTTTTCAGGTTTTGGCCAACAAACACACATACACAGCAGACAACCACAGCCAAAACACACCTACACACACTACAAATGCAGCTGGTCCCTCCTTAGGGTAGTGAACCTCGACCGGAGCAATTTGAAAAAGAAGGTTGCACGAGCGGCAGCAGCGGCTAACTGCTGCGGAACGAAATCAGGAGTGAAGGGGGAGCAGGAACAGCGCTGGTAACTGCCGAGTGCGGTTGTGGATGGAGATAGAAAGAATATGAAGAAGAAAGATGGCAGAATGGTGGCATCGGACACACCCAACACTCACGTCGACAACTTGCTCCCACCGGAAGGGTAGTTGCTGCGACACTCGGCAGTGGCAGCGAGGGAAAGAGGAAGGGAAGTGACGGGCGGATCTTAAACTCACGTCTCCATATTAAAACTTCACTCCACATGACAGATTCAGCTCCTCCTTCTCTAAACATTACAATCTAAATCCTTATTTTACTCTTTAGCCCTTGCTTCCCAATAATCCATTCAATACCTGTCCAAAAGATACAATATAGACTCCAAATTCTGAGATTATAATATTTAACTCCCATGGCTAATATTGATAAATTATTATGGATTTAGGGCTAATAAAATAACATAGAATATAATTCACATCTCGAGGTTTTAGGGTTTATTTATTTATTTACTTTTTTTATTTAATCTTATTTATTTAATTTCAAATGGAATGTTACAGCCATCCTAATCATAAGTGCCAAACTATTACCCTTAATACCCAAAACATAAGACATGTACTCTCAGTACCGAATCTAAGGGTAATACTCGATGTTTAGAACTCCCAAAATTTCCTATGTTTTTCTTTAACTTATATTTTAGAATCCTCTTTGAGGTAATTCTTGTTTTAGCTTTGAAAATTGCATCTTGGGTGTCATCTACACCCTCTTCCATAGTCTCTTCCTCCTTTATAGCTTGAGTCTCGGGAATTACATGATATGTTCCATGATATGTTCCACCTTGAGTCTCAGACACTAGTGGATCCTCAACCATCTAATAAACTGAAAATGAAGTTTAACAAAATAAAAAATTCAAGAAAAAACAAAGTTTAAGAAAATAACAAAAACTCTACCGCTTCCTCTTTTCCAACCTTCTTTGGTTTCCTTAAAACATATCTAAATCCTATGAACGTATGTTGTTTGGTCTGGCTAACAGTGGCGGTCACTATCATAATGCTTCTAGGATTGGAACGAATCAATTCATGAGAGTAATTATATGACCTGACATAGGGGTTTGTGAGTTTAGCTTCTATAAGACTCATTACCTACACATTTCTCTACAACACCTACACCAAGATACTTCACGATGAAGTTTGTTTTTAATTATTGGTTGAATTTCCTTATATTTCATGTTAGGTTTTCTAATAAAAATTTGTGCAAGACAGGTTGGATTCATAAGGTTTGCATTGTTGAATTTCCTAACAAATTTGTGTTCACCAACAATGTTTTTCACTTAAGCGAAGTTTAGCGTACTAACTGAAAAGCTAGGTGGTGGCTGAAAAGCTAGTTGATAGCTGAAAAACTAACTGTTAGCTGAAAAGCTAACTGCTAGCTTATAAGCTAGGAGATACAAAAATAGCGTTTGACAAAAACTAGTTGATAAACTAGCTGGAAGATGTAAAATGACAAAAAGGGCATTTAGAAAAATATAATTTTTATAATTAAATAAGGATATATTTGGAAAATTTTAAAAAAAAAATCTCCTTAAAAGCTAGTCTAAGGAACTTTTTAAAAATCTAGCTTATAAGCTACTTTTGCTTTGTCAAACACGACAACTTAAAAAAGCCCGAAAAATAAGCTAGTTTATCAGCTAGTTGTGGTGCGCCAAACACAAGCTTAGAAGTATCACTCTCGTGCCATTGAAGATGCCTAAAGTCTACGCAGAGTCTGTATTTTGTCATTTTTGTTCCCACATATAGACAACACACGGACATTGTCACACTTTAAAAATCTTATGCTATATGATTTGATTATGACATATTAGTCAAACAATTTTTTAGTTAACGTGGTAATTCACACCTTTCAACAACAATTGGTTTCAATGTTTCATCTAATTCCATCTGAAAGATGGATTGTGCATGCTGAATTCTATACAACCCCATCTCCCAAACCACGATCATTGGCTTTTTCTATTTCATCAATTTCCTCCTTAGAAGCATCGTCTTGGTCCTCAACAAACAATGCACAATTAGGAAATTTGTTGATGTTTTCATCGTATAAAGTGTTCAAGGAATCATCCTTGCATTTATCATTCGTCTGTGCTTTGAATCGTTTTTCGATTCAACATCTGTTAGAACATCATCCAACTATATATTCATAATCGTACTCATTGTAAACATAAAAAGGCTTGCTTTCTATGGATGATTCATATATTAGATAATCATTTCAAAGAAATGTAACTAAATTTATTGAGAAAACTAAGTAAAACCGGGTTGAAACTTGAAATAGGTTTGCGATTTATCCAGCAAAACAGGGGATATAGGAAAGTTGCATCTCTAAGAATCCTTGGTTGATGAAATTGAAACAGGCACATTAAGTACGATGCCAATTTCCACATAAGCATGATAAATGGTTGAAGAAAAAAAATCCCAAAATCGAATACGGATGCAACTTTTTTGGGCTTTTTTTGTTAGAAAAATATCATGGTTAAGTCGTAAATAAAATCTGAATGTAGAACTTTAATAAAGATTTTCCTATTTTATATATCATAAATAAGAAAATTAATTTTATTTCCTGAACTAAGTAATATTAGTTATTTTTTATTAAGAGTCATACTATATTAGATGAGAAATTAAATATCCTCCTACAATTTCCTCCTACTTATTTTCCTATCCATGTTAAATGGTGACAAATGCATTAAAATATTATTAAAAAAAACTAAATATAACACATGTTATCATTTGACATGGATAGGATGATAGGAAGAAATTTTAGGAGGATATTTAATTTCTCATATCTATATGTATATATTATCTATATCTATCTATATCATACTATCATCATACTATACTTATAAAGGAGACATTTTTTCTTGAACCTCATGCATTTGAAACCCCCACAAAAATTTGCAAACACCTCATGCATTTGAAACCTCCTATTTTAATGAATACCACTCAAAAGTTTAGTAATAATGATTAACAATTCAAAGGTTTTATAACTTATATAATATATTTAATAAACAATTAATGCATAGTCTAATATAAGAAGGCCAATCACTTTGAGTAGACACACAAATACAAATCACATACAAAATTCATAAAGAAAACAAGTTTAAAGTTTTTTGTGTTGGTTTGAGGGCTTTGGACCATTTTTCAAGCCATGTTACTATGTTGAAGTTTTTAATTTGTAAATTTGTTATATACTAATTCTTTTTTGTATTTTCTTGGTTTAAGTATTCTTTTAAGAATATCATTGTATGTTGTGGTTGAATTTTTAATGTAAATTAGATTAGATTCATGTTATCGATCATATGTTATGGAATGTGATATATATAATATTTAATTAACTATTGTATACATGATTGTATGTTCGTGTTGCTTCAAAACAATAACTAATTAAAAATCATGGATATGTCATATCATCCATGTAAGTCTCTTTTAAAATGCAAATTGTCTATCTTATCACTTTATATTTTAGTATATATTTAACATTTTGATTATAATAATAAGTGCTTTCTAAATGTTTCTTTCACTTATTAATAATAATAAGTGGTTTTAAAATTAATGAACAATAATTGTAAATAAAAAAATCAAATTATAAAAAAAATGGATTTGCATATTATCCATGCAAGTCTCTTTTAAAATGCAAATTGTCTATCTTATCACTTTATTATTTAGTGTATGTTTCACACTGTAATAATAATATTAAGTGTTTCTTAAAAGTCTTCTTTAACTTATTATTAATAATAAGTGGTTTAAAACTAATGAATAATAATTTTAAAAGATAATAACATCAAATTATAAATTACATTTAGCTACAAATAAATTGTATTTTAAATGAACATCATTATTGAAATTAAAAAATGATCGCATAAGTAAAAATATAATTAATCAACTATTAAATAATTGTTAAAAATAATACTAAATAGATAATTATATTTAATTCTATTAATGAGGAATGTGGGTTCATGTCAATGAATATTATTGTTCATAATAATTAAGATTATATATATATATATATATATATATATATATATATATATATATATATATATACATATATATATATATATATATATATTAGTGTAAAAATATTATCTCAAAGTTAATGTCAATAACATAACCATTTTAAACATATATTTTTCAATATTTTAACAATATATTTTTAACCTGTGTTGCGCAACGCGCGGGAATTCGTCTAGTCATACATACTTATAAAGCTAGCATTTTTCCTTGAATCTCATGCATTTGAAACCCCCATAAAAATTTGCCAACACCTCATGCATTTGAAACCCCCACACCCTTTCACCTTCAAAGTAATGAATCTCATTCATTTGAAACTTCCAAGACTATTCAACTTATATGATTTAATTTGACTTTTGAAATTCCCTTCACACAAATATAGTTAGCCTATAAATACTTAGTTCTATAGAAACAAATATCCTAAACCAAAACAAAATACTTCTTTTGTCTAATTAGTGATCCTTTGTTCTCAGTTTTGGTGTAAATGAAAGTCTTATGTTGTCAATATAATATTGAAGTTCAATAATCTATAATAAGCAAGGTATGTATTTTGTGTTTTTAATCAAAACAATTGGTTTTTTTGTTGGTTTGTTCACATATTGTGTTTGTAATCGTGAATAAAAAGTAGCTCTTAGGTTTGGAACTTTCTAACATCTATTTTAAAAATTGACACATGTAATATTTTATTGACCATACAGGGACGAGCAATTAATTTTTTAAAGGCAAGTCTCTACACCATCCATTTCTTATAAGTTTATATTATTGGGGTAAAATTGAATTGGTGAATGGAGCAATCAAGGGTGAGGATTTAACTTCAAGTTTTATAATTCTAACTCTCCTTGAAATGTGATATGCATAATTTATTGAACTTATTTATAAACACTCTGAGATTTAATGAATATTTAAGTTGAAGATTACCTCACATTTTGAACAATATGCAATTTTTTGTGTTGAGTTCATATTGCGATGTGGAAATTCACTTTAATGAGCTGATGAGTTTATCGCTTTATGATGAAATTTGTAGTTTTTAATGAGATGATGCATTGATGTTTTTAAAGATGATGCCAGAAACTTTACCCTTTACCGTTGTTAATTGTTGTAGGTTTGTTGTACAAGTTGTATCTCTTGGTGTTTAATTCTATTGTTGTTATCCATTCACATGTTTCATATTCTTGAAAATGATCAATGCAATGATTTTCTTAAATCAACATTAACAGAGTAAGGAGTCAAACACATTAATTGCAATAAAATAATAATTGGACTTTTATGAAGAAACATATAGCTCGAACATGCTACCTCCACAGCTTAAACCTACAAAAAATTCTTAATAATTAATAATAGAAATGATAATAAATGTTGGAACTATAAAACAAACACCTAATAAGATATATCAATGCCAAGATTGTTAAAATGTGTATTTTTTCAGTTATTCACTAATCTTGGTTTTTATTTTATAATAAATGTCATATTAATGCAAAATATTCATTTGAAAGTTACGCAAACTCTTGATCTTTCAAGTAATTAACCAAACATACTCGGTTTTTAACTTAATTAAATCATTCACTTTAACCTCCTTAATTTGATTTATTTAATACATTCAAATCAATTATTAGTCTAAGTTCAAACCAACTCTTCATTTTTCAACCAAATATATACATATAACTTATTGGTTAAAATAAAAATGGTTTTAAATCACAACCATAAATCAAAATATCATAAGACTATTTTTCTAATAGTTAAAATTATGTATGTTTTTAAATATAAAACCTAAACTGAAATGTATATTTAATTAAACGTCAATGTGAGACTAACCCACTTAGTCGATGTTTTTCTTTTAGATTGAAGGTCTTGCGTTTTAATCTGGACGTTGATGAATTTTATTAACTTGGTCATAGTAATTTCTAACAACTAAACACCCGTTATAAAAATCAAGATTTTAAACAATATAATTGCACACTGCGCAACGCGCGGGAATTCGTCCACTATACTTATAAAGGAAGCATTTTTCCTTTCACCACATTCATTTGAAACTCTCATGACTTTTCAATTTCTTTCTAATAATTGGTTAATAATGTTAAATAAATATCAAACCTAAAGTGTAATCATATATAAACTAAATTTCAATATTAAAAGAATATATTTACTTCTACTTACAAAGTTATATTTTTAACTATTAACATATTATACTAAACCTATTAGTTTTATTATGATGTTGTATGCAAACCTTTATCATTTTAAAGCTACAACTTTTGAACAATTTGTATAAAATACTTAAATTGTTAATTTAAATATAACATTATAAGTCAACTTAAATAACCCAAAGAATATTTTGTAAATAGTTAAAAATGATAAATTGTAGTGTCTTTCTTATAATGATTATAAGTTTGTTAATAAGGTTAAATAAATATTTAACATAAAGTGTAATCATAAATAAACTAAATTTTAATATTAAAATAATATTTTTACTTCTACTTATAAAGTTATGTCTTTAACTTTTAACATATTATACTTAATTTATTAGATTTAATATGTTGTTGTATGTAAACCATTATCAATTTAAAGCTACAAATTTTGAATAGTTTGGACAAAATACTTAAATTGTTAATTTAAATATAACATTAGAGTGTCAAATTAAATATAAATTTAAGTTTCAGTTAAAAACCCAAAGAATATTTTGTGAATAGTTAAAAGTGATAAATTGTAGTGCTAAATTAAAAACTAAATTGTAATCTCGTTTTAACTAAAATATTTCCTAAATATATTTTTATAATCTATATCATACTATCATACTATCATACTATCATACGATCATACTATACTTATAAAGGAGGCATTTTTCCTATCACCTCATGCATTTGAAACCCCCACACAAATTTCCAAGCACCTCATGCATTTGAAACCCCCACACCTTTTCACCTTCAAATTAATTAATCACATATCATGAAAGGTTTTATAACTTATATAATATGTTTAATTAGCAATTAATGGATAATCTACTATAAAAATGTCATTCTCTTTGAGTAGACACACAAATACAAATCACATACAAAATTCACAAAGAAAACAAGTTTAAATGTTTTGTGTTGGTTTGAGGGCTTTGGACCATTTTTCGAGCCATGTTATTATGTTAAAGTTTTTAATTTGTAAGTTTGTTATATACTAATTCTTTTTTTATATATATTTTTTTGGTTTAGTTATTCTTTTAAAACAATCATTGTATGTTGTGGTTGAAACTTTAATGTAAATTTGATTAGATTCATATTATTGATCATAGGTTATGGAAAGTGATATAGATAGTATTTAATTAAATATTGTATATATGTTTGTATGTTTTTGTTGCTTCAAAGTAATAATTAATAAAAAATCATGGATATGCAATATTATACATAATATCCATGTAAGTCTCTTTAAAATGTAAATTGTCTATCTTATCACTTTATATTTTAGTATATGTTTAACATTTTAATTATAATAAAAAGTGTCTTTTAAAAGTTTTCTTTCGTTTATTCATAATAATAAGTGGTTTTAAAACCAATGAACCATAATTATAAATAATAAAATCAAATTATAAAAATCATGGATATGTCATATTATCCATGCAAATCTCTTTTGAAATATAAATTGTCTATCTTATCAGTTTATTATTTAGTGTATGTTTAACACTTTAATAGTAATATTAAGAGTTTCTTAAAAGTCTTCTTTAACTTATTAATAATAATAGGTGGTTTAAAATTAAAGAACAATAACTTTAAATGATAATAACATCAATTTATAAATTACATAACGTCAAAAACAAATAAATTGTATTTTAAATGAACATCATTATTGAAATTAGAAAATAATCGCATAAGTAAAAATTTAAATTAATCAATCATAAAAATTGTTAAAAATAATATTAAATAGATAATTATATTTAATTTTATTAATGATGAATGTGGATTGATGGCAATGAATAATATTTTTCAAAATATTATGTCAAAGTTAATGTCAATAATATAACCATTTTAAACATATATTTTTCAACATTTTAACAATATATTTTTAACCTACGCTGCGCAACGCGCGGGAATTCGTCTAGTATACTTATAAAGGAAGCATTTTTCCTTTCACCACGTTCATTTGAAACTCCCATGCATTTTTCCTTTCACCATATTCATTTGAAACTCTCATGACTTTTCAATTTCTTTCTAATAATAATTATAAGTTGGTTAATAAGGTTAAATAAATATCAAACCTAAAGTGTAATCATATATAAACTAAATTTCAATATTAAAATAATATCTTTACTTCTACTTATAAAGTTATGTTTTTTAAACTTTTAACATATTATAGCTAATTTATTAGTTTTAATGTATTGTTGGATGTAAACCATTATCATTTTAAAGATACAATTTTGGAACAATTTGTATAAAATACTTAAGTTATTAATTTAAATATAACACTACAGGGTCAACTTAAATATGAATTTTAGTTTAACTTAAACAACCCAAAAAATATTTTGTAAATAGTTAAAAGTGATAAATTGTAGTGTATATCTAATAATGATTTTAAGTTTGTTAATAATGTTAAATAAATATCAAACGTAAAGTGTAATAATAAGTATACTAAATTGCAATTTTAAAATAATATTTTTACTTCTACTTATAAAGTTATGTGTTTAACTTTTAACATACTATATTTAATTTATTAGATTTAAAATGTTGTTGTATGTAAACCATTACCAGTTTAAAGCTACAACTTTTGAACAGTTTGAACAAAATACGTAAATTGTTAATTTAAATATAATATTACAGTGTCAACTTAAATATAAATTTCAGTTCCACTTAAAAAAACCAAAGAATATTTTATACATAGTTAAAAGTGATAAATTTTATTACTAAATGGAAAAACTAAATTGTAATCTCAATTTAACTAAAATATTTCCTAAAGATATTTTTATAATTGTTAAAAGTTTTTAAAAAAGTAGCTTAAAATAACTTACAATAAAAATAGTTAAAAAAATAACTCTATATAAATGATTATATTGTTACCTTTAAAATCAAAAAACAATGTTTGATGTTTTAAATAATTATAATGATAGAAATTAAAACATTAAGCAAATAAATTTTAAAAAATTAATTAACAATAACAACAACTATAAATAACATTAAACCATATATTATATTTAATTTTATTCATGTATAACTTGCGGGTAGAAGTAATTCAAACGATTGAAATTATGTAGTTATAATAGATGTATATATTATCATACAATTCAAAATAATCAATATATTATATCAATTTAGTATACGAATTATTATATCAAATTTAACAACAACGTTATTGTTATATTAAAATAACATATTTTTGTAAAGACTTCAACTATATAGGTGTTTGTGCGCAATACGCGGGCATTCGCCTAGTACTATATTAGAAAGGGATCATTTTTACTTTCACCACATTCATTTGAAACTCCTATTTATTTTTCCTTTCACCACATTCATTTGAAACTCCCATGACTTTTCAATTTCTTTCTAATAATAATAATAATTATCAGTTGGTTACTAAGGTTAAATAAATATCAAAACTAAAGTGTAATCATATATAAACTAAATTTCAATATTAAAATAATATATTTACTTCTACTTATAAAGTTATGTTTTTTAACTTGTAACATATTATACTTAATTTATTAGTTTTAATATATTGTTGGATGTAATCCATTATCATTTTAAAGATACAATTTTGGAACAATTTGTATAAAATACTTAAATTATTAATTAAAATATAACATTACATAGTCAACTTAAATATAAATTTTAGTTTAACTTAAATAAGCCAAAAAATATTTTTTAAATAGTTAAAAATGATAAATTGTAGTGTCTTTCTAATAATGATTAATTAATAAGGTTAAATAAATATCAAACCTAAAGTGTAATCATAAATAAACTAAATTTCTACTTTTAAATAATATCTATAAAGTTATGTCTTTAACTTTTAACAAATTATACTTAATTTATTAGATTTAAAATGGTGTTGTATGTAAACCATTATCAGTTTAAAACTACAACATTTGAACAGTTTGGACAAAATACTTAAATTGTTAATTTAAATATAACATTACAGTGAAATTTAAATATAAATTTCAGTTCTACTTAAAAAACCAAAGAATATTTTGTAAATAGTTAAAAGTGAAAAATTGTAGTGATAAATACAAAAACTAAATTGTAATCTCAATTTAACAAAAATATTTCCTAAAGATATTTTTATAATCGTTAAAAGTTTTCAAATAAGTAGCTTAAAATAACTTATAATAACAATATTAAAAATAACTCTATATAAATGATAATATTGTTACATTTAAAATAAAAAAAAAACAATGTTTGATGTTTTAAACAATTATAATGATAGAAATTAAAATATTAAGCAAATAAATTTTAAAAAATTAATTAACAATAACAACAAATATAAATAACATTAAATCATATATTAAATTTAATTTTATTCATGTGTAACTCGCGGGTAGAAGTCATTCAAACGATTGAAATTATGCAGTTATAATAGATGTATATATTATTATATAATTCAAAATAATCAATATATTATATCAATTTAATATATGAATTATTATATCAAATTTAACAACAACGTTATTGTTATATTTAAAAAAACAAATATTTGTAAAGACTTCAACTATATAGGTGTTTCTGCGCAACGCGCGGGCATTCGCGTAGTATACTTATAATGGAAGCTTATTTCCGAGCACCACAATCATTTAGAACTCCCATGACTTTTCAATTTCTTTCTAACAATGATTATAAATTGGTTATAATCTTAAATAAGTGGAAAATCTAAATTTTAATCTAAAATTAACTAAACTTGAATGTTAAACTAACATCTTTTACTTCTACTTATAAAATTATGTCTTTAAATTTAAACATATTATACTCAACTTATTAGTTTAGATATATTTTTGAATGTGAACTATTGTTATTTTAAAGTCACAGCTTTGAATAGTATAAAATACTTAAATTGTTAATTTAAATATAACGTTAAATGGTTCACTTAAATCGAAATTTAAATTAAAATTAAAATAAAATCCAAATATTTTTTAATCAATGGTTAAAATATATAAATTGTAGTGTTAAATGCAAAACCTAAATTGTAACCCTAAAATAACTAAAAAAAACTCTAAAACTATTTTATAATCATTAAAAGTTTCGAAATAAGTAGTTTAAAAATAACTTACAACAACAATAGTCAAAAGTAACATTATGTAAAAAATTATATTGTTACCTTTAAAAAGAAAAATAATGTTTGACGTTTTTAAATAATTACAATCTTATAGAAATTAAAATTTTAAACAAAAAAAAATTTTAAAATTATTTTAACATGACAAGAATTATAAATAACATTAAACTATATATTACTTTTAATTTTATTTATGAGTAATCCGTGGATAGAACTCATTAACACGATAGATATTATATAGTTTTAAGAGATGTCTACGTTGTAATATCATATCTATCGTATCTATATATCTATATCTATATCTGTATATCCTTATAAAGGAATCATTTTTTTTCTTTCACCACATTCATTTGAAAATCTCATGTATTTTAACCACATTCATTTGAAACTCCCATGACTTTTCAATTTTTTCTAATTATAATTATAAGTTGGTTAATAAGGTTAAATAAATATCAAACCTAAAATGTAATGTGTAAGAATTGGCAAAAATATAGACTTTTGTAAGATAATATATATTGATATTTAATAACGAATGTTGTATTATCTAAGGACTCGGAGAGAATTTGGTGCAATTTAGATAATAACTTGAGAAATTTTCCTAAAGATCTAAGATTACGACTAATAACGGAGTCTATCTTTTTTTATAATAAATTATCTTGACTAGAAACGGTTCCATGAAAACAATTGAATAAAAACCGTTTGTTCAAATTATTACATTTACACAACTACAGATAACGGAAAATGTTGATCTTGTAAACTTACTTAGAATGGTTACAAGTGATGCCATCAACGGACTTATATACGAAATAGAAATTTAATTAAATTAAGTCGTTCGTGAACAAGCACGACGGAAAAGAAATAACATCTCTACAAAACACTTAGACGCACATAATTGCGCTTTAGACTATAAACCTTACTATTATTTTATAAAAATATGATGTGGTCTTATACAAGGAGTAATGAAAGATGTTTTAACGTCCATAGAACATACAAACTACTATAAGTATTTAAATATTAAATACATATAATCACTATTGTTATTTATACAAGTTGTCATGCAATAAAAATAAAATAAAATAAAATAAATAAATAAAAGAATGAGTAAATAAAAATGAAAAACATGAAGAAGTTACACGAGCATGATTCATGTACATCTAAAGAGATAAGGAAATAGAAAATATAAAATAGGCTAGGATGGCTATAAGCTAGAAGAAAGAAATCACCTGATGCAATATTTAAATCTTTTCTTTTCTTCCCCTTCCATTCATTACCCTCCCCCTCCCTCACAATCCTTTTATTTATTTATTTTTCTAACTAATCCCTTACAAGTGCAGCCAAATATTCTCTGTATTGCACTCAAACAACCATTAAAACTTAGCCAAAATTCTGTACTTTTCCGCACCTTATGAAACAACAAAATAGAAGCCAAAAAGAGGGTGTTGTCCCTCCATTTCCAGCCACTATTCCAGCCTCTTTTTACGTTATTTTTGCTTAATATTCTCATCCTAAAATACCTCTAAACGTTAGTTATTTTGCTGCACTAAAATAAGTATTCAAAACAGTAGCCAAACTACTCTTTTCTGGTATAATTGTTGTGATTTTCAAGCCACATACTTCCCAAAAGCATTCAAATCTCAAACCTCGGTGGAACCGGAAACATCCCGACTTCCTCGAACTAAATACCGTCATGCGACAAAAGTGAGTATCTTCGGCCCCATTTAAAATATTTTAAATCATTTCCGGGGGGGGAGGGGTGAATACACACAACAAAATATGATATTTAAACTTATTTACACTATTTATGTGCATCCATGTTATTTCAAGTCTATGTTTCATCTTATATTGACAATATACACTTGCAGTTATATTCTTAAACATATCACGACCATGTTATAAATAATTCCCATGTCAAAAATCTATATGAAATGATTTATAAAGTTATATTTTCATGGTTACGATATAAATAACTAGAAATTTACTATCAATATTTATATATGATAATGAACGGTAAAGGAAAGTATTATTTGTTGATAATAATATGTACATTAACCCTTTAATCAAGTTATTATATTTTCATGGGAAAAACCATATTGACTTACATTTAAAGTTAGCAAATTTTATGACACTATGTATCCAAACATTGACAATAGTAGAACGGTAATTAAAATTGGGATTGTTGTAGGGGTTTTCTCATTCATCAAAACTAAGAACATCAACTTAGTGAAGTCCTCTGTAATAACCGTTAATCATTTGTGAGCAAAGAATGTTGTGTATAGATCTATACGGGTTGACACCCCCGTCTGTATGGTTGTTAGCTACAACCTTCGTGTGACGAGACAAATCGGACGATAACTTCTTGTTTTTATCTTATTTCTTTTATCACGACGTTGATGAAGCGTCGTTGGGACAACAAGCACCTTATTGTGCTTCACAGAGGCTTGAACAAGTCATAGCTCGGTTATTTACTCCACAAAATGTCGGATACATAAATACTAATACAAACTTCGCCAAGGTTGTATGTAGTATAAGGCTTCTCTTGTAGAACATTGACCGATTTGCTTGTGTTTATTTATATAAAATAAACACTTTATATTACACGTCGCGAAAAGATGTCGATTATTACTGAGGTATACTTGTATCGGTTTACAAGTATACAACTCACACATATTATATCGGTAATATTTTTTATACAAACTTTTTTTTTGCAAATCTTCTAGGTTTTATGAAACTTATGTTATATAAAATTTATAGAGTCAAAAACCTGTGGATTTCACCAACAAATTTTGTTGACGTATTTTTAAAATATGTATTCTCAGGTAACTAAGAAGCCGGAGGTAGAACATCTGTCCCAAGGAATTATATTTCCTTTCTCTTGTTATGAATTTGGTTTATCTTATTGTTTCATATTTCAATAATTACTATATTGTAATAATGTTTACAAAACCAAAGTTTGTAATATATCAATTTATGAATGTTCGATATATGTGGTTGACCGTGGTTCCAATTGTAATGGTCGCAACCCCGGCGTTTCCGCCGTCGGTCGTGGTGTGACAGATTGGTATTAAAGCTAACGACTATAGAGAACTAAGTATTTTCCTAAAAATACAACTATAGTTTAGGGCTTACTCTAGTAGGTATAGATATACCGCTATCCTACAAAAACTTAAAAATAGAGTTTTATTAAACATAAATTAATATTTATTTATTTTATAAAAACTCATCTATGTGTATAACGAATTATATAAAAACTTAAAACACAAGAATTTAGATCAATTAATCAAATAGGTTTCATAATACATATGCTTTATCACAACTACACCTAGCTTGTGCACCTAAGTTTTATTATGATCGGGCCTTGTGCATTATCCAACCTAAATGAAATAATTGATAAACTAAAAGCTTGGAGTTTTAAGGAAACTAAAACCAGTCAATAGACACGAATAATTGATAGAACCAAATAAATAATTATAATATTTTTATATTTATCAATGTACTTTGGGTTCTAATATTTTCTTTAAAATCCATTCTAGATGGACGAACTATGGATGTTGGTTCAACCCCCAGCAAACCAACCCATGCTTCCCGTAATCCCTGGAGATCCATACTACCCCGAGCTCCCTGTGGCGTACAACCCTATCCTACCAGTCGAGGAAGCACTGATACAACAGGAGGAGATCGAGATCGAAGAAGATCCTGAGGAGGAAATGGAAGAGGAAACCGAGGAAGAAGATCCTGAAGAGGACATGGAAGAGGATCCCGAGGAATATCCTGAGGAAGATATGGATGAGGAATATAATGATGAAGTGATCATGATAACTGAATCAGAATCATCTGTCACACCTCCATCCACCCCGATTCACTCTTTCACTATAGCTCCAAGTCGATGTCCCAGGAAAACTGCCAGGATATCAATCCCAGATAGGAGACCCACAACTCTAAGGCAAAGCAAGAGGTTTTCCTACACCCAAAAGAGGGTAGATTGACCTGCTTGGGAGAGTGTCACACCCCGCTAAAGCGGAAACACGAGCCGTGGCAGTATAAAGGGTTTCATAGCAAAAGTTAAAAGACAACACCAACCATAGTATTAAAAATCTTTACAAATTTACAATGGGTTTGAACAAATTTTAAAAGAAATAACATGTAAATTGAAATACAACACATGTGAATGCTCCTAACAATGATGTGTCCCTAAGTGCCACTTACTCGATGATTCCTGAAAAAGCATGTAAAACGAGCGTCAACTATAAAAATAGTTGGTGAGTACTCACAGATAAACAAAATAATACTGGTTCCATGAATTGAAATCAAAGTTTTGATAAAAGTTTCCAATAATAAAAGTATATTGTTAAGATGAGTAAATAAGTTTTTAAAAACAAAGTTCTTTGTCATCATGAGAGATAAGGTATGTTGCCCAAATAAGATGCAACATTCATATTCTCATTGAAGATAAAGTTCGTTACTCAAACGAGTAAACAAGTTTCATTGCTAAAATGAGCAATCAATTTCGTTGCTACAAGGAGCAAACAATTTCATTGCTAAAACATGTATATAAGTTTTCAGTAATAACAGTTCGTTGTTGTAATGAGAAACAAAGTTCATTGCTATAATTTATAAACAAGTTTATTGCTATAATAAGTAACGAGTTTGTATGTGTATGAGCAAACAATGAGTCTCAACCAAACCTATGACTGAAGCCCTATCAAGATCTATGCTTATCGTTCCATAGATGAATATGGTATCATGCACTCCAGCAATAGGGCGAGTGAGGAGTTGTCAATTCCTAATAGCGCTATCCATAATGACCATTGGCTCAAAGAGTTAATGGTTAGAGATAAGGGAAGGGCCTTAGTACGATAAGTTCTCATGTTTCGTGTTGCATAGACATACATAGAGAGACATAGCAATAAAATAGCAATCATGTTTGATACAAATCAATTTAAATACAACATTCAAATAATAGTTTTTCGGGACATGCTTTTCCACCCCAAAACATAAAAACTGAAAATAGGGGAGTGCGTGAATACTCACAATACATTTAGATGATGCAAATGGTGCCTTGAACTACGTTCCACGTGTACCACTACCGATTCCTACAATAATGGTATTCGCTAGTGAGTCTCTAATCGAAATCTAACACTAGTATACTTACTACTACAATAGAATTATGCCAATAATGTGTCAAAATTTAATATTGATAAGTTACAAACATTTTTCTGTGGAAATTAAGTTTCAAAAAATCAATTGTTATATAACAATTTAAGTGGAAAATTTCCATTATTGAAATGTTAATATTTAACATTTTAGAGGTGTTCCAATGATTAAATATTCAAAACTAAATCAATTTAGTTCTAAACTTTCCCAAACTTTGCATTTAAGTTTTAATTGAAGTCAAAGACCTTAAGATAAATTTTCTTGAATTTTTGATTTGTCTGACTATTTTTCACGATTTTAGTTTCTTGAATAACCATAAAATCATGAAAAATACTAAACAGTTAATAAAAATTACCAAACTTCAGATGTTGGTTCTAAATGTACTAAAAGACTTCTAGATAAATTTTCATGGATTATGAATATGTATAACCATTTTTCACATATTTAATTCTCTAAATAGATACAAATTCATGAAAAATAGAAATCAGTTATGAAAATACCCCACACTTTTTATAACAATGTCACGACACATACTTAAGCTGAGAAAAATATAAAAAGGGGTTTCTAAACTGTTTAACCCAATTTTATGATTTTTATGCATTTATTCTAATAAAAATGGGGATAAATAGAAAACAGTTTCCAAAATTACCCAAACTTTTTGTAACACTTTTATTATACATGTAGAAGCTGTGAAAAATATAAAATATATTTTTCAATTAGTCTTTCTATTTTTCTTTGTTTTATCCTCTTAAATAATCATTAATTGGAGAATAATTATTAAACAGTTAAAGTAAATTACCAAAATTTTTGTACACTTCATTTACAGAGTAAATAATCTGGGAAAAATACCAAATGTGGTTTTTATATACTGAAATCCGATTTTGTGTATTTAAGTGTATTTAATCTTAGAAAATAGGAGAAAAATAGTATACAGAAGAAAAAAAATCATCAAAATTTTTATGTAGCCTCCTAATGTACTACAAGGTGTTCTGGTAAATTTGCATGAATTTTGGATGAGCAAAACTATTTTTTCTATTTTTAGTCCATTATAAATACAAAAATCGGAGAAAAATAGGAATACATTATGAAAAATTCTGAAAATATTTTTCTAATTCTTATACCTCTGGTAGAAGCTGCGAAAATTGTTATACAGCCTTTTCAAATTGTCTAAAGTGGTCTTATGATTTATTGGGGCTAAACAAAAAGAAAATTCAAAACCATATTAAACAGTAACAAAAGTCATTGAAACTTCATGGGAGATGTTTATTAACTTAAAGAATCATCCAAGAATTTTTCCAGAATTTATTTACTACTGTAAGTATTTTATATGATTTAACACTCTATTTTCTTATTATTTTCATATAAAAATAAAGAAAATATATATTGAGCTGAAAATTTCCAGAATGCATCTTCATACAATTTAACAACAATGAAAAATTGTTTTCTTATTTTTGATGTTGAAACCCATGCCTAAAGGCTCAATAAAATGTATAGAGAAAACTTGGTTCTTGTGATTTATGTAAAGATTATTGATGTTACTTTGACAATTTTTGCAACATGTTACAAAGACTTTTGAATCAAGATCTTTTTGTTCCTATTAATACATGATATTAAGAGTTTAAAATAATTTTTGAATGATTTATAGTGATGAATAAGTCCTTTGAACATGCAACACAAAACAAATGTTCATAAGGAAAGTGCTGTTTGAGCAACAGTTTTGTAAAAATTGGTAAAAATCGAAATATTGGAATTTTCAAGTGAGGCCAGATGGGTTTGAGAGCTAACTCAAAATATTATATTTCAGAAAAAGAATCATGAATTTTGGCTAAGAAATGAGTGAGATATGACAGTTTAAAGTCAGGTAAAGAAATCTGGCAGATTGCATGCATGATGATTGGTTAGAAAAGTGGGTTTTCATCATTTCCTTGAGTAAATCTTTTCAAGTATTTTAAATATATCATGATAACTCATATTTTAGTCATGTTTCCAGAGATCAAAAGATTAAAACTTATCAAAATGTATACATTCATTTATGAACAAAATTTTGTTTCTCAAAAACTCTTAACTTGAGTTTGATGTTTTAATCCTTAAAATCGATTTTTGCACTAAGATCATGAACATGCAACCTTGTTTATCATACATGCATGGTGTTAAAACACACCCATCATGTTGTAAAAACCATTTTAACAAAAAGAAAACAAGTTTGAAGAAGATGAAGAAGGAGAAAGTGTAAGAAAAAGAGCAAAACTTGAAGGAAAAGTGAAGTAGAAATCGATTTTACCTTCAAGAATACCACAAGATGATGAAGATTTCGAGTTTGAGGAGTGTTCTTGGGTTTGTTTTCTGGAAAATTTCTTGGTTCTTAGAGGGAGGAAGAGAGAATGGAGTGGTGTTTGGAGAGAAAAAGTAGAGAGAAGGTAGAGAGAGTTTTCTAGAGAGAGAAAGAAGAGAGATGTGTGTGTGTTGGAGAATGAGAGTGTGAGAGAGATATGGGGAGAGAGGGATCCGATTTTAGGGGAGGAGAGGCTCTCTCTCTCTTGTTTCTTTTATAAAAATTCAAATCTTTTATAAAAATATCCAACTTTTCATAAAATGTGCACCTTAACCTAGTTTTTATGCATAAAACTCTTGATTTTTGACTTATAAATCAAGGGTAAATGTTAATAACTAAATCTTTATTTTTCATTGAATTTTATTTCGTAATAATTATTATGATAAGATAATATTATAAGGTTCATAATTGTTTTTATAGGATTTTTAAGGTTAAAGTTTATAAATATGAGTTTTTAGGGCTTGTAGGGTTTTGGAGTTTAATAAACTTTGAATATCAAAATAAATAGAATATTTGAGACTTTAAATTAACTTATGGTATTATAACTCTTTTATAGTTATAAATAATTTTTGTAATTTATTTTTATCGGTTTATTGGCATTCTATGTAGTGATTCCGAGATTCAAGCGAAATTGAGGAATCAAGTATACTAGTCCTAGTCTTCAACTTTGACTTAAGTTCCTACGAGACTCGGACCTAATTTATACCACTAGGTCAAGTGCATGATGTGTGTATAGGATTTATGAAAAGGTGTTCGAGTCAAAGAGTGACCCAAATATGGATAGTCTCTACAGTTAAGTAGTTATAGAATTCACATATCAATGTGAAATCTAAGTACACTATCCATTGATTCTAATTGTTTCCAAGTTTCTAGTAGGTTATAACTTAGCTTCTAGTTACTAAGTCTAGTATGTGTAGTGCCTATATGTGCAACTAAGTCTAGTTAAATCTAGAATTGACTCGAATTTTGACGGTTGTCACAGTCTCCCCCGGTTGAAAGAATTTCGTCCCGAAATTCAATTCGTGACGTATTCTATTAGAACTCAGCCGAATACAATTGTATAGCTGGAGAGGTGGTGACTTGAAGAGATCTTTGATTATTTTGGGTTAATTCTCCAAGGGAAGAGCCCAGTTCTTTAGCTATAATGAAAGTAATGTTTCCTTAATTCGAGTTCTACAGTCTGGATTGCGAGAAATTAGGATCATGGAAATCATGATCCAACTATGGCGACCTAGTTGAAAAAGATTATTTAATTAGATATTATCTGAATCAAGAGAGTTATAATTTTTTTTCCGAAGCACCAACTGCATTTAGCGTTAAATCCGCATTGATCTTTAAGTTGCATTCTAAATTAGCACTAAGTGTGAATTTGCCGCCTAATAAAGAAGAGATTATGAACAATTTGTTCACTTCCGGGTTGGCTACTACATCTGGAAAATATATATTTTGAAATAAGAAGGGGTGGCATGAATGAAAGAGAAGCGATTGAGGGTAAGTTCTTAAAAATACGTACTAAGGGTAGGCAACGAAGTTTTGGTACATCTCAAATGTAAAGGCTAATTAAGTGTCGTCGACAAAATAAATTACGAAATGATTGAGCATCTCCGAGGCTATAATTACTACTACGGTTACTCTTACAATAATAAAACCTTATTCGAAGAATAAATATATTTAGAGAGTCATTGTTGCAAATGGAAGCGATGAAAGTTTATGATAAGTTAAATCACATTGTGTAGATAGCATTTTAAGTGTTTAGAAGTGATAAAAATCTCACTGTTATCAAAATGTGTGTTTAAAAATGATAATTAATCTCACTATTATCAAAATGTGTAATAATTCCAAGATAATGCAGATACATGTGTGGCGATCCAACAAAGTAGTAAAATAATATAAAGATTAATTAAGGTTAAAGGTTTAAGTCGTCATTAAAGGAATTTGTATAGAAATATTTGTATTAAACTTTTGAGAAATTGTCCAATTGTCAAAGTCAGGACAAATTCAAGTTTACGAGGAGTCAGAATACTTATGAAAACAAGTTTGAGAGTTTAGGAACTCACTGAAAATTGCAAAGTAAAATACTATTTTAAGAAAGGAGTAAAAATATCGATCATTGAAAATAGTGCATTCATAGTCTAGTGTTTCTATAAAAACAATCATTTAGAGAATAGATAATCGTAAAATACAACACTTTTGATGTATTTAAAGAAAAGAAGAACATAAGGAAACATATCCTTCACATATAATTTTCGAATATAGAAAAATGATAAGCATAAGAGTATTCATCTTGTGTATTAATTATAAGGAAAAATACAATGAAAATTGCATTTTATATCAAGTTTCCGAACTTAGAACGAAAGAGCAAATGTAAATAAAGATCACTTGTTTATAGTAGATTTCAAAATAAAAACAAGATATATATGATAAAAGGCGTAATTTAATATATCCAAGTTGACTAAATCAAAGGTATGCCTCATGACTATACATGTATTAATCGCTCAAAACGAAAGGATAGACTTCTAGTATGTATGTGTACAAACATGATACCAGGAGAAGCAAAATAGACAGAAACAAAGTTAGACAATGTATTATATTACTATTATGGGTGTGCGAGATCTAAAGTCACAAGGAGAGCAAGAAATCAAGTGCGGGGGAAAGAAAAAGGAAGGTAGCGGCGGCAATGATTGTTATTGTTAAAATTATAAGAACAATACCTATAGGTAGATTTAAAACCAAGTTGAGATATATTTCAAACTTCAATATTTGATGTATATTGATGATTAAATAGACATGTGGGAGTTCTAAAGTGTTTGCTAAGGATTGCTAAAAATTCATAAGTTACATATTAAGTTAAACTCCATTTGTGAAAAAGAAGAAGCCCTACAAATGGCAATTGAAAATCTGACAATTTTGACTTTTTTTTTTGACTGGGGTCCAACAATGGTTAAAACGGATAAGGTAAATACTTAACATATTTAAAAGAATAATTACTTTTTTTTTATTTGAAAGTGCCTCACTGGAAATTTAAAAGTGAACACTAAGTTTTCAATTCTTTAAATTTAGAAACTTTACAAATTATAAAACTAATTTGAAATAAAATAAAAAAAATGAGGTATGTTGGAAATGTAGGAATTAGAGATATCTTAGAAACATGTGTGAAGTAGAAAGTTGTGAAAATATCATGTTGGGATTCAAGAAAACACATTTAAGTAAGGTACAATGCCTAAATGAGAAAGTGGTCAAAAGAGTCAAAACAAAAGTGGTTTGAAAGATCCGATGAAGCTTTTACACATAATATGAACTTCAATGTCATATGTCTATGTTTTATAGCATAGAATTTAAACACTTTTATAAAAGAAAATGTTTCTAAGTTTTTCGAAAACGTGCCAAAATGGTAATCAAGGTTTAAAATGGTTTCTATGCCCTTAAAAGCACATTTATCCATTGAAATGGATTTGAAATGAAATTGAAATAGCAAGGTAAAAAAACCAATATTGGTTAAATTGAGTTTTGAAGAAAAGTGTTAAGTTAAAGCAAGTTGTCAAAAGATTTTTATCGAGAATATGGCTTAAATTGTTAGGAAAGGTCTAGTAAGTTGTATGAAGTGGTTATAAAGTATTTTATCGATGATAAATAAAACCGATGAAACGAAATAACTTTTCGATGGAAGATTAAGAAGTAAGGAATAAGTATGTTAGTGTAGTTGATCGTACCTAAATACTAAGACGAGTACAAGGCGAGTATAAGACGAGTACCGATGTCTTTTTCCCAAAGATAAAGGACAAGAAAAATTGTTTGAAAAACGTTTTATGGTGTCAATGTAGTTTACGACCTTTTATAGAGGTCGAAGGGACATCTTATGTTAAGTTTTAAGCTCAAGGTGGAAACAACCTAGAGCTAAGTCGTAACGTAGTAATAAGGTCTCACGTATGGGTTAAACCTCCGTATCTCCTCGTGAGTTGAATCCGGAATGCCCGCCAATGGTATCCAAGTGATTATTTAGTGGAGACTCATCTACCTCCTTACGTGATGCTCCAATTCTCATCCGTGTCGATATCAAAACGCTTTTTCATAGTTGTAACTCTAGTACGGAGACGATGAAGAGGTATTGAGGAATAATTTGTATAGGTTTCGACTTATGATTATTACTAGTGTATATCTAGCTACTAACCTTACATCTAAAGTCAATAGCTACCAAGGAATACTCATTATCAGTACTAAGTGCATTGCTCCTAGAGTGGCTAGTGATATAACTTAAGTGGTTAACCTAGCACTTGATAAGGGACAAGAATATTTCTAAATAAAGGCATTGTTATAAAAGTGCACTTAGTTTCTAAGTGTATCTAGATGAATGCCTATAATATGCAATGCCCGTACGCACACCGAAAAATTTTGTTTTTCAAAAGTTTAAGTTGAAAATTGTTTTGAACATAATTCTACTATAACCGTTTCCAGCCTCACATTAACTTTCCTTAATTAAGCATAGTTGGCCAGGCTATACTTAATTAAAGTCCAATAATGCGTACTCAAATTAGTTATACCAGTAGTATGTTCTATATTTTAAAAACGTTTAGAAATTTTTTGGCTATAGTTGTGGTTTTCCAAAGGAAAACCGGTATTCTATATAACCTTCGGCTCTGATACCATTTTCTGTCACACCCCGCTAAAGCGGAAACACGAGGCGTGGCAGTATAAAGGGTTTCATAGCAAAAGTTAAAAGACAACACCAACCATAGTATTAAAAATCTTTACAAATTTACAATGGGTTTGAACAAATTTTAAAAGAAATAACAATGTAAATTGAAATACAACACATGTGAATGCTCCTAACAATGATGTGTCCCTAAGTGCCACTTACTCGATGATTCATGAAAAAGCATGTAAAACGAGCGTCAACTATAAAAATAGTTGGTGAGTACTCACAGATAAACAAAATAATACTGGTTCCATGAATTGAAATCAAAGTTTTGATAAAAGTTTCCAATAATAAAAGTATATTGTTAAGATGAGTAAATAAGTTTTTAAAAACAAAGTTCTTTGTCATCATGAGAGATAAGGTATGTTGCCCAAATAAGATGCAACATTCATATTCTCATGGAAGATAAAGTTCGTTACTCAAACGAGTAAACAAGTTTCATTGCTAAAATGAGCAATCAATTTCGTTGCTACAAGGAGCAAACAATTTCATTGCTAAAACATGTATATAAGTTTTCAGTAATAATAGTTCGTTGTTGTAATGAGAAACAAAGTTCATTGCTATAATTTATAAACAAGTTTATTGCTATAATAAGTAACGAGTTTGTATGTGTATGAGCAAACAATGAGTCTCAACCAAACCTATGACTGAAGCCCTATCAAGATCTATGCTTATCGTTCCATAGATGAATATGGTATCATGCACTCCAGCAATAGGGCGAGTGAGGAGTTGTCAATTCCTAATAGCGCTATCCATAATGACCATTGGCTCAAAGAGTTAATGGTTAGAGATAAGGGAAGGGCCTTAGTACGATAAGTTCTCATGTTTCGTGTTGCATAGACATACATAGAGAGACATAGCAATAAAATAGCAATCATGTTTGATACAAATCAATTTAAATACAACATTCAAATAATAGTTTTTCGGGACATGCTTTTCCACCCCAAAACATAAAAACTGAAAATAGGGGAGTGCGTGAATACTCACAATACATTTAGATGATGCAAATGGTGCCTTGAACTACGTTCCACGTGTACCACTACCGATTCCTACAATAATGGTATTTGCTAGTGAGTCTCTAATCGAAATCTAACACTAGTATACTTACTACTACAACATAATTATGCCAATAATGTGTCAAAATTTAATATTGATAAGTTACAAACATTTTTCTGTGGAAATTAAGTTTCAAAAAATCAATTGTTATATAACAATTTAAGTGGAAAATTTCCATTATTGAAATGTTAATATTTAACATTTTAGAGGTGTTCCAATGATTAAATATTCAAAACTAAATCAATTTAGTTCTAAACTTTCCCAAACTTTGCATTTAAGTTTTAATTGAAGTCAAAGACCTTAAGATAAATTTTCTTGAATTTTTGATTTGTCTGACTACTTTTCACGATTTTAGTTTCTTGAATAACCATAAAATCATGAAAAATACTAAACAGTTAATAAAAATTACCAAACTTCAGATTTTGGTTCTAAATGTACTAAAAGACTTCTAGATAAATTTTCATGGATTATGAATATGTATAACCATTTTTCACATATTTAATTCTCTAAATAGATACAAATTCATGAAAAATAGAAATCAGTTATGAAAATAGCCCACACTTTTTATAACAATGTCATTACACATACTTAAGCTGAGAAAAATATAAAAAGGGGTTTCTAAACTGTTTAACCCAATTTTATGATTTTTATGCATTTATTCTAAAAAAAGGGGATAAATAGAAAACAGTTTCCAAAATTACCCAAACTTTTTGTAACACTTTTATTATACATGTAGAAGCTGTGAAAAATATAAAATATATTTTTCAATTAGTCTTTCTATTTTTCTTTGTTTTATCCTCTTAAATAATCATTAATTGGAGAATAATTATTAAACAGTTAAAGTAAATTACCAAAAATTTTGTACACTTCATTTACAGAGTAAATAATCTGGGAAAAATACCAAATGTGGTTTTTATATACTGAAATCCGATTTTGTGTATTTAAGTGTATTTAATCTTAGAAAATAGGAGAAAAATAGTATACAGAAGAAAAAAAAATCATCAAAATTTTTATGTAGCCTCCTAATGTACTACAAGGTGTTCTGGTAAAATTGCATGAATTTTGGATGAGCAAAACTATTTTTTCTATTTTTAGTCCATTATAAATACAAAAATCGGAGAAAAATAGGAATACATTATGAAAAATTCTGAAAATATTTTTCTAATTCTTATACCTCTGGTAGAAGCTGCGAAAATTGTTATACAGCCTTTTCAAATTGTCTAAAGTGGTCTTATGATTTATTGGGGCTAAACAAAAAGAAAATTCAAAACCATATTAAACAGTAACAAAAGTCATTGAAACTTCATGGGAGATGTTTATTAACTTAAAGAATCATCCAAGAATTTTTCCAGAGTTTATTTACTAGTGTAAGTATTTTATATGATTTAACACTCTATTTTCTTATTATTTTCATATAAAAATAAAGAAAATATATATTGAGCTGAAAATTTCCATAATGCATCTTCATACAATTTAACAACAATGAAAAATTGTTTTCTTATTTTTGATGTTGAAACCCATGCCTAAAGGCTCAATAAAATGTATAGAGAAAACTTGGTTCTTGTGATTTATGTAAAGATTATTGATGTTACTTTGACAATTTTTGCAACATGTTACAAAGACTTTTGAATCAAGATCTTTTTGTTCCTATTAATACATGATATTAAGAGTTTAAAATAATTTTTGAATGATTTATAGTGATGAATAAGTCCTTTGAACATGCAACACAAAACAAATGTTCATAAGGAAAGTGCTGTTTGAGCAACAGTTTTGTAAAAATTGGTAAAAATCGAAATATTGGAATTTTCAAGTGAGGTCAGATGGGTTTGAGAGCTAACTCAAAATATTATATTTCAGAAAAAGAATCACGAATTTTGGCTAAGAAATGAGTGAGATATGACAGTTTAAAGTCAGGTAAAGAAATCTGGCAGATTGCATGCATGATGATTGGTTAGAAAAGTGGGTTTTCATCATTTCCTTGAGTAAATCTTTTCAAGTATTTTAAATATATCATGATAACTCATATTTTAGTCATGTTTCCAGAGATCAAAAGATTAAAACTTATCAAAATGTATACATGCATTTATGAACAAAATTTTGTTTCTCAAAAACTCTTAACTTGAGTTTGATGTTTTAATCCTTAAAATCGATTTTTGCACTAAGATCATGAACATGCAACCTTGTTTATCATACATGCATGGTGTTAAAACACATCCATCATGTTGTAAAAACCATTTTAACAAAAAGAAAACAAGTTTGAAGAAGATGAAGAAGGAGAAAGTGTAAGAAAAAGAGCAAAACTTGAAGGAAAAGTGAAGTAGAAATCGATTTTACCTTCAAGAATACCACAAGATGATGAAGATTTCGAGTTTGAGGAGTGTTCTTGGGTTTGTTTTCTGGAAAATTTCTTGGTTCTTAGAGGGATGAATAGAGAATGGAGTGGTGTTTGGAGAGAAAAAGTAGAGAAGGTAGAGAGAGTTTTCTAGAGAGAGAAAGAAGAGAGATGTGTGTGTGTTGGAGAATGAGAGTGTGAGAGAGATATGGGGAGAGAGGGATCTGATTTTAGGGGAGGAGAGGCTCTCTCTCTCTTGTTTCTTTTATAAAAATTCAAATCTTTTATAAAAATATCCAACTTTTTATAAAATGTGCACCTTAACCTAGTTTTTATGCATAAAACTCTTGATTTTTGACTTATAAATCAAGGGTAAATGTTAATAACTAAATCTTTATTTTTCATTGAATTTTATTTCATAATAATTATTATGATAAGATAATATTATAAGGTTCATAATTGTTTTTATAGGATTTTTAAGGTTAAAGTTTATAAATATGAGTTTTTAGGGCTTTTAGGGTTTTGGAGTTTAATAAACTTTGAATATCAAAATAAATAGAATATTTGAGACTTTAAATTATCTTATGGTATTATAACTCTTTTATAGTTATAAATAATGTTTGTAATTTATTTTTATCGGTTTATTGGCATTCTATGTAGTGATTCTGAGATTCAAGCAAAATTGAGGAATCAAGTATACTAGTCCTAGTCTTCAACTTTGACTTAAGTTCCTACGAGACTCGGACTTAATTTATACCACTAGGTCAAGTGCATGATGTGTGTATAGGATTCATGAAAAGGTGTTCGAGTCAAAGAGTGACCCAAATATAGATAGTCTCTACAGTTAAGTAGTTATAGAATTCACATATCAATGTGAAATCTAAGTACACTATCCATTGATTCTAATTGTTTCCAAGTTTCTAGTAGGTTATAACTTAGCTTCTAGTTACTAAGTCTAGTATGTGTAGTGCCTATATGTGCAACTAAGTCTAGTTAAATCTAGAACTGACTCGAATTTTGGCGGTTGTCACAGAGAGCAACAAGGTGAACAAGTGGATATACGAAAGGAAGGCCGCAGGAACTTTCGAGAAAGGTCAAGCGTCGGGAACGGCACCCCCATCTTCCATGGACATTGACGACTTCCTATTCGAAGAAAATACCCGCTTGCATGGACAAGTCTGGCACATCAGTGATGAACTGAGCACCATGCAGGGACAGGTAGCACAGACCAGAGGAGGAATGACTCGTATGGGGAGACAACAAGAACAACATCATATTGAGCTGGATAACCTCCACCAACGAATGAACTATCACCATAGCAACTGGATGAACTGCAATTCAAGGATGACTGCTATGGAGAATCAAAATGATATTGCTCTCTCTCTCTCTGGCACATGGAATAGAAGAAAGGCATGTAGCACTCAAGGAAAGTCATGAAACACTCGAAGAAAGGCATGTAGCACTCAAAGAAAACCATGAAACACTCGAAGAAAGGCACGCAACGCTCGCAGCAGACCATGCAGAACTGGTTGCAAGGCACACCGAGTTGTCCAATGCGGTGGCCCAATGGATGAATTTATGGTGATAAGAAGTATCAGGTTGTAGCAAGGGCAAGTTGTTAAACTTGCAAATTTTGAATAACTCTTCGGATATGTTAGGTCATGTGAGCATACGTTAGTTCTGTTTGTTTCACCTGTAATATAGCAAAAGTTAGGGCTTTTGTACCCCTAAAACTTAGGTCTTTACATTTTGTACAAGTAAAGACCGATGTAAACAGATACTAATGTTTAAAATGAAATATATGATGTATTTAGTTTCAAAATCTTATCGAACTATCACATGAACCATTTTGTAAACAACAATAGCTAAAAAAAATCGTTCCAAAATAAATTCTTAAAATGGCTAACACTAACATTGCAAACTTACTGACTATTATAGGACAACAATATGCCTCCAAGAAAGAGCACTCGTTTAAACCCAGGTGTACCAACTCCACAACCAACAGCACGACCGAGAGCTAGACGCCCCAGAAAAGGCCGAACCAATCCAGCGGTGACCCCGGTAGCAGAAACACCATCTTCTAACACACTAATGCCTCCACCCCCTAAGTCAGGGCTTCCCCAAACCACTGCAGAATTGGAACAACTAATATCTGAACGCCTCTCAATCGCATTGGCAACTGCTAGGAACGTAGACTCTGGAAGGCCTATCATGGAAGTGAATGGATTTAGGAACGGGATTGGATGCACTCTCAACTCAAATCTCGAAGAACCTCAAAGGACTTGTTCATACAAGGACTTCATGAATTGCAAACCAAAGAACTTTTACGGAAATGAAGGAGTCATCGGTCTAACTCGTTGGATCGAAAAGACAGAAGGAATCTTCGAGATCTGCTACTGCCCTGAGGGTAGCAAAGTGCGGTTTTCTGCATGTACTCTGATCGATTGAGCCTTAACTTGGTGGAATATCACGTAAAAAGTATGGGAGTGTCAATTGCAAACTCTATGTCTTGGGAGAACTTTAAGGCTCTATTAATTGAAGAATATTGTCCACGAGATGAGGTGCAGATGTTAGAACACGAGCTATGGAACTTGAAAATGAAAGGTGCTGAAGTCAAAGAATATACAACTAGGTTTAACGACCTTGCACTTCTCTATCCAGGAATGGTGACCCCCGAAAGCAAGAAGGTCGAACACTACATTTGGGGCCTAGCACCTCAAATTAAAGGGATGCTTCTTTCATCAAAACCTGCAACCTATCTAAGTGCTAAGCGTCTGGCATTTCAATTGACTAAGAATGAAATGATCAAGGGACGATGATAGCTAAGGTTGAAACCCCAAAAACTGGAAATAATCACCACAAACGCAAGTTCAGTGGAAGAAGCCAGGGTCAACAGAAGAAACAACAGATTAAAAAGGTGTACGCTGTGACTCCGGCCCCTATTCATACCCAACATAAGAGTTATGCTGGAAACAAACCACTATGCACCAAATGCAACCGACACCATGTTGGAGAATGTTTCCACTGTACTGCATGCAACGAGAAAGGGCATACTACAAACTTTAGTCGAGGCATGACACTTGCTGCAGCAGTACAAGACAGGGGCAATGGATCCGGGTCAGGAGGAGGAGTAACTTGTTTCGAATGTGGAGATAAAGGGCATGTCAAGCGGAATTTCCCGAAACTGAAGAAAGGCGATGGCCAGGCTCGTGGTCGAGCTTTTGTGATTGTGAATAGGGATGCGATACAAGATCCCTCGGTGGTTACTGGTACGTTTCTCATCAATAACTTATATGCTACGATTCTCTTTGACTCTGGTGCTGATAGAAGTTTTATAACCCCATCATTTAAACAACTATTAAATCACGAGTCTAGTAAATTAGATGTAGCATATGAAGTAGAAGTAGCAAACGGTCAGGTTGAAAGCACCACCGACATCCTACGTGATTGTATCCTAACTCTAAACGACCATACGTTTCCTGCCAATCTAATGCCAATGCCAATTGGGAGCTTCGACATTATTATTGGTATGGATTGGTTGTCTCCTCACCATGCCAAGATTTTATGTTTTGAAAAGGCAATATGTCTAACTCTAAGTAACGGGGAGACCATGATGATCTACGGTGACAAGTCGGATCAGAATTTAAAGCTTATTTCTTGCACCAAAGCTCAAAAATATCTATACAAAAAGTATTATGCCTTCTTGGCGCATGTAATAGATAAGAAAAACAAAAAGAAAGAAATCAAAGACATACCTCAAGTATGTGACTATCCCGATGTGTTTCCGGAAAATCTTCCTGGATTACCACCAGACCGCAGTGTTGAATTCAGAATCGACTTAATTCTAGGAGCAGCACCAGTAGCAAAATCCCCCTACAGATTGGCCCCTTCTGAGATGCAAGAACTTTCGAGTCAACTTCAGGAACTTCTTGATAAAGGTTTCATTAGACCGAGCTTTTCGCCTTGGGGAGCACCGGTCTTATTTGTCAAGAAGAAGGATGGGTCTTTCAGGATGTGTATCGACTATCGGGAATTGAAAAAGTTAACAATCAAGAACCGTTATCCACTCCCCAGAATAGACGACCTGTTTGATCAACTTCAGGGATCCAATTACTATTAAAAAATAGATCTTAGATCTGGATATCATCAACTGAAGGTGGTAGAGGAGGACGTTCCGAAGACTGCATTTAGGACTCGATACGGTCATTATGAGTTCCTCGTTATGCCTTTCGGATTAACCAATGCTCCAGCAGTATTCATGGACCTCATGAACCGTGTGTGCAAGCAATACTTAGATAAGTTCGTAATAGTATTCATCGATGACATTCTAATCTATTCTCGCACGAAAAAAGAACATGGCCAACACCTGAAATTAATCTTGGAACTGCTGAGAAAAGAAAAATTGTACGCCAAACTCTCCAAATGCGATTTTTGGGTCAGAGAAGTACATTTCCTAGGGCATGTGGTGAGTAACAAAGGAATACACGTGGATCCTGCAAAAATCGAAGCAATTAAGAATTGGGATGCGCCAAAGACGCCAATGGAAGTGCGCCAATTCTTAGGCCTTGCAGGCTACTACATGAGATTTATTGAAAACTTCTCCAAGATAGCAAAGCCTTTCACTGCACTAACACAAAAAGAAACTAAATTTGACTGGGGATACAATCAGGAAGCCGCATTCCAGAAGTTAAAACATGTGTTATGTTGCGTACCAATCCTATCCTTACCTAACGGAACTGAAGATTTCGTAGTATACTGCGATGCGTCAATTCAGGGTTTGGGGTGCGTATTAATGTAGAGATATAGGGTCATTGCATATGCCTCTCGTCAACTCAAAATCCATAAAAGGAACTACACAACCCATGACCTTGAATTAGGGGCAGTAGTCTTTGCCTTGAAGATTTGGAGACACTACCTCTACGGAACCAAGTGTATTATTTACACTGATCATAAAAGTCTCCAACACATCTTCAATCAAAAAGAACTAAATATGAGGCAAAGATGATGGATCGAGTTAATGAACGATTACGAATGCGAGATTCGATATCATCCAGGAAAAGCAAATGTTGTAGCAGATGCTCTAAGTCGTAAGGAACGTGTGAAACCCCGACGGGTAAAAGCACTGAGTATGACCATCCATTCCAACCTCAATGCAAAAATTCGTGAAGCTCAATTGGAAGCCCTGAAAGATAAGAATGTTAGGGGAGAAGCTTTACGAGGAATGGATAAAAGTTTTGAGCTTAAGGATGATGGAACTCTTTATTTCATGAGCAGAATCTGGATACCAAAGTTTGGTGACATCAAGAGCTTAGTCTTGGAGGAAGCTCACCGATCAAGATATTCAATACATCCTGGCTCTGACAACATGTATTTGGATCTGAAGAAATTGTATTGGTGGCCTAATATGTAAGTCGAGATTGCCACTTATGTGGGCAAATGCCTAACATGTTCCAAAGTTAAGGCAGAGCATCAAAAGCCCTCGGGATTACTACAACAACCCGAGATTCCTGAGTGGAAATGAGAACAGATTTCAATGGACTTTATCACCAAACTACCCAATACCCCCTAGCGGTTACGACACTATTTGGGTGGTGGTTGACAGGTTAACGAAGTCTGCCCATTTCCTACCAATCAAAGAAACTGACAAAATGAAAAAGCTGACAAGAACGTATCTCAGGGAAATTGTCAAGCTTCACGGAGTGCCAATTTCTATTATCTCTGATAGAGATAGTAGGTTTACTTCTAGGTTCTGGAAATCACTACAAAAATCCCTGGGAACCCGCTTAGATATGAGCACAGCTTACCATCCCCAGACTGATGGTCAAAGTGAGCGAACCATTCAAACACTGGAAGATATGCTTCGGTCATGTGTGATAGACTTTGGAAACTCTTGGGATACTCATCTACCATTGAATGAGTTCTCCTATAATAATAGCTATCACACCAGCATCAAAGCTGCACCATTTGAAGCTTTGTACGGACGCAAGTGTCGCTCGCCTATATGTTGGATAGAGGTCGGGGATACACAATTGGCTCGAGAAACCAACATGTAACACTCTACGCACTGGGCCAGAGATAATTCACGAAACGACCGAAAAAATAGTTCAGATTAAAGATCGAATTAAGGCCGCACGTGAGCGTCAGAAAAGTTATGCTGATGTGAGACGTAAGCCTCTAGAATTCCAGGTTGGGGACCGAGTGATGTTAAAAGTCTCACCCTAGAAAGGTATGATTCGGTTTGGCAAGAGAGGCAAGTTAAACCCAAGATACATTGGACCTTTTGAAATTCTCGACAAAATTGGTCCTGTTGCTTACCGACTAAAGCTGCCTCAGGAACTAGACAAGGTGCACAACGTCTTTCACGTATCAAACCTGAAAAAGTGTCTGTCCGATGATACCAAATTAATACCTCTCGATGAGATTCAACTTAACACAAAACTCCACTTTGTCGAAGAACCTGTGGAGATTATGGACCGAGAATTCAAACGTCTAAAACAAAGTCGTATCCCTATCGTGAAGGTACGCTGGAACTCTCAACGAGGAGCAGAATTCACCTGGGAACGCGAAGACCAGATGAGCCAAAAATACCCCCAATTGTTTAACGACACCCCGTCTACAAGTTGAATTTCGGGACGAAATTTTTTTAACGGGGGGAGAATGTAACAATTGGCAAAAATATAGACTTTTGTAAGATAATATATATTGATATTTAATAACGAATGTTGTATTATCTAAGGACTCGGAGAGAATTTGGTGCAATTTAGATAATAACTTGAGAAATTTTCCTAAAGATCTAAGATTACGACTAATAACAAAGTCTATCTTTTTTTTATAATAAATTATCTTGACTAGAAATGGTTTTATGAAAACAATTGAATAAAAACTGTTTGTTCAAATTATTACATTTACATGACTCCAGATAACGGAAAATGTTGATCTTGTAAACTTACTTAGAACGGTTACAAGTGATGCCATCAACGGACTTATATACGAAATTGAAATTAAATTAAATTAAGTCGTTCGTGAACAAACATGATGGAAAACAAATAACATCTCTACGAAACACTTAGACGCACATAATTGCGCTTTAGACCATAAACCTTACTATCTCTAAATATTATTAAAAGAGAACCTTTAATTCACCAATGAAGCAATAAGAGCCCTTGATTGTGTTTTAGTCCTATGTTTTCCATCCTTAGATCAAATTGCTGACATCATCTCCCCCAAATAAAATTCAAATACAATTACATTTAATTATAAAATCTATAATAATTATAGAATCTTTAAATTCAGTAATTATTTTATCAATTGAAACATATTATTCTATTTATATACATGATATAAGTTTCTCTAATTAATATTGTTCCTAATTTAACTCCCTTATTTATAGCTTTTGATTTCCAAATTCAAACCCGTTTATATTTTATTTTATTTTATTTATTTTTTAAAAAAATCATTAAACAAGCATATCAATAATTAAGTTATTAACCTAAAAAATCTAATCTAATCCCATTAAATCAACAAAATATTTAAGAGTTAAAATTAAAGTCAATATTTTTCATAATTTATCTCCCAGTATATTTCACATAAAATGAATCAATTTGAAATAATTGTTTGAATTTTTAAACTGATTAAATAAGAAAGTCAATTAATTTGAAGTTTTCAATTAATATAGCTGATATCTTTTTTTTTTTTCCAGATGAATAGCCGAAAATCTCCAAAATGATATATTAGGATCCCAATTTTTTTAGAAGATAAAGATTTCCTTGTTCAAAAACACCCTATATATATACGATTACACTGAAGTGGTTATTTTTATGATTTTGGATTGAGTCATATGATTTACAATGTTCTTCTTGAGCAATCTTATTCTCCAATTCTTTTTTCCAAGCTCTTACTTTACTCTGTTCTCCTTATAATTCTTCAATTTCTTGTATTTACTATGTTCTTATTATTTGTTATTACTGTGTTCTTGTTGAGAGGTCATGAAAAAAAATTAATCAATCTACTTTAGGCATATTAGTTTCATTCATTTAGTTACAGAAACAAAATTATACCCTTTATATCGATTTTTTAATGTGTTGACCAATGTTTGTCAAGAAAAAACCATAAAAGTCGTTTTAATGCATGATGACAAAGCTAGTGGAATGGACGAAAAGCAGGATAAAGAAGTTTTTTTATTGTTACACTTCAACTTGCATGAACAAAGACGTATCTGTTGTTCCAAGGTTTTCAATAACTCTTTTATACATATTATTATAATCTTCGATTAAATTTTCTAATTTTATATTATTGAATTTGTTTATATCAATGGTTTTAGTTTCAAAATCATCATTATAGTACAAGACTTTACCGACGTGGTGTCACTTACGTTATTTGATCGTGACACAAAGAAACTTCTGAAAAAAAACACACACAAGAGTTGCTTCAAAAGTTTAATGAGGTTATCGATATGAGCTTCAATTACATAAAACTAATTTTTACTTTTTGTCTGTCTATTTTTATAACCGTTAATTTTTCATTTTTAGGAAGGTAATATGAAAATTTATCCGTCTGTTTTGAAATTACTTTTGGATAAAAAGTTAGCGTTCAAAATTCAAATTTCTCATTATAATTTGAAGAACAATGTTGATGGTTATAAATCTCAAACTTCAATGTTGATAATAAAATCACTGTTGAATTTGAAAATTTTAACATCGATCAGGTAACATTCTTTTACGAAACATACTACAAACACTACACTTATTAGATTTGTTTTTTATATTTTAGTTGATCAACTAACATATTTTTATTTACTACAAATATAGGCGTCGTAATCCGATTCGTTTAACGTTTTATCGGCGAAATTCAGATGTCAAGACACATTAAATTTAAAGGTTTTAAATATAATATACCTAAATATAATATTTTAAATACTTTAAAATATTATTAATTTTTAGATTGACATATGAATTTATTTTCTATATTTAGGATGCAGTTTCGTTTACTGGTGATAACGTCACACCCGCTTCGAATCTTAGATAAAAGTATTGCAACAAGTCCACTAACTTACTGGACATCCTTTAAAAAAGTGTCTAGACATGAAGAATTAAATCAAAACTTGGAAGATGTTTATGATGTTGATAATCTGGAAACAATGTCCTCAACCAAACGATCATTAACATTAATGACAGATCGTACTTCTGGAGAAGGCAAGTCAAAACTGTTAATTCCAAAGAAAGAAAAATAATATATCATTTTCATGATTTTATATGAATAGTTGGGTGATTTGAGTACGGTTGATTTCATGTTATGTTTACATACTATTTGGTTTTTGGGTTTGGTTTTTGATTACTTTGTTTCATACTATTCGTTTTTTGGATTAGAATTTTGATCATTTAAATACATTTTTGGTTTTATGAAATGTTGAATTATTCATCTATTTGCATTTTGGGTTTAAACTCATATGAATTTAGAATTTTAATCATTTTTACTCTATTATCCTGTTTGAATGTGAATTTGTCAGCATTGTTACAATGTTATTCATTACAACTTCAATATAAATATTAGCAAACTACAAATTTTTATGAAATTATAAACTTTTATAAATCTTTTAACCATTCTAAAACAATTATTTATATTTCCTTGTGAATTTATTGATAAATTTATTAGTAAACATTTACCATTGAAATATTATTATTATTTAGATATTAATGATATCCACAATTTTACAGATTTAAATAATAAAACCCATTACAGTGACGCTAGAGAGAGGCGAAGACTAAGACGTTTATATTTTTTTTTCGGAAAAGGAACTTCCCTAACGAGGGTTTCCGTGCCAGCTTTCACGCACCGACTAATCCCCCGCTGCGAACATGAGGCTATGCCTCATGCCCTGGAGTCACTGCATGCGAACCTCCATGGTCATATAGACTGAGTAGTGCTAGGATTTGAACATGGGTCAATAGGTTATCCACCATATTTTCCACATGTCTTACTAAGTCACCCAACCCAAGTGTAAGACATTTACATTTACAAAATAGAAGATTAAATTCTATGTCTAAAAGAGAAACTTTATTTCATCATCTAAAGCAATAAATATTTTTTTGTTGTGTTTCACTTATACCTTTTCCACCCTTAGATCAAATTATTTACGTCATCTTGACTAATGTTTCGTCAGACACGTTGTCCATCAATGTTTCCGCTCAAACCTTCACCAATTTCTGTTATCCCTAAAATAAATTTCAAATCCTCCCCAAATTTAAAGTCATAACTTATGCACTGGCCATCCTATATGTTTGCAAATCAACATGATATATCTTCTTAATTATTCTATTTCTTTCTCAATGTACATGGATGGTACCAAAATTCATCAAGGGCAAAACAGTCACCTTGTATTTAATTCTTATTAATATAGTAAATACTTCCAATTTTGAAGATAATAATCGGTCTCATACATGTTAAATTACAATTGCTCGATTTCTAACTATCTAACTCAATAACTTTATGTAATTATTCTTAACCTTACCTTTTTCTATAACGTTATTGATTAGATTTACTATAATTAAGTTCAAATTGCAGAGATTTTTACTTGAAAGTGATGAGCATTAGTTGATGTTTTTATTGAAGCTTGAGGATGATGCAAAACTCAAAATCCCTTAGTGGTAATATCCTATACACTTAATAATTGATTATTTCGACAAAAATACTTTCCATTAACTTTGACAACAAATTTTTTGAATTAAGCATATTTTTATGTTTATAAATTTGTTTTCTCTATTCACTTGTACTTATCATCCTGAAGATGAGAAAAGATTAACCATGCCTATATTGAAAAGTGTCAAAAAGATCTTATTGGTTATACCTTTCTGGCATGATCTTCAAATGTTCTTTGTTTTTTATTCGTTTTTGTGTAGTTGATTTGTTTCTTCAAGAAATTCAGTTGTCTATTAATTTTTTATAGCATATTTGTTGAATTAAGCATACTTTTATGATTATAAATTTGTCTATTTTCTATTGTTAAATCAAGTGTAAATGAATTTGAACAATCGTTAAATTTCATATTCTATAATGTAATTTATGCACTAATTAATCAAATAATAGTATATATCCAAGTGGTCGGGTACCTCCAAGACAATAAGCAAACATGTAAATTATATGCAATTTCACAATATTGTATTTTTTTCTGGATTTAAATGAACAATTACTTCTTTCACTTGATTTAGATTCTTGATTACTCATATAAGGTTGTAATAAAATAAAATTCTAATAAATTGAAAAAATTGTTCAGCTAAACCTTAAAATTTTGAAATTGTTGGAAATTTTGTTATATGCCAAGTTAGGTTTCTTTTTGTGTAGTCATGTTTGTTGATTTAACTATGTAGGCTTCATTTGAAGTTCCGTTTCTCTATAAGACTGTTAATGTTTACATCCAAGTGGAAACAATCACAACTTGTAAGCATTCTAAATCATTTTTTTCACTTACATTAATCAAAACTGTTATTTAAATTGTGCGTTCTCATGTATGTCACACCGGTTGTCACTATATAGACCTTCTAGCAGTCTATAGAAGAATCCTAGCGACTTTATGAATAATTTTGCTGCGTTTTCAATGAAGTATCACTCTGTCAACATTATTCCCTATAGTTCCTTCTCTTATTTTCGATATAGATGTGTGTCACAACAATAAGGCAGAAACAGGTGTTAGTGACCATTAAAGATTAAAAGGTAATACATAATTTAAGAATAATATATAACTAGATTATGACCCACGTTAAACGCGGGGAACATAAATTAAATACATATCACATTAATAAGTGGCTTTGTCTTAGGTTGAATTTTAATAAAAAAAAAATGTTACTTAGATCCATTTTTAGAGTTTTTGAACCAAACTTATTAGATAAAAATATTTAATATTTATATTAGAGCAATTTGGTTTTTTAATACAGTAATTCTTAACATAAATGATCTTGATCTTTGTTTTATCACAACATAATGTGACTTTTTGATTAAAACATGTTGTGTAGTAGCTTTATGAATTGACTTTGTTCGGTGTACCAACCCCCATGGAGGCTCATATGGCTCTTTTCATATTGGCCCTGTAAAACCAAAAGGAACAATAAGTTGTTACATGTACCAGTAACATTAAATTCTGCAAAGAAATTCGATAAACATTACAAACAAAGTGAATTGCCATAACCATAAATATCAAATTCAGACATTGTAATTTGGTCGATTTCAATGTATTTTTTCCTTATAAAAGTTAAAATATGATTCTTCAGGCTACACCCAATCACATATACATATCTTCCGATCAAATAAATAATTACAAAAAAAAAACATGTTATGAACAAAAATATAATATTAGTTTCATAATTTACTAAAGGTTAACACTAATAAATAATAATAAACTTTCACAAATCTTGCATTTTGGTCACTACATCCAACTAACAAATGAAATTCAGTTTAGAGAATTGATTCAAGAAGTGCATCCATGACTTCTTGTAGCTGAATTTTGGAAAATATTAAGACCTATTGAGATATGAGGGAATGGTCTGTGAGGCTACGGTTGGTTTCTATAGGGCAATATAAATTCAAAATCGTTAGCACATATTGTAACGATGTGAATTTTCAAAACATATTTCTGAAATTTTAAATCACATAATTCTCATAAAAAATTTTATAAAAATCTCATTTATTTAATTTATAAACGCAACTCCATGTTTGTTTGATTATATTCCAGGATCCTCTAAACGTAGCTCTTTCTCTGGTGTGTACAATCAAGTCGATGCCTTCCCGCGATCCCGAGAAAAACCTGACACACATAACACATAACACGGTAAGCACGAAGCTTAGTGAGTTCCCCAAAATACCACATACAACAAATTCGCCACTCGAGGCTATACTCTGTAAGACCCTCCGGTCCCTGTGTCTCAGTGGGACCTTCCAGTCTCGTAGCTCGTTGGACCCTCTGGTCCGGTCTAGCTCGTTGGACCCTCTGGTCTGGTTTGATTGAGAACCCTCCGGCCTCATAGTTCGTTGGACCCTCCGGTCCGGTCTAAGCAACAAATAATACAACATACAATACATATCACACAAACATGCATAACTCAAACAAGCACATAAGTCTGGTCACACATAGTTACCACTCTAGGTAAAGTATAGTGAGAAGACTCACCTGGTGGCTAGTAGGTAATAGACAGCACTCGTAAATCCTGGACTAGCCTCCGCCTACACATTAGACAAGCATCTTAATCATTATTCGCCTTATTAATCATTTACTCCTTAAGTCCTCTTTTCCCCTTTTTACCCTCGGGATGGGTAAAAGTCTATTTTACCCCTCCTTGGTCCCTCCTGCCCCTTATTGACTCACCCAGGAAGTCAACAGAAAGCCAGACCGAGTCAACAGCCAAGATTGACCTGACTCGCCGAGTACACCCCTGTGACTCGCCGAGTCCACTCGTATTCTCCACGTTCTTCCTAGGGTTCACTCAGCTCACTGAGTTGACTCCCAACTCGATGAGTTAACACTGGGTCCAGGCTACTAGGTCGCACCCGCTACGACTCGTCGAGTCATCCCATGGACTAGGCGAGTTGGCTCCATCGGATTTCTCATTCAGCCACCTGAGGTCAGATCTGTAACTCTAGCTTATAGATCCAACCTCCTAGCATCCAAAAGTCACGTAAAGGTCCAGCCTTTATGTTCATGCATCACATATCTAGCTCTATTTGACAGAATGACCCTCTTAATGGTGTTTTAGGCTCAATACTCTTATGTGACTGCATAAAGCTGGGATCATGGGACTCTCTGGACCTCTCAAGGTCCAGATCTGATGTCTAAGCCTCAAAGGGACTTCACATACTTCATAACTCAACTTAAAAGAGGGTGAAGAAACCCTAAATTCATGAGATCTACTAACCATACGAAATTAGGTATAGGTTTATACCTTAAACAGCAGCCTTGAATGGAATAGCAGCAGATCTGAGCCCCTCAAGTTGATCTTGCTTGAACAGCCTCCTTCTTCCTTGCAAGAATGCACCAAGATGATGAAATTAGCCCCCTCATTCTCTCTATGCTCTCTGGATCAAATAGGGTCTCTCAAGGGAAAGTGTGGCCGCAAATGAAGGCCATTAGGCCCTAATTGTCCGGGTTTGTGACCTATTTAAAGGCTCTTATGGCTCTTAGACATCAGATCTGGACCTTGAGAGGTCCAGAGAGTCCCATGATCCCAGCTTTATGCAGTCACATAAGAGTATTGAGCCTAAAACACCATTAAGAGGGTCATTCTGTCAAATAGAGCTAGATATGTGATGCATGAACATAAAGGCTGGACCTTTACGTGACTTTTGGATGCTAGGAGGTTGGATCTATAAGCTAGAGTTACAGATCTGACCTCAGGTGGCTGAATGAGAAATCCGATGGAGCCAACTCGCCGAGTCCATGGGATGACTCGACGAGTCGTAGCGGGTGCGACCTAGTAGCCTGGACCCAGTGTTAACTCATCGAGTTGGGAGTCAACTCAGTGAGCTGAGTGAACCCTAGGAAGAACGTGGAGAATACGAGTGGACTCGGCGAGTCACAGGGGTGTACTCGGCGAGTCAGGTCAATCTTGGCTGTTGACTCGGTCTGGCTTTCTGTTGACTTCCTGGGTGAGTCAATAAGGGGCAGGAGGGACCAAGGAGGGGTAAAATAGACTTTTACCCATCCCGAGGGTAAAAAAGGGAAAAGAGGACTTAAGGAGTAAATGATTAATAAGGCGAATAATGATTAAGATGCTTGTCTAATGTGTAGGCGGAGGCTAGTCCAGGATTTACGAGTGCTGTCTATTACCTACTAGCCACCAGGTGAGTCTTCTCACTATACTTTACCTAGAGTGGTAACTATGTGTGACCAGACTTATGTGCTTGTTTGAGTTATGCATGTTTGTGTGATATGTATTGTATGTTGTATTATTTGTTGCTTAGACCGGACCGGAGGGTCCAACGAACTATGAGGCCGGAGGGTTCTCAATCAAACCAGACCAGAGAGTCCAACGAGCTAGACCGGACCAGAGGGTCCAACGAGCTACGAGACTGGAAGGTCCCACTGAGACACAGGGACCGGAGGGTCTTACAGAGTATAGCCTCGAGTGGCGAATTTGTTGTATGTGGTATTTTGGGGAACTCACTAAGCTTCGTGCTTACCGTGTTATGTGTTATGTGTGTCAGGTTTTTCTCGGGATCGCGGGAAGGCATCGACTTGATTGTACACACCAGAGAAAGAGCTACGTTTAGAGGATCCTGGAATATAATCAAACAAACATGGAGTTGCGTTTATAAATTAAATAAATGAGATTTTTATAAAATTTGTTATGAGAATTATGTGATTTAAAATTTCAGAAATATGTTTTGAAAATTCACATCGTTACAATATGTGCTAACGATTTTGAATTTATATTGCCCTATAGAAACCAACCGTAGCCTCACAGACCATTCCCTCATATCTCAATAGGTCTTAATATTTTCCAAAATTCAGCTACAAGAAGTCATGGATGCACTTCTTGAATCAATTCTCTAAACTGAATTTCATTTGTTAGTTGGATGTAGTGACCAAAATGCAAGATTTGTGAAAGTTTATTATTATTTATTAGTGTTAACCTTTAGTAAATTATGAAACTAATATTATATTTTTGTTCATAACATGTTTTTTTTTGTAATTATTTATTTGATCGGAAGATATGTATATGTGATTGGGTGTAGCCTGAAGAATCATATTTTAACTTTTATAAGGAAAAAATACATTGAAATCGACCAAATTACAATGTCTGAATTTGATGTTTATGGTTATGGCAATTCACTTTGTTTGTAATGTTTATCGAATTTCTTTGCAGAATTTAATGTTACTGGTACATGTAACAACTTATTGTTCCTTTTGGTTTTACAGGGCCAATATGAAAAGAGCCATATGAGCCTCCATGGGGGTTGGTACACCGAACAAAGTCAATTCATAAAGCTACTACACAACATGTTTTAATCAAAAAGTCACATTATGTTGTGATAAAACAAAGATCAAGATCATTTATGTTAAGAATTACTGTATTAAAAAACCAAATTTCTCTAATATAAATATTAAATATTTTTGTCTAATAAGTTTGGTTCAAAAACTCTAAAAATGGATCTAAGTAACATTTTTTTATTAAAATTCAACCTAAGACAAAGCCACCTATTAATGTGATATGTATTTAATTTATGTTCCCCGCGTTTAACGCGGGTCATAATCTAGTTATTTTATAAAAATATGATATAGTCTTATACAAAAGGAGTAATGAAAAATGTTTTAACGTCCATAGAACATACAAACTAGTATAAGTATTTAAATAATAAATACATATAATCACTATTGTTATTTATACAAGTTGTCATGCAATAAAAATAAAATAAATAAATAAATAATAAAAGAATGAGTAAATAAAAATGACAAACATGAAGAAGTTACACGAGCATGATTCGTGTACATCTAAAGAGATAAGGAAATAGAAAATTTAAAATAGGCTAGGATGGCTATAAGCTAGAAGAAAGAAATCACCTGATACAATATTTAAATCTTTTCTTTTCTTCCCCTTCCATTCGTTACCCTCCCCCTCCCTCACAATTCTTTTATTTATTTATTTTTCTAACTAAATCATTTGAAAGGCAACTAGAACTAGCAAGTGGGATGGTGGAACTTGCAAATTGCAAGGTAAAAAAAAATCATATAAATTTTTTATCCTATCCAATCTAGTAGAAATTTAGCAATCTTCTCAGCCTCCCTCTTACCCCTATAAATGTCGATCCTTCCCCTTCATTTCTCCCTTACAAGTGCAGCCAAATATTCTCTATATTGTACTCAAACAACCATTAAAACTTAGCCAAAATTCTGCACTTTTCCGCACCTTATGAAACAACAAAATAGAAGCCAAAAAGAGGGTGTTGTCCCTCCATTTCCAGCCACTATTCCAGCCCCTTTTCACGTTCTTTTTGCTTAATATTCTCACCCTAAAATACCTCTAAAAGTTAGTTATTTTGCAGCACTAAAATAAGTATTCAAAACAGTAGCCAAACTACTCTTTTCTGGTATAATTGCTGTGATTTTCAAGCCACATACTTCCCAAAAGCATTCAAATCTCAAACCTCGGTGGAACCGGAAACATCCCGACTTCCTCGAACTAAATACCGTCACGCGACAAAAGTGAGTATCTACGGCCCCATTTAAAATATTTTAAATCATTTCCGGGGGCGAATACACACAACAAAATATGATATTTAAACTTATTTACACTTATTGGAGTTTATGTGCATCCATGTTATTTCAAGTCTATGTTTCATCTTATATTGACAATATACACACTTACAGTTATATTCTTAAACATATCACGACCATGTTATAAATAAATCCCATGTCAAAAATCTATATGAAATGATTTATAAAGTTATATTTTCATGGTTACGATATAAATAACTAGAAATTTACTATCATTATTTATATATGATAATGAACGGTAAAGGAAAGTATTATTTGTTGATAATAATATGTACATTAACCCTTTAATCAAGTTATTATATTTTCATGGGAAAAACCATATTGACTTACATTTAAAGTTAGCAAATTTTATGACACTATGTATCCAAACATTGACAATAGTAGAACGGTAATTAAAATTGGGATTGTTGTGGGGGTTTTCTCATTCATCAAAACTAAGAACATCAACTTAGTGAAGTCCTCTGTAATAACCATTAATCATTTGTGAGCGAAGAATGTTGTGTATAGATCTATACGGGTTAACTTCTTGTTTTTATCTTATTTCTTTTATAACGACGTTGATGAAGCGTCATTGGGACAACAAGCACCTTATTGTGCTTCACAGAGGCTTGAACAAGTCATAGCTCGGTTATTTACTCCACAAAATGTCGGATACATAAATACTAATACAAACTTCGCCAAGGTTGTATGTAGTATAAGGCTTCGCTTGTAGAACATTGACCGATTTGTTTGTGTTTATTTATATAAAATAAACACTTTATATTACACCTCGCGAAAAATGTCGATTATTACTGAGGTATACTTGTATCGGTTTACAAGTATACAACTCACACAGATTATATCGATAATATTTTTGATACAAACATTTTTTTTTTGCAAATCTTCTAGGTTTTATGAAACTTATTTTATATAAAATTTATAGATTCAAAAACCTGTGGATTTCACCAACAAATTTTGTTGACATATTTTTAAAATGTGTACTCTCAGGTAACTAAGAAGCCGGAGGTAGAACATCGGTCCCAAGGAATTATATTTCCTTTCTCTTGTTATGAATTTGGTTTATCTTATTGTTTCATATTTCAATAATTACTATATTGTAATAATGTTTACAAAACCAAAGTTTGTAATATATCAATTTATGAATGTTTGATATATGTGGTTGACTGTGGTTCCAATTGTAAACGTCGCAACCCCGGCGTTTCTGCCATCGGTCGGGGTGTGACATAATCATATATAAACTAAATTTCAATATTAACATAATATCTTTACTTCTACTTATAAAGTTATGTTTTTTAAATTTTAACATATTATACTTAATTTATTAGTTTTAATATATTGTTGGATGTAAACCATTATCATTTTAAATTATCATTTTAAAGATATAATTTTGGAACAATTTGTATAAAATACTTAAATTATTAATTTAAATATAACATTATAGGGCCAACTTAAATATAAATTTTAGCTTAACTTAAACAACCCAAAAAATATTTTGTAAATAGTTAAAAGTAATAAATTGTGATTATAAGTTGGTAATTAATAAGGTTAAATAAATATCAAACCTAAAGTGTAATCATAAATAAACTGAATTTCAATTTTAAAATAATATATTTAATTCTACTTATAAAGTTATGTCTTTAACTTTTAACATATTATACTTAATTTATTAGATTTAAAATGTTGTTGTATGTAAACCATTATGAGTTTAAAGCTACAACTTTTGAATAGTTTGGACAAAATACTTAAATTGTTAATTTAAATATAACATTACAGTGTTAACTTAAATGTAAATTTCAGTTCCACTTAAAAAACCAAAGAATATTTTGTAAATAGTTAAAAGTGATAAAATGTAGTGATAAATGCAAAAACTAAATTGTAATTTCAATTTAACTAAAATATTTCCTAAATATATTTTTATTCATTAAAAGTTTTCAAATAACAAGCTTAAAATAACTTGCAATAACAATAGTTAAAAATAATTCTATATAAATGTTTATATTGTTACCTTTAAAATCAAAAAATAATGTTTGATATTTCAAATAATTATAATGATAGAATTTAAAACGTTAAGCAAATAAATTTTAAAAAATTAATTAACAATATTTTTATTCATTTAATTCGATCTCGAGTCGAGCTTTTAACGAGTCGATCCCGAGTAGCTCACGAGTAGCTCGGCTCACTTACACCCCTACCGTCAGACATAAAAAAAAACTATTTTATCCTTATATTTTTTTTTATATTTTTAGTTTTTATGTATCATTTTAAATATAAAAGAAAAAGAAAATATGTATTCCCCTTAATCCCTTATTAACCTATGCAACAAATGGGAAAACTCTTCCTCTTCACGGTCACCACAACCACAACCCAGCCATCTTCCCTCCTCCATTCTCAGCGCCCGTCGGTATCTCTACCTCCCCAATTTCTACCTTCTTACCGAAAACTTCATGAAGACGAATCGAAATGCGCATCGACTCCTACATACCAATGAAGAAAGAGGTTGGGAAACCTATTTCGACAAACCGACATCGGCCACCACCATACCTAAAATCAATTTCGATATATTGTCGTTGGCGACCACCACACTTGTGAATATCTTGCACTTGACAGCGTTTTCCGGTGAGTTAGTGTATACGAGGATGGGTATGGAAAAGGTACAAACAGGAAAGGATTGGTTGTAGACCATCTTTGTTTAATTATAATATTAATAATTATTCAAATAATAAAAATATAAAAGGACAATATAGTCTTTACAGGTATGGTAGAGACTAAACTTGAAACAAAAACAAATTATAAGAATGATCCAAGTTAAAAACAAAAATTAAGGACCAAACATACAAATTATCCCAAACCACAGGGACCATTCGTGTAATTTACTCAATATTTAATTATTCCAATACTGAGTAATTTTGATATTTTAAAGGGTGTAAAAGAAAATTGGGAGTAACCGAAAGCCATGGAGATTGCATTGTGATCCAAATCATATTAAACTTTCCAGATAATGAATCGACTGTGATTATAAATATAAATCTAGAAGCGATACATTCTCCTTCGTAATATTCCTACTCTAAAGAACCCTAGAAGCGATGGAAAATTTCGTCATGAAAGAAGACAGAATTGAGAAGTCTATTGCAATGCCCTCGTATCTCCCACGATTGTTTATAGCACCATCTTGTCTCCCCAAGTTCACGGAGGTGGTTGAATTAGTTGCAGAGATGAAGGCTAGGCTTTCGAGGAAAACCATTCAACTCAAGGAATCAACGGATAAGAAAGATAAAGAATGCATGGAGAAACTTCATGACGAATGTTCTTCATTGCGTTTGGAGATTTATTTCTTGGAAAATGAAGCTTACGTACTGAGGAAGGAACTGGTCCAGCGGATTTATTTGGAGGTAACATCGGTGAAAGAGATGATGGCAGTTAACGAACTGATGTCAGTTTCGGGTGTTGGAGCAACCCCTGATATGCAGTGCTTCGGTGGAAAGATTTGCGTGGGTGATAACTTTCCTAAAAACGTTAGCAAGGCAATTACAGATGCTCAAAGATTGCAGCAAACCTTTTAAATTTGCCAGTTATAAACAGTCTTTTGGATTCTTAAATTTCGTTTTTTATATACTAGCCTAATATTTGTTAATGATTATATATAGGCTTTTTTGCATGTTTTCTCTGTATATAATCTCGGTTAATAACTGTGTAATTTTGAAAAATATACGCTGAAATTTGGTTAGTATACATCCCATCCTTTCTTTTCCAGAAAGTGCAGGCAGTTATTATATTATCCTCTAGTATGAAATCATAGATTCCTTAAAAAACATATCTGCATATGGCTGTTATATAGGTGGAGTTTTGGTCAAAGTCAAACTATCGCCTTCTAGGAGTGACAAAAATCAGGGCCCGCCTAGGTGTTGAAAAAATAGGGCTCGATTTTAGCCAAGTTATATAGTAAGTATATTCATATATATATATATATATATATATATTATTTTACGCAGAATATTTCAAATTTGCAGTTGTTTCAACCGGTCAGAAGCGCCGCATATCCTTCCTTCCTTTTAAAAGAGCTAGTTTCGATTCCTGCTTTGCTCACTTTCCTTCTTTGTTATATTAATTCACGTTTTAGTAATGAATAAATTTTACCCAGGTCCAGTTCTTGTTACCCCAATTTCAAAAGTAATGAATAAATTTTACCCAGGTCCAGTTCTTGTTACCCCAATTTCAAAGTGTTTGTTGTTAATGGGCATTTTATTCTTCTTTCCCACTTTTCTTTATTAGTGATTTTTTATTTATTCCTCATTTCTTTATAATTGTTTTTTTAATTGACCGACTTTTTCTTTCTTTTTAAATTGTCGACACCCATTTCAATTGATCACTTTTTATCAATCAATTATATTATCTTTTTCCATTAGTATTATTAAAATTTGTAAATATACATAACAAAAATATATTGAGGGCCATTTTATTTCTGGTTTTTTTCTAGTTCACTCTCATCCATATTAATCGATTAGAACATCTTAGTAGCATTAACATTTTTTATATACATATAAAAAATTATATTAAGGGTTTATTTTTATTTTTCGCACAGGGCCTTCGAAATCAAAGGACCGACCCTGACAAAAATCATGGAGTTTTTGGTTAAAGTCAAACCATCGCCTTCTAGGAGTGAACGAAATTGGGACAAAAAATACACGACACTAACGATGTCGTGTTCGTGTTCAAATTTCGGCTTGGTAATAGCATGAAACATCGTATTCATGTTCAAAAATCGTGTAAATTTATAGTAGCACTACAAGAAATGTGGGTATTAGCGGCGACGACTTTAGCAGCGACACTAGGCATTAGCGGCGACATGTAAATGACGCGTTACATGTCGCCGCTAATGCCTAGTGTCGCCGCTAAAGCCGTCGCCGCTAATACTCAACAGTAGTGATCCGCGTCAAATGAACCCTATCCGTTCGATCTGTATTCAATCGAACGGTTGTAACGGCGTGAAAAAAAGGCGCTGACTTTTCCCTCTAGGCCTGTCGCCGCTAATACCCATGTGTCGCCGCTAATACCCGTCGCCGCTAAAGGTCCGCGCAGATAACCCCTCCAGTTCGCTGTTTATGAAAGTACAATGCTATAATGGTATTTTGTAGGTTGGTAATTGTTAGTTATAGTACAATGCTATAATGTTTTATTTGCAATATGTGTAATTTAGTTGTTGTTAGTTTATGAAAGTACAATGCTGTAATGGTATTTTGTAGGTTGGTAATTGTTAGTTATAGTACAATGCTATAATGTTTTATATGCAATATGTGTAATTTGGTAGTTGTTAGTTTATGAAAGTACAATGCTGTAATGGTATTTTGTAGGTTGGTAATTGTTAGTTATAGTACAATGCTATAATGTTTTATATGCAATATGTGTAATTTGGTAATTGTTAGTTTATGAAAGTACAATGCTATAATGGTATTTTTTAGTTTGGTAATTGTTAGTTATTGTTCAATGCTATATTTTGTACTTTGCTTGTATGTGGAATGTATATTTTGTATATAGAATGTTATAATGCTAGTTTAACTTATAAGACTATGTTGTTTTATTTGTAGTTGGAAATGCTTTAAACAATGTTACAAGATCCGGCATGTAGTGCCGCACTTGAAGATTGGTTTAGTTCGTTGCCACTACGAAATGAAACCGGAGGAAACGAGGAGAGCGATGATGACGAGTAGATAGTTGTAGGATTTTTGTATGTTTTGTTTGTGCAAGTATTTTAGACTAGTATTTTAAACGGATGAGTATTTTAAATTGGATGAGTATTTTAAACGGATGTTGTATTAATATTTTGGAATGGAATGATGTAGGATTAGATTAATTAATATCATACCAGTTTTTATACTTTTTATGTAATTTTTTTTTCATTTTTAATGTGATATATATATATATATATATATATATATATATATATATATATATATATATATATATATATATATATATATATATATATATATATAGGGTTAGGTTCATGTGAGACGGCCTAATTTTGTGAGACCGTAAGACGCAATCCTAGCCACTCATTTAGTAGATAAAACAAAAACATTTTTAAAATGCAAAATAATTGAAAATTTTCGAAATTTTTTTTTCCAATATTATTTTCGAAATATATATTTTCCAAAAAAATAAAAAAAATACCAAAAAAAATAAAAAATAAAATAAAATAAATACATTTTTTTACATATTCTAGTAGAATATTAGAATATTCTACATATTTCGCAAATATTCTAACATTCTAAAAATCATATTAGAATATGTACAGTGTAATATTCTATTAGAATATTTCACGTATTTTAAAAAAAAGGGATTTTTTATATTTTTTTTTTATATTTTTTTATTTTTTTTAGGTTATTCAAATTTCGAAAATTATAATTAAAAAAGAATTTTTGGATTTTTCCTTTTATTTTGCATTTTAAATTTATTTTTAGATTTGGTCTCACGGTCTCACAAAATTAGCATGGTCTCAAATGAACCTGAACCTATATATATATATATATATATATATATATATATATATATATATATATATATATATATATATATATATATATATATATATATATATATATATATATATATATATATATATATATATATATATATATATAAAGGAAAATACCAATACCGGCGACGCAACACGAACTTATTAGCGGCGACAGGCCTTTAGCGGCGACATCTCGCATTAACTGCGACAATTTGATTATTAGCGACAAAGCATCAGCGACGACGTTTTAGCGACGACGTGTCGCCGCTAATAGTATTAGCGGCGACAAACCCTACTTTTAGCGTTTTAGCGGCGACGTATGTCGCCGGTAATACACTAATTTCTTGTAGTGTAGCATTCTATGTTGTTTTATGTTATTTTTTGTAGTCTTTTTTGTGTTTAAATTAATTTATTTACAAGAGCTTAAGAGATTATGCAAATGGATATTTTTGTCATGTTATCGTGTTTGTCGTGTTTTTTTATTGAGTTGTGTTCGTGTTAGCGGGAAAAAACATGTTATCGTGCCGTGACGTATTCGGGTTAAGAAATTTTTTTTGTGTTGTGTCGTGTTAGGTAAAAATACGGAACAACTGTTCGATTTGCCACCTCTATTGTCTTCTATCGAAACAAGTTCTCTACTCCAAAGCTTTCACTACAGAAAAATCATCAATGCTATAGCCTACAGATAACCAAGAAATAACAACTCATTTGATTGTTTTTCTCCACTTTCTGGCATCAATCCTTAGCATTAGGAACTCAAATCTCTGTTATCTTAAAATCCGTTTCACTGAATTTAACAGTTGTAGCTGATCACCTGCTATATCAAAATCATTCATCTAGAAAATCAAAATAGAATTTATGTCTCAAAATATGTTTCATTGCAATTAATTATGGTTATACCATATATTGTTTAAGTTGTACACTAATGCTTGAGAATTGCACAAACCTCATTCGAGATGCACAAGAAATATGGCTATTAGCGACGCCACTTTTATCGACGACAGACACTTTAGCGACGACATCAGACAAACACACTTTTTGTCGTCGCTAAAAGTACCTGTCGTCGCTAAAAGTGGCGTCGCTAAATCGCCTCCCACCGGCAATTCAAGTGTCCCACACGAAATTCGATCGTGACTGTACATTTTTAAATGATCCATCGGTTAGGTGTCGCCACATGACATAAGAGATCTCGACCCTACGTTTTTCCCTAATCTGACGGCTTACACTCACGTAGAAATGACGCGTCTATTTCCCTCCAAGGCGTAACCACTATTGCCCTACGGTCGCCACAAAAGGTTAACCCCTTTTGTTTCTTTGTTCGTCCTAGAACTGGTACCCATTGCTACTTCTATATTCTCTACATTTTTCTTCGGCGACTAGATGACTTCACCGGCAAAGTGAGACGATTATCACCACTTCATTTACCACTCACTTCACCGGCAGCTCCACTTCCCTCCACTCCCACTCAGCTCACCGGATTGTCATCACTTAATGCGCCGGACGACAAAAAATCAGCTTCTCCGACCATCTCTGGCGATGGTAACGTCCTCGACGTCACTCCTTTCTCTTTCTATTTCTCTTATGGCCCTAATTTCATGAGTTTTGATGTTATAAGGACTAGTAAAGCCACCATACCACCACCGCTACAACATGGTTATTTTCGGCGACCACCACCACCATAGAACCACTGACGGATTTTGCATTTCTCCGGCCGCAGGTGCACTTTTCCAGCCACCATTTTAATGTTAAAAGTGTATTGTATATGCATGTGTTTGTATTTGGTAGTGAATGGATATATGTGTATTGAATGCATAAGTATGTATATCTAGTGAATGTGAATATATCGTGATTTTTCAGTTCTTTGTATTTGATTTTCTTTGATTTAGGTTATTATGGTCAAAATATATATGTGTATTTGGTAGTGAATGGATCAAAATTTGTTCATATGTTTTTTTTTTGTATATGATTTTTCTTTAATTTAGGTTTTTATGGTCAAGTATGAAATTAGTAGTATGTAAAATGTGTATTTGATATGTTTATAGGTGTATTTGGTATGTGGTATGTGTGAATGTATGTAAAATGTGTATTTGGTATGTATATATGTATGTGTATGTATATTTGTATGCATGAAAATAGAAATTATATATATATATATATATATATATATATATATATATATATATATATATATATATATATATATATGGTATGTGTATATCTATATTTGGTATTTGTGTATATGTGTACTTCTATGTAAAATGTTATGATTCACAAGTCATTTAAAGTACAATACTATAATTAAAAAAAAAGGATGTTATAATTTACATTATCATTTAAAGTACAATATTATAATAGAAAAACTACATAAGTAAGATTCTATAGATAATAAAGATATAGAAAAATAAGATGCTTTAAATAACAAAAATATACTATAATTCTAATAAGTTATTTAAAATAAAATGTTATAATATAAAAAAATGAAAATATAAGATGTAATCTATTAAATTGTAATTTAATAACTTAATAATTTAAAGTAGAATTCTATAATAAAAAAGTAGTTTTTTTAGTTTAAGTCTCTTCCTTTTAAATCATCAAAAGTACAATACTATAATTCAAAAAATAAAAAAAGTAGGATGTTATAATTCACATTATCATTTAAAGTACAATACTATAATAGAATGTAACTTCTCCAAAATTACAAAGAGATTTTTGAATTTTAAAATATAATAACTAATTAAACCTTCGCTTCGACAACCACTGAGTAAAATTTGATTGATTTGAACCATATGTAATCAGAGTTAAATTTACAAAAATGTAGAAACAAATATCTTTGATGCGTGTGTATAGTCCCGTTGGGTTCTTCTCATGAACGACCTGCAAATGTTTAATGCACAACTATAAGCATAAAGCTTAGTGATTTCCCCAGTATACCACATATTCCATCATACATAGAATGCATCAACACAAGATCTCGGCTCTAGCGCCAAGCAACCAAATCTCATATCCACAAACATGCATCATATACAATGGGCCCAACCCAAGTGTTCACGAGCCCAACCCAATTCATCTAACGGACCCCACCCAACCATACATAATGGGCCCCACCCAACTATACATAACGTGCCCCGCCCAAGGAGTTAACTGGTCTCACCCAACTATATATAACGGGCCCTACCCAAGGAGTTAATGGGCCCATCCTAACCCTCGCTGTTAAGAGCCACCTCCTGGTCTTCCATACCAGACATAAGGTCGTATTTAGTCAGGGATCAGATAGACAGTCGAACAGATGATCCACCCGAGAGTGAACAATCAAACAAGAACATCACAATCAGGCATTAGACCAAGAGTTCTTAGGCTGTCCAACTTAGACTATATAGGACTCACTCTATCACTACCACATAACCATATAGCTCCACTACAAGAAATGACGATATTGCTATGGAAGGAATCCGTTGCAAAAAGCTGAAATTTCGTTGCAAAAGACGAATAGTTATGGAATTTTCAATGACCTCTTTCCATCCCTAAAAACGCATAGCGATGGGTTTGCAACAAATGTGACAGCATAATGAAATCCGTAGTAGAGGGTATTCTACCGCGTTTTCCATAGAAGGATTCTGTTACGAATTCCGTTGAAGAGTGTCCATTGCGAATTCCATAGTCTACTTTCCGTAGCTAATTTCATTGCATTTATTCCATCACAAATTTCATTATAGTGGATCCATAGCAACTTCTGTAGGTATATTGTTGTAGCAAATTTTGTAGTGATGATTCCCTAGCAACATCTCTGGCGATGACTTTCTAGCTAAATATGTGGTGATGACTCCCTGGCTAAATCCTTGGTCTTGGTTCCATAGCTAAATCCACAGTGTAGATTCTATAATAGATTCCATAGCAAATTACGTAGACATGATTTTGTAACAAAGTACGTTTCCATGTTTCCGTAGCACAATCCATAAATGTATTCTCTAGCAAAACCCATGGCAGTATTTTCGTAGCAACGGTCATAGAATATTCTACAAAATATAGTTCTAGCAAATTCTATAAGAATATTTTCGTTGCAAAGCTATATAGATATGGATAGATAATTAATTTACAAATGAATTCCCACTTATTTTGTACAAATATATAAAAACAAAAATAACAAAAAATTAAATAAGATTTATACCATGAAATGAAACAATATATATTTATTACATGGAAATGAAAAGTAAACTAATTTAAAATAAAGACTTTTCCAGAAACAAATCATCACTTTATGATCTATAACTACTTTTTAGGTTCTTTAAAAGCATTAATAACCGTAATTGTCGATTGTAGTTGTCGTTCAAGTTGCTCTCATTTTATGTTGTGATGTTCATCTTTGGCCTTCATTATTTCCTTCAGTTCTTTGTTTTTCTATTTTTGTTTCCTCACAAGCTACTTCAACTCTTCCGATTCATCATATTTCTCCGGAATATAACATGGTTTTGTTGTACCATTCATCATCGAAATCGCATTTGCAAATGAGCCAAATCCATATAGTTTTTTTTTCTTGTCATGACCACCAACATCATAAAATAGTTGGTCATCGTTAACTTCTTCACCCACAGCTTCCAAATGTTCTCGTTGTTCTTTAAACTCTGCCTACACTCTCGATGTCAAGAAAAAATTCTAGGTGATCCTTGAATGGAAGGACTCATCCTAGTTTCCAATGATCTTCTTTATTCAATCATATTAAATTGTAGCTTCTAAAATAGGAAAGTATAACACCAATTCCAGAAGAAGAAGGTGCTCTTGGTGCATAAATCCAACAATAAAACCTCCTTATCACCTTCTTGCATAAACTCTGGACTCTTGTAAGTCCACAAGTCTCTACCTTTTGTCTGAAATCTTCTTAGATTTAGATTTAGAAGCTTGTTCTTCATGTTCTTGATATTTTGGATGGATGGATTCCATAAAGTTGGCAACTTTATCAATCCTTGAGGTCCCTTTATGCTTATATGTTCCAAATCTAGTGTTTCATGGAGTCCTTGATCTCATGCATGAGTTTTAAGTTCATTTCCTTCATTTTTTACCCATCTTGGAAAAGGCATTCATTGGACATGCATGTCCATAAAGCAAAGATTTTTATGATAAATCTGGGTGTAAGAAAGCCTCATGGAAAGTAAGAATGAGTGGCTCAAGAGATTAAGAGTTTAATCCATTAAGTTGGACAGAGCAGATGCCACGGCGTGGTGGCTTGATCACCACGACATGGTGGTAGGCAGTCTTATGATTGTTTTGTCGTGAGGCTACCACAACGTGGCCTATGCTTGGGCACGATGTGGTGGGCAGCTGGGATTGACTTTGACCATTGACTTTTTTACCAAGTTTACTTTTGGTCAACCTTAGGGTTTTTAGGCTATAGATTGAGGATGTGCCTCTAATTGCTGTATAGGTGGCTCGTAGAACTAGTATTTGTTTCGAGTGAGCTGTGTTGATTGTCTGCTAGCCTGCGAGGTGAGTTTTCTCACTATACTTTGTACTGCATATGTATCCTTGTGTGTAGGATGCTGTTTTTTCGTAGTGATTTGTTAGTCTCGTAGATATGTTATGATTACATGTGTTTGCTAATTATTGTTTGTTTGTTTGCATATGTCGACATATTTTTGTTGGGTTGAGGTGGTCTTTCTCTGTACTGTAGGCCAAGATACTCGGGCGGTCTAGTTGATACTGTAAACCCAAGGAGAGCGGTTTATCCCCATACTGTAGGCTCTGAAGAGTAGTCCAACTATATGTTGCAGGCTCAGGAGAGGAGTCCAACTATATACTACAAGCTTAGAAAGCGATCCACTTGTATTGTAGGCCGTGCAAAGTGGTCCAGTCAAACTGAAGGCTCATGTGTGCATGCATTGTATGCATATTATTGTGTGAGGTACTTTGTGGAAATCAATAAGCATTGGCTTATAGTTGTGGATTTAAATGTTTCAGGTACTTTAGAGGAACGGGGGAAGACGAAGGCTTGACTATACACCTCATCTAGTGGTTGATTTTTTTTAGAGATACTATTTTTTGATACTCTGATTTTATGATGTGGTTGTGAAACAATATTTTGATCACTTATGTTTTATGGAAAAATGGTTTATTCCCTTTTTAAAATGAAAAATTTTACTATGTGTAACGCCTAGTTTCTCGTATGCTAATTATGAAGTTTATTGTCATTTTTGGGTTGGCCATGGTGTAGCATTCGAAAAATTCTTGAAAAATTTAAACTTTTAAAATAACCACAAACCATCATTGTTTACAAATTGTTTTCAAAATAAGTTCCACATCAGAGAAATCCCAAATTGTAAAACAAAATATGAGGAGGTGCACGATCACGCCTTCGCCTTCCCGCGATCCTCTGAAGTACCTGAAACATAATCCAAAACTGTAAACCCAAAGCTTAGTGAGTTCCTCTAAAATACCAATACATAACAAATAACACAAATATAATAACAGCATACTATGGGCCCAATCAACCATCGGGTTGGAATAGCCTAGGCCCTTCAACCATCGGGTTGGAATGCCAACATCCTATGGGTCCAATCAACATCGGGTTGGAACACCCCAGGCCCCTCAACCATCGGGTTGGAATGGCAACATACTATATGTTCAATCATCCTCGGGATGGAATACCCTAGGCCCTCAACCATCGGGGTGGAATGCTCGGGCCTGTTGGCTTACGCACAATGTGACAACCCGAAATTTCTATCTTGTAAAAGTCAAACTTGGTCAACTAAAGCCAAATATTCAATCAAAGGTCAAAGTTATTTATTTTTATTATCTTATTATATTTAAGGTAATGAATTTATAGGTGTATAATCCTAGCATTCTTAAGTGTTGTGTGTTTCGGAGGGAATGCATTTAGGACCGAGAACCTTTGCATTGGCCGCAAACGAGCCTTCGGCCGTGAACCCTTCGTAGTTGTGAACTCTTCCTTATATATATTAGAGTCGACTGATTTTTGACTCACTTCTACACTTCTGATCGTAAACACTCCATTTCTCTCTCAAGTATCATCGACCGTAAACCCTCTTTTCTCTCATCTATCATCAGCGGATCCTTAGCAACCATCGATTCTTGTTGTGGATCATCAAAATTTCATCCTTTCAACAATCAAGTGTTCTTCATTTCTTAGTTTCCGGCCGTGAACCCTGCAAATCTTCAAGGGCCGTGAACCCTTTACGGCCTTGAACACCAAGGCCTGGCCGTGAACATCAAGCAGTTTCTTGATTTCGGTTCTAACACTTCTTTTGTAAGTGTTCCTTACATCCTAGGTTGTTTCCTAATACCTTTGAGGTTATATTCACTAATTGTGTACACATATGCTATGTGAAATGCATTTTAGGACTTGTTTTGTCTCGGGATCTAACTCAGAGAACTATTCATCCTATATCGTACATTCAATCAAATCACTCCCGAAAGATGAGTTCATACCCCTATAAATTTACAGTTTTAAATGCGTTTAAATGCTTTTAGGGGGGAATAAAAGTAGAACACAATATAATTGTCTTAACTATTTACATGTGAAAACATCAAACAAAAGGATTTCTTATACACAAAAACTTGTTAAAACTCTTTTAAACTATCTTAAACCTCTTTTATATCAAAATCATACTCGTTTATTTATTTACGTATAAGTATTATTTAACGGACCTAGGACTATTGCTAAACACCTTAACTTCTATTCCTTGTTTGGTTGTGAGCTTAGGGTAAGATCACTAGTCCGACTGTCGGCTAAATCATAGTTATACCTATTAAATACATACATGAATATTAAACCCCATTTTTAAGGAACATACTTAACTCAGTTGCTTATGTTAAACAATTGAGTCTTTTCTATAAATCATTAACAGTTAGAACAAACATACTAGTAAATTATAATAGGTATAGTTTAGAGATTCACTACATACTATTTACTAGCACAGAGACACATACATGAGTCAGTTCATTCATACTATTGCCATTCATTTACAAGAACAAGAAGGAACATAATACTATAAACAAGAACAGAATAACTAAAGTGTGAGATTCTATTTCATGGCATAGCAATATTTCTTGCTGTGTCACGTTTTGTAACCAGAGTCTCCTGGAGGGAGAGCGTGAGTTTGTGTATAGATCTATACGGGATTGACCATCCTACACCTTGCTGCTAGCTACAGTGGGACCTGCAGGTCTATGGGTGACAAATGTCATACCATTTTCGACGTCTGAAGAACGTCGTGTTTTATACTAGTCAATCAAGCATGGTTATAACTTAATCACTTTTTTACCTTAATTAACAGTTTGGTTTTAAGGTAGTTAGTACATCAGTAGAGTATTTTATACAACACTACTGTACATCTTCATTTTTATTTCATTCATACAATGATATTTCTCACATAAGAAATGCATACTATTTTTCATGTAAAGATAGTTTTACAAATATAAAAAACACACATTTATACTATTTCAAGTACAAACATACATTTTACGCCATTTTTCAAAGAGAACAGAACATACAAACAGTTGAGTCTTGGTAGAAGACTACTTTTCATTTTAGTAGAAAATATAGGATTTTCTAGGAAGCATACAAACATTTTCATCAGTCAATTACAAACATTTTTATGAAACAAAGGCAAACTTTTGACACTAAAATACTTATGAACTCACCAACTTAAATGTTGATACTCTCTTTCAAAATAACTTGTATTCTCAGGTCACCAGTACACAGGTACATTGGACCAGGTTTTGAGAAGACGAAGCATGTTCAAGACTCGTCTTTTATTTTGATATATTTTTTGTGTCTTATAACTATACACAGAGCACACTTGTATAAACTATATTATTCATGCAATGGATGTTGTTGATTGTTTTACTATTGTGCATTGTTATGATATTGTACATGACGTCCTCCGCCCCTGAACGTTTTCGCCGTTCTGGTTTGGAGGTGTGACACACAAAGCAGTAAAGCCCCAGCCACCAACCAATCATGTGTACATAATACATATAACCATACTATTAACCAGCTAGCAAACAAATAAACAGATCTTACAAATCACAAAGCATAGCATTATCCTAACTACTAGGATACTGATCTACCAGATCATTATAGCATAACATGCACAACAGGATATCAATCCAAGGGCCGACATTGGTGTCGTCGACCCGCAAGTATATTGAGAAAAACTCACCTCACAAGTAGTGCGGAACAGATACGATCAAACTCCAAATCCCAGCTCCGGACTCAAATACCTACAATCACCATGTGACCATTTCTATAAAAACCCTGAATTACCCAAAATGCCCTTAACAGTCAAACTTGGTCAACCATGGTCAAATTTAAAGGTCAAGGTCAACAGTCCATGTTGACCCCACTCGTCGAGTGCACCCACAGACTCGTCGAGTTCCCATAGTACTCAGAAGATCGGGAAAACCCTAGCCAACTCGCCGAGTTGGCAGGACAACTCGCCGAGTTTTCCCAGTCTTAACACATTCAACCCTTTTTTATCGAATCTAAAGCTTGAAGATACATATCTGGTTTAATGGGGCTGGAATACCATGTAAAGTTGCCAAATTTATGTTCATGCATGCCAAAAGAAGCTCTAGAACTCATACAAGGCTTAATAGAGAACTTAATGCATGGATGAGGCCTTGAACCTAATAAAGTTTGCAACATTAAGCCAAAAGAGGCCACAAAATGGTCAGATCTAAGGTGACAATCCATTAAAATCTCAACCCCATGAGCAATCCATAAATAATCCAAAAATCCCAATAATCTAACCAAGGAAGAGATCTAAGAAGTAAGGAAGCAAGGTGTCGACTTTATACCTCAAAATGACTGCAAAAAAGAGGAGGTTTTGGATCTAAAGCCTTCCTTTCAATCAAGCCACCTCAAACTTCAAGCTCCTTCAAAAGAACACCAAGAAATCACTCTTCAAGCTCACTCACACTGAATTATGGGAGAGGATGCATGAAACTAGGGTTTCTGGACAGAGGGGACCGGTAAGGAGGCCATCCAAAGGGTATAAGGCCTTTAAATAGGGTGCAACACCCTTAAAATTAGGGTTTCATAATCAGCTGCCGACTCATCGAGTTTTCCTCTCCAACTCGTCGAGTTGGTCCAAAAAGATGCGCGGCCAAATCTGATCAACACGTCGAGTTGAGGCCATCAACTCAACGAGTTCCAAGGGAAACTTGTCTTTTGAATAATAAATCCCATATCTGGGAATCGGGATGTTACACACGGCGTGGTGAATGGATCTCCACAGTGTGGCAATGTGCAGGAAACATGTGTATCATTAGTGTCTCTCAGGGCGTAGCCATAGGGCACCTCGACGTGGTGACTAGTGTTTGAAAAAAACCCTAAATTCCGATCTATGAGCCCTATTTAAAGGTAGCAGTAGCTAGGGTTTCACCCCTTATCAGCCTCCATCACTCAAAAACCCTAGCCCTAGCATCTTTTACTTTCTATGAGCTCATTTTATTGCTTTTGGTGATCTTTAGAGGAAGAAGAAGGAAGTGTGGTGCAAGACTCAACAAGAAATTCATCTCCACTCCTTGTTTTCACTCTATGGACCTTTGGTGAGCTTTCTAGTTCCATTCTTGTTGGTATTGTCTTCATAAATCTAAAGTTTTAGCACATTTTGGACTCTTGGTTGCATTTGGCAGGATAGAAGAGATAATGTCCGCAACTTTATGACTCTTAAGGGTCCAAGAATATTATATCTCATGGATCTGAGATTTGGTTGTGTTTTGACATCGATGCATGAGTTTTGGTCACCTTTTACCCATTTTAACCTAATTTGGATTCTAGACATGTTTTAGGTATGCATGTTGTTAGAACAAGGTTCTATTAGGATCGATAGATTCTATGCAGGTAAAACAATTAAGAACGTAATTATGAACACAAGAATGGCTTTGAATATGTCGTATGATTAAAACTTCAACACCTCAAAAGAGCTCGATTAAGAACTTCGACTGTAGAGGTGCTTAGGGTTACAAAACAATAATCAACAATAATCACGACCTTTTTTAATGCATACATGCATGCACTATTTATAGTATAACCCTACTAGATAATCACGGATGGACAGGCCCAATCCGGATATACAAAACAAGCCCATGACGCAGCACAATAATACCCAACAATCTCCCCCTTTGCGTCAATGGAGCCGAAAGCTCACTTCGGTTGAGTTGCAGAAGACTTCTTGATTGTCTTGAACACCTTCGGTATGATGGCCAATAGATGATGACGAAACGTAATGTACCACCGAAGCATGTCCGTGAAGTTCTTCTTATCTGCTTCTGAGTTCTGCTTGCACCGATGGATGATATTGATAATGAGCTCCAAGCAGTCAGTTGAGAATAAATGTTTATCAACAAGAGCGAACAGAAAACGATTGGCTTCGCCTCTTGTAAACATTACAGTAAGATGTGTAGAATCGATTTGGCCCATCTTCATTTTGTTCACATCTCCCGGTTTCGGTGTTGGCTTGACAGTCGGTTTCTTGTTCATCACTTTCGCTATCTCCTGATCCATAACAGCAACCTCATGGATGTAAGAAGCCAACATCCTCTTCAAATGATCCAGTATCGGCTCATATTCTTTTGGCGTTTCTGTTCGGCTAACTCCTTCTGATATTTATGGATATTGAAGCTAGCCTTTCGCTTCTCCTTTTGAGTTTCGGTTGTCTTAGTTGGAACAATCGGTTCTTTCATTGGTTCTTCAGGGATTTCTTTTGTTCCACTTGTGCTTGGTTTGTCGAAACTCGAGGGTTTGTTGATGGGTTCAGCCACGTATCTTCCTTTAACCTTCCATGAAATTTGCTCAGATAAGCCTATGGTTTCGTCTGCATTGTCAATAGGGGCTGACCAGAAGTAATCATCGCATCCTTTAGCATTGTCTTCGTCGACCAGGATTTTCAATTCTGTTGTTTGTCTTGCAGTGACTCCTATAACAGCATAGACCTGATTCGGCACAGTTTGAACCTTTTGATAAACCATAGCTTTCTCTTTGAGTTTCTGTGGCTTGGCTTTCGACAGGCGAGCAAATTCAACTGAATTTTCAGATATGAGAGGTTTCTCATTCTGGGTTTCGCTCTTCATAAACTCAGAGCAATCAACTACATCTTCTACTGAGATTTCGCTCATCTCACTTTCCTCATCAAATTCAAACGTATTTTCTAAGTTCATTTTATTTTCTGAAAATAATTTAACGTTCGATGAGTCGAATGATTGAATGGTTTCGGACTTAATATTTAACCTATCATTTTCGTCTAAAAGATTTTTGAGCATACATTTATGTTCCTTAGAGTCAATGAAGGTCTCTATTTTGTCCATTCCGATTTTGTAATGGATGGATGTCTCTTCTGAGGACACAATTGATTCACATTCAGCAATGACTTCATCCTCCTTAAATTCAAGGAAGGGTAAAATCATTTTATGAATCTTTTTCCCTATTTCACAATATAAATGCAATTGAGTAATATTAGTATATAAGCGCTTTGCAATTAAACAAAAAACATTCCTTTGTTTCAAAAATTTTAAATTGTCTCGTTGCAAATAAATACTTTCATCCCTAGCCCTATTTAACTCCGACTCCTTCAGCTCAATCCACATCCTTCTCTCCCCACTCTTTGAAGACACCCTGCTGAGTTGGTCAGTTAGATTAGAATTCGCTAAGCGAGTTTGCATGAGACTTCCACTTAAGTTAGAAAATTTAAATTTTAATTCATTTAATTCTTCTTCATAATCTGTTACCGGAACTTTAATTGATTCAAGGATGGATTGTACCTTTTTGATCAGCCGATCACAGTCGTTAATCTTCTCGCTCACGGGCTTGGCTGAAAAGCATTTGTCCTCAGTTAGGTTCGGTTCCTTACTGGCACTTTCGGTTGATCCACCTTCTGTGACCATCAAACATCTTCCAGCTGAACCTGCTTCCTTTGCCATATACGCTCTTCCATGAGTTGGCTTTCTCACCTCTTCATCCTCAGAATCGGTTGACCAAACTTCAACTCCACCGAACTCATCTTCATCTGCATTCTCCTGCACAATCAAGGCATTCATAGAACTGTTAGTTGCCTTCTTTTTCTTGATCTCTTCCAACTTGCACATGTAGTACGCCTCATCGTCTTCACCATCTCTTTTCTCAGCCATCTTCCTCAGCATGCAATCTTTGGCAAAGTGGTTCTTGCCGTGACAATAATTGCAGTCGAACCCTGAGTCTCCTACAAGCTTGCTCTCCTTTTTGTCTTCATCCTTTTGAGAAGAATTCTTCGCTTCATCCTTCACCTTCTCAGAACTGTAACTTCCCTGCCAGTTTTGGTTCTTATTGACAGGAAATTTTCTTCGTGCAAACTTCTTTGGATTGGTGACCATCATAGCATATTCTTCGCTTGTAAGGTCACACTCAGACATATCCGACTCCTCTTCTTCTTCTGCAGCACTTTTTCCTTTTGAGACAAGGGCCAACGATCCTACACCCGAAACTACCTTCGCCTCCTTGGTTACCACATTCTCATGGGACTTAAGTATTCCCACAAGTTTCGCTAGTGAGTAAGATTTGAACTGTTCATGTGCTTTCACTGTTGAAACCACAGTCATCCATTCTGGTCTCAGACCGTTCATGAAGGTTACCTTCTGCTCGATCAGCTTTCTTTCTATTCCATGTTTGATCATCTTACTTAGGAGATGATTGAACCGATCGAAAGTTTGTATCAGTTTTTCTTCTGGTTTCTGTTCGAAAACTCCAAATTCTGAGAGCAACAAGGTTTGAATAGAGTGTTCTAGATCTTCATCGGTTGAGTAAAGTTCTTTCAACCTATCCCAGATTTCTTTGGCCGTCGTGCATGAACCAACTAACCGAAAAGTGTCAGATTGCAAGGCGAATCTGATCATTCTCATGGCCTTCACATTACACAGCAACTTGTCCTTCTCATCTTGTGGCATCTTGTCTATGTCCGCCACCAGCTTGTTATACTCTTTTTGGTTCTTAACAGTCGTGTTTGTTCCAGAATGAACAAACGGCCTAAGCGTGATGGCTTCCCAGATAAGATAACCATTATCTTCAGATCCGACCACATAATCTTCAAAGTGATGCGCCCATACTTCATAGTCTTGAGTGTAAAGAATGGGAATCCTGGTAGTGGATCCAATGTTGTTAGAGATGTTGATGGGATTTGTCTGAGAATCTTCGTGAGACATGGTGAGCCACTAGAATCAGACCTGTAAACTTGAGATTATAGTTTTATCAGAAACAAAGTTACCGTCGACAGGAAGAAGACGGCTTCTTTTATATTCGATAAAAGCGGAAACCCTAAAGAATTCTTAACACAGAAGGAATGTGTATTGATCACATAGTCTCCTGTTCTGATACCAATTGTTAGAACAAGGTTCTATTAGGATCGATCAATTCTATGCAGGCAAAACAATTAAGAACGTAATTATGAACACAAGAATGGCTTTGAATATGTCGTATGATTAAAACTTCAACACCTCAGAAGAGCTCGATTAAGAACTTCGACTGTAGATGTGCTTAGGGTTACAAAACAATAATCAACAATAATCACGACCTTTTTAATGCATACATGTATGCACTATTTATAGTATAACCCTACTAGATAATCACGGATGGACAGGCCCAATCCGGATATACAAAACAAGCCCATGACGCAACACAATAATACCCAACACATGTCTATAAAGCTTCCACCTTTATGATAGACCTGGTATTATAAAACCCTTCTGGTGTGGTTGGGTTAAGGACTTTTCAGATTGAGGACTTATTGGTTAAGACATTGTGATTTTGGCTTTATTTGGACCTAGGGTTTGAGTTTTGGACCTTTTGGATGGTCCTTAGGGGTAAAGCTAGAAACTTTATCCCTCTAGAGCATGTTTTGAGTGATATCTGAGATTTGTAGCTCGAGAGGTTGAAGAAAACAGCTTAATCAATTAAGTTGTTTGGAACCCCATTTCCAAGACGCGGGGTCAGGTCACCATGTCATGGCGACTGGGGTTCAGATCGTCTGTTTTGTCCTTTAGGGACCATGACATGGTGAAGGACCTCCACGACGTGGCAAGTCAATGTTGGTTGTTGACTTTGACTTTTGACTTGAGTTGACCTTGGTCAACCCCTAGTCTTGATGAGAATCTAAGGTTATACTTTATAAGTCTGTATAGGAGATTGATAACATTTGTGTTCGTAGTAGTAGTAGCCATTGCAGTTGATCATGCTCGATAGGTGAGTCTCCTCACTATGTTTAGCGGGTCGAAGGTACCATTGTCGGCCCGTGGAATATTGTTACTAGAATGCTAGCTGTCTGTGTGACTCTTGCTTGTATGTGTTTGTATGTATGTTGGGTGGGGACTGATGAGTGTGTTGGGTGGGGCTCATCGCATGTTACTGACATATCTGTACCGGGTGGGGCTCAATGTCGGGCGAGACCCGATGCCGGGCAGGGCCCGATGGAGGTCGGGCGAGGCCCAATGAATACCAGCCAAGGCCTGATGCTGGGTGGGGCTTGATGTATACATGTGTGTATGTGAATAACAACATACATTGTTTACAGATTGTATTTGTTAACAAATTTACACAAAAGTGACATAAAATATGATGTTCCAAAATGTAGTAAATATCCAAAATCCATAGCCTGAATACCTGCTCACTGAGTCCCTGAGAATATAAGTCGTTCAGAAAAGCGTCAACTAAAAAGTTGGTGAGTTCATAAGCATATTTGTATAAAAGCTTTGTAACATCATTGATTATAATAATTTGTAAAACTCCATAAAATCCGATATTTTCTGTGTAAAATGGTTTGTAAGTTTCGTTCCAAAACTGTGAATAATTGCATGTGTGTTCTTTGTTTTCTTTTATTTGTAATTGAAAAGAGTGTGTGTTCCCAGAAAATCCCATATTTCCTGTTTTATGGAAAATTGTAGTCTTAAAACCCTAAGACCAGGATGTTGATAGTAATGTACAAAATGATGAGTAGTTTTATACTTTATAAAACCAGTGAAGTGTATAATTTCGTAAACCCAAAATAACATTGTTAATCCCTATGTGAGTCATTACAACCATGTTTAATATGACTGATATGCCTGTCAAGACGCTCTTCAGGCGTCGATTTCGGTAAGATATTTGTCACCCTAGACTGGCCCACGTCTAGCTGTAGCGAACAGCTCAGGTGTGGGGTGTCAATCCCGTATAGATCTATACATAGTTACCTCGCTCTCCCTCCAAGAGACTCTGGTTGTAACTACAGGACTTACGGTGTACGCTAGGTAGGTACGGCGAAGGAAAGTCTCACAAGTGTCTTAACAGTTTTACACGATCTTTGACCCCCATTATTGAATAATGAAAACAACATTACTAGTGTACACTCATGATTGCAGATTTATGACACGCGTTTTACAGCTTTATGACATACAACATATAACTTCTTCTTTTAGCAGCTTTATGATGGACAGATTATGGCACACAAATTTTTTTGTCGTAATAATTCTGTTTTGTATACCGCTTTGGCTAAATTATTTATAACACTTTTTATAAATAATCATTAATGGAATTACCTACTTGATATATATATATATATATATATATATATATATATATATATATATATATATATATATATATAGTGTAAATCGCATAATCCTTTAGGTTTTTAAACCATAAAAATGATGACAACATATTACGACTATTTTACTAATAATAATAGCTTTTAGTAAAATAATCAAATTTGTACTTTGTTTAACACACCAAAATTTAGTTTAGGAGTTTTGTAACACAAAATATACTATTTTGTTGTGACACTAGCATGTCACGATTTTTACAAGATACACATAAAATCTTGAAACTTGTTACATCAAAATATTTGTGTAAGTATATGTATTAAAAGATATATGTCCTAAAAGTTAACATATTTGAGTATAAAACCCATATTCTTGTTATTTTTGAATGTACAACCCATATCCACAAGATTTCATACAACATACATGTTAACAAACACATATCTCATGATTTTTGTGAAGATGCATAAGATAAACTTCATGTTCATGCAAATACCCAAAGGTTAAACACATTACACATTGGTCCATGCAATTATCGAATGGTTAAACGAGATTTTGACTTGTATTCCCCCCCCCCCCCAAAGAGTATGAAAAAAATGAAAAAAGGAATGGGGTATGAAGCTCACCTTGAAGATTTTCGTGTGGAAGGAAGAAGAAGAAGGAAATTTCGAGCCTAGCTTTGTCTTGGAGAGGTTCTTGAAAAGTGGGTGTTCTAAGGGTCATATATACGAAAATGAGGGTGTAAGTGGAATGATTTTAGCAAAAACACGAAACAAAACACTTTGAGTTTAACATAGAACTTACCAAGAAGCCTAGAATCTGATTTTTGTAGTGATGAACTCGAGATTTTTGAGAGAAGAATGGACGGGAGATTCTTTAGAACAAAGTGATGAAATGAGAGTGTTTTGGGGGTGTGAGAGGGTAGGGATCGGCCGACATAAGAGAGGGAGGGGGAAAAGAGTAAGAGTTGACTTCTCTAAAGGTGATGGGAGGTGCATGGATATTTGATGGTCAAAAGGCCTTGTTGCATGCTAAATAAAAGTGAGGTGTCATGGTAATTTTTCCTTTCTTTTTCCTTTTTCTCTTTTTTTTTTGTCTCAACCAAACCCTAACCGTCCCTAGGGTTCTCGGCCAAAAAGAAATGGTTTCGATTTTTGGCTTGGCCCAAAAGAGTTTTCGGCCCAATAGGAGGGCCCAATAGAGGTTTTCGGCCTAACAAGGTCCATTAAAGTGTTTTCGGACCAATGGAAGGTCCAATAATGGTTTTCGGCCCACTAATGCTCAATAAAAGGTTTTCGGCCCAATAAGACCAAATGGAGAAGTTATCAGCCTAATAGGGCCCAATGAAAAAGTCTTGGTCCAATAAGGGTTATGGGCCGAGAATTTTTGGGCTAAGACCCAAAATTGATTGGACTTAGCTTATTGGGTCGAGTTTTGGACTTGCATGAGGTTGTTTCGACTTGTATCGCAATGTATGAACGTATGAACCTAAATAGCATTGTAGTTTGAATTTCACTAAATGTAATGTTGCAAGGTTACATGGAGGAAATTGTCTTGTACAAGGATCAAAATCTTAACCCTAATTTGCTAGTTGTGACATCATCCTCCCGTTAGAGGGAATTTCGTCCCGAAATTTGCTCTGGAGTAGCCTTCAAGAACTAGGGAAAAGATGGGGGTACTTTTTCATCATCTGGTCTTTGCGTTCCCAGGTGAATTTTGGTCCTCGCTTGGCGCTCCATCGGACCTTCACAATGGGAAGGCGACTTTTCTTTGTTCGTTTCACTTCTCTATCCATGATTACAACTGGTTCCTCAACGAAGTGGAGATTTTCATTCACCTCGATTTCGTCAAGCGGGACAACGAGAGTTTCGTCAGATAAGCATTTCTTTAGGTTTGACACATGAAAGACAGGGTGTACAATGCAGAGCTCTGGTGGTAACTGCAGCTTGTAAGCCACCGGACCAATCATGGCAAGGATTTCAAATGGTCCGATGTATCTTGGATTCAATTTTCCCCACCTCCCGAAGCGTATCATCCCTTTCCATGGAGAGACCTTAAGCAGTTTGCGATCACCAACTTGGAATTCTAGGGGCTTCTGTTGTCTGTCAGCGTAGCTCTTCTGCCGGTCTTGAGATGCCTACAGTCGTTCCCTGATCTGAACGATCTTCTCAATTGTTTCTCGAATAATCTCGGTCCCAGTGAGAGTGCTGCTTGGTACCTGCCCTTTTGCCAATTGTGTGTCTCCTACCTCCGCCCAACAAAGAGGTGATCGACATTTTTGTCCATAAAGAGCCTCAAAAGGAGCTACCTTGATGCTTGTATGATAGCTATTGTTGTACGTGAATTCGATTAGGGGAAAATAGGTATCCCATGCTTTGCCGAAGTCTATCACACAGGCTCGGAGCATATCTTCCAAGGTTTGGATGGTCCTCTCACTTTTCCCATCTGTCTGGGGATGGTAGGCGGTGCTCATATCGAGCTGGGTTCCCAACGACCTCTGTATCGACCGCCAAAACCGGGAGGTAAACCTACTATCTCTGTCCGAGATAATAGATATTAGCACACCATGTAATCTCACAACCTCTTTTATGTAGATCCGGGTCAGCTTTTCCATTTTATACGTTTCCTTAATAGGCAGGAAATGGGCGGATTTGGTCAACCGATCGACAATCACCCAGATGGCATCCAATCCGTCTGTCGTCTTGGGCAATTTGGTTATAAAATCCATTGTTATTCTCTCCCATTTCCACTCAGGTATCTCCCGTTGTTGAAGGAGTCCTGAGGGCTTTTGATATTCTACTTTCACCTTGGCGTGAGTCAGGCATTTGCCCACGTGGGTAGCAATTTCTGCCTTCATATTCGGCCACTAATATTGTTGTTTGAGGCCTAAATACATTTTGTCGGAACCCGGATGGACGGAGTACCTTGTCTTGTGTGCTTCATTCATGACCACGTCTCTGAATCCTCCAAATTTTAGGGTCCAGATCCGGTCCATGAGATAGTAAGCTCTGTCCTCTTTGATTGTGAGATTCTTGTCCATCCCTCGAAAGGCTTCGTTTGCAATGTTCTCCGGCTTCAAGGCTTCCAGTTGAGCCTCCTTGATTTGCGAACACAAGTGGGAATGGATGGTCATCGTTAGTGTTCTTACCTGGCGACCTGAGTATTCTTTTCTACTTAGGGCGTCGTCCACCACATTGGCCTTGCCTGGATGGTACCTGATCTCACATTCATAGTCATTCAGCAGCTCAACCCATCGCCGCTGCCTCATGTTTAGTTCCTTTTGGTTCAAGATATGCTGGAGGCTTTTGTGATCTGTGAAAATGGTGCACTTTGTCCCGTAGAGGTAGTGCCTCCAAATCTTTAGAGTGAAGACCACAACTCCCAGCTCGAGATCGTGAGTGGTATAGTTCACTTCATGGGTTTTTAGCTGCCTTGACGCATAGACTATAACTTTCCCGTGCTGCATATGCACACAACCTAACCCTTGATTCGATGCGTCGCAATATACCACGAAATATTTCGTTCCCTCTGGAAGAGACAACATCGAAGCACTGCAGAGGGCTTGTTTCAGGGTTTGAAAGGCAGCTTCTTGTTTCATATCCTAGGTGAAGGGTACACCCTTCTGGGTAAGAATGGTGAGTGGTTTGGCAATCTTGGAGAAATTCTGAATGAACCTCCGGTAATAACCATCGAGGCCTAAGAATTTCCTGATCTCCGTCAGGGTTCTCGGGGTTGCCCATCCCTCAATTGCTTTGATCTTGGACGGGTCCACATGTATTCCCTCTTCACTGACCACGTGCCCCAGAAAATCCAATTTGCAGATCCAGAATTCACACTTGGAGAATTTCGCGTATAACTTTTCCGCCCTTAGAGTCTCCAAAACCCGCCGTAGGTGTTGGCTGTGTTCCTCCTTGCTCCGAGTATAAACAAGTATGTCGTCGATAAAGTCTATCACAAAGTTGTCAAGGAAAGGTCGGCAGACACGGTTCATCAGGTCCATAAATGTCGCAGGTGCATTTGTCAGACCAAAGGTCATTACCACAAATTAATAGTGCCTGTAACGAGTTCAGAAGGCAGTTCTGGGGACATCTTCTTCTTGGACTCACAGTTGATGGTATCCAGACCTCAGATCTATTTTCGAGAAGTAACCGGCTCCTTCTAATTGGTCAAACAGATCATCGATCCAAGGAAGAGCGTATCGATTTTTGAGGGTGAGCTTGTTGAGTTCACGTATATCGATACACATGCGAAAGGAACCATATTTCTTTTTGACAAACAAAACCGGAGCTCCCCAAGGAGAGAAGCTTGATCTTATGAAACCTTTGTCTAGTAACTCGCTCAATTGGCTGGAGAGTTCCTGCATTTCTGTGGGGGCTAATCTATACGGTGATTTGGCAATTGGCGTGGCTCCGGGTATCATGTCAATCTGAAATTCAACCTGTCACTCTGGGGGTGTTCGTGGGAGGTCTTCAGGAAATACGTCTGGGAAATTGCATACCTCCGGGATGTCCTTGACGTTCTTCTCTTCCTTCTTTTTATCCACCACGTGGGCTAGGAAGGCATGGTTCTTTTTGTGCAAGCACTTTTGCGCCTTGATGCACGAGATAAGACGGAGGTTTGCATCGGGTTTATCACCGTAGATAATTAGGGTTTTTTCGTTGGGTAGGTGAAGGCGAACGGCCTTCTCACAACACATAATATCGGCATGGTGGAGGCTTAACCAATCCATACTGATGATCACATCAAAGCTTCTAATAGTAACCGGCATTAAGTTGATTTGAAATGAGTGTTTATTTAATGTTAACATGCACCCTAGAAATACGTCGTTGGTTGTTTCAGTTTTCCCGTTAGCCATTTCCACCGTGAAGGTTTCGTTTAACTTTTGGGGACTTTGATTTAGTAAGTGTTTAAATTTATGACTTACAAAACTTCGTTCCGCCCCACTATCAAATAAGATGCATGCATAGATGTTGAGGAGGAACGTACTGGTGACTACCGCTGGATCCTGCATAGCCTCCCCTTGTCCCATTGCTAGGACTCTTCTTGATCCCCCTCCACCCCGATTATTGGCCTTGGGACAGTTTCGTTTGTAATGGCCAGTATCCCCGTACCCGTAACATGCTTGACTGGCCCCGGCGTTGTTGGGTTGGTTGTGTTGTTGTGGCGGTGTTCTGCAATAGCGGGCGGTGTGCCCTATTCGGTTACATTTGGTGCATTGCAGGTCTCAGCATGTGCCGTTATGGTGGAAATTACACTTATCGCATTTTGGGAGGCAGCCGGCATACTACTTTGCAGGTGCTGGTGTAGCTGGTGTTGATGTAGTAGGAGTGGTAGCAGTGTGAACTGCTACGATTTGTTGTTTCTTCCCAAACTCTTGAGCTTGTTGTCCCTTTCTCTTCTTTCCCCAGTTCTTATTGTTGTCATCGCCCTTCTTTGATTCAGTGACAGCAGCCTTCGTTCCCTTTGGTTCTCCATGGTCATAAAGCTTTTGTGCCAGGCGCTTGGCACTGTCGAAGGTTGATGGGTTAGCAGCAATCATGTTTCCCTGAATTGGGGGACTTAGTCCCCACATGAACCGTTTGACTTTCTTGCTCTCGGAAGTAATCATCCCCGGGCACAAAAGCGCCAGATCGCTAAACTTAGAAATGTAAGTTTCAATGTCGGAATCCTTTACAATGAGATTCCATAGTTCTTGTTCAAGCTTCTGCACTTCCCCCTGGGGCAATACTTATCGAGCATCAGGTTTCTGAGTTCCCCCAACGTCATAGAGTTTGCTACCGGTAGAGTTAGAGCCTTGACATGGCCGTTCCACCATGAGAGTGCCCTGTCAGAAAATACACAAGCTGCGAACTTCACTTTACTTTCTTCAGGGCAGCCGTAGATTTCAAAGACATATTCGATCTTTTCAAACCATCGGGTGAGAGCTATCACCCATCCGCTACCATTAAACGGTCTCGGCTTTCCGTTGGTGAAGTCCTTGTATGTGCAAGTTTTCTGATGTCCTGGGTTATCCCCGTGATTGGAACTCCCCGTTCCATTCCTGTTTCCTCCTCCGTTTGTGACATTATTGATGTGTGCCAGTGTTGTAGTAACTGCAGCTGAGACTGCCGCCTGGAATGTAGCAGAATTCATCTCTAGTGGAGGCGGCGGTGGTGGTGGCGTTGTTGTGTTGTTTCTGCGAATGTACCTTCTGGGCATTTCCTGCTATGAAGTCGGAATGACGATGAGTTTATAGAAACCCTTTGTTTTTAGCGGTTACGGTGGTTCGATTGTACATATAATTGAAACTGTATTACATCAAATAAAAATGAAAAGAGAGAACATAGCAGATAACAACATCACAAATAAAACACATGATCGTTTCATTAATGATAATGTTTTAGTACATAATGCATGAAAATTGACCTTTTAAAAAGGTCTACAGTACATAGAGGATAAAATCTGACAGCATAACGACCCTGCGAGTAGTGGAATCACTTAAACGCAGGATCGATCCTACATACATAGACAAGAAAAGGGGTAGCACCAATGCGTACCCACAACCAAATCTGCAATAAGCGGTGGGTAGGATAAGGCCTACTCACGATGAGTGATCCCCGGTGATGCCTGTGATGAGGTAGAAGCACCCTGAAGCTCGGCTAGTCAGCGCTTGGCGACTCGCACCCTCGCCTCCAGTGCATCCTGCCGCTCCTGATATTCCCTCATGAGGTCCTAAGTACGTCTCTCCGCACGCTCCACTGCGGCTCTCGTCTCGATCATCTGGTTAGCGGTCACCTGTGCCTGATCGCCAATGTCCCTAGTCTGTCGGACCATAATAGGAAGAGCTCGATCCGCCGGGCCTCCATGCTCGAGGTTGTAGAAACCTCGCTCCATGCCGAATGGTGGGCGTTCTCCCTGGTGTCGGCTCCACCTCTCGATATCAAGTGCTCAAGGGGGCGTAGGGTCATTATAGCCTATTCGGTGTGCCGACACCCTCGCCATGTAGGGTGGATTGATGACTTCAGACTCTGTGTCCGAGTCACCCTCGTCTCCCTCATCGTCCTTGTCGATATCCTCGTCGAGCTCCTCCTCCTCAAACTCCTCCTCTATCTCTTCCGGATCCTCCTTGGGATCCTCCTCAATCCAACCCTCATTCCCTTGATTGGGGAAGTATGGGTCCCCATGGTGGTGGAAGCCAGCCATAGCGCCTGCACGAGAATATATAAGTACGAGAAAATAGATATAATGTTAAAATACCCCTATAGTATTTTATGTCTTTTAGTTTTGTACTTAGACCCTTTTGATTTACAGTTCATGAGTTTTAGTTTTGTTGTCCACCTTGACCACTCCTAGACACATGTTGGTCATATCTCGAATAAATATAGTTTATCACGCTATATTTAACCTAGATATGATTACATAATTGTCTAAGTTTAGTCAAGATGTCTAACTCTTCTTATTGTTTTCTAATATGCATGTATGTATGTTCACTTTGATAAAATATTTATATTTTTAAAGTATACTTTTAGTCAGAGTGTTTTAGTCCCATTGTATTTATAGTTGTATATCTTGTATGGTTAGATATACTAGTTCACAATAAACAATGCTCTGATACCAATCTGTCACACCCCCGAACCAAGACGGCGGAAACGTCCGGGGGCGGATGACTTCATTTTATTGTATCATCACAACTGAATATAATTGAAAACATAGCAACCAACATCATACATTAAAGATACCAACCTACATTGTTTACAGATTGTATTTTTTCACAAATTTACACAAAAGTGACATAAAATATGATGTGCCAAAATGTAGTAAATATCCAAAATCCATAGCCCGAATACCTGCTCACTGAGTCCCTGAGAATACAAGTCATTTTGAAAAGTGTCAACTAAAAATTTGGTGAGTTCATAAGCATATTTGTATAAAAGCTTTGTAACATCATTGATTGTAATAATTTGTAAAACTCCAGAAAATCCGATATTTTCTGTGAAAAATGGTTTTTTAAGTCTCGTTCCAAAACTGTGAATAATTGCATGTGTGTTCTTTGTTTTCTTTTATTCGTAATTGAAAAGAGTGTGTGTTCCCAAAAAATGCCATATTTTCTGTTTTATGGAAAATTTTAGTCTTAAAACCCTAAGACTGGGATGGTGATAGTAATGTACAAAATGATGCGTAGTTTTATATTTTGTAAAACTAGTGAAGTGTATAATTTCGTAAATCCAAAATAACATTGTTAATCCCTATGTGAGTCATTACAACCATGCTTAATATGATTGATATGCCTGTCATGACGTTCTTCGGGCGTCGGTTTCAGTAAGATTGGCCCCGTCTAGCTGTAGCGAACAGCTCAGGTATGGGGGTGTCAACCCCGTATAGATCTATACACAGTTACATCGCTCTCCCTCCAAGAGACTCTGGTTGTAACTACAGGACTTACGGTGTACGCTAGGTAGGTACGGCGAAGGAAAGTCTCACAAGTGTCTTAACAGATTTACGCGAACTTTGACCCCCATACTGAATAATGAAAACAACATTACTAGTGTACACTCATGACTGTAGTTTTATGACACGCGTTTTACAGCTTTATGACATACAGCATATAACTTGTTCTTTTAACGGCTTTATGATGGACAGAGTATGACACGCAAATGTTTCTGTCGTAATAATTCTGTTTTGTATACCCCTTTGGTTAAATAATTTATAACACTTTTTATAAATAATCATTAATGAACTTATCTACTTGATATATATGTTGTGTAAATAGCATAATCCTTTAAGTTTTTAAACCATAAAAATGATAACAACATATTACGACTATTTTACTAATAATAATAGCTTTTAGTAAAATAATCAAATTTGCACTTTGTTTAACACACCAAAATTTAGTTTAGGAGTTTTGTAACACAAAATATACTATTTTGTTGTGACACTAGCATGTCACGATTTTTACAAGATACACATAAAATCTTGAAACTTGTTACATCAAAATATTTGTGTAAGTATATGTATTAAAAGATATATGTCCCAAAAGTTAACATATTTGAGTATTAAACACATATTCTTGTTATTTTTGAATGTACAACCCATATCCACAAGATTTCATACAACATACATGTTAACAAACACATATCTCATGACTTTTGTGAAGATGCATAAGATAAACTTCATGTTCATGTAAATACCCAAAGGTTAAACACATTACACATTGGTCCATGCAATTATCCAATGGTTAAACGAGATTTTGACTTGTATTCTCCCTCAAAGAGTATGAAAAACACAAAAAGGAGTGGGGTATGAAACTCACCTTGAAGATTTTCATGTGGAAGGAAGAAGAAGAAGAAGGAAATTTCGATCCTAGCTTTGTCTTGGAGAGGTTCTTGAAAAGTGGGTGTTCTAAGGGTCATATATACGAAAATGAGGGTGTAAGTGGAATGATTTCAGCATAAACATGAAACAAAACACTTTGAGTTTAACATAGAACTTACCAAGAAGCCTAGAATCTGATTTTTGTAGTGATGAACTCGAGATTTTTGAGAGAAGAATGGAGGGGAGCTTCTTTAGAACAAAGTGATGAAATGAGAGTGTTTTGGGGTGTGAGAGGGTGGGGGATCGGCCGACATAAGATAGGGAGGGGGAGCTTCCCTAGCACATGGTGTTAAATTTTCACCTGTCTGTGAAAAAGAATCCTAGAAAAATATTTAGTTAGTTGTTATAAATTAAAGCAAAATATTTGAGAATTATATTTTAAAAACTACAACCTTGACAACTTTGGTCTCATGAGAACCAATATCTGAAGAACCAATCATGAATGAATCAGAATTAGCAGGCTGCATCATAAGATCAAAACAAAATGCTATTGAGTCAGATATTGTTGGGTCAATGTGGTAAAAACAAAATATAATTGTTGAAAAAAACTTGTGGAATAAGATTCTTTTTTTCTAGTTCATCAATTATGTCTGCATTCTCGGTTAATCTTGATATCTCATAAATATTACTTTTATTGTTGACATTGTAACTTGTGATATCAATCTTAATTGCCAACTTTTTGTCCAACACAACTTTCAACTCCATTGGATACAATTCCAAACTGTTGCCAAGCTAAAATATAAATAAATATCATTAGAAAATTTGTATGTAAAATATATAATGCCAAGTTTTAGGCCAACACAACTGTAAACACCTTTTGAAACAAATCTAAACTGATGCCAAGTTAAAATATAAAATAATACCTTTTTGTTTTTATCATACAACTCTTTAGTTGTGTATTTGAACAACTTCTTTGCTTCTTGGTCAAATAAGGTTAAAGTCAAGGTTCTTGTGTTGTCTTGAACCGGAAGTGAGATTTTAAATCTAAATAAAGTATAAAATTATATTATATTACACAATTATGATAAACATATATTGTTATTATATAAAATGAATATGTAATACCTTGGAATAAACGAAATTTTGATTTTTTTGCATTTAGGATTAGCACATTCATAAGTAACGATTTCGGCCACTTCATGAGAACCATCAACCTTATCGGTTGAAGACTCTTTTTCTTTTGATGACTTTTTGCAGTTGCTACAAGCAATGTAATACCAACGTATATTTTGACGTATTCCCTTAACAGTACCAACAATAATGACCGTTTTTTCCTGGAAATTAAAATAATGTTCAATGTTAATAAATGTTATTTTGCGAAAGTGTATTTTAGTTTAGTTATAACAATATACTCTGTTTGTGAAAAAACTTTTAAAATCTAAAAATAGAAGTGCATTAAACTAACAACTTTAAAACTAACGTAAAGTACTTCCAAAGGTTCAAACACATCTTCAATGTTAGAAAATAAATTATTTTTCAGAAAGTCATCGTGTTCTGTGTCTTGTTTTAATGCAATCATCTTAATTCCACTTGATGACAGTTGCTGTCCATTTTCAGAGACCAATCTGTTCATTTACAACAAATAAATGAATTAAATTTATTATAGTATGAAATAAATAATTCTGGTAATACAAAGGAAATTATAAATGAAAATACTTGTTTTTGTAGATTGTAATTTCATCGATATCATTGTTTATGAACAACCTACTAACATCAAAGTAGGTGGATGAAAAAGGAAAGTAGGTGGATGAAAAAGGACGTCCTGCAAAAATAAATTTGATTATTCAATTATATATATAAATTTTAGTAAATGGTTGTTAAAAATAATTACAAACCATTAATAAACTTCACTCTGGCAAATTGAACAATAACAACAACTGGAGCAAGGCTGTTATTGTTAGCAAGAAAATCATGCATGTAGTATGCATTATGACCCCACAAAGTTACCTTAAGCTTAGTATCCCTGAAACAATAAACACTTATTGTAGATAATATAAAAGAAACTATATAATTTGTTTGTAATAATGGTGAATACTCTATATCTCGAAGATGCAAGAGCATCTTGTGTTTTGATTTATCTTGGTCCGAGGTATCCATATGCCCATATTCAAAAATGTGTCCAATAATATCTACAAAAGCAAGAAAATATAATTTAATAAAAAATATCAATTTGTAATCCAAAGAAAGAATTTAAGATGTCATATAACAAAAGTTAATATTAAATGAACAAACCAAAAGAGTTTGACTCCAGGATGTTGTTAGAAACAATCGTATTTAAGTCAACAAAATGAAAGCCATGTGCAGATCCAGAAAAGTTTTCACAATCTTTCACAGTTGTATCGTGATAAAAACTAAGTTATGTTTCCGGATCAGCAAACTTAAATTTTGAAGTATTTGGTGCGACGTTAGGTTTCTTGACGTATATTGAGCTATCCTCTTTTAAATAGCGCTTGAATTTAGGAAACCATTTCTTCAGACATGATGCATGAATTTTCCTTCCCTAAAAAAAATTAAATAACAAATATTTAAATACAAATGCTTATGAATATGAATAATTTTTTATAAAAATAATAATTGAATATATCCATATTATACCTCCTCATCCATCAGAATCATTTCTATCGAGTATGTGTAGGTTGCATCAAATTTTGACTTTTGAGTCCAAAGACGTATGATCTGAACTTTAATTGTGAAATCGTCCTTGATTGAGTTAATTTCCTTTATAGGAGTAATATGTTCCATTGTACCCTGCAAGTTAAAAAAATAATGTTTACATTAAATTAGACAATTATAATCGGCAGAAAAAAAAATTCAAACAGCGAAAAAGAAAGTACATTGCTATTTAATTGACACTTATAATCAACAATGAAAAAAATAAAATTAAAATTATATATAAAAAAAAGCAAACAGGCAAAAAGAAACAGCAATGAACGGGAAACAGTAAAAATACATACATCAAACAAAAAGGTAGTACATCACTATTTAATTGATTTTGATGGATACAAAGACCGATTGTTATCATGTGTTTAAGTTAATAAGGGGTAAATAAGGGGAACAGTAAATTGAACTTTAAAATTTATTGATTACATTAAATTTGACACTTCTAATCATCAACCAATAAAAAATTAAAAAAATCAAAAAAAAATTCCAACAGCCAAAAAGAAAATACATTGCTATTTAACTGATAATGTAAAAAGAAAACATATACTTGTTCTAATTAAAGAGTATATTAACAGTGGGAGGGGTATTTTAGGCCTTTATAGCATATAAAATGAAAACATATACTTGTTTTAATTCCACAAATCGTGATATAGGTACATGGTGAAGAAACAACAATGAAGGGGAAACAGTAAAAATAAATACATCAACCAGGTAAGGTATATTGTTAGGGGTAATATTGGATTTCATCAAATTAAAGACTATATTAATAGTGGGAGGGGCATTTTAGTCATTTATAGCATATAAATAGAAAACATATACTTGTTTGAAGTCCACAAATCGTGATATAGCTACATGTTGAACTTTAAAATAATGTTTACATTAAATTTGACAATTATAATCAGCACAAAAAAAAATTCAAACAGCTAAAAAGAAAGTAGATTGCTACTTTATTGACACTTATAATCAGCAACGAAAAAAAATTTAAAATTAAAAAAAAAAAGCAAACAGGCAAAAAGAAACAGCAAAGAATGGGCAACAATAAAAATACATACATCAACCAAAAAGGTAGTACATTGCTATTTATTTGATTTTGATGGATACAAATGTGACATCCGCCTAAAATGGATTCGGGTCAACCCAACCCAATTGGAAATTTAATAAACCCTACTCAAGATTACTTGACGCTAATAGGATCAAAACTCATACACTACGATATAAATTGACGTTAATAGCAACATAGTATAGTACAACGTTATAACTATAATCAAATTAAATTATGATACCATATTAAAATCAAATCAAAGTATAATGCTCTAATTAAATTAAAAGAATCAAACTTGAATTCTATAATTAAACTTCAAATCAAAGTAGATTGTTATAATCAAATAATAACCTATCTTTTATAAAACTCCATTTTTATAAACTTTACATTAAATTTTATAAAACTCTATTTTTATAAACTTTACATTAAATTTTATAAACTCTTATATTAATTATGTAAAAGATGCATGTGTTAGTGGGAAATTATGAAGACCACCAAAAGCAAAAAGATTATTCCAATGGTCTCCCACTTACACCTCCCATCCACTTTCCTTTCCTTTTTCTCCCAACACATTATTTTCTTCACCACTTAAACCCTCTCTATTCTTTCTCTCACTCTCAATCTCGAAATTCATACAAGAAATACTCATATTCCAGCCAAGAACAATCTATTATACTCAAATCTTCATCCCTCTTGAAGCATTCATCAATGTATGTTGTTAAAAGTTTCAAATTCATACAAGAAACAAATTAAATCCACCAAACTATCTAAAACTCATTTTATGCATAAAACTGATTTTTCTCAGAGTCCCATCAATAAAATAAGAAGTTCTGGAAATTTTCAGAAAATAACTTATTTTTATTGAATTACTATAATTATTGCAATAAAGTAGGGCAATAATTCACATAAAATACTTTTTGCATTCAATAAATTCTGAGAAAATTCTGGGATGACCTATGTAAATAATTATAATTGGGCAAGTTATTATTTTAATAAGAAATTATTAAAATCTGGCCTAAATTGAAAATATAAATTAATTATGCAAAGTAATTAATTCAATTTAAAATTCATTTAACAAATGAATACCTTAATATTCTAATCAAAATGAATTATTGTTAATTCATCTAATATAAGAATATGTGTCTAATTATTTGTATTAATACTCTATTCTCGTTTAGCAGTTCCTAAACCAAAACTATTAATTATATTAGGTTCTACGCCATTTTGACCCGAACCGTCTATCGTACGACACACGCATTTCGTTTTGGGACTAATGTGAGTAATCTACCCCATATTTTATAATTTTCAATACTTTTGGGGTGTATCATGTGGTTCTAATATGTTCCAACTTCATTTTATTGTTTTATCACAATTGAG